>NC_086334.1:25126519-26326519 GCF_032445375.1 Bacillus rossius redtenbacheri
CACCCGAATCAAAGTCCTAGCCAAACGCGTTTACACGCCACACCAATTCATACCTTTTTTTTTTTTTTCAAAAAGCTAATTCGTAACGATCACGCGCATGCGCCTACACTGGTACGATGACGTCACAGGCAAAACCCGAATACTGCGCGACAAAAACACGCACATAAGTGATCTGTCCACTGCGGGCTGAACCATCGTTGACGCAGTTGTGAGCGATTCAGATCTGACGGGTATATTTTTTTCGCAGAAGAAAGTTGGACCGACTATATAACTGTAACGAACGAATATACGTTTTTCACGTCAAGATTGAGGTGCTCGTTTGTTTGGGTAGCGGTGAGGAGGAGGGGGGGGGGGGGGAAAGGGGCAGGGCGCGGCCTCGTCAAGCGGAACGAGTCCTGACAGCGGGGAGGTTGGCAGGTGCCGCTGGCTGGATGTCCTCGCTCGTATTTCCCCCGGGGTCGCAGCGCCGATCTCCCTCCGTCAACCCGACCACGTGATAATGCATCGGCCCCTCCCACTCCCTCTCCACCTTCCCACCGCGGGCAGGACGGCACTGCCAAGATGTGAGAGGTACATTACGTCGGGGACGCACCACAACGCCGAACGTAAAATAACGCCTAAATGCCAAATTGACCGCAACGCCGACAGCTAGAAAACTGCTGTGTACCACAACGGCGAAATCCATTAACGCCGAAAAATGTCATTGCAGGACTGCCACAGAGGTTAGGTTAGGTAAGGTTAGCACACAAATTCATTCAGTTGTGTTTCATTTTGCTCCTGTGGCCACCCCCCCCCCCCCCCCACCACCACCACCCCGTAGCAACATTTTTTGGCGTTGTGGTACACAGCAGTTTTCTAGCTGTCGGCGTTGCGGTCAATTTGGCATTCGGCGTTATGGTATTCGGCGTTATTGTACGATCGGCGTTGTGGTATTTCGGCGTTGAGGTAACGACCCCATCACGTCAACAGCGCGTTGTTTCAGTTCCGTCACGCTTAGACTCGGTGCAGGGTAAATTGCGAACACTGTTGCCAAATTGATACCACCCGGGTTGTTAACATTAAAAAAATAAAGTCTCATTTTGTACGCAATCGTTAATTGTAGTAAGTTTTAGTATATTCTTTGATGATGGGGCAACAATTTTCAAGCATTACGAAAATTCCGATCGCATGAGGGGAAATAGCTACATGGGGGAAAACCGGGTTGAGGAGGGGGAAAAGTTATGTACGTGGTGGAACCGGAAGAGGAGACAGCAGGGAAATGTAGAAATGTCGCAGCATACTTGCACATTTGAACGCTTGCACACTTGCACACTAGTACACTTGTACACTTGCCCACTCGCGCATTCGAGCATTCCACAATTTACTGTCTGCTGGCATTATTACCTATAGTTGTAGTCTTTCTTACAAAAAAAGAATGAAAACACCAATTATTACTACACAGGGGAAACTATTTGTAACAGTTAGTCACTGCCAATAACAAGGCATTCCATGAAAGTTTGTGGAATGATGAAAACAGCCATGGCTATAAATTATAACATAAAAGTATTAGAGGATATATACTATAATAAAGTTTAGTTTGGCACACCAATACGCATTGTACATCCCCCGATGTTCGAGAGAGTTAATATATACGGATGGATCACGCGGGCAGGCCATATTTTCGAGATTTTTGAGACTTCCACAGATGGCAGAATCGTGTTTACAATTTTCCGTTCAACTCACGAAATTAAACCTACCAAATGTCATATGCCGAGAGCTAAGATGTTTAAACATCCATAAAGTAATGGAATAGCACTAGCATAACTACGTTTTCAACTAGTGCCATTTAAACAGAATTTAATAAGATTTTGTCTGTATGCATATTATGTATTTATACAAATACTTGGTAGTTATGAATTGATTGTTGCAAATTTGTGCACTTTAGCAATGACCTGTGTTAAAAAAACTTTTGTGTAATTTAATATGTAAGTACTTGTAATGTAATGTGTACAGTTGTGCATTCCAAACGAATGCTGCGGCAAAATTATGTAAAATTACCCTACATAAATGTATCTACTTGTTTCAAAAAGTACACTACAGAAATTTAAAATTCCTGTAATTTAACGTATTTTGATGTGGTAACGTCTTAGCTCTCGGTATACGGCATTTGGTAGGAATAATTTCGTGATAATATACCGGAAGTCATTGAAAGGAAATGTGTCACAAAGATGGGGAACCAACGTGAGGCAACAAAACTTCGTATATAGTCACTTTAGTAAACATCAGAGGACATACAAAATGCATTGGTGTCCAAAATGAAACTTTAAGATGGTGAAACTACCCTCGAATATATTTGGTAAACTAAAATAGTCATGGTAAAAGGTAATCATTGTGTCACAAAGATGGGGAACCAACGTGAGGCAACAAAACTTCGTATATAGTCACTTTAGTAAACATCAGAGGACATACAAAATGCATTGGTGTCCAAAATGAAACTTTATGATAGTGAAACTACCCTCGAATATATTTGGTAAACTAAAATGGTCATGGTAAAAAGTAATCATAAGTTTTTTTAAAAAAACCAAGAAAACTGTCATTACAATTACAATACATATTCTCCTTTCTAAATTACAGCGGCAGAGCGAACGCTAGGTAACCTCAAGAGGCGTAGTTCCGATCTCGTCACCATTTTTTTTTCCATTTTTAAAACATTATAATAAATTTGAAGCCGTTAAGGTTTGTTTGTAGAAATTATTTATAGACTAATTTAAGTATTTTAAGAAAAAAATACATACATATTCTTAGAGTTATAATATGTGTTTTGAAATGTTTCAGGTAATATTTTAGTAATGCCATAGAAGTACAAATTCTAACGTTTGCGGAAACTTTATAGTATTAAATTTTTAGTGAATTTTAACAAGATGTGCCGTGTTTTAGAAAACAAATTTCCTGTCGAAAATCAGGTCCAAAGCCGCAGGCATTTTATCGGAGCCGTTTTAAATAGTTAAAGTTTTCCTGTTTTTTTTTTTTCATGCTGCTAACTGCTATCTGAGATTGATGGTGGCAAGCAATGTTTACGATACAGGCAACGAATTCCAGCGGTGGGCGCAGAAAGTATGTGTGATTCTTATACAGGAATTTTGGTATTTGAAAAGCGAATATTTTATTTATCACGCTCGGAATTATTTTAAATAATTCTAAGTTAAATTTCGTGTCCGTGTTTCATATTATAAGTTAATTTGCTACATGAAAAACTTGAGAACACAAGAGGTAGTAGCTCGTTACCGAGAGTAGAAGTTTACACATCACTGGCAAGTTCTAAAAACTCGCTCACATTTTTTTTACAGTGTACGCATATTCGTTTGTTGTTTCGGTAAACAGTGGTGTCGTGCGGTATATTTGTGTACCTTCTTTCGATTCGTTCCCGCTAATGGATCGCTGGGAAGGGGGTGAACATCGCGTTAGCCCGAATTAGCAAAAGCCCTTGCCGTGTATTCGGTGCCTTGGACACAACAGGGAATATTTACTTTCCAAACAATTCCGTTTATGTTCGTAACCGCAGTAAGGGCGAATGCGTAGAGTAGCTTGCTAAAGGTTTGATTCTCAATAACTAGCGAAAACGGACGAACACGGTCATACTCAGAAGTATCGACTTAAAAAGCCTTGTCAAATGAAAATAATAACTAGTTAGTTTTCGATGTGTAACATTTTACCTCTCGCTATACGGCATTTGTTAGGAGTAATTTCGTGAATTTAACGTAAGTCAAGGAACGGAAATGTGTAACCACGGTGCTGTCATCTATGGCGAATGGCACAAACCAATGTTCACAAATACAAAGGGATATTTCATAGTATTAACTATTTAATGAATTTTAACAAGATAGGCAGTATTTTAATAAAATTACTTGTTGAAGATCGGATCCAAAGAAGGGGTTTAGTATTTTTTCAAGCCGTTTCGCTTTTATCGGAGCACTTTCATTACACAGTTAATCTTTAGCTCGGCAAATCGAATGGTTCGATAGTCATCGTTGCTACTCCTGCAGAGAATTCAAGCGGTGGGTGCGGAAACTACGTGTGATTCGCGTCAAGAAATGTAGTTGAAAACACAGTCTTCATATATTTATCACATTTATCACACTTGGCATTATTTTAAATAATTCTACGATAAAATTCGTATCTCACTTTCTGTATTATAAGTTTATTTGCAACATAACTCGTTGATTATATGTTAGGTATCGCTGGCGATTCATATCAGATTATGGTTTAGTCCGGAACATGAAATCTGATAGTGTTCTCTAATATATTAACTTATGCATTTCTTTGCTAATTCACTTTATCAAAATGCGCTATAAGTGTGCAAGATGTTTCCAGTATGAACAATGTATGTGTTTAAAATTTACATCAACATACTGAAAATAATAATAATAATAACTTTTTTTCCTAGCAACACATTTTCATTTATCGCTATACAATTTCAAAGTAAAAATTAATCTTCATTGTTTTGCATTTCTAAATAGAAGTAAAATCACGCCACATGGTATTTAAATACACAATGAAGGTACGTATAAAAATTATTTTAGCTATGTTTAAATGTGGCGGACGAATTCGTCAGGTTTTGAGGCAGTAGCTGATGACGAAACATTTTGCACTCCCTGGAGTGGTATATAAATGTTTGCATATCCATATTTTCTCAAAGACTAAGCATGAACATGTGATTTGAATAAGATTTATAGATTTTAGTGATTTTAACCTGCATCTATCTTTATATAAATATTTGACGTATTTTAATGTATTTAAATTCTAACGGAAATGTATTGTGTTGGTAAAGTATAAACAAAAAGTTTACTAAGCAATGCGGCGTTGAATGGTAGATTATTTTACGGCATATTTTTGTAGATTTTAATAACGGCATTAATCCCTTGTTATTAGCGGTGAATAAATCGCGTTTTTTTTCAACGAGTTAACTTTGATTGACTGAATGCTGTCATTCTTCTGGATTTTATTGTGCTTGTTGGGTTGAGATGTTCATAGTAATACATATGCAGTATTCTGTGATTGGGTAGTTTTTATTGAGTTTTACTTGAATGAACTCGTTGGCTCCTCGTTTGTTAATGACTAGAATATCCTGCTAATTTGTCGCTCTATTTTCTTTGCTTAGTTAGCGTCACTATCTAGGAGGGTAGTTTGAGAACAATTTTTTTTTTCGTATAATATCATTTTAATTTTTTTTTATATTGCCAAGGCGTGTCGTCCTTTTGTTAGTGGTACCTGGTGTTTTGATATCAACCTCAGGCATGGGGTTGGTACCGTAATAAGCTTGTACTAAGATTGTATGCTTTCTTAGTTATTTTATCAACCCACAATGTATTCCGTCCTATTTCATCTCAACGTTTCAGCCCAATATCTGTCTGCAAAGATCACAATGTCTACGAGACGTTTATTCGAAACTAATTCATCTTTTATGATTATATTACGCTTTTTTTGTTACTGGCAGGAAGTATACATTGAAGAAATTGTTAGTAGAGGAATGATGAAGGTTCTGTTACACTTAAAAAAAGTTCTTTTTTATTACCCCGCCTTCGAAGGAGAAGCTTTGCGGAGATATTGTTATCCGTGTACCAGGAGTAGCACCCATCGAGGGCTCCGAAGCGCAATCGATCACCGTCAAGGATATTTGTTGAGCTCGTTGGCTCATGGGTAATATCGGGGAGGGGGGAGAGAAGGGATAGGAGAAGCGCTGCCCGTCAGACCGTGTTGCAGCGCTGCCAGAGCGATGAGAAAGTGACTGTTATGGGGAGGGGGAGAGAGGTGAGGGATGTCTGATATCCCGTGGGCGCCGCCTGTCGCCAGGTCGGCCGGGAAATATATCCCCCCCTCCTCCTCCTCCCCAACCCCCCTTACCGACAATCCAACACCCGCAAGGTTATTTCACGGTGTGCTGGCGCGCAATAGGGCCAGACCCCCCCCCCCCCCTCAACCCTTGCTCACACCCGACACCAACCACCACCGGCGGCCGGCGAGAGCGTGGGAGCGTGAAATCGGCCGTGTGGAGACCTGGCCGGGCGCACGCCCAATTAACACTTCTGGCCGCCCGCGTTACGTGGCGCCAGCGGCTGTGGCGGAACACTGCGTCTTTGCCTTCTGTTGCCGCTTCCGACTCATCACAGGTGCAAAACCAGCACACGTATATAACTATACTAGCCGTGTGCTGGATGGAAGTTTATATATATATATATATATATATATATATATATAAAGTCTGTTGTCTGCCGGGTTTCAAACCGGCATAACTTAGAAATACATGAACCTAACATTGACAAACATGCTTTTCAGAAATATTTTTCTTCTTAAATTAGACAAAACACAATGAAATTGGGATTTTATCTAATTAAAGGCATAATATTTCTCAAATGTTTTTTTGATCCTAATTTTTGATGAATCACAATAAACGCAGATACAACTGACTTTTTTTTATTTATAAACCGAAGCCTGAACACCAATTTCCATTTTTGTAACTTAAAAGTGACTTACTTCCATACAGATTCATCCCATATTTAATCCCATTAGGGTGATAAATTTTCAAAAATAATTTCTTAGTGCTGACTTACATTAAAAGGAACTCCTGTGCAAAAATTCATGCTTCTAGACCCACCGGTTTAAGATGTGTGTTTTCCGTCAGTCCGTCAATGTTAGAGTTTTATTACGTAGATACCGTTATAAAACTGTAAAAAAAAAAAACCATCATATTTTGTTTTGAAATGAAATTTAACCGCAGCTTATAGGCTAAGTCTAGTCGATGATTCATCAGAACGTAACGAAAAGTTCAACTTTACGAAAGGGTCAACGATGGTGGTGGTTTTTTCAAAATTCAATTACATTCAATAATGACTGTTTCATTTTGTGTAAATATTTACAATAGTGTTACTGTGTACATTTTGTTGAGAAAATATTTTCATTTCATCAAAACAGGAAGCAACACTTTTTAAATAATATTTGGAGGCCGAGGCAGCTTAGTAAACTCGTATAACTCCTCTGTGACACACTCGTCCAGCTGACCACCGCTCCTCGCTGGAAACACGGCTTCAAACACGCTCAGACCGTTTACAGCTCACATTTCGGAGGGACATGACAGTGATTAGTAGGTTATTACCTACATACTGGTTCGTAAAGATAGCCAAACTAATATTTAAACTGTTTGATTTACTACTAATATTCACATTACAAATTAAATCACCACACTTCGTGTCTGTTCACAAACCACTGACACTTCAAAAGTCTGTTCATTAATCACTAAGTATCTGTACATTCCTCAGTTCACACTCCTCACTGGAGCTTGGCCCGACAGCGGTTCGCCCCTTACCGCGCACCTGTCCTCACACTCAGTCTCGCGCCACTGAAGTCACACTCGCACGGTCACGTCGCTCCGCATCGCACCGCTCGCAAAAAAAGGGAGAGGGGTCTCTCACCCTCCTCGCCGAACTCGCACTTCACTCCACTTGCACTTTCGGAACTCTCGGAACTCCCGCGGATGACCGGCGTCACCGCTTTTATACCCTTGGCAGTCATTCTGGAACGGACTGGAGTGGTTGTGACGTGTCGCGTCATCCCGGGCCGACTCGACGCTCGAAGCATCCAGAATAATGGCGCTTATTCACGCCATTTCGCGCGAAATTCCCAGGCCGCCAGGGGATGGATAACAGCGCCGGGGAAGGACAGCGCGTGGGTAAGGGGGGGGGAGGTTGGCGAAACCGGGCCGCTGTAATCCTCAAAGGAATGCACGCGTGACGTCAATGGAATTACCTGGCGCGCGCTGCGCCCTTACCTCCCACGTTCGTAACACTGACTCCTCCTTAAACCTGTTCGTCCCGAACAGGTAACATATCTCTTCCGGCATATACTCTCAATCGGTCAAAATGTACCTTTTTCATTCATCCTCTCTTTCCCCTCTGGATATGATAGACCACGTCATTTATCTGTTTCAGCACTTCATATGGGCCTTCCCATGCCGCTTGAATCTTAGGGCTTCTGCCCTTCCTTCGCTGCGGGTTGTACAGCCACACCAAATCGCCTTTTTGATAACCAGTCGAGCTATCATTCAGATCATACCTCGTCTTCATTCGGTTTGTCGCTAACCGGAGGTTCTTACGTTTGTGTATGAGTGCCTTACGCTCCATCAAATGATTGGCATTAAATCATCTGCTGGTTCCTTCTATTTTGAAGAATAGCTCGGTTGTGGGGCTATAAAGAATGAGTCACATATTATTAAAAAATATCGAAGAATATTTTTATCATTAACGAATATATAAGACAATTATGGAAAGTTTATCTATTGCCACCTTTGGGTCGTCTATCTCAATAAAATTCAGATCAATTACTCTTATTTACAACTGGTCAACTATGATGCAAAACCCCATTTAATGAAAATGGGATAATTTCACCAACCAAAGTTCTTTTTGCTTGGATACCTCATGTTTTTCCTACTGGTAAATTTAAATTATAAAAAAAAATTCTTCGGTGAATATTATTAATTTTAAATTTGATTTCCTTGAGCGAAGTGGTGGCAGATTTTATTTCCAGAGATGAATTAATTTTTGATTCATACGCGCGGATACACGAGAAAAAAAATGCACATATAAATGGGGTAGTGAAACGAAACAAAATATTCTTTTATGTGCTGCGATAGAATTGCTTGTGGTCAATATCGATTGTTGTTCCGTGAGTTTTTAATTAGTTTTTTCATTTAAAAAAATGAAGCAGCATTTATACGTGGAGAATTTGCAGGAAAACTAGGTTACCGTTTGACGATTATTTAATTGTTTTCAGCACAACAAATGGTTTCAGATCTTTTTTTAAGTATAGGGGCTGGATAAAATACCTATTGAACCACGCATTTCGATAGCTTAAGCGCTGATGTTTATGTCGTTTCCATATACTGGACATGTTGAGGAATCGACGGAATTTTGAGAGATTAAAGTTCATTCTTTATTTGTTTCGTTAAGAAGACGAGATAGTAATGAGTTTAATGAGGTTGAAGCTAATCTACGCTTAGTTCATTCGGCGGAAATCCAAAAATGATCACTTTTAAAATAGGCAAGTGGTGTGACGAGTAGTACGACTCTGTTTCACATTTTAGACCTATTTATGTTTACAAATATAATTAGTATGTGTATTAGTATTGATATTATGCTATTTTATATTGCTATTCCCTAGCTATAATTAAAAATATACATACGTTAACGGTATTTTTACCATGGTACAGAGAGTCATTTTACTATAGGTATGTATACGACATGAATTTATTATATGTTTTTCATCCCCTAAATGAGTTCGAGAAAACCCATTTCATCACTAAGTGATTTTAATTACATGAAAAATTAGCTTCCGCTTTCTCTCTCTGTCCCTCCTATCTCTCTCTCTCTCTCTCTATCTCTCTCTCTCTCTCTCATTTTCGTTTGAATTTTTTTATCTCGTGGCATGGTTGAGGCGTGCCTCAAAGAGCACGAAAATTTTCGATTAGGATATTATCATGCTGATCGCATTTACTTTAACTATGTAGGACACAGTACGTTTAACGTTAAATTACTACCCAAAACACAAATTGCAACAAAACCCCTCCTTTAAAGTTACTATTATGTTCACACTGACATAATTTTAATATCACCTAAAGTTAACTAAGTCTCCCCCGTGAAACCATTATTATTTAGATAATGTTAAAAATATGCTTCTTCCAGCACTTAATTCGTTGTACCTAATATGATTTATGTACTCTGGTCTTCTTAAAATGCTTAAACTAATTTCTAGAAAAGTGTGCTCCGGTCAAACATACGTAGGTACGTAAATATTTGTATAACTAATGATTCAAAAATCAATAAATTGATTTTATCTGTTTTTTCCTGAAGTTTTTTTTGTATATTTTGGTTTAAAATAAATTTTACCTTAGTTTGTCAGATACAAGTCATACATTTCAAATATATACAAAATATCACAATTACAGATAATTAAGTTTACAACACACAAATTAAACTTATCAATGACTAGGTTGAACTCAACCGAAAAACTTTGGCTGCATGTTCACCATGACAAAATAAGTTGAAAAAAAATAATACATTTTGGTTCTAAAGAGCTTCTCGAGGCTTGTATAGCCTATGTGTTTGGATTTGGATCCCAACAACATTTAAGTTTGTAAATAATAGAGAAAGTATTTGAGATGGAACATTGGTCCTCTGGATTATGTTTAACTAAAAAACGTTCTACAATTATTTCATTAAAATAATTAGAGATAACACCTTAATTTTCCATTTTTTTTAGACTTTTTAATACATTCTAATTATTTCAGTGAAATAACCTATAATCAGCGACCAAATTCACGGTGGTTGTAGAACATTATTCATGTTAATCATAATCCACACTCTCAGTGTTCCATTTTAAATAATCTATTATTTGCAATACAAACAGTGTTTAGTCCTAACTTCAAAGACATATCCCAGACTTGGGAAGCACTTTAGACCTTAAGTTGTACATATGTTTTCACTTTTTCGTGATAAACCTGCAGCCGTAGTTTGTCGCCCGAATTCATACTTAGCTTGTATATATTATGACTGGAATTTAAAAAGCTACATGCTTTTTAATAGTAACATCCAATTCCAAGCGTTTTCCTGGATTGTTTGATTAAGATTATTTTAATCTATAAATTACTTCACAGGATTGCGAGCTTACCTCGAAGTGAAAAAAAATCTAAGGCTAATTAATGCAAGAGCTTTCAGAACTTAGTTTTGTTATTGTTAAAGATTTTTTTCATGGACAAAGCTTAACATTAAAAATAATTGAAATTATTTATGCCCATATACTTTGATACTATTATATATGCCATTAACTAAAAAAAATTACGCGCATGCAAAATAAAGAAAAAAGAAGGTGAGATAGGCTAGCCTTCTGCTCCAGCTGTTCGTTTTGTCTGAAAAGAGAATAAATTATAGTCTCTGATACGGTTTTCTCCAAGCTCCACTTGCCAGTCACACTCCAGAGGACTAATTACTCTATCACTTAGCGTCGCGTATCACTTAGCGTCGCGAACGTTACTGCCTCTAGACGGGAGGCAAGAATTAGGTAGAAAAGGCCTAGGATGTTCGAGATTATACAGCTTCTCTCTCCTGGACCAGCCGCTCTCGTTATGTTAAAAGCGAGTAACTCGTAATGTGTAGCCAGCTGTTCGTTAATGTCCAATTACTTAACAACAAACAATAATGTTACTAAACAAGAAACACGGTAATGAATGCAATTACGAAACAGTAAGTAAGAATTTATGTTGTATACTGGTATATTGGACCTTTCTTTAGCCAGAAAGGTAGGTGTTTGATAAGCAGTAGAGCTGTAGCAAACCGTATGTATTCGTTACTGAGTAACGGGTGCGGCATCTAGTAACGAGTAACGAAACGTTACACACGAATGCATTTCGTTACTCGCATCTTTCGTATGTTTTACGCATGCGCGCGCTTATTCGTTACAAAGAACGATGTTTGTTTATTTATAAAAGTATAATTTGGAAATTCGTCGTCCAAGTTTTTTACTGTTTATTAAAGGTATTGTGTGTGTAGACAAAGTTTTAGATTCGAACAGAAACAACGTAAGAAAGTATTTTTTACAAATTAAAATATGTATGTTTTTGTTTTTTATTATTGCGTATTTTCACGTTTTATGTTCTTATCTTAAAATATATAATTTAATAAAGCCGCTCTAGTGAGATTTAATTGTTTCTTGGTTAACAAAAGCTGTTAATTATCAAATATTTCTAATTGTTTATATTCGATTTATTTTTATTTACGCGATGTCATACTGTACGCGTACGAAATACGACTCGATTCGTTGCTGTTACCATGTGCCATGTTATGCGCTATCAGAAGTAACGAGTAACGATACGAAAGTAAAGAGTACTAATTGTTATAGTAACGAATACATACGGGTACACATTTTTTCGTTACATTTACACCTCTAATAAGCAGCTTCCACTATTAAATACTTGTGTGTCTGTGCTCGGGTGTAGAGCTAATGTAGGAACCGTGCTAATGAATGCAATAGTATGTTCGTAAGCTTCAAAAATAGCATTGGTAGTAGCGTTTTAAATAATTTGTAAATCCTGCTAATTAAGCAAACTAAGCTTTTGCTTCGTTTCATTTTAAAACAAGAAACAGAAATAGGATTTGTTCTTAAAAAGAGGGCTTAAATCAATTTGGAGCAACTATCTGTCTGATAACCAACGACAAATACCACGTGAAAAATAAAAAAAAAGGGGGGGGGGGGACTTATATTGAGAGTTAACCAGGAGAATAGGTATCTATATATTTTCAATAGGTAAATAATTATATTGGTATGAAAAATTTGGTTTTGGATCTTGTATAAGAATAAACAGAAACTTTTATCGATGAAATAAACTTTTTAATATTTTTGGTTAATTAATATACTATTATTAAATTTTAAAATACCTATTAAAAAACTTTCATTAGACAATAAACATATAAATATGTTTTAGTTCAAAACTTGCATAAATATTTTATTTATTGATTTTTTTAAAATAACACTTAGCTGATTCAAACGAATATATATTTCCACCACTTTCATGAAATTGGCTTTTATTTGTGGATTACTTATTAATTTAATTAATCAACTGATTGTCATTAATAAAAGTACTCGAGATTCTACTAATTCTTGGTTGAATTTCTGAATTAATAGCTAAACACATACTAATCATTAAAAATTCAACTGTAAAAAAAATATAAAAAAAAATTTAATTATTGGAACGAAATTCACTGATTTTGAAATACAAAATTCTGTACTTAGAGAAATAAAATAGTGAACTACCTGGTAATCAAAAATATCAGTTTCGTGGTATTTATGTTTTTTTTAGTAATACGAATAACTACGTGTTTCTTGTTAAGAATACATATGGCACTAATAATATTATGTATATATCGCAGCAGAAGGTGACATTGGCCGCTGTCAATTTGTACTCAGCAGATAAACTGAACTAGATAAAACCTGTAAAATATGCTTTTTACCGTGTCCTGGACTTTTGTAACGATAAATTGTAGCGTAGTTATAGCGCAGTTGTATGTACGTCAGCGGTCGGTGGGAGGGGTTATGGGTTCAAGCCCCTAGACATGGGTACAAGTTTGTTTCATCCGAATATATATATATATATATATATATATATATATATATATATATATATATAATGTGAGTGCTGTCAAACTACACAAATTAATTTCAATAAAAAGTTATAAACAAGCAAAACATATTATTTTAGAATTTAAATATATATATATATATTTAAATAGTACGATATTTTGCCTCCAATATGGTTAAGACGGGTTCAACCTCAGGATTTGTTTTACGAGTGGGAAACATGAAGGTGTGTGGTTGTGAGATTTTTCTCGGAGTTCCTATTTTTTTATATTTGCGTTGTGAGGTCATTAATTACGGTTGTACACCACGAAAACAGACCAGGAACGTTGGGGAAGGAATCGTAATTAGTGGACACCTGCGAAAGTCTCATGAATATCTGGCACCAGGGTAGACGCTGTATTATACATGATTGGGAATGTGTCATTTTATAATTAGCAGCTGTCATATAAAACCTACATATGACATTTGTTTTTCATTGGTTTTGTAGTCATTCAGGGCTTGACAAATAACCTGGCAACAAATTATGGATAAGGACAAGCATTTTTCGTGTAAAAAAATCTGAACGCCAATTAAAATGTATAAATAGAGACCTGTAAAATTCGCGATTTCAAATCCCTAAAGGATAGACTCCATGATCCTCTATGCACTCGTGCAAATTACATTTGCTGATTGGTTACCGACTCGTAACACTTGTTGACTGGAATGATCGTGATTCGCTAATTATTCTGTTCAAGATTTTTCATTGGCCCAGAGTCCTTCAGATAAACTGTGGCCCAGACACTGAAGCAAAATAATGTCAAAAGTATTTGGACTCTATCCTATCGCGAAATGAATCCGCGAATTGTACAGGTCTCTATGTATAAAGTTATGCCCGCGCAAGCTGTCTCTTCACTTGCCCTATTTGACCGGGCCATTCAGGACGCGTTTGCTTCAGCATTGAATTACTGTGATTGGTCTGCGGACAGTGGACACACTCTCGTGAAAGAAACTCGACCAATCACGAAACACAGACGATGCCACATTATTTTAACTTCCAGCTTGTCTCGAAATCTTTTAGCTTAAAATGCATTCTCCTAATGATAGATATAATTTAAATTAATAAAGGTTTTCGGTCAAGTTTTAAAATTAAAAAAAAAAAAAACAATTATGCTTTTATCTCGTAATTACTAAATAACGATCCCAGAATTTGCGAGGAGATTAAAATTTACTCTCTAAATTCACAGACACGTAACCACATGAATACTGAACGTATGTGTGTGTGATAGAATGAAATCAAAATAAGAATCATAATTATATATTTTTTTTCCAATTTAAACCCACACTTAATATGTTTTAGGTTATTATTTAAATATATTTTAACACTGTGCATTAAACAATATTTTTATATATTTTAGGTTTTATGTATTCATATTTTAATATTTAATACTTAATACATTATTTTATATGGTTTATGCTAGTACTAAAATTGGATAATAAAGTTGGTAGATGATTCATAAGTAAATGCTGTAATTTGTAATTTGTTAGTATGTAAATTAACGTTTCATTTCTAGCTATAACTTGATATACATTGTTTATGGCTCATAGTTTCAGTGTAAGATAAGGCGTTAAAGCCTCAACTGCGCCAAACTGAACTTGAAAATAAATAAATAAAAAATAATTTTCGAGGAAACCATGGTTATACAGAAATCAGGATGGTTAGACTGGGATTTGAACGCCGGTCCCATGGAATACGAACACCAACTCAAGTTAAAGGAAATGGGTATGAATCGAAAGACATCATATTAATTTCAGCAGTTTTCAGTCGATTATATATTTTTTAATGTTCAATACTGGAAATTTGTCTTCGTTTAGAAGACATTAAAAATAGTGTATTTTGGAAGTATCATTACAGTTGTAGTCACTCCCAAAATTGAGTCCAATACTGAACGTTGATGACGTCACAGGGGATGTCATCTGTCGGTTCCTATATCTCCCCCTTAATTCCCTCGCCTACCCGGACACACACACGGCGCACAGAGCTTCAGAAGAAACCACGCGATTTTAAACTGCTCAACATATCCGATAGGTAGAGACCGGAAAAATTTGCGAATTAATTTCGTGATAGGCTAAAATACAAATAGTTATACCTCAGTGCTGCCTCTGCTATTGGCTCACAACTCACCTGGATCACTCTGAGCCAATGAGAAACACCCACCCAAAGCTTTATAGAATCGCAGGCTGCTACGTTGGGACGTCTCACAAGACAGCAGCCAATGAGTGGGTGGCATTTGACCGAGTGTACGTAGAACTATGGAATTCATCCTACAGGTCATTGAACCCGCGAATTTTTCCAGGCCCAACCGATAGGTCTCTGTTTATGAAAATCATTTAAGAATACGCTTAGGTTGGTGAGTGAGTAGCTATGTTTACGTATTTCGTTTATAATTCGTGTTTTTTTAGAAGAATTAAAATGGCTTAAAAAGCATGTTTTCAGAATAATTGTTTGAGGTATGAAACACCCGGTACAGTTTCTTGAAAGCACTCAAGAGACTCGCTCTAAACCTTTATCTTAATTTTCCCCGCCATATATAACGTTATGGTCGCCGCCTAATCCTCACAGTTGTCATATGCACGACGAGAATAAGACTGCGCGCCAGTTCAGAGCCTTGCGCTTAGAGGAGGCAGCACCAGCGAGCGTCGCACTCACCATCCCGCGCCACGTTGCCCCATTCTTCTTCGTGCGGATGAATCTGAGGAACACGGCTCCCCGTGACGGGACTCGTGACGTGACACGGTCAGAGGCGGTGCGCTACAGCGTTGCCAAGTGGCTCTCGCTGCGTTGGCGCGCTGACGAGGTGAAGGTCGGGGCGAGGTGACATTGATCCGCGGCACGGGAGGGACCCCGTGAATGTTTCATGTGCCTGTGTCCCCCCCCCGCTCCCCTCGGTCTAGCGTTCCGAGCTGACTGCGAGTCGGCTCCTGATTGGCGGGCGCAGCGGCAGCACTTAACTATGCGGGGCCCTGAGCCATTTACTTATGAGGGGCCCTAATGTCACCAGGAGGGGCCTTACCTGGAAGGAGGAGGGGCTGGACTGGGGGGAAGGAATAGCCCCCAGAGAAAAAGGACGCTAGGAGGCATCACCCTAACAAATTAAAAAATTAAACTCCTTGACACAACATTTTTAAGCCAAGCTGGAACTTAAATTTGGATTATGGTTTTGCTCATTTGCCTCAAGAAATTTAAATATTATTTCCTGATAAATTATACTAGCTTTAGTTTTTAAAAAATGCTACCGATCAACCTCTGTTGAAATGGCGTCATCAAACAAGGCAGTAAAATATTTGAAGGTTTTTGTCTAATACACAGTCAAGAAAACCCAATTGAAATCGAAACGTATTGACCAGAACTTTAAATAACATGCTGGTTACGATTTAGTTATTCCTTTTCTCATAAATTCCCGTTATTTTTCACAGGAAACTTGACGAAGAAGTAAAACGAAAACGAAATATGTCGACGCGGAGCCATGGGCAGCTGCCCGGATGCGTATTTCCTTACCCTAGACTGACTAGCCGACTTCAGGGCGACTCAGTCTAGGGTAAGGGAATGCGCTGCCAGGCTTTCCCTGCCCTGGTACCTAATACCACGGATCCGCGATAATTCCCCGGACTCACCGCGCAGCAGGGTTCTCTTAAGTAGGGCAGGGCGGGCTCTTAAGAACATCGATGATTGGCCTACAGTGCTCCTGACACGCCCGTGATGAACCATGAGCCGGCTGTAAGTGGTTGCCTATTCACGTGTTGAACCCACCAAAGGACGTGAGTAGGTATCGACCGGGCAGAAGGGGCACGTTTATTCCCGCGAATAAATACAGAGCGCTGCAGTACGGTATGCCTGTGTTAACGATTGTTTCCTTGTAATTGGGGGGCCGTCCGCAAGAGAAGCCGTTGTCATGTCAAGACGCGTTTGCTTCCGCACTGGATGACGCTAAGATCGGTGTACTGACAAGAGACATGCACCTGAAATAAACCCAGCCAACCAGGAAACACACAAAATGCTGAAAATTTTTTTTAACACGCAACTGGTTTGAAAATATTTTCACCACAAAATTTATTTAGCGATAGAATAGGTTTTAAATACTCATACCTTTACGTTGTTTCCGGTATTGACACACATTTTATAGGGAATACTCAAGTACAATGAGAAACCCTCAACTAAACAAGTACCAAATTACCCACAGGTAGAGACCGGAAAAAATTGCGGATTCATTTCACGACAGTCTGCTTCTTTGATTAGGCCCCAATTGAGCTGGAGGACTCTGAGCCAATGAAGAACCCTCAAAATAAGAAGTGTCGAATCACTGGTATCCTTGTTGACAGGTCTCACAAGTCAGTAGCGTATGAGTCGGTAGCATTTATCCGAGTTTGTAGAGAATTGTGGAGTCTATCCTAAAAATAATCGAAATCGCGAATTTTTTCCAGTCCCTACCCACAGGCTACTAAGTCAAGACGTCTCACCAGTCAGCAGCCAATGAAAAGGTGGCATTTGAAGAAAAAAAATACATGTCCTTATACGGCTTGTGCTATACGCAACGACCGTCGATATATTTTTTTTGTTAATGTTTGACAATCGTTCAGGAAAAAACTATGCTGAAACTGCAAAAAAAGTAACAACTATTATAGTGTGTGAGTTTAAGTGTGTTCTTAGTTCCATCCTGTAATATTTTTCAACCTAGACTATATTTTAAAACTATTTTATATAGTAGTAGTATATGAATGGGGCTCCGGCGCCAGGATTCAGGATGTGGTGCCTGTGGTGCCGACCGCCATATTGGATTGTGACGTCACGGCGGCCATCTTAGATGACCTTGACCTTGACCTTTGACCTTGACCTTGACCCCGGCGGCCATTTTGGATCCGCCATCTTGGATGACGTCATTTTGTTTTCTCGAACATTCCAGCATTTTGTTTTCCGCCATTTTGGATTATGACGTCACCATTGCAATTTCCGTTACGGCCGCCATCTTTAACTTTTTTATTTATTATCCGATTTTAATGAAATTTTTTTAAAAAATTATAAACAAATTCAAATAATAAAATTTTAATAAAATATTTATAAAAAAAACAAACATTAACGACACGGAGCTCGGAGTCCTCGGTTCGAACCCGACGAGTGCAAAAAAAAATTAAAAATAGCGACCGATCCTTCCCCTGTGGTGGATGCTGGCAGACTGACTCCCACCACATGTTTCATAGCATATATATAATCCGGCAGTATGACGTCATGTACGCCATCTTGAAATTTGGACGCCATCTTGAAAATCTTTATTTATTATCCGATTTTAATGAAAAAAATTCCAAAATTCATCAAAAAATTAACGTATTTGAATTCTGTTTGATTATATCGATGCACGTCCTTGGTTCGATTCCCGGCGAGAGTAAACAGTCGATCCTTCCTCCATGAAAGCCACCTAGACTGATCTACCACCACCAATACCAAGGTATATATCGTCAACTGGTATGACATCATGTCCGCCATCTTGTCTTCATCAGCTGGAGACCACCATCTTGTTTTCGTCTGCTGATACCATGTAGTATAATTATCTGGTCACCACACCTTTGACCTTGAAATTGAACTTTGACCTTGACCTTGAACTTTGACCTTAACCGTGATATTTGACCTTGACCTTGAAATTTGACCTTGACCTTGAAATTTGACTTTGTCCTTGAAATTTGACTTTGTCTTTGTCGACCATCATGGATCCGACATTTTATGTTCAGTACATGCTACCAGGAGCTACCACATGCAGGAGTACGCCATATTGTGTATGTACTTGTATTATATAGTAAATTTCCATCTGGATAATTTTATTCTAACCCGCTACAGTGCAGAAATCATTTATTATGGAGGTGCCCCCCGCCATCTTTAAATTCGGCCGCCATCTTGGAAATCCGTAATTATTTAGCTAGGAATTCGGGAAAAGTTCCAAAATTCATTAAATAAATCACTAATTAATTAACATATTGATTCGATCCGCTCCTGTACTCGGTTCGATACCCAATCGATGTAATAATGTTTAATTTGATATAAAAAATAATAATTTCAATAAACCATGTTCAAAATTCTTAAAGAGACTCTAAATCCTCTACTACCATCATCCTATCAGACATCAAGACCACCATATTCAAAATTCGTAATTTCAATGCTAGAGATTCGGGAAAAAGTTCAAAATTCATTAAATAAATTTGTAATCTATATACTGGTTGATTAGATCGACTAAGGTCCTTGGTTCGATCCCTGGACGATACAAAACAAATTTAATTTAAAAAAAAATTACCAGAAAAGTGTAAGGTTCGAGAAATAAAACACCTCAAAGTCTTTTACAAACATAATATTTATTACACAATTTCTATCCAACTACAGAATCACTTGCGAAAGCCAGCAATCTTATAAACATTTAGCCCTGCATAGGCGTGCAACGACTACTTCTTAGCTCCAAATGGCTCCAAACGCTCCAAATGGCTCCAAATGCTCCAAACGGCCGCCAAATGGCTCCAAATGCTCCAAATGCTTCAAAAGACTCCAAATGACTCCAAAAGGCTCCAAATGCATGACAGCTCCAAATGCTCCAACAGCTCCAAAAAAAGGCTCCAAATGCTCCAAACGGTCTCCAAATGCTCCAACAGCCTCCAAATGCCTAACACAGCTCCAAATGGCTCCAAAAGCCTCCAAATGCTTAACACAGCTCCAAATGGCTCCAAATGCTCCAAACAGCCTCCAAATGCTTGACAGCTCCAAATGCTCCAAATTCTTGACAGCTCCAAATGCTTCAAAAGACTCCAAATGCTCCAAATGCTTGACAGCTCCAAATGCTTCAAAAGGCTCCAATTGCTCCAAGAGCTCCATCTTCAATTGGTTCCAACTGATTCCAATTACTTTTCTTATCGAACTTGGCATGATTACTAACATGTCTTTATTAGTTTACATTTAGACCGACAGTGGTAACGTATTTTGCACCTTTAAGTTATAAGTTTTATTTAGAAATCAGATTTCGATAAATGGTAGATACCATTTGGAAAGAAAATATATTAATTTATCTTCAAGTTTATACACATACATTTAATTTAAGCCATTATTGTATGTAGCCAGCTTCCCTCAGTTCTTTGAGTATGAAGGATATTTCTTTAATGTTCGAATAGTTTCCTGCACAAAGCGATCCATGTAGTAGACGTAGCCTGTCAACCAATATGTTAGGATCTTCCCATGAGGTATAATCAACCTCTTCTGCTGCGTTCATCATCCTTGCATGTTTATAATAAATATTATCTCTGGTGTCTATCGTTTTAACACCAACCACAAGGTCACTTTCCTCATCGTGCCAGTGATTATCACAAGCTTGATCAGGATAATTTATTTTATTACGACGTTTCCATCGTTTTGGTCTCAAACCACCATCACAGTCTTCGCTCTTGCATGCTTTTGGTGCTTCAGCACAGTACTCAATCATGACAGCCTTAGATGTGTCAACACAGTCTTCGTTCATGCCAACTTCTGATGTGTCACCACAGTCTTCAATCATGTCAGCACCACAAACTTGATCAGGATAATTTATTTTATTACAACGTTTCCATCGTTTTGGTCTCAGACCGCCATCACAGTCTTCGATCTTGCCTGCTTTAGGTGCTTCAGTACAGTACTCAATCATGTCAGCCTCAGATGTGTCACCACAATCGTCAATCGTGTCAGCCTCAGATGATTCATCAAAGTCTTCGACCGTGTAAGCTTCAGGTGGTTCTCCATCTTTCACATTTTCATGGAGACGACTAGATATTGGAGTAAATATATTTTCATTTCTAATGTGGTTACAACTTCCTTCGTTTGTTTTAAATTTTAAATTATTATCTTGATCTAGATCAGTAATTTTAGCATTAGCTTTTTCGCCTTGTTCCTCTTTCGCGATGTTGTAGCCCAGTCTTCGTTATCTTTATTCATCTTAATTGTACAGGTCTTGTAATGTCTATCCAAGTAATATCTTCTACCAAAGGATTTCTGACACTGACTGCAATGAAATGGTTTTTGACAAGGACCCAAATTACACTCGCTTATCTCATGTCGTTTAGCATTCTTTCTCAAGGTAAACACCTTGCTACAGTATCTACAGTGATGACGTTTCGATACAGCAACAAATCCCGTTTCAGAATTCATATTAGTTACTGAGACTAATACCAGAAGCAAACTAAGAGTTTTAAATTAGATATATTACTTAAATATAATTTTTTAATTATTTTATCAGCGAGAATTAATTTATCTCATTCAAAGGTACTTGTTGCAAGTAGTTCTGCTTTTCAACAACAGATGTCGCCGCATGTTACTTGCAGGTAAATAATATTTAGTTCTTTTATGCGGGATGCAGTTTTTTTCCCCACCTCCCCTGTCACCACTCCCACCTCGTGCTGGTACCTCTTCACGGTCGAGCGATCTCTCGCCGCCTCTGTGCTGGCTTTTTGAAAAATTATTCAGTATCTAATCTGAAAGATTTTTCATTAAACTTGAAATATATATTTTTTAATATTGAATTTTTTTTTATAAATGTAGACAATTTTTATTTTTGAATATCACTTTTTTATACATGTAACGAATTATTATTTTAAATATCAACTTTTTTTATAAATGCAACACATTATTGTTATGTCAAGTATCAGCTTTTTTATAAATGTAAATAACTTTTAAATTGTAAATTTTTCCCTGCTACTTTTTTATAACTAATAGTATTTAACGTGAAATAAGGATATTTAATATTTATTTAAACTTTAATTTAGCATAGTGATGGTGGATTAATATAACATACACACATAAATTGGATTAATTTTATTTCCAACAATTCCCAGTCCAGTACCAGACGATTACAGAGGACGCATTACAATGTTGAAGTGTAGTTCATTACATATAAGGTACTTGCGGGTAATAAGGCCTACCTAAGGGGGAATGACTATAAAACAAAACATATAGCAGATAATCAGTATGTTTAAGTGGCAATAAGTAATACATTATTTTAGTAAGAAATGTAAAATGAAACATTGTGAATTCTCTATGAAACGAAATAAAATTAGCACATTTGCAAACACAATGCAAATAGGCCTTATTATACTATGGTAGGGTAATAAGGCCTATAGCTATACCATGTAAATACATACAAAGCAGTAACTTTATTTGGTGCAAATATGTCAAAAATGAGTCCTATAGTAAATTCAAAATGAAATTCAACATAAACACGATAATTTTGTCCCACCTAACAGCAATTTGCACACTCAAATGCATCATAATCTTCTGCTGTTAATCCTATACACTCTTCATGATACCACTTGCCGCAACTGAGGCACTGGCGCATCTTCTACGTGGTATTGTGTTATGGGTATCTGAAGTCTTCTGGTCTGTTCCTGATGTCAACGATCTCTGGCAGTTGGAAGGCAGCATCGGTTGGTTGTCGGTGGCATCCAGTGCCAGTCGCACAGGATCTTCTGTCAAGATGGATGGAGCAAAAGCTGTTTCCGGGATTGCTGCAGAATCCAAATAAAACAGGCCAGTTGACTTGAAGCCACTTGTAATGTTCTTGTGTCATACATTTGGACCAGACATTCGATACACATTAAATCGTGCTTTCGTGAGTTGCTTGTGTTGATTCTGGTCCAAAAATGACAAGACTGCGGCATCCCAGTGGTGTTCAAAAGATCAATATATCTATCTGTAGACCAGATGACGCAGGGTCGGTGGTGTCACAGGCAGGCCTATGTCTGCATATCTGATAATTCTACTTACCAGATCAGCTTCTTGATTTTCGGTCAAGATAGATTTTCGTCCCAGAGATTTCTTCATACTTCCACTCTTGAGATTATTTCTAATCGTTCTTCTAGGGATGTTGTACTTCTCTGCGGCCGCATACGTACTTATAGATCTCCTTTGCATGGCACTAACAACAGCCGTAAGATTGTATTCTGATCATACTGCTCTTTCGGGCGGCATCGTGATCGATGTCTCTGCGCATAAAGCAAATTCCATTAATTGCACACATGTCCCATTTTAAATAATCACAGCATAATGCTGCCTCCCAAATGTCGTAAATACACAATAATTAAAAAGATTTTAAAAATGTTTTAGAGTGCATTTATATTGTTAGCATGTGTTACTACAATTTATTATAAATAAAACATAACTTTTTAACAGCCTTTGTTGCTCCTCAAAAAGTTTCACATATAATTAGGTTTTATTGTTTATTACTTGACAATTTAAGCATGCTCCATTGCACTTTAAAATTTGATCACCAAATAGTAATGTTTAATTAACATCCTTATATAATAACAAAAACAATGAAAATTATTCAGTCAACATTCAGTAGAAAAGTACAGTATGTTGAAGGGCAAAAAATGTGAAAACGTATGAAGTAACCATTTATTGGAAAAAGTATTATTTTAAGAAAAAAATATTGTTTTAAGAAATGCTAATCCTGATCAAATCATAGATAAAGTCATTTTAGTACATTTTATTTTAAATAGAAGTTCTCATCACAACTGAGAAACAAAAGTAAATAAGTTAAAAATTTGTTTGCCCCTTTTCGACTTGAACCCATGATCTCTAGCCATGGAGTACTTTTACTATAGTCATTAGGTTACATTGATATTGCAGATGCTGGTGTAATGCCGTAGTATATTTACAAAAGTATTTCAACATCATCGTAAATGCAAACAGAGGGCAAAACCTATCCGGAGGGTAATAAGGCATATCGATTATTTTGATAGGCCTTAATACCCGCCTACCTCCTTATTTAAAAACAGACCCTTTACAAATCCTAACAGCATCAAAACCTTATTCAAACAACTTGGTTCGTAAAGAGCATGAACTGGGGAAAATATAGAGAGTAGTATATGAATGGGGTTCCGAGATCATGCCTCAGGCGGTGGAGCCGAGAGCCGGCTCCGCCATATTGGATTGTGACGTTACGGCGGCCATCTTGGATGGTTGTGACCTTGACCTTTGACCTTGACCTTGAATTTGATCCTCAAAAATCGCCAAAATCCGCCAAAATTGGGCAAAATTTGCCCAAAATTCCTCAAAAATCGCCAAAATTTCCATTTCTGTGGAAAAAAGTTCCGCCAAAAAATCTCAAAAAATTCCACAAATTAAAAATTTCTCATTTCGAGGGAAAAATTTCCCGTTTCGAGGGATAAATTCCCGTTTTTAGTCCTTAAAAATCCCAGCGGCTGAAAATTCCTAAAACTGGCTTAAGCATCCTTAACTCAAGCCTCAGTTAAGCCATTTCTAGGAATAAGGATACCATGACCGCCATCTTGAATTATGACGTCATCGTTGCAATATCCGTTACGGCCGCCATCTTTAAATTTATTATCCGATTTTAATGAAAAAAAATTTAAAATTCATAAAACAAATTAAATAATAAAATTTTTAATAAAATATTTAAAAAACAAACATTTACGACACGGAGCTCGGAGTCCTCGGTTCGAACCCGACGAGTGCAAAAAAAATAAAAATGGCGACCGATCCTTCCCCCGAGGTGGCTGCAGGCATACTGACTCCCACCACTTTTTATCATCATCTAGTATGACGTCATGGCCGCCATCTTGTCTTCGATGCTGGAAGCCATCATCATTGTATCGTTGGCTAGAGTGCGCCGATGACATGTTAGTTTAATTCGTATCCGCTAGAGTGCAGTAATCATTTATTACTGTGACATCCGCCATCTTGTCATTTGGCCGCCATCTTGAAAATCCGTAATTATTTAGCTAGAAATTCGGGAAAAGTTCCAAAATTCATTAAATAAATCACTCATTAATTTACATATTGATTCGATCGATTCCCGTCCTCGGTTCGATACCCGATCGTTGCAATAATGTTTAATCTTATGTAAAAAAAATAATTTAAATAAACCATGTTCAACATTCGTAAAGAGACTCTAAATTCTCTCTACGACCACCATCCTATCAGACATCAAGACCACCATATTGGAAATGTGTAATTTTAATGCTAGAGATCCGGGAAAAAGTTCAGAAATCATTAAATAAATTTCCGATCAATATACTGATTAATTAGATCGACTAAGGTCCTTGGTACGATCTAGGATGATGCAAAAAAAATTAAATATATCATCAATTTAACATAATAGTAACAGGTTCGAGGAATTAAACACCGCAAGTTCTTTTACAAACATAATATTTATTACATAATTTCTATTCTACTACAGGATCACTTACGAAAGCCAACAATCTTATAATCATTTAGTTCCGCAGCGGTGTGAAATGACTAATTCTTAGCTCCAATCGGTTTATACTAGACAGAGTCCAGCCAGAACCTTTACAGACATAGTCCACCTCTTCTTGACAGAGTTTCTGGATACCGTTTTGAACAGTTTGCTTCACATCGTTAGAACTGTAAATTACTGCAGCCGATGTCTTGAATGCACACTTCTTCACTTCGTCATCGAACGGATATGGCTTTCCATATATACAGTCCAACCACAAGTTATATTTCAAAGGTCCGTTTGTTGCTACATCATCAGTAAGCTGATTGATTATCTTCTGTCTGATATCGTCAAGAAAATTACAAATGTCCTTCGACTCACCGAACGTATTTAGATAATAGTAGTCTTTCAACGTTCCACGAAATGCAGACTGCGCCAAGTAGAAGCCATTATCGTTCACTTGTAATGCTACGAACACAGTCTTAGGTTTAGTTCCATGTTCAGACGTCATAACAATCGGTTGCTGGGCATCTGTTTTTTTGGTTGTACGCTTTCGTGTCTCCAATCTAAAGCGAGGAGTCGAAATGTCGGCAGGTAGTTCAGCAGTAGGAGCACAGACTCCACCTTTACATTTTTTCGCATGATGTCGCAAACTGTCAATTCGAGTAAACCATTTAAGGCACTCATCACATCGAAACTTCATGCGAGAAGGATTCTTCGCGCATTTGCTCCGCTCATGTCTTCGTGCATCATGGGAAAATGCGAACGACGTATCACAGTAGCTGCAAGGATACCGTGGTGATGAAGACGATCCTTTCAGACCCGATCCAGATACAGGCGTTGCAACAGTAGTACCATTTCCAGGCATTCTCTTATGCACATCGATGCATCGTTGTTGCGCCGAAACCTTTACTTTCTGCCGCACAGCAGGACCTTTGCATGCCTTCATGTGCGTTTTCATATTATCTTTTCTGGCAAACTGCTTATGACATTTCTCACAAACAAACATTTTACGATATAGGTTCTTGGCACATTCGCTCCTCTCGTGTCGCCGAGCATTGCTGTTGTTTGAGAAAATCTTGTCACAGTAACAGCACCGATGTTCGCTAGTTGTCAAATCAGCATCCATTGAAGTCTCCATCGAGGTCGTATCGTCGATCGTCGTGGTTTCCTGCACATCCAGCTCAGTAGTCATTAAGCTATCTTCTGCTGGTGGTATCACATCTGTTGAAATCTCCTCCAATGTTGACATCGTCGTCGTTGCCAACGGGATCTGCTCCACCATTGTCGTCGCTGTCGTCAAGGTTCCCGTAGACGATGATACAACGTCCATCGAGTTCGGCGTTAAAGTCGGTAAATATGCCATCGAGTTCTCAAGAACAGGTAATTACGCGACTTATTCACCAGATGAAATAATCTAGGTGATCCTTACACCGTCGACGACAGTAACAAACTGAGCGACCTGCTGTCTAGGACTCGCTTATATACATGCACCGGATGGAATAATACGCAAGTCAAATCAAGAACCACTTACTATAATACCAGAGTCAAAACAACATTAAAAATAGAAGGACCATCAACGAAAAGGCAGCACATTTGGAAGCACCGACAACGAAAAGGCAGCACCGACAACGAAAAGGCAGCACCGACAACGAAAAGGCAGCACATTTGTAAGCACCGACAACGAAAAGGCAGCACATTTGGAAGCACCGACAACGAAAAGGCAGCACCGACAACGAAAAGGCAGCACATTTGGAAGCATCGACAAAGAAAAGGCAGCACCGCCAACGAAAAGGAAGCACATTTGGAAGCACCGACAAAGAAAAGGCAGCACCGCCAACGAAAAGGAAACACATTTGGAAGCACCGACAACGAAAAGGCAGCACCGCCAAAGAAAAGACAGCACATTTGGAAGCACCGTCAACGAAAAGGAAGCACCATCAACGAAAAGGCCGCACCGCCAACGATAAGGAAGCATATTTGGAAGCACCGGCAAAGAAAAGGCAGCACCGCCCACGAAAAGGAAGCACATTTGGAAGCACCGACAACGAAAAGGCAGCACCATCGACGAAAAGGAAGCACATTAATTTGTCATTGACTGCAATATTCATTGGTTCCAATATTTATTGGCTCCAATATTCATTGGCTCCAATATTCAATGGCTCCAATATTCATTGACTCCAATATTCATTGGCTCTATCAGTCATTGACACCTACAGTCTTTTGGTTCCAAAAGTCTTTTGGCCCCAAATATATTAGGCTAGAATTCTTCGAGTCTAAGAGACTATGAGACCACATGGCTACGAGTCTAAAATGATCTAGCTGGTTACGAGTTATACATGGCTTGCGAGGCTACAGAGCTACGAAGTTTCTAGTACACAGGTTTACATGACTGCGAGGATACAGGGCTACAAGTCTGCAAGAGTACTTGACTACGAAGGTACTCGTCTACATGACTCCAGTTACCGCATCAGTCTTCGACAGAATTTTCTCTTTTGCTCCAACTGCTCCATCAGCATTATGTTATAAGATTACAAGGCCTCTTGCTTACGTAGCTTCAAGTCTACGAGCCTCCAATGCATCATGACTACGAGACTACGAGCCATGAGGTTACGAGTCTATGCGATTGCGAGTCTTCTAGGTTACGTGATCGCGAGGCTATAGGACTACGAAGCTTCCAGAACGCATGGTTACGAGACTGCGAGGCTACAATTCTACGAGGTCCCAAGAAATCCTGGCTACGCGACTACGAGCCATGAGGTTACGAGACTACGTGACTACGAATCTTCAAGTTTACGAGACTGCGAGGCTACAGAGCTACGAAGCCTCTAGTACACAGGTTTACGTGACTGTGAGGATACAGGACTACCAGTCTGCATGAGTACTTGACTACGAAGCTACTCGTCTTCAAGGCTACAATTACAGCATCTGTTTTCGTCAGAATTTTCTCTTTTGCTCCAACTGCACCACCAGCATTATGTTATAAGATTACAAGGCCGCTTGCTTACGTAGCTTCAAGTCTACGAGGATACTTGGATACGTAGCTTCAATTCTACGAGGTCCTAAGACTTCATGACTACGCGACTTCGAGCCATGAGGTTACGAGATTACGTGACTACGAATCTTCATGTTTACGAGACTGTGAGGCTACAGAGCTACGAAGCCTCTAGAAAACGAGTTTACGTGACTGCGTGGATACAGGAATACAAGTTTGCACGAGTTCTTGACTACGAAGCTACTCGTCTACAAGGCTCCAATTGACACATCTGTCTTCGATGGAATTTTCTCTTTTGCTACATCTACGCCATCAGCATTATGTTATAAGATTACAAAGCTACTTGCTTACGTAGCTTCAAGTCTACGAGGCTCCAATACATCATGACTAAGAGACTACGAGCCATGAGGTTACGAGACTATGCGATTGCAAGTCTTCAAGGTTACGTCATCGCGAGGCTATAGGACTACGAAGCTTCCAGAACGCATGGTTACGAGAATGCATGACTAATTGGCCGCATGGCTACGAAACTTGATGTCTCTAACTGACTACAATAGCACTATTCAGTGGTGAGAGTTAATTTATTTCATGCAAAGGTACTTGCTGCAAGCAGTTCCGCTTTTCAACATCAGATGACGTCACGTTTTGCTTGCAGGTAAAATAATATTTATTTATTTTATGCGGGATGCGGGTTGTTCACTATCGATCGCATAAGAAGAATGGCATCGATAGTCTTTAAGGAGAAGGAAGTTCGTCCTTCCTGCTAGTGCTTCTCAGATTTCTCACGGTCCGCCATATTGGATTGCGACGTCACGGCTGCCATCTTGGATGGGTGTGACTTTGACCTTTGACCGAAACCGCAGGAATGATCGCAAGCACTCGGATTAATCATCAAAATATTGATAAGAATAATCAGGAGCACACGGAGAAAACCATCATAATATTGGCAAGAATAATCAGGAGCACACAGAGAAAAACGACACACGTTTTCTTTGATATCATAAAATTACAGAAAAAAATATTTAAAAATAAAAATAAATTAATAAAAAATTTAAAATAAAAACAAAAAATACATAAACAGATTCTGCTAGCTTGTAAACTTATCATTGTTGAGCAAAGATAGAGTTCTAGTACAAGCCAGAATTTTATGTATTTTTTGTTTTTATTTTAAATTTTTTATTAATTTATTTTTATTTTTAAATATTTTTTTCTGTAATTTTATGATATCAAAGAAAACGTGTGTCGTTTTTCTCTGTGTGCTCCTGATTATTCTTGCCAATATTATGATGGTTTTCTCCGTGTGCTCCTGATTATTCTTATCAATATTTTGATGATTAATTCGAGTGCTTGCGATCATTCCTGCGGTTTCGGTCAAAGGTCAAAGTCACATCCATCCAAGATGGCAGCCGTGACGTCACAATCCAATATGGCGGACCGTGAGAAATCTGAGAAGCACTAGCAGGAAGGACGAACTTCCTTCTCCTTGAAGACTATCGATGCCATTCTTCTTATGCGATCGATAGTGAACAACCCGCATCCCGCATAAAATAAATAAATATTATTTTACCTGCAAGCAAAACGTGACGTCATCTGATGTTGAAAAGCGGAACTGCTTGCAGCAAGTACCTTTGCATGAAATAAATTAACTCTCACCACTGAATAGTGCTATTGTAGTCAGTTAGAGACATAAAGTTTCGTAGCCATGCGGCCAATTAGTCATGCATTCTCGTAACCATGCGTTCTGGAAGCTTCGTAGTCCTATAGCCTCGCGATGACGTAACCTTGAAGACTTGCAATCGCATAGTCTCGTAACCTCATGGCTCGTAGTCTCTTAGTCATGATGTATTGGAGCCTCGTAGACTTGAAGCTACGTAAGCAAGTAGCTTTGTAATCTTATAACATAATGCTGATGGCGTAGATGTAGCAAAAGAGAAAATTCCATCGAAGACAGATGTGTCAATTGGAGCCTTGTAGACGAGTAGCTTCGTAGTCAAGAACTCATGCAAACTTGTATTCCTGTATCCACGCAGTCACGTAAACTCGTTTTCTAGAGGCTTCGTAGCTCTGTAGCCTCACAGTCTCGTAAACATGAAGATTCGTAGTCACGTAATCTCGTAACCTCATGGCTCGAAGTCGCGTAGTCATGAAGTCTTAGGACCTCGTAGAATTGAAGCTACGTATCCAAGTATCCTCGTAGACTTGAAGCTACGTAAGCAAGCGGCCTTGTAATCTTATAACATAATGCTGGTGGTGCAGTTGGAGCAAAAGAGAAAATTCTGACGAAAACAGATGCTGTAATTGTAGCCTTGAAGACGAGTAGCTTCGTAGTCAAGTACTCATGCAGACTGGTAGTCCTGTATCCTCACAGTCACGTAAACCTGTGTACTAGAGGCTTCGTAGCTCTGTAGCCTCACAGTCTCGTAAACTTGAAGATTCGTAGTCACGTAGTCTCGTAACCTCATGGCTCGAAGTCGCGTAGTCATGAAGTCTTAGGACCTCGTAGAATTGAAGCTACGTATCCAAGTATCCTCGTAGACTTGAAGCTACGTAAGCAAGCGGCCTTGTAATCTTATAACATAATGCTGGTGGTGCAGTTGGAGCAAAAGAGAAAATTCTGACGAAAACAGATGCTGTAATTGTAGCCTTGAAGACGAGTAGCTTCGTAGTCAAGTACTCATGCAGACTGGTAGTCCTGTATCCTCACAGTCACGTAAACCTGTGTACTAGAGGCTTCGTAGCTCTGTAGCCTCGCAGTCTCGTAAACTTGAAGATTCGTAGTCACGTAGTCTCGTAACCTCATGGCTCGTAGTCGCGTAGCCAGGATGTCTTGGGACCTCGTAGAATTGTAGCCTCGCAGTCTCGTAACCATGCGTTCTGGAAGCTTCGTAGTCCTATAGCCTCGCGATCACGTAACCTAGAAGACTCGCAATCGCATAGACTCGTAACCTCATGGCTCGTAGTCTCGTAGTCATGATGCATTGGAGGCTCGTAGACTTGAAGCTACGTAAGCAAGAGGCCTTGTAATCTTATAACATAATGCTGATGGAGCAGTTGGAGCAAAAGAGAAAATTCTGTCGAAGACAGATGCGGTAACTGGAGTCATGTAGACGAGTACCTTCATAGTCAAGTACTCTTGCAGACTTGTAGTCCTGTATCCTCGCAGTCATGTAAACCTGTGTACTAGAAACTTCGTAGCTCTGTAGCCTCGCGAGCCATGTATAACTCGTAACCAGCTAGATCATTTTAGACTCGTAGCCATGTGGTCTCATAGTCTCTTAGACTCGAAGAATTCTAGCCTAATATATTTGGGGCCAAAAGACTTTTGGAACCAAAAGACTGTAGGTGTCAATGACTGATGGAGCCAATGAATATTGGAGTCAATGAATATTGGAGCCATTGAATATTGGAGCCAATGAATATTGGAGCCAATAAATATTGGAACCAATGAATATTGCAGTCAATGACAAATTAACATGCTTCCTTTTCGTCGATGGTGCTGCCTTTTCGTTGTCGGTGCTTCCAAATGTGCTTCCTTTTCGTTGGCGGTGCTGCCTTTTCTTTGTCGGTGCTTCCAAATGTGCTTCCTTTTCGTGGGCGGTGCTGCCTTTTCTTTGCCGGGGCTTCCAAATGTGCTTCCTTATCGTTGGCGGTGCGGCCTTTTCGTTGATGGTGCTTCCTTTTCGTTGTCGGTGCTTCCAAATGTGCTGTCTTTTCTTTGGCGGTGCTGCCTTTTCGTTGTCGGTGCTTCCAAATGTGCTTCCTTTTCGTTGGCGGTGCTGCCTTTTCTTTGTCGGTGCTTCCAAATGTGCTTCCTTTTCGTTGGCGGTGCTGCCTTTTCTTTGTCGGTGCTTCCAAATGTGCTGCCTTTTCGTTGTCGGTGCTGCCTTTTCGTTGTCGGTGCTGCCTTTTCGTTGTCGGTGCTTCCAAATGTGCTGCCTTTTCGTTGTCGGTGCTGCCTTTTCGTTGTCGGTGCTTCCAAATGTGCTGCCTTTTCGTTCTCGGTGTTTCCAAATGTGCTGCCTTTTCGTTGTCGGTGCTGCCTTTTCGTTGTCGGTGCTTCCAAATGTGCTGCCTTTTCGTTGTCGGTGCTGCCTTTTCGTTGTCGGTGCTTCCAAATGTGCTGCCTTTTCGTTGATGGTCCTTCTATTTTTAATGTTGTTTTGACTCTGGTATTATAGTAAGTGGTTCTTGATTTGACTTGCGTATTATTCCATCCGGTGCATGTATATAAGCGAGTCCTTCACAGCAGGTCGCTCAGTTTGTTACTGTCGTCGACGGTGTAAGGATCACCTAGATTATTTCATCTGGTGAATAAGTCGCGTAATTACCTGTTCTTGAGAACTCGATGGCATATTTACCGACTTTAACGCCGAACTCGATGGACGTTGTATCATCGTCTACGGGAACCTTGACGACAGCGACGACAATGGTGGAGCAGATCCCGTTGGCAACGACGACGATGTCAACATTGGAGGAGATTTCAACAGATGTGATACCACCAGCAGAAGATAGCTTAATGACTACTGAGCTGGATGTGCAGGAAACCACGACGATCGACGATACGACCTCGATGGAGACTTCAATGGATGCTGATTTGACAACTAGCGAACATCGGTGCTGTTACTGTGACAAGATTTTCTCAAACAACAGCAATGCTCGGCGACACGAGAGGAGCGAATGTGCCAAGAACCTATATCGTAAAATGTTTGTTTGTGAGAAATGTCATAAGCAGTTTGCCAGATAAGATAATATGAAAACGCACATGAAGGCATGCAAAGGTCCTGCTGTGCGGCAGAAAGTAAAGGTTTCGGCGCAACAACGATGCATCGATGTGCATAAGAGAATGCCTGGAAATGGTACTACTGTTGCAACGCCTGTATCTGGATCGGGTCTGAAAGGATCGTCTTCATCACCACGGTATCCTTGCAGCTACTGTGATACGTCGTTCGCATTTTCCCATGATGCACGAAGACATGAGCGGAGCAAATGCGCGAAGAATCCTTCTCGCATGAAGTTTCGATGTGATGAGTGCCTTAAATGGTTTACTCGAATTGACAGTTTGCGACATCATGCGAAAAAATGTAAAGGTGGAGTCTGTGCTCCTACTGCTGAACTACCTGCCGACATTTTGACTCCTCGCTTTAGATTGGAGACACGAAAGCGTACAACCAAAAAAACAGATGCCCAGCAACCGATTGTTATGACGTCTGAACATGGAACTAAACCTAAGACTGTGTTCGTAGCATTACAAGTGAACGATAATGGCTTCTACTTGGCGCAGTCTGCATTTCGTGGAACGTTGAAAGACTACTATTATCTAAATACGTTCGGTGAGTCGAAGGACATTTGTAATTTTCTTGACGATATCAGACAGAAGATAATCAATCAGCTTACTGATGATGTAGCAACAAACGGACCTTTGAAATATAACTTGTGGTTGGACTGTATATATGGAAAGCCATATCCGTTCGATGACGAAGTGAAGAAGTGTGCATTCAAGACATCGGCTGCAGTAATTTACAGTTCTAACGATGTGAAGCAAACTGTTCAAAACGGTATCCAGAAACTCTGTCAAGAAGAGGTGGACTATGTCTGTAAAGGTTCTGGCTGGACTCTGTCTAGTATAAACCGATTGGAGCTAAGAATTAGTCATTTCACACCGCTGCGGAACTAAATGATTATAAGATTGTTGGCTTTCGTAAGTGATCCTGTAGTAGAATAGAAATTATGTAATAAATATTATGTTTGTAAAAGAACTTGCGGTGTTTAATTCCTCGAACCTGTTACTATTATGTTAAATTGATGATATATTTAATTTTTTTTGCATCATCCTAGATCGTACCAAGGACCTTAGTCGATCTAATTAATCAGTATATTGATCGGAAATTTATTTAATGATTTCTGAACTTTTTCCCGGATCTCTAGCATTAAAATTACACATTTCCAATATGGTGGTCTTGATGTCTGATAGGATGGTGGTCGTAGAGAGAATTTAGAGTCTCTTTACGAATGTTGAACATGGTTTATTTAAATTATTTTTTTTACATAAGATTAAACATTATTGCAACGATCGGGTATCGAACCGAGGACGGGAATCGATCGAATCAATATGTAAATTAATGAGTGATTTATTTAATGAATTTTGGAACTTTTCCCGAATTTCTAGCTAAATAATTACGGATTTTCAAGATGGCGGCCAAATGACAAGATGGCGGATGTCACAGTAATAAATGATTACTGCACTCTAGCGGATACGAATTAAACTAACATGTCATCGGCGCACTCTAGCCAACGATACAATGATGATGGCTTCCAGCATCGAAGACAAGATGGCGGCCATGACGTCATACTAGATGATGATAAAAAGTGGTGGGAGTCAGTATGCCTGCAGCCACCTCGGGGGAAGGATCGGTCGCCATTTTTATTTTTTTTGCACTCGTCGGGTTCGAACCGAGGACTCCGAGCTCCGTGTCGTAAATGTTTGTTTTTTAAATATTTTATTAAAAATTTTATTATTTAATTTGTTTTATGAATTTTAAATTTTTTTCATTAAAATCGGATAATAAATTTAAAGATGGCGGCCGTAACGGAAATTGCAACGATGACGTCATAATTCAAGATGGCGGTCATGGTATCCTTATTCCTAGAAATGGCTTAACTGAGGCTTGAGTTAAGGATGCTTAAGCCAGTTTTAGGAATTTTCAGCCGCTGGGATTTTTAAGGACTAAAAACGGGAATTTTTCCCTCGAAACGGGAAATTTTTCCCTCGAAATGAGAAATTTTTAATTTGTGGAATTTTTTGAGATTTTTTGGCGGAACTTTTTTCCACAGAAATGGAAATTTTGGCGATTTTTGAGGAATTTTGGGCAAATTTTGCCCAATTTTGGCGGATTTTGGCGATTTTTGAGGATCAAATTCAAGGTCAAGGTCAAAGGTCAAGGTCACAACCATCCAAGATGGCCGCCGTGACGTCACAATCCAATATGGCGGAGCCGGCTCTCGGCTCCACCGCCTGAGGCCTGATCTCGGAACCCCATTCATATACTACTATAGAGCATACATTTACATAGTTTAATGTTACTGTACTAAAATTACTTACGATTGTTTCTGACGGATATTTGTTACACTCGCTGCACAACCTTCTTCTGCACAAACTGGCGCGCCACTGGTGACTGGGAGCGGGGTCACGAGAGCCCGCATGCAGGTTACAACAACTTGTCTGTGCCTAATGAGTGTTTGCCAGGAGCAAGCAGGCATTCAGACATTCTCACTACATTTTTATCGATCGTAGGCCTTATTACCCGACAGGCCTTATTACCCGCAGGTACCTTAGTTCTGATTGTATATTTTCTTTATAGTCTTACACACCACATATAAATTTTTATGGGCGATAAAAAATATAACACGTAATTTTGAGTCACTGATGATTATGGTTAGTTAGTTCACACTTGATTCAAATAATAGTTTTGATATAGCTACGGAACAATAACTGACGCAACAGGAGTGAGAAAACTTGAACACTGTAAATATTTCACGCTATACTTGTCGTCACGCAGATCACTGTTCTTCTGTGGACTCTGGTATGGAGCGATGGCTATCCGTACACTTCGACACGGGATGATGATGAGGTAGCGATGGCGACGGTGTAGACATTGTAGAACTTGACATTCGGCGTGATGCAATTGACGTTAGTGGCGTTAATGGTCTCGACGGTGTGGGAGATGACAAAGATGGAGATCCGTCACGAGATGTATCAGGCTCTCGGGCAGCACCAGCAATGGATGTGTGGGACAGTGACGCCTCACGTGATGGTCCATGGTTCACGAACTGGTGAGAGCCCGCCTCTCCAAACACCTGACGGGCAGACTCTACTGGTGAGTGGTCACGATCGGGGGATCGACCCCATGGCTCGTCTCGCGACCAGCGACGTCCCTGTCGTCTGCAGCACTCGATGGTCGACCGTAGTCGGTTCCGGCGGTCCACCTTCAGCAGTAGCAGAGATGATATAATTTTTTGTATGCTGGTACAGCGCTCTTCTTTCCTCGCATAATGATATTATTGTTGCGGATATAAAGTTTCAAACAAGTACATCTATCGGATCCGGGAACAATGTATTTACCTCGGCGTTGATTGCTGCCACGCTATGTCGAACACTGTACATTTCGAAGCCGTCGTATCCTACCACGATCTCGTTAATTGCATCTTGAGGATTAATTTGTAAAACTGACGTCTCCCCGAACCGATCCGTGGCTTCCAGGATTTCCGGAGACTTGCACATGATTTTTTTTACGACTCGTAAGGTACAAACTCGTGTCACTCTCCTCCCAGGGTCGGTTCTGGTCGGTGAGTTGCGTCAAACTGAAGGGAACCCTGACCACTGAAGGTGGTATTTATAGTGTTTAAAACATATTGGGGGGGGGGGGGAGAGAGTTACAAATTCAATATGGTTGCGGGGGGGATGATTATTACTACTTTTTATGATTTAAAAAAAATAATAAAATTTTTTTTGGGGGGGGGGGGGTGGTTTGAATGGAGGGGTGGGTGAGGGGGGGGGGGGAAGAAGATATATGTGCTATGAAAAAAGTGGTGGGGGTAAGTCAGTCTGCCTACAGCCACCATTGTGGAAGGAGTCTGTCGCCATTTTTAATTTTTTTGACCTCGTCGGGTTCGAACCGAGGACTCCGAACTCCGTGTCTAAAAAGTACGTTTTTTAAAAAAAATATATTAAAATTTTATTAATTTAATTTTTTTATAAATTTAAAAAAAATTCATTAAAATCGGATAATAAATAAAAAAGTTAAAGATGGCGGACGTAACGGAAATTGCAACGGTGACGTCATAATCCAAAATGGCGGAAAACAAAATGCTGGAATGTTCGAGAAAACAAAATGACGTCATCCAAGATGGCGGATCCAAGATGGCGGATCAAAAATGGCCACCGGGGTCAAGGTCAAGGTCAAAGGTCAAGGTCATCCAAGATGGCCGCCGTGACGTCACAATCCAAGATGGCGGTCGGCACCACAGGCACCACATCCTGAATCCTGGCGCCGGAGCCCCATTCATATACTACTTATAGTCTGGTGGAATTTTTTTTCAAACAATTGATTGTTGATTATCACAACGTTTTTTAATATTTCCCTTGGGCCGCATGAAACAATCTTAGGCAGCGAGTAGCAATGTTCAACACTGTTTTGTATTTAAACACCAGTAATAAAAGCAAATAAAATTAAAGTTCATTGTGTAAGATAGTTAGTGCGTCTACAAATTATTTTAATAATCCTCGTAAATAAGATTTAAAAAAAATTGTATTTAGAACAGAATATTGGTATATTACCTATGGAATGCATACGTAAATACATGCATACTATTGCTGGCTTTGAGTGAATTTAAATATTAAACATAACACGTGACAGCCGAATAAAATAGAGTTTGATGGTTATTTTAAAAAGTGAAACACATATGGCCAATATGTTCATTTTGAGTTCATTGGTTAGTGTTCCTTTATTACCCGCGTGTATGAATTGAACCGGAGTACCTCTTGCATGTCTTTAGCCTCATTTAACCACGCGTTGTAGGATGCGCGAACGTTATCATCAGCTGTAAAATTCATATATTTTCAACGCCTTCATACCAACCACTGCTGCTGTCTAAACTTTCCATTTTTTTAAAATAGCCTTTGAGAGACTTTATTACACATACACGGCCTCAATTTTACCACCTAAATAAAACATTCAACGTAAAACTCACTTACTTAGGTATGTTCTTCTCCGTGCAAGTCCACAACAAGCATTAAGCAGGGTGAAACTGTGATGGTGATATTGGCCTTTCACCAGACGTTTTAAAAATACGCGGCGTTCTAGGTAAACGCTTGAATGCAAGCGGGGTCAAAAAAATTTTTTTATGGGTGGCTTGAAAGCGAATGGTTATTAATTTCTTTTTTTATGCAGGGTATTTAGTTTGCCAGGCAAATGGCGGCGGTTTCTCCCGACTCCGCTGCTCTGCCGACCGCTGAGGTGACGAGCCGGGCTAATTAACCTAGACTCGGCTGCGAAAATATTCGGCGGCGGCGCGTGTCGAGGATGAATTTTTGATCGCGCCGCATTGCGGCTGTTGAACTGCGTTCAGCTGGGGTTTTCTGCGTACGCGTGTTCAACAGATGAGTCCCGCCGATGATGTCGGGATTACAATAGCCCGACGCGTCCGTCCGTCGCACTGTCAGGCCAGAATCACAATGCCATACGACCAACACGAAACAACAAACCCGATTACTAGGGGCAGGCATTTTTTCACGAGAAAAAAATAACTGAACGCCTATTAGACTGCACCAGCGGTTTCTTCCTTGTGATTAGCGGCCGTCTGCGAGAGAAGTCGTTGCCTTATTTGACCGGGCAACCCAGGACACGATTTGTTTCCGCACCGGATTACTATGGTTGGTGTTGTAACAATCGACATGTACAGTGAAAGAAACTCGCCCAGTCACGAAAACATAGACAATGCTACAGTGTTTTGACGTGACAACGTCTAATAAATCGATGAACGCCGGCTGCACGCACGAAAAAGGATGACTCATGGTCCCGTTACGCACATTGTCCCGTTACGCTTTGTCCCGTTACGCTCATTGTACGTTTGCGCCGAATCTGTCTCTCTTCCACTCGATTGAAACAACCATCGATTTGACTTTTTCGAGGCACATTAAACTTGAAACACTCCCATTCGTTTCCTACTTTTCCTATCATCGTCCTATCCTTAACAGAATAACACAGACTGGAAGAAGTTAAATAGCAAACGTGTATAAAAGTTATAGTTAAAGTAATCTGTTCGTTAAAGTAATAAACATATTTGAGTTAATGAGTGCAAATAAAAGTAAATTTATCAATTAAATTGTAGATTTCATTTCACTCCTTCTTTGTATCCATACAAAATAGTAATAATTCAATGAAAATTATTCAATTTTATTCATAAAAGTATGCAATCATTTCATTAAGGTTTTGTTATGACGTTGTCACGTTAAACTATCGTCCGTAAACCGACTTTACAGACAACCAATTTTTTTAAGCCTCCGCTAGTCCCGAAATCTTCTCGCGAAATATGCATGCCCCTACTGATTAGGCGTCGTGCATCGTTACAGCACGACAGGGTTTGTAGCGTAGGGCCACAATGCCAGGACAACATTAACACTGTTACGACCTGATATGACTGTCAGAAAATCATTCCAAACCAAATGAGTCCATAAAATTCAGTACATAATGCGCCAAAAGCAGCGTGTACAACAACATACCTATTTGTCGTCTATTTCACAAACTGAGATTAAGGTTTATTTTAGATACAATGAAACAAAGCTGTACATATGTCGATAAGGGGCAGAAAATAATTACGCTATTAGCTATGCTAAAAATTAAAATCAAACCCAATAAAGAGTTGAAGTCACACTACAAACCTGAAAAGGTACCCAAACGAAAAATGGAATTTCGAGTTTCAGCATAAAGATTTACTAATATTAGGAAAACGTTTTAAAAGTTTAGTTCTGTAAGGTTTTCGTTTTGCTTCTGTCGTGCAGCACGACACGACGAAATTAGAAATAGAATCTATTTATTGCGGGCCGAACGGGGCGCATACTTTGTCGTGTTGACGCCACGGCGACATTGTATTTCGTTGGGTGCTGAGCCTGTCGGGGCTGTCGTGTCGTGTTCGTCGTAGCATCGTGACACTAGCTTTAGTAATAACAGTAGAAGTACAGCTTTTCAGCGAAGAATCCGCCTTTAATAAACGAATAGTTTCTCGTTATTTCAGTTAACTGGGTCTTCGTAGAAACTACACCGTATATCCGAATTATGTTTTCTTGGTATAAAAAGCGTAATCGCATAAGTATTAGAAAAAAGTGTTTTTTTTGTGCATGAGTCTTAGCCAGTTTCTTAAATTGTTTTCTGTGCTAATTCTTGAGGGTTCATTTTTAAATTACGTGGATTCTGCACCCATAAATTTACGAAGATAACGATAAATTAAAAACGAACCTTGGATAATTATATCCAGCGTTCTTCGAAAATACTAGGTGAAAATTTTTTTAACAGTGCAGCATTCGAGCTCATCCGTCTTTTTAATTATTTCCATTCCAATGCTACCAAACGTCGAAGAACCTTTAATTTTATAGGATCATATAAACCACGCAATTGTAATTTATTAAAAATAGTTTTATTTCACTCTGGAATTTGTTTAACATTTTAAGAGTTACCATGCATATACTTCCGTGACTCTTAGGTTTTTGATTAAAAAAATAAAGAAAATAAAACAAATAAAAGTGTTCAAACGTTAAGTTGAAAAATAATTATGTAAGCAGTTAAACAACTAGACATAATTTTATAATATTTGAAATGCGAAGACCACTCAGATAATTAGAAGTTATAATTCCAACCATCCGTCAGTCAGATGTTACCAAGCCTGTGACCAACGGATGGAATAAATATTTTTTAGACCGTAATATTGGCTGCAGGTCACGTGATTGACGGATGGAGGCGACGGATTATTGTAATCCCTGCTTAACGCCGCACCGAGTGCCAAGAGGGATATCCATTGGGTGAGTGGAAAGGAGGGGCAGTTACCCCCTCCCCCTGGACCCTTTCCGAAGTGAAAAAAAAATTGAGTTCTTACTTTTTTGTTATCGTCTATTAAAACACGTCTAAGAAGCACTGTTAGTGAAAACAGGTTAAATGGGTTCACCGTGTTAAGGGGCCTGCCTAGTCAGCGGTGTATTTGTGTTAGTGAGGCTGAATGATAAAAATCAGGTCCAAAGCCGGGGGTTTAGTATTTTATTTTTCAAATCTTTTTTTCGCTTTTATTGGAGCCGTTTCATTATATTGTTTTAAATTTCGGTCTGCGAATGGAATGACTGGGACATTATTTTAAGGATATTCTTTTGGCGAACCATATTGTATATGTGCATTTTTCAGATTCTCGCCGGGTATTTATAAGTATTACAGAAGACAATGTGACTTGTTACATGCAACTAGTGTACGATTAAGTTTTTGGCACTAAAACTTAATTACAGATTTTCCTACTCCTTGGATACCACTCTGTAAATTTTTCTTTGTAATTGGAACAGAAATATTCATTTAAAATTACAGATATTTCTAAATTTTTTCATTGACATAAAAACAACTTTATCACTACAAAATAGTGTTCACAGTAATACTGAGTTCAGATTTTTTTTTGAGATGTCACAATACTTACAAGAGTTAAAGTTATTTTTAAACCGTTCCCTGAATAGCTATCCAGTATTAACTGCTCGCATAATAAATATGATACACAAAACTAAGTCAAATTGTTGAATATTCGCTTATCTTTTCCATGGTTTAAAAAAAATGCTTGAATGAAACATCAATAAATATACAAAAGTATGCGCTAATTTTCGTAAAACATACTCAGTATTATTTCGAAAAACGTATTTCATATATGAAAAAATAACCACAATTATGTGTTGTACAAACTATCTTGTATTATTGCAAACTATTTCTTGGCAACTGGTTTCCAAATTAATATTTTGTAAAAGAACAGGAAGACATTTTTTTTTCTATAGTTACCGCACTAAATAAATATGTAAGTTAAACATACGCAGAAAACCTAGTACTTGCGAATGTGAACACCTCGTACACATCAGTCTGTGGTGAGTTAGTGTCTTGTAAAGCACGTATATACTACGCCACTAGTAGTCAAGAACTTGAATACCAGCTAGTGCAATAGAGGGACGGTTTTAATTTTCAAAATCTTTCAGGTACAAAGTTCAGTGTAGACGAACAAAATAAAAAATTCACATCAACATTGAAAAATACAAACAAAATACGTGAGTTTTTATCCGAGCTCATATTAGTACGTGCACATTAAAATTTATATAACATAAGTTTTAGTATGAAATTGGATTTAGAGAATAATAATAGCAACACAAACTTGTTACGCTTGTATTGTCCACAAACATTTATGCATACTGGCATATTCGTCTTTATTTCTCATTTTTGAGCTTAAGGAAAAAGATCATGTGTAGGCCTACTAGTTGTTAGGTAACGTTTTATTCTATGGCTGACTGCTCACTGTACATATACCAATTTAATGATCACGTTTGTCAAACTATTATGTAGGCTATAGACCTGGTGTTTTTCTCATTATTTTTAAACATCACTGGCATTTATTATTTTATATATAAATATAATTCACTTATTTTTCGTCGGCAAATACGTGAGTTTACCTAAGTTTCAACGGCAATTATAAATTTGAAATTTGTTCTGTTAATACCCCTGAGAGCGCGCTGGCCACCACATGACATGTAGCTGTTTAATTATCTCTTGCCTCCGAGCTTCTTCTCTCGAGGGGAATGAAATGGCAGCGTCGTGGTTTTGAGTTTTGAGCTAATGTTTGTTCGTGTTTCAGTTTTATCTTCTTTTTTTTGTTCATGACAGGCTGAACATTTGCTCTCTCCCACCAGGACGCCCATGCCGCGTGGGTTTGTGTAATTGCCTCGGTGATATCTAAATGCTTTGGCGGACGTCCGTGAGTGGACACAGACTAGTGCAAGTTTAAAACCAGGACTAAATAAACTTTCTTTAAGGAAAGTAAGCTTCAAAAATGGCGGTGATCAAACTTTACTCGTAAATTTTCTTTTTCTTTTTTTTTTAAAATAACAGTTGCGTAAAATATTATGCGCGTTCTAAAACTTTCGTCTGAAACGATTTTTGATAAGACAAACCATTACTGCAAGGGGTTGGAATAAAAATAAATAAATACAAATACCGTACCATGTACAGAGTGTAAAAAAAAATACTTTTTAGTAGATATAATATCAAATCCATTATAATTTATTGCAAAAATTCTAAACATTATCTGAAACCTTAGGCTGGAACACTTTTTTGAAACGAACTATTACCGCAAAAACAGGGTTTGAAATAAAATTCATTCACAAATTCCTTAGTATCAAATTCGTTCGAATTTATTTTAAATCATCTTCATGTTATATTAAATATTGGTCCAAAGCAAAATTTTTATACGACCACGTATTAGTGCAAGGAATAAAAATACTGTTTGAAGGTCAACAATAAATATTCTACTTTAGTAGGTATATAATAAAATTCGTTGTAAGCTATTCAATGCTGAATACATTAAGTCAAAAACTTCGAAACATTTTCGCGCGTTGTCTATGAGAATATTGTTTAGTTGATCATTTTGGACTAATGTAGATTAAGTTTTAAAATGTTCCAGATGTTTATATAATTTTTCCAGAACCTTTCCAGAATAAATAGGAGTTTACTTCGAAATTTGGGCACAGCCTTCAGGCTTCAGCCCAAAGGGCTTTTTTTAATATCTAAAATGTAGCGATTAAACCTTGAGGGTAATTCGTGTAACTGTCAGCGACATGCGCTCCAATCAATCATGAACGCAGTGGAAGAGTAAAAAGATTTGCATTCTAGCTTGCTACCGAATGAATCAGCAGCTCTTCTTGTAGTCCATCCCACGAACAAGTGCTATTTATTATACAGATTCATGTGAGGCATTAAGGGGTTCGCCTAGTCAGGGGTGTGTGTGTGTGTTAGTGAGGCGGGATGACAAGTACGACGCTAGCTGGTGCTTCTAGCGCGGTATCGCCTCTGAACTGGCGCGTAGGCGCGTAATCTTCTCGTCGAGCATAGGAAAATTGTAAAATTTGAGCGGTAACCATAGCTTTAGGTGGCGATGAATTAAGCTAAAGATAGAATGCAAGTCCCTTTGATTTTTTTCAAGGATATGTACCGGATGGTTCATGCCTAAAAGTTATTCAGAAAACATTGCGTTTTATACATTATCACTAGGGCCATGAAAATTTCGTGAAAAGATCCCGAGAGTAGCTAGAAGTTAAAACACTGTAGCATCGTCTGTGTTTCGTGATTCGGTGAGTTACTTTTAGGTGCATGTCGATTGTTACAACAACCAATCACACTAATTCAGTGTGGAAGCAAACTCGTCCTTAGTGGCTCGCGCAAACAAGGCAACGACTTCTCTCGCAGACGGCCGCCTATCACAAGGAAGAAACCGCTGGTATGGGTATACCTTGTTGCAGTCTAGTAGGCGTTCAGATTTTTTCGTGAAATTTTCCTGCCCCTAATTATTACTCTCCCAAAAATGCAATTTAAAAACTAAATACGGATACAAAACTACTCATCCACCCTCAGCGAATCCGTAAATGCATTTAGTAAACAGAGATTCCCTTTATATCTTGAGTATTATTTAAAACACGTGGTTTTTTTTCTGAATCTCTGCACCCGTATATGTGACCAGTTATAGTTAGAGACCGGGAAAATTCGCGATTTCAATGACCTGTAGTGTATACTCCATGATTCTCTACGCACGCGGGAAAATTACATCTTCTCATTGGCTACTGACTCGTGTCGCCTGTTAACTGGGACGCTAGTGATTCGATACTTCTTTTGTTAAAGGTTTTTCATTGGCCGAGTATCATTCAGATAAACTGTGGCCCAATCACTGATGCAGTAAAAAGGCAAACGTTTTTGGATTCTAGACTATCACGAAATGAATCCGCAAATTTTTCAGGTCTCTAGTTATAGTTATAAGATCGCTCGTTAGACTGCAATAAAGTATTCTCGCCCTAACAGTTCGTTGTAATTGACGGCCGAATGCAAGAGAAGCCATTACCTCCGTTTAACAGGCCAATCAGGACGAGTTTACATCTCCACAAAATTGCTGCGATTCGTGGACCGATAGTAGAGATAGAAACACTCAAGAAATCACGAAACATAGACAGCGATACAGCGGTTTTAACACACAGTTGGTCTCAAATCTTTCAGCAAAAAAAATTATATTTAATTTATATTTTTATAATATATATAATATAATATATTTTATAATATATATTGGCCCTACACTTACAATTTTTTTTGTAAATGGAACTGATGTATTCATGTATAATTACAGATACTTGTAAATTCTTACATTTACATGAAAGCAAAATTGTCGCACTAGGGCTAAGTTCGGATTCTTGCCAGGAATTTTATGCTCTGTGTTGTTCCAGTGCCTAAATAAGTTAAAGCCGAGTATAATTCCGGGTCGTAACTGCGCTCATCAGTGCATAATCATGATAAAATAAAGCAATGCCAAATAAATGTTTTGACATTCGATTATATATTTTCCATGGTTTAAAAAAAAATTGTAAATTTTAAAATTATTCGCTAATATTGTCTCAAGCGAGACAAGAAATAATCAGTGTTGTTTCCATAATGATATATATTTTTTCCCCCTTCACAAATGTGTTTGTCCGCATTTACAATGTTTTCCTTGTAGTATTACAAACTATTTCTTGGCAACTGGTTTCTAAAGGAATCTTCTGTGTAAGTCGAACATATATATTTTTTTCCTACGACGGTAAGCATAAGCGTGGAGACCCTCGCAGCGACGCAGCCTCGGCGAGAGACGGACGCCGACAGACGCCCCGCCGCCGACCGGCGACCCGAACTCCCCCCCACCCACTACTCCAGGGGGGGGGTGGGGTGGTATTTCGGGCGCCAGCGCGCCAGCTGTATCGATCCCTTTCGCCCCCGCACGCACGCACCACGCTATCCACCAGGATAATTTCTTTCTTTCTTTCTTCCCTTCTCCTCCTTCTTCTTCGTGTGCTTCTCCCTCCGCCTCGTCCGTCAGTCACCTCCTCCTGTCGTGTCCTCGACGCCTCTCTCTCTCCCCTGGAGCGGCAACTGGTCGCCGGGGCTTTCCCCCGGGGGGCGGAGCACAAGGGACTGATAATGAGGTGGCATTTAGCGTCGGGTGCGCGTCCCTTATTGTCGCCCCGGGAAGCCCAGCCGGCGACAAGCTCTGCGGCAGACTCTTAAGGCCCTGTCGCGCCCTCGGCGACACCGTCCGATGCATGTTGTGTCAACAGTTGGAGTGTTATGACCGTGGTCGTAGATCCCGGAGGGGGGGGGGGCAGATCCCCCCCCCCCGGTTCCCTCCTGGAACTAAGAAGACCCTCACAAGGGGGAAGGGGAAGCTGCCTGTACATGCAAAAAGCGCGACTGTGAAACGGGATTTATGTCAAAACCATGCCTTATGGATAGGGACCGGAAAAATTCGCGGGTTCAATGACCTGCAGAATGAACTCCATAGTTCTACGTACACTCTGTCAAATGTCACCCACTCATTTGCTGCTGTCTTGTGAGACGTCCCCAACGTAGCAGCCTCTGTGATTCGATAAAGCTTTGGTCGCGCGTTTCTCATTGGCCCAGAGTCATCCAGGTGAGTTGTGAGCCAATAGCAGAGGCAGCACTGAGGTATAACGATTTGTATTTTAGCCTATCGCGAAATTAATTCTCGAATTTTTCTGGTCTCTAGGCCTACTTATAGATAACTTTCTGTACATTATAAAGTTTTCTGCTTATTGTGAGCACGTAGGCTAGGCCAAAATACGGGCAGTGCACAGCATAAGAGCACCGTAGCCAGAGATGACGTGTCGGTTAAACCTCCGTGCAAAACTCCCAGGCCCACCCCTGATTATGACGTCACCATTCAAACGTCATACCAGCGCAGCCATGACTGTTTGACAAGTTGGATGACGTTTGGTTTCCACCAGATATTTGGCATGCAGGACGGGTTCCAAAACAATGTTGGATGTTGGATTCACTCCACCAATAAAAAATAGCTGCTAGCGAGAACGGAAATTACATCCGTTTACGTCACAAAGAATCATTAAAATAAAAAAAATAAAATGGTGAAATAACTAAATTAATGTTTATACGAATGTCGTATGCAAAATAATTTAATGTGTAAAAATGAAATTATTTTTCTATAACTTAAAAATATCACTAAAAATTTGTGGTTTTATGTAAATAACGAATATTATTGAATATAAAAAATTAAAAAAATACACAAATATCATAACAAGTTCAAACTTCCATCCAGCTCTGTGATTCATGATTTAATTTGAAAATGAGATCAAAATGGAAAAGTTAGAGATATCTGAGACCAAAAATAAAATTTGATAGTGTGACTTGACTTAAATAATAATTTGAGGCTATTTGGAACCAAATTTATTTGCTGGAGAAAATTGGAAGCCATTTTTCCGTCCAAAACTGCCCCTCCAACTCTATTGTCAATTATAGTTGGAGACAAATATTTGACAGTGTGTGGCAGGGTCTTAATGCGAGCTACAACCCCCCGCCGCCATTTTTAACTGGGAAATGGGTGACCGCTGGCGACCTTCCAGTTCGTCGACGAACAATCGTGTAAACCCCCTCCCAACCCCCCGCGGGGGTTCACCAGTCGGAAAGACAGTGGCTGCTGTCGGTAATTTCATTTCCGGTGCCGCGGTTCGGCGAGTTTATTTTTTCTTTTCTTTTTTTATGCGCGACGCCAGAAAACCGCAGATTTAACGAGCGGGTGAAGGAAGGCGAGGTTTGAAGGTTGCATTGCTGTGTTTTGGGTCGCGCATTTTTTTTTCTGCTCGAAATTATTTAGGACTACTAAGCCTCTAGAGTTCTTGTGGGTTATGAATCACCACGATAAAATACCCTTTCGTGGCGACAAGAGTAAAATTGATGTAAAAGCAAATAGGTATATACCTACATATTTCGGTAACTAAAAAATAACATACCAATTTTGTAGCCATAAACAAACAATAATTTTACTTTCAACGTTAAAATTACTTCACAGTAAGAATTACCGTAAACATCTCCACACTTCTCTGTTTATTGTTTCTCCTTCAAACACATACACCAGATTTAAGTCCATGTTTCACACAGCATATTAGTTATTTAATTTTTTGTCAATATTATTTTTTGAAGGCTCTTCCTGGAAATATATAATAATAGCGCTCTTACAGTTAACCTATGTTTGGTCTCAAATTTCCTCAACATATGTTTACCAAGTACTATCTAATAACTGTAAAAATTATACTTAAAAATAAAAATAAAATTTTTTTTGTCGCATGAACAAAATGTAAAACATAATATTAAAATTTTAGTAATTTTTTCAATAGCAAAAAATGAACTACAACACTGTTAAACGTAATTTTTTTAATAAGCTTAAAATAATAATCAATTAATAAACAAAACAATTAATTTTAATGAAAAAAATGACTGGTAATTTCTTTTTTCATTTTCATAATAACTATTCTAACGAATAGTCATTAGTCATAGAAAATTTAACACAACTAATATCAAGCGTGCGTTACTCTTTTCTTTAATTTTCATACTGACTCTATCCTAACGAATAATCGTTATTGATAGATAATTATTTTAAAACAACAAATATCACGCAGACCCATATTTACAAAACGCCCTGGCCTCTTTGATCGGAAACCCTATAAATCCAAAGAGAATATATTTTATGAATTTGTCGCAAATTTGGACGTTGACCACCTGGTGGTGGAGGGGAGGGGGGGGGGGGTGGGCAGACGACTCCCGGGCAAATTTCCCACCATTTCCAGCCTCGAGGATACACTAAGAGCATGGTTGTTGCTTATTGCTCGAAGTGTTTTTTTTTTGCCCCTATGACCTACCCCCCTCTCTCGTCGGTTCTTATTCATGCAATTATTGTTTTGTTATCCGGATTACATATTCTTGCAAAGTTAAAAATCGGTGCGACAGTTAGAGTAGGTTAAAATCGACTTCCAAGTTTTGATTAAATAGTTAGAAGTGAAATTAATAAAAGCGTGTTAAAAAAGGACACACAAGTATTGATAATTACTATAAATTGAGTGATTTTTATTATTACCTATAACGTTTAGTCATTATATAGTGAGAACATTTGTGACCCAACAACAAAATTGAAGATAGAAATCGGAACAAATTTACGGGTAAATCCCTCAGTGAACTGCAATGACAAAGAAAATGTGAGGCCCAACCCTGGCCACACACGTGTGCAGAGCTTCAGGAAAAACCACGGCGATTTAAAAAATTCCTCAAGGTATCCGAGTATTGTTTCTTTACGAAAAACATTCAAGAATACGCGGAGGGCCGTTGGGTAGTTATTTTAACGGAGATCGTTTTTAAACTTTTTTTAGGGGATTGAAAAACGGTTTAAACGAATGTTTTCAAATAATATTTAGGTAGAGATTCTTAAAAACACTCAAGGGACTTGCAACACACCATTATGTCCTTTTCCTCTGCCATACATATAACGATTGCCACTCAAATTTCATGGTTGCCGTATACACGACGAGAAGAAGACTGCCCATAGTCCTGCGCTTAGAGGCGATACCTCTATAGAAAAACCAGCGAGCGTCGACCTTATCATCCGCCTCACTATCACAGATACAACCCTGACTAGGAGGGCCCCGCAAGTGCCAAATTGGTGCTTATAAAAAAATGCTGTCGCAAACCTTTGACCATCGCAAGAACTGCCTCCCTTCCCCACGAACACGAATGGCTCAACGTGCTCGGACATCAAGGGCGATATAGGAGGGAGAGACAGTGGCAGTACTAACGAAGACGTATATATAATAGCAACCTGTGAGCGTGAATAAATAAAATCGAAAATTTGTCATAAAGGTAAAAATATTTCTTCAATCAACCTTTGCAGAATGAGTTTTTCCTTCGTTTTTCAAACTTAAGAAACGTGAACATATGGTATATTTTAATTAACTAATGATAAATGGCTTGTTTACATTAAAAAAAAAATTTTTACTATCAAGTTACTTACTTTAAGTGCCAATGTCATATATTCCTGCGAAAATATTTTCATTTTTGTAAATGATCAAAACGTTAACCTACATGTTTTTTTCATATAGCAATGTTATTTTTTCAGTCAACAGTATCACTGCAAAAGAAAGTATTTTTCTGTCTCAAAGTAAAGTAATATTTCTTCTCTTCATCCTCTGCAGTTTTTTTAACTTTTTTTTTTTTTTTTTGGTCCAGTATTGACCTCACGACCGGCTAGCCGGCGCCAGAGTTAATGACAGGGGCATGACCGATTGATTCAGCCTCCAGTTTCTATTCTAGGCGGTCATTCGCTGGCCGGCAGACATTGAAAAGGTTGCCGATATCGTGGTCCAATGAAGATCAACTACGCATTTCAACCACATATGGTTTCATTTTTTTTTGTTTGCTTCAAAGCAATGTCGGTGACAGTTCGTAAGCGTGACGGTCCTAGTTAATGGAGACAAACTAGAGTTCGCTCACGCTTTTTTAATATGCAGAAAAGACTCAAAATGCTACAAAATAGAAACAGCCACTAATTTTTATCCAAGCAAACACATAAACAAAACACTGTTGCTGCAGTGACAGAACCAACCAACGAGGTAAGAAGTAAGATGTGTACAATATTTGCCATGTTAAATTTGTATAATCCAGTAATATGTAGTTTAAAAAAAATGCTATAACGAGTTTTGAACCTATTTCTTGAAACTTATTGATCGCACACTATAACCACTGCGCAATGAAGCCTAACAGAAGGTTCTGTGGAGAATATGTGCTATAATATTCGTAATACCAGTAACCTTAAGTTTTATAAAACTTGAAATTACTCTTCACTATGACTATTTTAGTTTACCAAATATATTCCAGGGTAGTTTCACTATCATGAAGTTTAATTTGACACACCAATACGTTTTGTATGTCTCCTAGTTTTTATGAAAGAGACTATATATGGGTTAATGTTCATACACGTGGGTACACCATCTTCCTATGAAAATTTCGTTGGATGGTGCGCGGGCATCGTAAATATTCTTGCTCATCCTTTTTTCCATATCACGCCTAAAGAATTATAACTTCAAAAATATATTTTCCAGGTACTCATTTTTCCATGTTTTGATTACTGGGATATGGTTTATACTGTGATAATGGTTTATTATGGTCGCTAGTTTCGACCTAGCAAAACTACCGAAAGATAGTTTGGCGGTAAAAGTCGTGTGAAATGTGTAAAAATTTAAACAAAATGTGTAACATTTTGCAAACAAATTGACCACCGAAAAGGTAATTTCTTTGTTGCGTTAGCGTCGAAAAAATTCGGAACTCCTATCATGGCTATGCTTCTCACTGAATGCAGCCTCGAAACTAAGGAAAACTTTGGTTGTGGCCGCATCTGTAAAATTACACATACTTACCGTTCGGGAACAGCATAAGAAAAAAAGCAGGGACGGCTTTTGTTGTTCACTGGTCTGTTCCTAGATGTGTCGGGGACGAGCTGACCAGTTACTTTCACGGGAACATTACTTACGATGTGTTCACTGCTTATCTTCCGCTGCTCTATGGATACCAACTCAAGGTATATCTTCCCTCTAGTGGCCTGGCTTTGTTCCTTTATACGGTGAGCTAATGGATACGGAAATTTAAACCCATGAGAGGGGATGCTTTGTGGTGGCAATTATTTTCACGACATGATGTGACGTTGTAGGTTTTTTTTTTTAATGAGGATCTTGGTCCTTCTTTGTGCCAGACGTATAACTACGGCGACTTTGCCTTTCATCTCTTTCGTATGCCTTGAGCTCTTCACATTTCTGCAAAAACTTCACATTAAAAAAAAATTTCCTTCTGCCTGCTTCAAGCAGAATTTCCACACTCTTATTTTCCACACACGAGGTTTTACTCCGAAAGGGACGTAATCAAGAGTGAAGTCCCCGAGCTAGTTGGTACCATTGGTACCACATCGTTACTATTTTTTTCTTTTACTTTTTTTTTAAACACAGCTAATGGGGTGTTTCGTTAGTTGACTTTGTTTCCTCTGTGGCTAGGCTAATTTTAGGTCCTTCAGCAGTTACATTTTTGTATGTTATGACAGATCCGCATATTATTCCTAAGGAGCCTCCTTTTTATAAATTAAAAAACAAACATATATGTAACTACAACAGTCGTAAGTGGTTCTTAGCGAGCTAAGTGCATTTATAACTCTCCTATTTTCCCACTTTTTCAGGACATTTTGTCCTTGCCGTCTGAAATTAATATTTAATTCGTAATTTTTTTATATTTAAATATTTTTTTCGAGAGGATTATAATTATTTTTAAAAGCTTGTTATAGCAGAACTATTTTTAGTATCAATTTATGTAGTTTGATGTAACATATTCAGAATATTTTTTTCATATATTCTAAATGTAGGCTTTCTTTAAGCGCAATTTTAGTTAAATAAGAAACATTTTAAATTTTATGAAATTTAGGTTTGAATTTGATTATCATCAAAATTATAAACTGCAATTTATTATTGTCTTAAATCTTGTAGTATTGTAGCCCTTTCTAAAATGTTTGCGTGTTGAGTTTATCGAAGTGGTAACGTTTTAATTGAGTATGGTTCTAATCAGAGGATATCTGAAAGAGAGAGTGAAAAAAAAGAGCAATGGAAATGTAAAAAAAAAAAAAAAAGCTGCTTGAAAAGAGAGGTTTGTGTTGCTACATTTTTGAACACATTGCGGGGATGTGCTGTGGGTATCGCTGCGATACGAAGCCGCATTGTATCGGAAAACTTTCTCGGAGCTGGTGGAGTGTTTGGGAAAAGGACCACCGGGAGGGGGGGGGGATACGAGGCAACGAGCTTGATGCTGCCTGCGTGGGGCGATGCGTGGCAGAGATGGAAAGAGGAGTAGGGCTTCGATTTCTTCCTGTAATGCCCGTGATCAGATCGTTACGGCTGCCGTGCGGCAGAGCTCTCTCTTGTCGCGAAATGGACGCCAGCCATTTTGAGCCGTCATTATCTCTTATCGCTCTCCGCGGTCGGCTGAGGGGAGCTGGTTCCCAGTGATGGCTTCCTGCGATAACTCAGTTGAATTTCCCTTCCATATCAGACTTATCTAATCCAAGCGAAGTTTTTTTATATTACGAAATTCGGATCTTTTTAAATGCACATTCAAACTCAAACTTGATCGTAGACTTCGGTGGCCATAGATTTTCAAATGCTTCTTTATTTCAGTTTGCCATGTTGCAACCATTCCAATTATATAGGCTCATTCATAAACCGAGTTGTGATTGGTCCCTGCGGTTAGCAATTATTGGATGATGTTCTGGCTAGTCAGGATTATGATGAGTAGAAACTCATTTTTTCCAGTTATATTGGAACCTTTTCCCCATACAGAGATTAAAAATCTTGATCGATAGCTTTCGTAGCTATAGTTTTATTTACTACTTCTCCGATATTATTTTTTGAAACTTTTAGCACATAATTATTTCTTCCGACGTGGTCTCAACAACAAAAACAATAAGTAAATAAGTATCTACCTAGTTAATAAATGTACATTGTTAGAAGTCGAACAATACTCGGGCTTTTCACCTGCATCTCGAATAAACGATGAGTTATTCGTAGATTCAGATAGTTGGATTATCGTATTAACTACGACGCATTACGACTTTTCGAGTTGTGTTTTCTGTTGTAAACAGGGTAGAAATGCAAGTAAAACAAATAAGCTTCCGAGGATTTTTTTTTGAAACTTAATATGACTTCATATTCAAAGAAAAAAAAATATGGGTACTGGTAAAATTTATGACGATATCCGTAAATTTACTAGGAGCCCTGAGTAATTTGTAACCAGTGTTCTTCGTAAGTTTAAGATAAATTTATTTTTAAAAGTGTAAACATAATATGCACTCTTCTCTGTTTGGTTTCACTACAGTTACGACCAGACAGTTTATCTCTCTGTTACAGAAATTTTACGAAAATTTACGGAATTTTTCTCTTAAACGATTCTCCAGAAATTTACTGTGATTTCACTTAGCTCCCCTTAAATTGTTTATTATTATTTTATTGTTTTATGATTTAGAGAATGCAATATCCAAAACTAATTTGAAATGACATGTATTTTAATGGAAATAATTTCATCGCTATTAGACTGCAAAAAGGTATGCCTGCGACTGCTATTGTTCCTTTTTAATTGGAGGTCGTCTGCGAGAGAGTATATTGTCCTATTTTGCCGAGGCATTCAGTTTGCGTTTGTTTCCACACTGGTTGGCTGTGTGATTGTTGGGTTGACAGTAGACATGCACCTGAAGTAAACCCCGCCAACCACAAAACACAGACAATGCTACAAAATTTTAACACACAGAAAGTGGTCTGGAAATCTTTTCGCAAAAAGTACATGGCCCTTACTTATATATTTATTTTTTTTCGTGAGAAGTCTAGCATACTGTATAAAAATAAAGCGAAACAAAATTATTTTAAATCGCTGGGTTTAAATTAGAATAAAAATATTTGTAATCCAGCATTTTAACCACTACCCTAAGACCCTCACATACATGCTAAGGGATAAAATATTGTGTCTCATAAGATAAAACAGACATTACATGTTTTTGATTCTTTGATATTTGTTAAATATTGAATTTTGATATGCACTAAATGTGATAATAAAAATGTAAATATTCTGAATGTTACTGGTATTAGTGCAATAATGAAATGTCCATGTGTTTTCGATGAGTTAATTTGTTTTGTTTTTAATTTTCAAAATTAAACTTTAAATTTATTTTATATTTTAGAATACTTCAAAGTTAAACATTACATATTTTGATCAGCAAAAATGATATAATGCCAGAGAAGTTATTCTGAAGTTGCTTGGCTTTTGAGTTTCCAGCCGCGTTGAAGTCGAAGATTTCACCGACGTTTCGTTCGATATTGCAGTCACCATCTTCAGGGTAGCAGTTACCTACTGCGGTACTTGGGAATTCTCCTGACTTTAAATACTCTCGCCTGGGAGGTGAGTGTTTCCTGAGCTTTTGGCTCAGTAGGAACTGATAACCTGAAGATGGCGACGGCAAGATCGGCTGAAACGTGTGCGAAATCTACGCCTTCGACACGGCTTGAAACTTATACCAAGAAACTTTAAACAATGCAGAAGCCTGTGAATCTAATCAAGTTATTCTGTTTGTGGGTTTTACCAGACAGCCCTTACATACATAATTATTGGCATCAAAATCTGAAGATAAATTTTCAGTAATTGGTTCAGGAAATGATAAATATTTCAACCCTTTGTTTCAGATTTTTTTTGTAGCCTACAAGAATTGTGCACGTTAGCTTTAGTGTAATCATTTTTATCTGATCTTGGGTTACTAGCGCCATATTTTCCCCTCGGAATGGCTACTTAGAGTTGGCTTTATATTTTGCAGTGGGCGTCTTACAACATGGTAGCTGGCGATGCTTAACGTATAATGAAACCTGCAATGGTTCTGCTTCCTTTTCCGCACCTTAGCGTGAATTATTTTCGTTTCTTTCCTGTTACGCCACTGACAATACTTACAGTTCATGCTAATGCAAATGATTGGTCTCCTTCGTGATAATGGTAATGGCTTTGTGACTTGGATATATTCTTTTTTCGCGTGTCTTTCTTTCATTGGAAGTGAGTGCATGTTCAAGAAGTTAAGATAAAATTTACAACTATGTACTTCTACAGCAATGAGTCTTGTAGTAAGTACCTAATTGTTTCTGACGTAATGAAATATATTTTATTAGAGTTGAGTAAATCTTCTTGGTTATGTTCTCAGTGAAGGTTTGATACACTAAGTTGGTTATGGACGCTTAGATGATCTTTTTGAAATCAATATAAAAAAACTGAGCAAGAACATTACTCAAGTATATCAAAATCCAATCACAATCCTGTTCCTCTCTATTGTTCAGTTCATGCTAACTTAATTTTAAGCACTGTTCAGTACTTTTTAGGTACGTTGTTGAGGTAAGTGTTTCGCTAACTTAAACTTGATGGTTAAGAGCGAAACAATGCGGTGTGAAAATTAACTATCTAGAAATACTAATTAATAAAATTAAAGCGTAAAAAAAGCGTAAACACCTCCCTAAGTACCTGGTTACACAATTACATAACTATTGAATTATTCAACTGTGTTAATAATATATATATATATTCTTTTCCATCGAATCTGCACATCCAAATATCTCAACGCACCACTTCCCAACATGACTTCTTTCAATTCATATTTCTGTTCTCCCACAGCATTCCAAAATCCCACAGCATGGACCTCTTTTGAACTTCACAAATGAGTAAATCAACATCAATGTCCGACCAGCCTCCTTCACGGTAGCAGGTACAGCTCTACTGGACACAAGCAGGGGGGCAACAACAAGGGGGGGGGGGGGGGTCGGGTCCAAGGGTATTTTGCCCCCCCCCTTCCCTTCTGAAACCTAGAAGTGGTGGCAAACGGGGGCAAAGAAAGTGCTCTACAAGTCGGATATGTTATTTCCACTAGCTGTGTAATCAATTTTTAGATAATAAAACTGCTTAAATAGCACCATATTCCACCTTGAAATACAAATTTTCCCGGGGGAAGACCCCCCGACCCCCCGCTTCTTTATAAAAAAAAGGTATATTGCCCCCCCCCCCCTTTTTGAAAATTTATTTTTTTGAGCCCCTGGACACAAGGCACCACGCCACGCACGTTAGGAGGGGGGGGGGGGGAATCCCATCGGAACGGGCGCTGGAACCGGTTCTGAGCAGTAGTAACGCGCGTTCAACACGTGTTACGCCTTCATCTGCGCCTGGGTTGTCCCAGCATGTGTATGTACTAGGCCCGAGTGGGTTCTGGAGGGTGGTGAAGAGAAAGGTGGTGGTAGAGGGTGTGGGGGAGAGAGGGGCGCCGCGGCTACATGTTGCTTGCCGGCGGACCGTCAGAGGCGGGTCGAAACCAGCGCACGCGCAAGCCCCGTGTGGTACTTGCGAGGGAGGGTAGGGGGTGGGTGGCGCGACCTCCGCTCCGCCAGGTGAAGAGCGCGCGCCGACCCGGCGGCGGCGGCCAGTTGCAGTGCGTGCAGCGTCGCGTGAAGGTCGCGCGAGTGTGGAGCGCGCGCGCGCGTGCGTCGGCGTGGCGGCGACCGCAGCCCTGTCGGTCCGCGAGCGTCCTGCTGCGATAAGGTAGTGGCCAAAGGTTTTTTTTTTTATCCATGTCCAATTGGACGTTCTCCGGGTAAAAGGTAACAAGTCAAGAATTCACTTTTTGCAGGAGAAACAAAAAAACTCTTAGATAAAAATCGAATTTAAATCCTTAAATTTTTTCTCGCATTATTCTTTTTATTTACCAACATAGTTGCCAATGATTAAAAATGCATTACATATTCTAAGTATACTTAAGAGTTTAAGTGACTAAAAATCAACAAAATGTGACTTGTTACCTTTTACCCGGAGACCGTCCAATTGTATTCTTTCTCTCCCCCTCCTAAATCACTCGAGATTACTTTTTTTTCTATCCTTGCTTAAGGTAGCTGCTCACTTTATCCACCTGAACAAGGCTTTTGGAAAACACCTTCCTCCCCCCCCCCCACACACACCACATCCCAAAACAATATATATATTTCTAATTATTATTATTCATCAAATTTGTGAGAACCAAATCAGTAGCGGTTGCTTTAATACACGTAGAACATTTCCACATGAAAGCTTAATATTTTTATTTGGAAGGTTTAAATGTTTCTTTTGCAAGCAATCGTTTTTTTTACGATGGTGTTTTTAAGGATCCCATTTTGCGCCAGCCCTTTAAAAAAAATATCGAGAAAAAAAATAAGGATGCGAGGCTGGCACGCGAGTTAAAGAAGTGAAACTTCACACGGCAATAAACTACTTGAATGATAAAGTAAATAATGGAGGTTCGCAGTTGCAACGAACAACGGCGACGATAAACCCGCAGAGAGTCTTACAGTTGACTCTTCGATAATCCGTCTCATCCGTCCGTCACCCGTCCGTCCGTCGATCACGTGAAACGCAGCCAATCAGATGGCTCGAAAAATTCCACCCGTCCATCCGTCAATCCGTCAAAACCTTGCCAAGCTTTATCTTTCGACGTACGGGTGGATGGAATTATAACCTCTTAAATGTCTTAAAGGTACTGCCCTTACAAAAAGTTTTTTTTATGGATGCTTCCATATTGTGTTATTAACTTACCTACGAACACTGTATTTAAAGTTTGTTATTTGAAACAAAAATTGTATGAGACACGAAAGTAATTAATAATGCACAGTAACTTTAAAATAAAGTTTGTTTAATCATTTCTTAGAGCTTGGCGTACATGATCGTCAGAAGGGTGAACCTTTTACAAGATAAAAATAATTCCCAGCAACAGTTAAGTTGGCAGCAAAACAAGTAGAAAATTTTGCTATTACGAGCGCGCGCGGGCCATTGCGGAATCACTCAGCTTGTTGACGGACGGATCATTGCGAGAGAGAGAGAGAGAGTCGATCGACATCGATACTGCCCGACACCGGCCCGAAAAAGAAGTTTCGCTTCGGATAGCCTCGAGAAGTATCGATTTCGGCGGGGCTCAGCGGTCGACGCCGGCTCGCGCGGCGGAGGGTCCCCCCCCCCCCCCCAACCAGCCCACGGACGTCGCGCGATGACGCCCCTGAACAAGTGGTTTCCGGAGGCGGGCCACGTGCGCGATCCCCCCCCCCCCTACAGCCCTCGTGTGACGCGCTGCGAGGGCGCCCGTTGCCAAGGTTACCTGCTGCACGCGCGGGCCACGGGACCCGTCTCGGAGGCGGCCAGCCCCGCCGCTTCGGAACCCCTTCCTTCTCCGGGGTCACAAGTCCGGCGACGCCCCTGCTGGCAAACCCTCGGGTTGTTACTGATGTGTCGACATCTCGGCTCTCGGGGTGCGACATTTGGTGGGAGTGATTTCCTGAACGGAGCGGTGCTGCCATCTGTGGCAGATGGCGCCAATCAAAGTTCACAAAGCCAAAGGGGAAATTTACGATAAAGTTAGTATTTGTGAAATGCGAGAGAATGGCGTACATATAAAAATAATCCCAGAGAAAAAATTATACACTTTAATGGGAACGCAATTATGACTACGCAATACAACAATTATTAAATTAACCTAAGTTTATTAAATGAGAAACTTCTCTGGAACGAGGATCTGCAATACCACATATTCTGCATTTGTTCCTTTACCGCTATCGAATTATATTTTATTTCCTGTTTGTTTTGTTATTACAATAATTTGTATTCATAAAAAAATTATTAAAAAAATTAAGTGTATTAAGAGCACTAAAATATTTTTACAATAGTTAAATCATTAACTATTTAATCAATTTTAACAAAATGGACACTTATTTTTTTTATGAAATTCCCTGTCGGAAATCGTGTACAAAGCTGGGATTTTATTATCTATTATTCAAGGTTTTTTTTTTTTTTCGCTTTCATTAAATAGTTTAAAATTTCGCTGTGAAATTCGAATGATTCGTTAGTCGACGTAGCTGCTACGGCGGCGAATTCTAGCGGCGGGTGCGGAAACTGCGTGTGATTGGCTTCCAGAAATTAAGTTGAAAAACACAGTTGTCATATATTTATCTCGCTCGGCATCATTTTAAAAAATTATACTTTTAAATTCCGTGTCCATGGCTCGAGTTTCTTATTATAAGTGTGTTTGCAACGTTAGAACACGGATTTTTTGTTCGTTACCGAAGTACTGAAAGACAGGCTCACTTTTTAAAAAAAATAGAAATCATTTTCATACACACATTCAAATGACACGTCCAATATTACATGTGTAGAAACAAAATTAAATTAAAATACATTTTCGACACTATTACTTTTGAAAGTATTAAATCCCAAATAAATATCTCCAGAATCGGTTACAACATTATAACTACGAAATTCTGCAATCTGACAAGCGTTTCCACCAAACATAACAAAAACCTACCTTTAGTTCACATTTTCATGCCAATTTTGCATTAGACCAGCCAAGGTTGATCTTTAATAATATAAATATTTGAAAGAAATAAGACGCAATATGATGCAAACATTTAAGTTTAGAATGTAATCTGGTAGTCTAAGTTTATATTCGCCCACAACAAACAATATATCTATTTCGAGGGTCATTAGGACCAGCCGTTCTAAGTAGTTTGAAATTATTTACATTAATTACAAATTTTGAGTTGTTCATCAAAATTTATGGCATGACAAGTAATATTATAATTTGTTAGTGCTAAATGTTTGCAAGATGTTTACGATTTGTAACTGCTGGGATAAAATAACTGTTTATTTCATTCTAGCAACTACAACGTTTATATTTATTACTGCAGTTCACGAATGTTGATATCAAAGAGTGCCTAAGCTAAGTAATTTGACAAGTTGCTCCATAAAATTATATACGGAAACTTTACCTCACTTTGGATAAATGTCTTGAAAAAGTATGTTAGCGTGGACATATTCTCCTTAATCCATTTAGAAATGAATATTTTACCGTAAAATGTTTTTACCAAAAAATGCACTATGAAGCGAAAGTTTGAAAGCATTTTAAACATTTTAATTTATTACATTTTTATACTTGGCGTTATTTTCGTCTCTAGTAGTCATGCTAGTGCTAAATTATAACATAAAGACTTCTTCATGCTTTGCAACGTTATTTTGGTTCCAGTTTTCCAACCGTTTGACGTGAAAACGTTGCTAGTTACAGTAATAGTTGTACTTTCCTGTGTGACAAATTACCGTCAGATTTGAATAGCTAATAACTTCGAGACTAGTAATGCGTCAGTATTTTTTTTTTGTGTTTGTTTTTCATGTGACGTCATCGCACCAGAGTAGGGCATGCGTGATTGTTACTAATTATTCGCGATGCGATCATGCTATAAACTTGTGATTTATCTGTGTGGTAACCGTTGTAAAACTCTATTTAAACATTATATTAAAGAAATTGATAATTAAAATTACATATTAATACGAAACACTTTTTTATGATTTTATCCCGACGTTTTCACGAAATATCTACGGCGTGGACTCGGATAACGCTTTTTCAATAGTGTGTTTTTTTGTTAAGGTGCTCAGAGTCTGCGCTTGTTAAAGCGTGACCAGGGCCGGCGCGTCCATACAGGCGAACTAGGCAACCGCCTAGGGCGCAAAGTAGCTGGGGGCGGCGCAGCACGACACATAACAGCTCATATAATATGTTTTAACGATTATTGAAACTAGATTAAAATTGATTTTTGTAACACTTTGGAATGTTTATATTGATATAAGTAATTATTTAAAGTCCACGGTGACCTGTTTATGATTTGTAATAAGTAAAAAAAAAAAGCCTGCTTACATTTGATTGTTGACAAAATCTTAGGCTTACGTGATGTATTTTGAGGCAAGGAAAAAAAATTTTTGGGGTGTCCGGCGGGGGGGGGGGGGGGGGCTTTAAGGGTTTTCGTCTAGGGCACCAATTTACCTTGCACCGGCCCCGTGGGCGTGATGGTCATTCGCGAGGAGGACATCCCGATCCCAAAGGTCACGTCACCATAGCACATTCCGGGTATTACGGTGTGGCTAAATCCTTACTTCCACTTCCAACCTTGTTCAATATTCAGTTTCTTCTGTCAGCCATTGTTTTCACTTTTGAGGTAGTTCCGTTTTCAAGTCGTGTCTTAGGGAGATTGAAGCTGGGTCTTAAGAGGCCACTCCAGTGTTTCAGGGGCACTGCGCAACCCGCGTTAACCTCATAAGATTCAATGCTATTTTCATTTTGCTTATAACTAATTAACTAATATAGATTTCGAAATGATGCTTGCTTGATATGTAAGACAACGATGCACTTATCAAAGCCCCTTTCTTCAAAAATGTGCTTAAATTATGGTTTTATACTAATCTTTACTAATATGAATAAGTGTATTGTCTAGGTTTGAACCATAATTTATGCACGTTTTTGAAGAAAGGGGCTTTGATGAGAGCATCGTTGTCTTACATATCAAGCAAGCGTTATTTCTAAATATATATTAGTTAATTAGTTATAAGCAAAATGAAAATAGCATTGAATCTTATCAGGTTAACGCGGGTTGCGTAGTGCCCCTGAAACACTGGAGTGGCCTCTTAAGAAAGCACGTAAACATGTGTGCCGGACAATTGCCAGAATTAAGTTTTGTGCAATATAGTGTTAAGTAATTTACGATAAAGTTAGTATTTGTGAAATGCGAGAGAATGGCGAACAGATAAAAATAATCCCAGAAAAAATTATACATTTTAATAAGAACGCAATTATGACTACGCAATACACAATTATTAAATTTTTCCTAAGTTTACTAAATGAGAAACTCCTCTGGAACGAGGATCTGCAATACCACATATTCTGCATTTGTTTCTTTACCGCTATCAAATATTATTTTATTTCTTGTTTGTTTTGTTATTACAACAATTTGTATTCATAAAAAATTATTAAAAAAATTAAGTGTATTAAGAGCATTACAATATTTTTTACAATAGTTAATTTTTTTTTAATCGATCCTGAACACCAAATTATTCTCTGATGACGCGCGGGATCAAATTTGTATAATCAAGATTCTCAAACGGTACGTTATTACGCCGATGGGTTTTCGTGGAGATGTTGGAAGATTATCAGTTATTAATTTCCTCCGTTGGTTGGATTTGTACTCTCCGTTCGATCCCACGAAATTGTACGATGTGGTTCGCGCTGCTCATTTCCTCGTGCAATCTGCAGCCTAACGCGACGTGGGTTAATCACGTTTCTGAGGCCCCGTAGACTTGAAGTAAAGTCTGTGTCACGTAACTCGTCTCAGATCTGATAGATCTTAAAATTAGAATACATTTCTCAAATTTTACTTGCAAGGCAACAAGCGGTGTTTGTTTAAGAACACTTCACTGTAAAGAAAAAAATTGTCGTAATTTTTACAAGGAAAAATCCTTGGAAACTCAGTTGATAAATATATCACTCGTAAAACTGCAAGGCAGAGCTTTGAAAAACTGCAAATGTTACAAAGCTCTGCCTTGCAAATTTTACAAGTGAGACATTGTTGGAAACTGAGTTTCAAAGGTCTATCCTTTTAAACGTACAACATATTTTTTACAGTATTGACAACCACACGGAGCTGTTTATTGAACTATGCCAGAAGAGCACGTAGTCCATTGGTACTAATTTTAAAATCTGCAAAATTTGTGACCATTTACATGACGAGTTGTGCAGATATATTTACACGATTCTCTTAAATATTTTGAAAGCCGATTTTAACACTTTTTTGACGACAGCTGAATATATGATCTTTTTCTGATCGAAATTTTGGTTAATGTTTTGGTGGCATACGAGCTAGAAGCTTAAATAATTTGGAATATTTTTTTTTGTTTCGATACCACACATAGATTATTATTTTTTTTAGAATGTAACAAATTAATACTAGACCCACTTTCTTTAATTTGAAAATAAGTCTTAAACAAAATACAAAATGAGATAGTTTGTGTTTTTAGAGTAAATGTTTACGCAATAGTTTGATCTATCAGTTCTTTTATTCGCATACAGCTAAATTCATTTTGTTCACCATACAATATGCACATTTGAGCACATGAGACAATTTGTTGCTTCAATAGAATATACCGCGTAAAAACATATCGCTGTAACTCATAGTCTATTTCTAGCTACAAAGAAAACAATTATTTTAATGCGTTGGAAGTTGCGCAGAGGACTACATGTTGTTTAATTTTGATGTAAGTTTCCATGCTCCTCTGGTGAATATTGTAGTTGCCCGAAAGAAGTAAATGCACAAATTAAGGCTACAATATATTTTCTCAAAAAATTAGCGTTACTAAAATAAAATTTGTTGTGTCCACAAAGTGGCACATTAGTGACCTAAAAACTTCGTTTTAATAAATAAATGGATTTGTAACGTTTTCTAAACATAAAATAGAAGTTATTAACCTATACAACTGGGTGAGAAATATACTACACAAGAGTGGTATCTCTTCTATATTTGTGTAGGAAAAAGTTAATTCCATAAATAAATGTGTATAGTTTGTCACATACAATTGCGTAGGTAATAATTAAACTCCATTTCATGTAAATGAATGTTACAAAAAATCATTTACCATACCAAAATTATTTTTATTCATCACGGAAATAAATATGGTAGGTTATACGTACACTGAAAAATGAAGTGATCTAGTCTTTCAGTACTCGCCAGTGATATGTAACACATAACTTCGGTAACGAGCAAATTAATGTGTTCTCGTGTTTCAAATACACTTATAATGCGAAACTCGAGCCACGGACACGAAAATTAACGCAGAATTCTTTAAAAAAAATGCCAAGCGTAATAAACATACGCAAATTGTGTTTTAAACTACATACCTACATTTCTGGGCGCGAATCACACGTAGTTATAGCACCCGCCGCTAGAATTCGCTGCCGAAGCAGCTACGAAGAATATCGAATCATTACATGTGCAGACAGAATTTTTTTTAACTGTATAGTGAAACGCCCCTCGATTAAAATAAAAAAAAATAGATTAAAAAAAAATACTAAACCCTGTTTTTTTTTTTTTACCTGATATTCGACTAGGAATTTTTAATTAAATTACTCTTCCCATCTTGTTTAAAAATTTATATAAAACCGTTAATACTGGAACGTTTCCCTTTCTTTGGCTTCGTTTCCGTTCCATGCGGCTTCCGTTCCATTCACGAAATTACTTCTAAGAATTGTTTGATGCATCAAAAAATAGTGTGATGGCCCCAATACTTCTTTTTTTTTTTCTCAACAAAAGCATTACTTTTAAAACGATTTGGGAAGGAGGGGGGGGGGGGGGGCAGAGAAAACTGGGGGGTGGAGGGACGGCGGGTTGGGGGGGGGGGGGGGGTGGCATGCACTGCTCTTCCCCTCCCCCACAATTCCATCAGGCCATTATCAGGCCATCTCATCGCGAGCTTGGCACGTTGCCCTGCAGGCCGGCACCTGTTGATGCCGCATACCGCGCGCCGGCCCAATAAACTGTCGCAGCCCCCGTTCCTCGCGACCTCCGCCCTTTACGACGTACACTCCTACAAATTAAACCCAATCCAAGGACATTTTTCATCGGGTAGACCGTCCCCCCCCCCCCCCCCAGCATCTCACCCTGGTTACACATAACTGTAATTTCGTAGAAACCACGCCGTGCGTTTTTCGTTCCCTTATCGACAAGACACAAATAAACGTGAACAGGGAGAAGATATTTTTTTGTGCACCCGATAATTATTTATTTTTCTTCTCATTGCACAGTAATTTTTTTTTTTTTTAGTCTGCACATTTGCATGATAACTGTTTTACTACAAAATAGTATTCGGATACATACCCGGGAATTTTTGTTTTATGTTGTCCCAGTAGGTAGGCTACCTCCAATAGGAAAAGTTACTTGTTAGCCGTTCCCTGAATAGCTTTCAATTATTATGCACAATGTAACATAATAAAGTCAATTTGTTCAATATTAGAGTGTATTTTAATTGGTTTTTAAAAATTATGCTTTCCTATAATATCTATGACAATCATAATTTCACGTCAATTTTCATAAGCGTGACAAGAAATATTTAGTAGTTTTTCCATAAACGTATTTCATTTTTGCCTAAATAGCCATAGCCTTGTGTTGTTTAAGTTAAAATATCTTCCTTGTAGTATTACAAACTATTACTTAGCATCTGTTTCCAAAGGATTATTTTGTAAAAGTACAGAAAATTGTTTTCTGTGCAGTATATTTCGAAGGCTTTTCCATTAAAATGATCACGATAGCGCTCTTACTATAATAAATCTCAAAATTTCTCAATATTTGTTTAACAGCAATAATTTATAGCTGTCGAAAGTCAAGCAAGTTTTTTAATTATGATATAAAATAACATTAAGTATATAAATCTAGTGAAGAAATGTGTGACACAACAACAAATGCAAAGACCCTATTGGAATATATTTACAAGGGAATATCTTAATATAAATTACAGGGAAATTGGAAATAACTAAATCGGCGATAAAGGGAGCCTTAAAAATCGTGTAAATGTTTTGTAATTTTTAACAGCGTAATTACGACCTGCAGTGAACCTTGCTATGGGTCTTTTAATCAAGCACAACTTAATAATCCCTTTGTCGGTGGCAATCTGTGAGTGAAGGCGCTTTTAAAGATTCACTTCCGAGCGCTACACTTTAGGTTACTCACTGATGTGCCTTCGCCTACTTGCCGTACCTTCTGGCAAAAAAAAAATATCATGTGTTATCATGTTGCAAATACACTTATAATACGAAACTCTGACCCGGAATTTAACGTAGAATTATTTTAAATAATGTTGAGTTTGATAAATATACATACCTAAATTGTGTTTTAAACTACATTTCTTGACGCGAATCACGCGTAGTTTACGCACCCGCCGCTAGAATTCGTTGCTGGAGCAGCTACGTCGACTGCAGAATAATTCAATTTGAAGGGCGAAAGATAAAACTATATAATTTAAATAGCTCCGATGAAAAGCGGAAAAAATATATATAAGGAAAAAAGAATACCCGGCTTTAGACCTGATTTTACGGTAAGAAAGTTTACTAAAATTCTACCCATGTTGATATAAAATGCATTAAAGAGTTAAAAATATAAAGTTTTCCTTTGGCTTTGTCCACTTTGGTTAGCGCCATCTGCCACAGACGGCAGACCTTTCCGTTCCATGCACGAAAATACTCTTACCAAATCGTCGCCTGAGAATTGGAGTGTTCTATGTCCATTGAAGTCGGAACTGAGATATAAGCATTTGAAAGTTAAAATAACTAAGAATAGCATGACATATAACAAAATAATATTGGTCTTAAATTAAGAACAAACATTTTTACGTGCGTAGACGTGTGTGGATATAGTGCAAATGAATACTAATATTAATTTCGTGTCCATAGCATAAAAAACCTAAAAAGTGGACATAGAACACTCCAATACTCAGGCGGCGAAATGCCGCATACCGAGATCTAAGACGATGCTCATAAAGAAAAAAAACAGACTATATTCGACGAGCTCTGTGAGAGACATGTGAGTGGTCGCTGCAGAGCACACACACAGGCACAGGCATGCTCGCGAGCTTTGCGAACGGCCCCACGGGGAGTGAAGACGCCAAGTCGGTCGCAGGGAGTTGGTTGCGGGCGAGGGGTTTGAAGGGACCGGGGGGGTTGTTCCCTCGTCAGCTGCCGCGAGATACATCTCGTATGATATCCAGCTCCTTCCCTCTCCTCCTGCTCCAACACATCCTACCCCAGCCCCCTCGCCCTTCTCACAAATCCAGGCGGCATCACTCCCGAATAGTTGGGTTTCGGAGATGGCGTGGAAGGTACAGTTGCACAACAGAGGAGTTTGTCGCCGTTTCAGACTCTGAAACCCCCCTACCCCCCCCCCCCCCCTTCCCGTCGTCCTGGCCACAAAAAAAACGGTGTGCAGAGCTTCAGAAAAATATATAAATAAATAAATCCCACGATTAAAAAAACTGCTTGTTGTACCCGAGTGTAGTCTGCGAAAACAATTTAAGAAATGCGCCTTGAGCGGTTAAGTAGTTTTTTTTTTCTTCCGTATTTCGTTTTCAAACTGTATATTTAGAAGGGTGAAAAGGTCTAAAAACTAGTTTTTTTTTTTCCCAGAATAATTTTCAGGTATGAAACATCCGGTAAGGTTCTTCAAAACACCCGATGGACTTGCATTGTTAATTTATCTTCCATTTATTCACCACAATATTAGTGTTAAGGTCACCGCTTCAGATCTAGAAGTGGTGCTTAGAGGCGATACCGCGCTGGAAGCAGCAGCGGGCGTCGCCTTGCCGACGCAAGCACACGCCCCTGACTTGCGTCTGGGGGGTATTCTTGTACTCGAGGGAACCCTAGCAACAACACGGGAGACCTAAGATGCACATAAAGTTCTGCCATTCCCGATTACACCCGAATAATTCACCTTCGGCCAACTTCGGGATTTGTTTTATTTTTGCGCAGGAAAAATGAATTCAAATATTATAAGTGGTCGGTTAGGTTAGCTGCATTAAAACACTTTAAAACACTACGGACGGTTAGTTAGGTTAGTATAGCTACATTAAAATAAACAGAGAAATATAAATATAAATATATATGTAGGTATATATATATATATAAATGAACCCGAGGTTGGCCGAAGGTGAATTGTTCGGGTGTAATCGGGAATGGCAGAACTTTATGTGCATCTTAGGGTTCCCTAGCAAACACGGCTCGTTTACCGGGACGACGTCGTGCGTGTACACACACACACACACACACGTACCAGTCGCGTGCTGAGCAGAAGGCTCCCCCCTCCACGGGTACCTCCGCATCGTCACGTGATGGTGAGGGTGTCTGACGCCGATGCGTCTGAGTGTAGCCGCGGGGACGGGGGAGGGGCGCAGCGGAGAATTCCAATTTCGCCGCTTTTTTCCCCCCACGGCCGTCGGCACATCCCCGGCGGAATATATATCCTCCGCGATGATTCCGCACGGGAAATGGATTTCGATTTAATGTCTGGCCCCATTCACGGCAGATGGAAATACAAAATTTACTGACGTACCTTTTTTTATTATTATTATTACGCGATAGCAGGTAGGTTTACGAACGCTTTTTGGACACGATTTTTTTTTTAATTAAATTCCTTTATTCGGTCTTAAAGCTCATGGATATGTGTGTTACAGTACTGTGGCTTTCTTTTAATAATTGCAGATAAAACGAACTATCAGTTATTACATTTTTTTTTTGTTTTATTAAAAATTATTACAATTCTTTTAGTGTGCTCAATAAATAACAGACTATACATTTTCAATACCCTATATGAATGACATGAAGGTATATTTTTCAACGGACTTCGTATTACATTACCAGTCAATAATGATTTAAATCACGGTTCAGGCAGACAAAGAACATGTAGAAAAACAGGGAAATTTTAGGGATTTGAAAATTTGTCTTTAAAACCTAGAAAACACGGGGAAATAATCAAAAATGTTAGTTCCCAAACTTAATTGAAATTTTTAATAAAAATGTGTTCCTCTAATGTCTTAGAACATGTCTATATTTTAATCACAAATTCGCGTCAAGTTGTAAACTCGTAAATTTTCATCATTAATTATATTTAAATAAAATCACCTAATATAGCGTGTAATGATTGAATTATGTGCAGCATGATAAAATATCGATAGTCATTTACCTGGTCACTATCAATTATAAATTATTTATCGTTTATAAGTTTTATCTAATAATTACAGTAGTTTGATATTTAAGACTGGCACCATTTTTTTTCCTGCATAGCATTGATGGAAATGCTAACAGAGCATATTGTATACGTCGTAAAACATTAAATAGTAAATTTAAGATATGTGTGGTTGAAATGTTTTTTGCTAGTGTGTTACGTAATGTATTACGTAGTCAAATCTACTTTTTTTTTTAGTTATCTTTCGATATTTATTGATAAAATAGGAGAAATAAATATTTGCTTAAACAGGAAAAACTCGGAGAAAAGTCTAGAGTAAGAGAGTGCACAAACTTTAAATAGATCATAAGCTACAACAATTTTATTTCAGTTTATTTTTGTAGGCTTAAGTTCAGTTATTTTATTTAGTACGAACATAGAATTGTTCATAAAGAAGTAACTAGAATCAAACATTAAGAGAATCATTACACTATATTTTGCGCTGCGAGATTATTTGCTGTAATAGAGCTGCATGCCACACAGGCGAAGATACGATCTTCTCTGGCTGATAACAAGGCTTTCATGTATATGAGGCTCATGTGTGTATTGTTGCCATAGAAACGGAGCTTGTGTGTGCTATTAAGACCTATAAATCGTGATAGATATAGTAACATGCTAGTATACCTGCAACCTATGTTAACGAAGTCTAGTGTAGAATAGAGGGGCCACAGAAGTTTTGTTGATTTTGGTCACTCAATAAATTAAGTTTGTCAAATAGGTTTGCCCTTAAGCGTATTTATCTATACTTAGGCTTATGAATGCTTTAAAAGCACATTAATTGTTTAATTTTTTCCACTCCCACCGTTGTTTCAGTTGAAGTCAATCTAATTTTGTAAAAAAAAAAAAAATTAAATGAATATGCTAAACAAATGTCATGCATTTTCAAGGGCCTTCTAACCTTTTAGACGCATTTGACTATGACGCTCAATCGGATATGAGCGGTAAACGATCACATATTTTTTTTAAATAACATAATAATAGATATTATTTTTAACCAAGCGAATAATTATTTAAATCAATTGGTTATTAATAACGGTTGCATTACGAATTACGTTTAAAGATTGTTTTTATTGGCAGCGAGTACTTGATAATATTTAAAATAAATGTATAAACAAATATATAATTATTTTAGTATATAGTTGGGATTATGTTTTATGTCTGGACAGGAAAAAAAAATTTGGAAATGATAAAGCGTTAATTCCCCATTTATTATTTTTTCTGTGACCAATATTTTTTTTCCTTTCTTTTTTGTTTTCGCGTGGCAGACGAGACGGCCGCGGAGCTGATGGACCGAACAAGAAGTTTTATGTGGTGTGTGACTATATAGGTTTACGGCCGGATGTAATTTGGCGCCGGGCGGTATTGATTTGCCCCGAGTGGCTGGTGTGTTTCTGCCCCGCTCCGCGCGACACAGCGCAAGACCGGCACACGTGCCCGCGAGGCGCGCGGTTCACACGGGGCGGGGGTTCATTACCGCCGAGCCGATGCGCGCTTCGCGGCAGGTATTTCCTTTCCGGAATTTTCCACAAAAGCTTCGTTTGTTCACGAACCAATACGGGATTCTATAGACAACGTTGTAAATTAAAGTGTATTGCACATACATTCAGCGTCACAAAAATCGCACCCTTTGAAAAAAAAAATTAGTAAAATGAAAAATTATTGACTAGAAAATACATTTTTAGCTGTGGTAATTGATTCTTGCAAACGACAGTCGGGGGAAGGAGTAAGTAAGGGGAAAGGGTGCAAATTCACTGGCAATTCCAGCTGACATTCACAGTCAACAGAAATTTTTTTTAGGAGTGATTATGTAGGTGTTTCTATTCTAAACAAACACCTTTATATGCTGGCAAACATATCAGGACGAATAAAAGTATTCTTACACACATTGGTGCTATATCTGTTTACCAACTGGTTAGTAGCACACCCTTAAGGGCTCCAGGTCTACCTGGCTACAAACACGGTGCGCAGAGATTCAGAACAAAACGTGGCATTTGAAAACTGCTTAAGTTATCAAAGTAATATCTTTTACTGGGGGGGGGGGGGGGACGACTATGGATACGGTGAGGCCGGCATAATATTTCTGATTCCGAATTAAGTTTTGAAACTGTATTTTTAGAAGAGTGAAAATGACCAAAACGTGTGTTTTTAGAATAATATTTAGGCATGAAATTCCCAGTAAAGATTATTGAAAGCACCCAAGGAACTTCCATTAAACATTTATCTTCATTTATCCGCCATAAAAGGTTATGTGTACTGCTGCGTGCCAGTTCACAACCTTGCGCTTAGAGGCGATACCGCGCTTGAAGCACCAGCGAGCGTCGCACTTATCATCCCGCCGCACTGACACAATTAGACCCATGACCAGGCGGGTCCCTTTAAGTCACAGTTGCTTAGCGATTCGGGTGGGGAAGCGAGCCCCTTTTTGGCACACCGGAAAGGAAGGGGGGGGGATAATGGCAGAGCTCAAAGTCAAGCGAGCAGATAAAGAGCCTCACGCCGTCGGGTGCCAAGCGGTCGTTACAGTTAATGCTGACGTAATAACCAACCGCTGATGTGATTGTGAAACCTCATCACGCCCGGACAATGAATCACCCGGAATAAGAGGCTTTTCTTCGACAGGAGGTTCTTCAGTAGTCTTCGCGAAGATGTACCGAAAGGAAAAAAAAAAGATACTCTCATACAGCTCTAAAAATTATAGCTTCTTTTATTTTTTTCCCCCTGTTAGCAAGTCCAATATTTACATACGATACGCTGATTTAATGTATGTGTATCTAAAGTACTCGTCAAAGCTTTAAAAAAACCTACGCAGGAAGGGTGGCGGCGGCATGAATGTGAGTCCGGGAATGCTTCTGTTCATCACTGGAGAGCGTGTTATGGTAGGAAAACCCTACCTAACGAGAATTCCCCAAAAGGCAGGACAACTGCATTACACGGGAGTCTAAGAGGTTGCATAACTCCTAGACCCCAGGAAACCCGAGACTCACAAGCGACCGAGCTCTTAGCAACAACGCAGTGAGCGCTGATTGGCTCTAGATGACCCCGTGCGATGAGCTACGCTGGCTCCGTGTTCTGTGGAACGCCACATCGGCGACCGTGTGGGCGGTACATGGCAGCGCCTGGCGGGAGGGCGGGAGAGCGTTGTGCAAGATAGGGACTTGCTCTGTGCTGGGTGGTATTGGGCAATTACACCTCGCAGCACAATAGTGCATGTCCGCGTGCCGTACCATGCCGCATCCCAGACCGGTACACATCACCGAACAAGAAAAGGTAAACTGTTGGGAGTTCATCACGGAGTAGATCATCCAATCTTTCGTGCATGGCATTACACATGACAGGGATCCAGTGACTCACAGTTAGAAATTTACAGTAAGTTTACAGCCTTTTAAACTAAGAGTTATTCGTAATTTGAGATAGCTCGATCTTCGTAGAAAATACGCCGTTTATTTCGTTCTAAAGAAAGGCAAACACACACGTGTTACTGCTGTAAACTTTACCAGTTTATGAATGTTCTGTTAATGTACTAAGAACATCCTTTTAAATTCATGTTCAAAGTAAGTGATGACAGTGACTGTAAATTTAATAAGATAGTAGAAAATTTTCCAAGATCACTGGATTATTTGTAACCAGCATTATTCGTAAATTGAAGGTGAAATTTTAACAGTGTGGCTGTTGCAATATACACAAGCGCCTCTATATGTCATGCATACAGGTTTGACCTATATTTCATATATACATTGTGTTTCATTGATCATTTTCTATGTATGAAAGCCATGTCCATATAAATAGAAAATTTTCACTGCTTCAATTTTAACGTGTACACTGAAAAAAAGCTTTCGCAAAATATATTGTATGCGTTCGCTCTGAAAAATATTCTGTACTGGCAACATAAAAAAACTCCATGTTCATAACTTTTTATTGGCCACCAATTTTTTTCATTGCTGATAAACTTTTTTTGTGGCTGCTAAAAAAAATATAGGCTAATTTTCGTTGTCAGTACAAAATGTTTGGTAGAGTATGAGGGCCACATAAACTGTTAATGAAGTGTTGCCAAATATTTTGTACCTAACGTTTATTTGAAAGTCAATACGTGGAGAAGTAAGCATTTAGTTGCCTGAATTATTTTTCTTCTTTAATTGCGTGTTTTTCCCCATACCTTAAATTGAAGTATTAATTTTTGTATATATAAAAGGTAAAATATTACGTTATCATTTTAAATGAAGATTACCTGATGGTTTCAAAACAGTTAAAAGACCTATTTATATTACAATCCTAATATGAACTAAGGAGTTCGGTATCAAGTTGTTTGCAGTTTTTAATTAACCATTTGTATGTAGTCTTTCTCATAAAAAACTCTTTGTTTTATGATATCACTGACATGTCAAAAAAATTGAATTCCCAAGATTCTGGAAGCTATGTTAAAAGACTATTCTAAATTAAACCAGTTTTAAGAATAATGCCGCATGCGGATTGTTAGTTCAAAACTGCAAATAACATGAAAAACGTATTTTCAGTTCTTGCTAGGATTTAAATATAAAATTGCCTTTTCGTTATTATAATCTTTAAATACGTTTCGGATTAATAAAACAAGCTATTCAATATTAAACATATGAATTCAATATAATTTTCGGACAATAAAACAATATATATAGTTTTATTATTATATATATACGTCAGAAACTTTTGGGTACCACCCCATTTAATCGATTCGAATTCCTTCGGGATGCCAGTGCGTCTAACAAGAATTTACACTTTCAGTTAACGATTGGCGGCTGCTCGTCTAGGGTTACGTCTTAAACCATGAATGAGTAAAACGCCGGCACGCGCTCTAAGTACGTGCTTTCATCTTGCAACATGACACAAGACGTGTTAAAACAGACGCCCTAGCTGACTACTTCTTCAATAATAGAGTTCCCGGATCCTCTGTTGCGAGCATTACCGATTCTGTTTAGCGACAAGAAAAAGGCTTGTCCTACGCATGATTCCGTCTGAACTTTGGCAATGCTCGCTTCGGTGCTGAAAACTTTAACCTCGCACTCGCATTTTAGTTACAAAAGAATAAACCGATGCCGTGTTTTATCGGCCGCGATTATTTGACAGAGTTCAAGGACAAGTTGCAGGCAATGAGTTCAAAATGGAAAAAAAAAAAAAAAAAGTCTGTTTGACTGACGCTGTCTAAATGCACATGTTTTAGGCACTCGGCCGAAATATATTACATTTACAGAGGAAATCGAGGCAAAACTTAGTTTACTAGATACCTTTGATAGATTAGTTATTAAAACATCTACACTTGATAAATAGTTATAATGTAGTGTTAGGGTAATGCTGTATATTTGTTTATGAAATTAGATGTTATCTTTGCTTTGATAGTTCTATGATAAGTGACGTAAGAAAATAAATAAATAAAGTCGGTAAATTAATAAATTTAAGCAAACAAGATCTATCAGTCATTTTTTTTTTATAAAAAAGCAACCATAGTGACAGTTTTTGATCTTTGGTATTAAAAATTTTAAAAATTTCAAAGTATTATGAATTGTAATCAATTTATATATTACAAATATATATTTAAATTCAATTACACTATCAATTCGCTACTATGGATATAGGTACTTTGTTGGTAAAAAAAAAGGTTTCATGCTGTGGTAAACAAGTTAAACGGAGTGGTCATCTGCAGTGGTTCCTCATTGCCTTCCGCTGTACGGAGGTGGACGGAAAACGTTAACTCCCAGTTCCGTAACAGGAAATGGAAAGTTTCACAAGTTTAATGCACCCCAAATAACCCGGTAATCTAGCGTGGGGCCTTCGACTCGTCCTCAGAGAGTCCTGGACATTAGACCAAAAACTTTTACGTAGCTATGAAAATAGTGTAAAAATAAGTTGCTTGGCTTGTGGGTTCTAGCCACGGCTAATGCAGTCGCCATCTTCAGACAAGTAACTGCTACCCTGGAGATAATGACTACAACGTCGACCGATACGTCGGTGAAATCTTCGCCTTCGATGATGCTAGAACCCACAAGACAAGCAACTTCAGACAATGACTGTGAAAGCCTGCAATCCTTATAGTGTAAAACACTTAATGTTGTTACGAACGTGAGCAAAGCCGCGACACGTGCAGGTGCAGAGCTGGCTGGCGGCCCCACACGGCCTCTGACGTCACGTGGCCGCCGCAACATGAGACGCGCCGCGCGCGCCTGGAAGATTACAGGGATCGTCGCTTCCCCTACCTCCAGCCCCTCCGCTCCCCGCGCGGCGCTGATAGATAAAAGACACCTGACACCTCGCAGCTGCGGAGTCCCGCGCGCAACCTGGCAGCCGCCGACACGTGTTTCCAGAGATTTCTGCCGTCGGGTCGGCGCTGGATGACGCATGGAGCTGATATACAGTAATATATCTGGAGAGGACAAGGGAAGACCAGCAGAGGATGCGAGGTGAAGCCGGGTATCGGCGTTTGTTCCCTGCTTCCTACGCTGGAAGAAAACGAAAACCAGCCAAACTTGCCTCGCGCGGCCGAAAAATCCTCCAAACTAAACTCGCAACAGCTCTGAAACTATCAAAACAATCAAACTGAAAATTTTACTGGAGTATCTGTAAACATTTTTCCCCACACAGCTTTAATTTTTTTTCGAAACATGAATACTTTCATTTTTAAAAATTCAATACCTATTTACTGCCAAAAAATTTTGTGAATACGCAGAGTAAATTACAACATCGAGGAAAAATTTTTGTTTGCAATTATAAGTGGGGGACACCAGCGTATGAAATAAGGAAGAAGCCTCAAATTGTATTTATATACCCCTCTTGACGCATTCAACCCCATTCTTTTATTTTTACAGAGAGTTGAAGTGGGAATAATGTTTCAGTGGGTAACACTACCGACATATGTCTTCGGAACGCAATTCTTTTTGTTATTATGCGTCTCAAAATTTATAATTTCATACACAACGTTTATAAAAACGAATTCTTACTTACCTCATTTAATATATTACAAATCTCTTGTAATATACGTGTATTAGTAGAAGTTAGAAGTCTTTACAATAACATGTTCATGTTCCAGTCTACTCAACCAACGTAACATGCAAACCTTAGCTAAACACTGGTAGAGAATTGTTTGGAATAACTGTAATGCTATGCATATACTGACAATGTAAGAAACTTTCAATTTTATTAATTGTTTGCATAAGAATTAATAATTTTAAAAAATCATAGAATATGCCTTTATAGACTGAAAACCTTCAACGTAGTTTCAAGTCGCGTACATAAAAGTTTTTAAATATATATAACTACCAAATATTTTTGAATATATTTAACATTTTTATACATGTTACAACACACCTATAACAAGCCTATATAGGATATAAAAAGACAGACGCCAAATTTTAGCATGTTGTATTTCTTTTCTCTGTGTGAATAAAATAACAGTTCTTAACGTAGTTGCTAATACTGTTCTATATTTCTAAAAAAAAAAAAAAAAAAAAACCGAAAACCCCTGACATTGTCACCATGACAATGATAAATTTGGAAAAATAATTAAGGCACGTATTTTAATGCTACGAAGCACACTCTTAAGAGAAATGTTTTAAACTTATGTTGGGATGTAACTAATATCTTAAAATCATTGTGAAACCGTTACTTTGAGGGAAACCTTAATATACCGAACACCATACCATCCTTTAATCGAGTACACAATGCATGGTTCGGAGACGCAGTCCAATTTTTCCGCTTTGTCGCTTTTTCTCAGAGCTGTCGTTGATCGTCACGTTTTGGAAATCAATGAAAAAATTAAAGAATTGTACTTACAACTGAATTATTTAATTAGTTTTCTTAGGTTTGTCGAAAAGTTCGAAGATTAGTTACTTCTGTTTAAAACATTTGCCACTTTTTTCTGATGCTTCAAAAGTTTTGGGAATTAATTTAGCTAACAAATGAAAAAAAAATCGTTATTACCTGTGAAAAGCAATGACACCCAGCTTGGAATTCCATCTATTTGTACAGCCATGTGCGCTACAGGAAATCACCATTGTAGCCGCACACCAGCGCCTCCACCTCAAGGACAAGTGGGCTGGGGCTGTGTTTCCAGTAGAAATACGCTCTCTTCCTCTTTCTTTTCATCCCTTCTTCGCAACCGGCTGGCTTCGCTCTCGCCCTACACATTTCCACTCCAGATCTTCTTACATGCTCCTTGGGATGACGCGACAGGCCCCAGCCGCGCTAGTGCATTCTAGAAATGGCGTCTCTGATATATAAGACGAGTACGCCGGCCTCAGAGTCAGTCAGAGTTCAGGCGGGAGCTTTCCCGTGGCGGAGTTTCCGGGGCGACAGTGCCGCGGGTGCGTCAGAGTGGCGAAGTCCTTGGACGAAGGTTCCAGTGGTGTCGGGAGTATTCCCGCGGCGGAATTTCCGGGCGATAAAGCGGCGAAGTCCCTGGACGAAGGTTCCAGGGCGAAGAGTTCAGTTCCGGGCGATAGTGTCGCGGGCGCGGCGGAGCCCCGAGCGAGGCGTCGAGTGGGATCTCGGCGAAGGGGAAGTGCGACGGCGGTGGCGGAGTGCGGCGACGGAATCCCACGGCGGAGATCCACGAGGGGTGCTGCGGCGAGAGTTGCGCCAGAGGTGCGGCCCAGCGAGGTGTGTGGATTGTAAGAAGCGAGTGACTGGTGAAGCAACATTTTTTAAAGTCTAATTTATTATTTGCCATTTTAGAAGATTAATTGTAAGTGACATAAGTAGTGGCCATCAATAAAACTGTGTAGTGTGTAATAAAATCTATTAATTGGGCTATCCTTTACGGACCCGGTAAATCGTAACAATATGTTCTATACTTATTGTGAATAAACGATTAAATTTTTTGCCAAGTAATTTTTTATTTATATCTAGGAACGTTTTTCAGGAAACCCTGTTCATAGTTTAAAAAAAAAATAGCCCTGACCCTTACAAAAGCAAAAAATTTAACGCACAAATGTTTAACCATGTGTTGAAATATTTCCTGAATTGCTAAATTGAATTTTCACCTCAAAAATAACGCTAATTGCTTTTAAAATCTCACTGATTTCTGTCAATGATTTACATATTTATTATTATGGGTTATAAAAGAACCCTTATGTTTGATGATTATAGTGTGTCTTCCTCTCTGTTTCCTACACTGTTAGAAAATGTCACCTTATATTACGAAGAACACTGTTACAACTTATTCAGGTATCTTTGTTAATTTGCCGTTATCTTCGTAAATTTACACATACTAAGTTCACTTATATTGCGGTATATTATCAAAACATTCAATAAACTGTTAATACTACTCCAAAACACACATTTGTCTCCTACCACGTGTGCTTTTAGCGTAAAAACCCATAATTTGGAAGTCAAAATACTTTGTAGTTTCTACGAGGACCCAGATTTTTAAATTACGGAGAAAACTTCATTATTTGAGGTGAATTCCGTTAAAACGTCCGTGCATTTAATGTGATGATGTCTAACAGTGTAAGGGGGTCAATGGTGGTTGAGTGGTTAAGATCGCCTAGTTTCGATTCCCGGCGGGGTCTCGCAAGTGGGAAACTTGGCGGACGTTGCCTTGAAGCGGTGTGTGTGTGTGTCATTGGGGTGCTCCTACTATATCCATTCCGCCAACGCTCCACTTCCTCAACGCCTGTGACTCCCCGGTGTTGAGCTCGGAACATCCAGTTTCTCCACCCCCCCTGTTCGACATCATGCTCGTTGCAGCGAACCGTGCGTGATTCGAGCCGCACGCAGCAGCTCGCGAGCTCGTAATGCAAACTCGCGGAGTCCATTATGCAATTTGTCGCGGGGCGCCCCCCCTGGTGCGCGCCGACAGAGCGGCGTGGTACGGCCGTGGGAGGGAGAGCAGATGATTTAATTGGAGGGTGTTCCGGCTGTTCCCCCCCTCCCACATGCGGCAGATGATGTATCATTAGACCCCGGGGGAGCGCTGCCAACCGCGGCGTTGTTTGTTGGGATATGAGCTGCTTCTTCTCCGGTGTACGTCCTGCGCTTACGGTAGCTCGCGACGGAGTGCTTACCTAATAAATAATTTTGGCCTAAAGTCGCGTCGTTCATGGAAGACGGGAATATAAAAAAAAAAAAAAACAGTAATGGAATCTGAACGACTTGACAGAATTCGACGACGGAGTTGGTTTTCATTATGATAACTGAATGTACAGAAATAGTCAATACAAGTTATATAGGTATATTTTTAATTGAAAACAGTTTTTTCTCGTAAAATAAGGGCATAAAACCATAAATAAACCAATATAAAAACATTTGGCTGCAAAATTATTAAAATCACATAACACAAACCTCTATAGTAACCAAATCTTATAACGAAATATATTTCAATGATTTTTTTTCCATTTGAATTGCATAATAGAATGTTTAAATAAGTTAAAATTAGCTTAAAATTGAAATATATTTTGTTTATAAGAGTTTGATATCATATACTTTTTCATGTGTGATTTTAATACTTTTACAGCCGAATTTGTCTTCATATTTGTTTAAATTTTAGTTTCAGCCCTTATTTTATGAAAACCGGCTTGCAATTTTTTTAAAACTATTCACTGTAGTGACTAATTCTATGCATTCAGGTTTACGTAATGAAAACATTTAGCTGACAAAACCAAATCCATCGAATTCTGTCAAGGCTGTCAAGGCGTTCAGATTCTATTAGGTATTGATTTTATACTCTGGTCATTCAAGCACGATGCGAATTTTCATACACTCTAAAAAATTGTTTGTACTTTTACAAGGATAGTTCTTGGAAACCCTGGTGCCAACGATATCACTTGTAAAATTACAATGCAATGCTTTTCACTATATGCAATTTTACAAAGCTCTGCCTTGTAGTTTTGGGGGAGCTGAATTGTTGCCCGTTGGATGGGCACACCTGTCAGGATTTTTCTGGTAATGGTTTGTTTGTACAGCGACTGGAAGGGCAGCCCATCCAATTTCTGAAAACATGTTTCTTTAAGTGTTTAAATAATCCTGAAAACTTGCCCCTTGGACGGGCAGCCCATCAGAATTTTTCTTACAGTAGTGTTTTTGAAAGGTTGTCTGAATTGTTGCCCCTTGGATGGGCAGCCCATCAGGATTTTTCTGACAGTGGTGTTTTTGTAAGGTTGTCTGAATTGTTGCCCCTAGGATGGGCAGCCCATCAGGATTTTTCTGACAGTGGTGTTTTTGAAAGGTTTTCTTAATTGTTGCCCCTTGGATGGTCAGCCCTTCAGCATTTTCCTGACAGTGGTTAGGTTAGGTTAGGTTAGTTTAGGTTAGGTTAGGTTAGGTTAGTTTAGGTTAGGTGAGGTTAGGTTAGGTTAGGTCACTTTACAAACTAACCACTGTCAGAAAAATCCTGAAGGGCTGCCCATCTAAGGGGCAACAATTCAGACAAGCTTTCAAAAACACCACTGTCAGAAAAATCCTGATGGGCTGCCCTTCCAAGGGGCAACAATTCAGACAACCTTTCAAAAAAACCGTCAGAAAAATTCTGATGGGCTGCCCTTCCAAGGGGCAACAATTCAGACAACCTTTCAAAAACACCGTCAGAAAAATCCTGATGGGCTGCCCTTCCAAGGGGCAACAATTCAGACAACCTTTCAAAAACACCGTCAGAAAAATCCTGATGGGCTGCCCTTCCAAGGGGCAACAATTCAGACAACCTTTCAAAAACACTAATCTTAGAAATATCCTTATGGGCTACCCATCCAAGAGGCAACAATTCAGACAACCTTTCAAAAACACTACTGTTAGAAAAATCCTGATGGGCTGCCCATCCAAGGGGCAAGTTTTCCGGATTATTTAAACTCTTAAAGGAGCGTGTTTTCAGAATTTGGATGGGCTGCCCTTCCAGTCTCTGTACAAATAAACCACTGTCAGAAAAATCCTGAAGGGCTGCCCTTCCAATGGGCAACAATTCAGTCGCCCCGTAGTTTTACAAGTGATATTGTTGGCAACAGGGTGACAATGGATTTTCCTTGTAAAAAGTACAAACTTTTTACAGTATAGCCTCTTATAATTAGACTGTGTACTTTACGAGTGTAAGATAGATTAACTATAATAATTTACCATCACCTTTAAATACATAGCCACATGTAAGGACCTGACGGATCTCTTTATATCAACGGATCCTCATTTACTTGCCTGGAAAATACCATTTTCAATTTTAAAATCATAATTTTTTTCTTGATCAGTTGTCTGGGGAATCATAAATAAAGGTAAGTGTGGTTTGTATTGGATGAGTCACATTTACAACACGGAAAATAGCTATGCTTCCCAGAAAAAAACACAATTATAAGACGCACGAATGCATATTATTCGGCCGTAAAACTTAAGGCGCTGTGAATCCTATATTTCCTGTAAATGATGCGAGGTTGAAAAAGCTTATTTCATATCAAATCACCAGTGCAGTGCCTCCCGAACCCAGAATCAAGCCCCAATAATCGCACGGACAGTCTTAGGGTCACAGCGCGATTATTGGAAAACAAACAATAATTGAAAATTAGTGAACTACAGGTTTCCAAGCCAGAAATATATATATATATATATATATATATATATAAATACATATATATAAATACATATATATAAATACATATACATAAATACATATAATTTTTTTTATTCAGGTTCACCATTGTAAAGGTCTAGAAACTCCTGCATTAAAAATTAATTCCTCCTTTTCAATTTCCATTTTTAGTTATATATCCAACATTCCAACATCAACCGGCAAAAAGAATTTCTTCTTTGAATAATTCTTGCAACTGGGAAGATCGATTGAACTGTGTTCGTCAGAGCTGTCGTCGCTATAAAGTCCAGTTATCTGTTTCTTTTTGTCACTGGGTTCGTCTGTTCGTCAGTGTGTTAGGATATTTTTTTGGCGTAACAACGTATCGATGAACGCCCGCTGCACGCACGAAACAAGTGTCCCGTAACGCACATTGTCCCGTTACGCGGTGTCCCGTTACGTTGTGTCCCGTTACGCTCATTGTACGCTTGCGCCGCATCTATCTCTCTTCCACTCGATTGGAACATCATCGATTTGACTTTTTCGAGGCACATTAAACATGAAAACCCCCATTCGTTTCCTACTTTTCCTATCATCGTCCTATCCTTAACAGAATAACACAGATTGGAAGAAGTTAAATAGCAAACATGTATAAAAGTTATAGTTAAAATAATCTCTTCGTTAAAGTAATAAACATATTTGAATTCATGAGTGCAAATAAAAGAAAATTTATCAATTAAATTGTAGATTTCATTTCACTCCTTCTTTGTATCCATACAAAATTGTGATAATTCAATAAAAATGATTAAATTTTATTCATAAAGGTATGCAATCATTTCATCAATGTTTTTTTACGACGTTGTCACGTTAAACTATCGTCCGTAAACCGTCTTTACAGACAACCAATTTTTTTAAAATTTTTTTTTTCAATGTTTAATTTTTTTGTTGCAACTTTTGAAGTGAAACCTCTTTGTTGAGGGGGCTGTAATTTTCGAGCGTTTAGAAAATTCCAGTCGCATGAGGGGAATAGTTAGGTGCGGGGTGGGGGAACCGGTAGAAGAGGAGAGTGCGTCAGCGGTGTCGCCACTCCAACGCATGCACTGGCGGTCGAATGGGATGACTGCAAAAATAAGGGGAGATAGGTACGTAGCATAGAATGCTATATGCTAGTTGTAACGGCTGGAAGGGGAGAGGTAGAAATGACGCAGCAGTGATGCTACGCATTTCTCGTAACGCTTCTTTTGTTTGTCTACTCTTCAGTTTTCGTAAGGGCTAACGATTTATGGTACCATTATTCTTTTATTTAATTTAAAGCATCTACGATTTATTTATTCGTTTGTAAAAGAGTAATTGATTTGTGCAATTAACTTTATAATTATCATTCATTTTTATTTGAATAGTGTGATTGGAAATGTGAAAAAAGATGCATAGACTTAAGAGGTTAGTTAGTTTTATAAGTGCAATTTATTTTTAGTATGTGAACACTGTGATTTGAAATGTCAAATGGAATTAGAGACTAATGAGATATACTTTTTAAGTGTAATTTATGTTCAATAGGCGTGTTTTTATTCTTTTTTCTTTTATTTAGCTGGATATAGTGATTTAACATCATGCCTAAAAATATTAAAAAGGCAGACGCAGATAAGAGGTATTATCAAAGGCAACATGGGAATAATCCGTAGGCGCGGAAAAAGGAGGCATTTTTTCATTTGAGGTCATACCCGAACTGCTGTTTTAAATTATTATATATTGGTTAATTAAAAAATTCTAATAATCTATCTCCATATATACATCATGAGCAAGAAGTTTCACATCTGCCGCGTGAGGACTCCACGCACACAATCTTTTTTTTTTGACGTTGTCAGCGTCTGTTTTTATCTGGGCTATCTATTTTTATGTCTAATTTCTTCCACGAAATTTTCCGTGGTTGTAAATGCATGCAAAATTTGACATCAACTTCCATTGGATTGCCAGAAACAGCGTATGTCCAAGATATTGTGTATAGTGTTAAATATTGAATATCTTATGATGCTTTAATAAATTATTACAGCCTGATGTTTACTAACAGGCTGAAGTCTGGAACCACCGCGCCGAAAGCAAATAACTTATTATTCCACTGGAGCAACTACAACTGCTATAATGCAGCGAAGCCAAACATTTAAAAAAAAAAAAAAAAATATGTCAAATTTATTGCTTACTTTCGAATCATTGACCCATTTTTTGTTTGTTAGATATTTATTCTTTTCGCCTGCGTTCAGAAATAAAGATGAACAGAAATTTTTTAACCTACGCGTTACCCAAGTATGTTTTATCGAATTTAACATTTCCAAAGGTTCTGTTACTAGTACTTCACAAATCTAGCTAAATGAGCAAACAAAGTAAAATATTTAATAATAAATAAGCATCTTATAGCTTATAGCTTTAAATTTGCATTTCACTTAACTCAATTCAGTATGAAAAAAATGTGTGTGTATATATTTTAATCAGTGGAAAAAATGCATATTGTAGTACACGACCCCGTATTTTCTTCGTAAGAGAATGGAAGGCAACGAGACAATGCTATAATTTACGTAGGCTGGCTCAGAGGGCATTATAAACGTCAAGTGAAGTAATTAAAAATTACGATGTTAATAAAAAAACCTTGTTCTAAAGGGTAACACTTCCCTTGCAGAAGATATACTGCACCACATTTCTCGCCTTAATGAATTGCAAGTTATTACACAGCAATATTTCACAAGCTCCCTCAAATTATAAAAAGTAAGAAGCAAGAAATAAGTATTAAAACAATTTTTGATATAATCATCCCAATAAAAACTTTGAAATTTCATGTCAGCAGCTAAGAGCTGCTTCGCGTGAAAAAACGCATTGGCATAGTACCTTCTCCAGGGTCCCTGCGGGTCTGAAAAACATGGAAAACCTTGAAATAATGACATTTAAAAGTAGCCAGGGAAAACGTGGCAATATCTGGGAAGACTTTGAAAGGCCAGGTACAGCAATCCACTGATATGATTATATTAAATATATAAATGCAAAAAATATATACACGAGGTTGTAAAATATATATTTTTGAATTCTTTGGTTACTAGGGTACTTAATTTTTAATTAAATAAAATGAAACGTTTCATATGAGTGAACAAATATTCCAACCGTTTTTGTCTTAAAACAGCTGACTATTAAATATCAGAAATTACTGAGAATTACTTGTCCTAACTCTTTTTGCCAGGAAAACCTGGGTGGGCCAAAGGAAGTTTTATCCTTAAATTCTGCCGTAAAGCACGGTTCTCGCCTCGCACTTCCTTGCAGCAGGATTGGAGGGTTGCAAGGATGATCCGACCTCTCCCCCCCCCTCCCCCAATCCTCCTACCATCCAACCATACGGTGCATAAATTCTCACCTCATCCTGGCCCGGTGGGGCAACTCCTTCTGGCCCTTAACGCTCGGCCTAATACCCGGCCAAAGAGCACGCCCGAATGGATAGCCTTTCGCCCTCCGTCTAGCCCCTACCTCTCTCTCTCCCCCTCCACTACTTTTTGTACAACACGAACTACCGGCGCGCTCATTTAAGGTGGGTTACAACCCACCATCTGGGGTTTTATAAAAAATTGTCCGTGGCGTGCAGTACGTGCACTAACATTTTTTTTGACGTGACAACGTCTAATAAATCGATGAACGCCGGCTGCACGCACGAAAAAGTGTCCCGTTACGCTCATTGTACGCTTGCGCCGCATCTGTCTCTCTTCCACTCGACTGTTTATAAAGTGAAGTGAAAAATTAATGTGGTTTTCATTGCTTATCACAACAACAATTTCGGCAATAAAGGTTAATTATTCTTGCATTTTAAAAATCTGATTACTAGTATAATTTGAAGTATTTATTCTTTTATTATTAAAATAAAAATGATACAATTTTATTCATGAAGTATGCAATCATTTCATCAATGTTTTGTTATGACATTGTCACGTTAAACTATCGTCCGTAAACCGACTTTACTGGCAACCAATTTTTTTAAAATGATGTGGCTGTCTTATAAGTATGAAAGGTGACTCGAGATGAATAGATTCGCCTAGTGTTAACACTTGAGCGCAGTGTAACTTGGGCGGTGGCCCATTTGCTCGACAGGGCAAATAATTCGGCGCGTGGCGTCAGCCCAGTGCGTAGGAACCATAGAAAGCCAACCTCCGGACTTGACCGCGGAGAGGGGGAAGCTTCGGAGGCGAGCTCACGCAGACTCGCTACGAGAAAGAATAATCGTGAACAACAGGTCTTCGTCCCAAGCGAGTGCAGGGACAGCAGCCGCTACGCTGCTGAAAAAAAATTTCACCTTCAATTTCCTTAGAGCTTACAAATTACCTAGGGATCTTCGTAAACGTACGTCTAACATCGTGAGTTTACTGACACTGAGTTCGTGTACTTTGAACATTATACAAAAAAAAATCCCTGGTATGTGAGCAAAGCATTTAAAAACTGGTTAAGTCTGCAGAAAGAACACTCTTCTTTTGTTCACGCGCGTGTTCATCTTTGTTTAGGATGGAACATACGACTCGGGAAGTCGAAATACGGCGTATTTTTTTGCGGAGATTAAAGTTATTTGAAGTTACGGGGAACTCTTCGTTTTCTTGAGTTAACTTATTCGTTTTGAAGGTCCGTAAATTTACTGTTATTTCTAACAGTGTAGGGAAACGGTGTGGTAGATGGCGTCGAGCCCCGAGAGCGAGTGCAGGTATACTCGCTGGGTGGACCAGAGCGAGTTGGAGCGTTGCCTGCGCCACAGCGAGTCATCCACGCTGGAGGAGCACCGGCGACATTCTGATATTTTAGACAGTGCATGCATACAAGTTCTATTTTGATATTGTTATAACATTGAGAACTGATATTAAAAATAATATGTTCGTAACCAGTCCAGTTTTTGCAGTCGAGTTTTAAACAATTTTAATATTCTACAGTGTTTGTAACTAGTGCGGATGTTACAAACGTATGTATAGTGTACAAATGTAAACAATATCACACAATATGTTTTTTAAAATTTTAGTTTTGTAAATTTTAGTTTGAAAGGTGCGAGTTGGCTGGAAATGGGGATTGTGGAGGCAAGGTGTTTCACCATTTTTTTTTGTATCTGTGATGCATTAAGAAGCTTAAATATGGCATTTGCTCAGTTTTTACCTTAGTACAGTCAGTAAAGTCAGTTTTTTTCCCTTGTTACAGTCTGTAAAATCAGTAATTTCAACTTGCTAGTTAGATACATCCTTATTTTATTTCTTTACAATTAACATTTTGGGAACGTATATGGTGTAAATTTTTTTTTAATTGATTACATGTAAACATTTGTCACACAAATAAAGCTAGACAAAATTTAAGTGAGAGAAAATTTGTGTGTCGTTAATATGGCAGCATCATTAAATTCTAACACTAAAGTTACCAGTTATATCGTTATACACATTCGTTGATGAATCACATAATGTTTGCTACGTGATTCTGACGTCAAAAAAAAATTTTTTTTTGACATTCTGTGGTAGTTAATTGACATTGAATAATGTTTCACAAGGACTTTAATTAACATGAAAGCTGCGAATCATGGCGTGATTCGCTCTCAAACTGTTGCTGCCAGAGCGCGACGCAGCGCTTTGTCCGTCGACGCGTCGATGGTTGTCCGCTGCACCGTCCTGTGACGCGACGCCAATGTCTTCCTCCCTGAACGCCACACACTATTGAAGCCAGCACAGCGGGTCGGGTCATCTCGGGACTACTCTCGGCCGAGCGTAGGCTGAATGCTTCTGGAGCTCTCTCCTCGGCGCTTGGCGGTCAACAGGGAAGGTGCTGAAGTGACCCGGGAAGGGGGAGGAGGGTAGGAGTGTTATTGGGGACTCCAACCCCCGCACTTCCCGCAATTGTTTCCCGATACGACGCCGACGCCACGGCGAGAATGGGGCGGTCCGCATTCCCGTGGACCACGTTGCCCGGAAGCCAGTGTAAGGAGCGCAGTGGGTGGGGAAAAAAATGGGCTGTTCGTGTTCTTCGGCTGCTCAGTCACGATCATCGCCGTCGGAGTGGCCTCCGAGGTCGCGTCGGAGCGAGTACTCCCAAGTCGTCGTCGGATTATTCGAGAGAAAAAAAATCCGCAAAGCAAAAAGACACGCAGTCACGAAACATTGGGGTGTTTTCCGGGGAAAAAAAAAATTGGTTGTCTGTAAAGTCGGTTAACGGACGATATTTTAACTTGACAACGTCATAACAAAACAATGATGAAATGATTGCATACTTTTATGAATAAAATTGAATCATTTTTTATTTAATTATCACTTATTTTGTATGGATACAAAGAAGGAGTGAAATGAAATCTACAATTTAATTGATAAATTTACTTTTATTTGCACTCATTAATTCAAACATGACTATTACTTTAACGAAGAGATTATTTTAACTATAACTTTTATACATGTTTGCTATTTAACGTCTTCCAATCTGTGTTATTCGGTTAAGGATGGGACGATGATAGGAAAAGTAGGAAACTAATGGGAGTGTTTCAAGTTTAATGTGCCTCGAAAAAGTCAAATCGATGGTTGTTCCAATCGAGTGGAAGAGAGATAGATGCGGCGCAAGCGTACAATGAGCGTAATGGGACACAGCGTAACGGGACAATGTGCGTAACGGGACACTTTTTAGTGCGTGCAGCCGGCGTTAATCGATTTATTAGACGTCACGTCAAAATTTTTTTAAATAACCTTGAAAATGCAGCTTAAAGGATGTCAGCCATTTTTTGTCGACCGTCCAAATAGCTGCGAAGATCCTTTCAAAATCCTTTCATCCTAGGAGGGTTTTGTGGCGCTGTCGTTTTAGTAACAAAATGCGGCGTTCGTTTGTTTGCTCAGCCAGCCAACTGCTGTCCACATAATTTGATGTTCATCTATTACTGTAAAAACTCTCAACTTGAACGTGTAAAAATTTGAAAATTGCCTGGAAATAGCGATTGAAAATTTTTGTAAACGCAGAAAAATTACTACCAAAATAGTAAGTACGAAGGGAAAGTCATTAATTAGCCTAAGTCACAAATTTTAATAACTAATCTTAGAATAGTATCAAGTACTTTCCATTAATTTGAATATATGGCAGAATCTTTCTCAGATTTTTTATATTCACTTTGTATTGAGCTGATTGATAAATCACACATGCGTCAGTCAGTTTCAAAAAGGCGATGGCTTGTACTTTAAAGGAGCAGCGTATTTTAATGTGGCTGAGACAGCCATCAAAATAATTTTACGTAATTTGTTTTGGTACAATGATGAAACGATGGCATGAGTGCATACACATTGGTGGCAATTATGTTGGGAACTAAAATATAGTTTGGAATTTGTTATCACTATAGGTTACATTTTAATTATCTTTTACATTTTACTAAACGGAATATGTCCCGTTCCAGGTCACTATTTTATTTTTTATCTTAACACTGTTAAACTTGTAGACTTTATGAGCGACGAAACACCAACTATATATATATATATAGTGCATACTTTTAGAATAATTATCTGACAAAAAAATTAAGAGTGTAAACTTTTGCGTGGTTACAACTGTAAATGAGATCTGCAAAAGGTTTCCAATGAACTATTTTATCAAATAACTTGTAATTTTATTCTGTCAGAAAAAAATTCGAAATTCAATCAGAGCCCTTTGGTGTCCATGCACTAGGGATTTAGCCCTCTTCCCTCCTGCCCCCCCCCCCCCCATAATTACCATTATTTTCAACGCCCCTGAATGCGCGATACAGCCCCAGGTAGGCCGGCCTCTTAACGGCTAACAGACTCTGCGAAGCGAGCGTAATCGCAGTTTTTGTTCCATCTCGGTAACGAGGTTAAAATTGGTGTTGGATGAGTTTAATTTTGACGACAGGTCCTTAAAGATGGCGATGCTTTGGAAGGATAGCAGTAATTTCTGTGAAGCACGACATCTTACTAAACCATTAATCTTTATCATACTTATCTTGTAATGAAGGCGTAGTAAAGAGGGCCATCTCACGTCGAATGACCTAGTCTAAACACACCTACCCCCCCCCCCCTTTTTTAGAATACTCTCCCTCCCTCTTTCACGTCGTAATCACCAAAGTGCCGAATAATTCTCAAGAACTTTATACGGAGGCAGCAACAGGGTTGGCGGATAAACGTTTCATCAGTCATTTGCAGTAGAATATGACTATACCAACAACTAGGATCACTGCGCCTATCTTATAGTAGTAATAAGTACACAGGTTGGATCTATTTTATGGTTTTTTTAAATGATATTGTTGACACCCTAAAATTTAATGAAAAATATCAAACTTTTGGGGCAAAGCCAGTTAAACAAACATTAATTTAATCACACAAACATCACGCGTTTTTGGAGAAGCATAAGAAGTCAGATAATTATAATTTAGTAGGCATAATTAAAGCAAACAAGTTTTTTTCCCCTAAATTGAAACCAAACATACATAAACATTCGAGTGATCAACAAAAACCCGTTTCAAAAATGCAATAAGTAAAATTACAAAAAAAAAAAAAAAAGTCATTACCGTGGAGAATGATATTCATATGGAAGTTTTGTCTACATTTAGACTAATAATTAGATTGGCTAAAAAATTTAATTAAATGAAAGAGAACTTAATGGAGAGTTTAAATTTGATTTAGCAGTGGGGAATTGGAAATTCGCTTGAATATCTTAAGTTAGAGCATCCCCAACTTATGGATTCGCGTCACCGACATGCTAGTGACGTGTTGCGCCAGACTGGCGACGCGCAGCGGCCTGTGTACGTGTATACGCATATGCACACTAATATATTGTATATGCTCGACTGTATCATGTGCGTGTTGGACTCTATTTGTATGGGTAAAATTTTGTGAGTTCGCGTCACCGACATGCTGCAGTAGAGTAGTAGTAAGTGAAAAATATTAAATAGACCACGTGAAAAGTTTAATTTGTGTATACTGTGCATTGACCAGTGAACACATGACATCACTGGTAAGTCATACCTAGGTAATGAAATTTTTACGTAATTTTGGCATGACACTTACATCTGTTGTGACTAAAAAAAATATTTATGGATAAATTATATCATGCTGAAATCATACTGATATAATACCAGAATCATTTTCTTACGTACATTTAACGTAGAAATGATGTCATATTACACATTTAAAAACAGTGTTTTAAGTTTTCACTTATATCGACATTCCCCCAGGACTGCCTTTTCGTTATTTAATTTTATTGTTTTGTACTTAACCAACCGTATTTATATAATTTATTACATAGTTATTTTATAACTATAAATTAATTGCGTGCAAATTTAGAGTCAATTTTTTTACTGCGTCGATAGTATTGGCAGAAAAGAGCTGGTAAACGCTCTTCCACCGCCTTCGTTGTTTTGTAAGTGACGTCACTCCGAAGACGAGGCGTCTGCAGGAGCCGACACGGCGACCTTTACGCCCCACTTCACCCCACTTCCGGCGCCCTCAAGCAAGCCATCATCGCGTCGCGAGCGCCACAAGTGTCTGCGCCACGAACACTTTATTGCTTTCCCCTCGTCAGGAGGTGTATTTCTCCCGGGGGCAAGGCCTGGCAACTACCGCTAACAGCCCTCCCACTGGCTGGCGCCTAATTGCGTTACCGGAACTTTCGGGTTGCTTTATTCACGCAGCGACCAGCCTGTAATAATGGGAACATTAGACAACTTTAGACGGTTAGTTCGTTTGCATTATTGCTTTTGCAAATGCGCAGTCATAGAATGTTCTACTACGTATTTTTTTTATTAATAACGTAGAATAAGCTGTAATGCTTCTGTAAAATAGTTATTAAATAATTATTAATTCATGTTTATAAATGCTTTTATCAATTTGATAAGTGTTAAGTTTATGGTTTTCAGAAAATGAGAAATCATTTTATATTTCAATCCTAGCATTAATATAGAGCAAGTAATTGTGTGGTATAAAATTATGAATCAAAACTTTTCATAAATTGATTTATAAGATATTATTTTTAAATCAATGAAACTTTTATTTAACAAAATACCTACAAACCTGAGCTTTTCAGTGTTGCTAGTGAAGCAAAATTTGATTAATTTTTTTATGACTATAGTAAAAATAAAGAATTTTATGATTAAGTTTACAAAGAAATTGTTAATTCAAAATCATGATTTAATGCTCTCAAATCATGCTAATATTGACATATAAGTTATTATTTAAGGTTAGAAGTGATAAAACCATATATATACCTATATATAAACTGTCGACAAGAGTAAAATTACTGAATACTTTTAAATTCCTGATAAATACTATATTCAACATTTTAAGATGCAAAACAATTTCTGAAACTAACTCCTAAAACGACGTGCGCACTGGAAATGATAGTTTCTGCCTAAAGTATACGTTTTTAAACACATAGTATAATGTATGGAGAATTTAAGTAAAGTTTAGTATGACACACCAGTACGCTAAAAACAACCCCCGAGGTTCGCGAAAGTTAATATGAACGGAACGAATGACGCGGGCCCGCCATGTTTTTGAGATTTCTGAGACTTCCGCAGATTGCAGCACATGTTGAGGGTCACATTTCCGTTCCAATCGACTTCCGCTTCATTCACGAAATTATTCCTACCAAATGACGTACACCGATTGCTAAGAGGTTTACACATCAAAAATGAAATCTATCAGTGCCACTGGGCGTTTCGGAAGATAAAAGTGCAGTGTTCGTGGGTCTCGCAAGGCCCTAAGCGGAAAGGGAGTAGCAGCCCTTATAGACCTCGCGGGCAGAATGTTTAATGCAGGGGAAATGCGAGAGAGGCAAGGAGCTGCCGGGGGCATTAAGGTAAAATGTGAAGCAGCACCTGTGGATTCCACACGGCCTGCAGCATTAAGCATTACCTGTGCGTTCACACAAATGATGGTGGCAACCCAAACAAATGAGATACGCCAGAGAAAAATCTGGAAACTCCATACTGCAACCTAGATGGCTGTGATTTCCAAAATTGTGATTAAAGTTGGTGGGCCTAGCCGAAAGACACATCTTTGTTTAAGAAATTTTTAGACTGTAAAAAATTTATATCTTTGGATTTTCAAACTCTGGCTTCGTTAAAGTGTATTACACAATGTGATGGCATGCCTAACATAAATGTCAACTGGCTGGTATGCATGATTTTAACTTGTGAAAACATTGGTGCTTTATTTTCTATTTATATTTGGGATTACTACTACTGTAATAATTTTATGGACATTATGTTATGGTCTTTGTAAATATCCTAATGTGTGATTTATGCTTTAAAGTGGGTATATTTTCAACAACAAACGCTAGAAAATTATTATGACACAAAACTGCTGAAACCAATATGGAGTTTTTCGATCCCTATATCTACCCCTTAATGTGTGAGAACCCCTGTACCAAACTTTGACACCGTTGTCGAAATAATTTCGAAATAACGCAGTTACCAATTGGAGAACTAATATATTTTAAGTAGACTAATGGATTCGCTGTACTGAAAATGATAAAAAGCTGTAAACGTTCTTTTTACAAAGTTTTTTTTAACAGTATCATCAACCAAATTGTTGTTTTTGGCGAATAGTTTTCGTTGAAATAATTTTGTAGGACCCAATTAGAAGTGAATTTATTTAATGTATTATTTTGTGTTTTTAACAGTTTGAGAAATAAAAAAAATTATAGCACCTTTTAAGGTAAAGTTGAGACAAAGGTGTGGGTTTCTGAATAAAATTACCTTTTAAGGTCTTTTTCTCAGAACTGATTACAGAACTGCGAAATAAAGATAAATGGTTTGTTTTTTAGGTGTTTTTAATGAGGTAAAGATGTATAACGTAATGAAACAGTCTGATCGTAAAATTTTTGTAGTTTCCTTGAAAACAAGAAAATAAATTAATGTAATTAAGAATTAAATTTCCTATTCTAAGAAATATAATAACTTATACTGTTTTGGCTTCTGCTTAAGAACAATATATTTTTGCACATATTCCATTGTTGAGAATGTTTCAGAGGTCAAATGGGGGCCGAGGTATAATTTGTATATTACAAGAATAGTTTTATAACTTCGATTGTTAGCAAACTTGGAGAGTAATAATTAAAAAATATATTAAAGCATATGCTTCTCTTGTAGTTATGTCTCCTAGTGAGATTGAGAGATGAATCGATTGTGTAGAAAATGTAAAGAACATGTAGGCGAACCTTGGGTCTGAAGATCGGCTAAGTAGAAAATTTTCACAGCTGTCGAATGCAAAATTTCACAATTAAAGTTGAAAATATGGGATATATGATTCAGAAATAATTATTGCTACGATGCAGAAAAGCGCTGAATATACAATGTCGCACACCTATTCAAATGACAAATGACAAATTTATGTTCATTTTGAAGTAGGTTACTGCCCAACATTATTTTTAATTTGTTTATTTCTCATTAACAAATGATAACACTGTAAATCTGTGCTATTATTGGAAACTATCAATATATTTTAAGTGGCATGATTAATTTTTATTTGGCAAAATAAGAATAGTGGTTACAAATTGCCCAGGCCCTAGGGAATTAAAAATATTCTCGCACGTTCACTTATTTTTAACATAAACCTACAAGAATCATCTTTCAGTGTTAACACAATATGATCAAATTATTTTGTTTCAAGATTGCTTTACTTATTTGATTGTTTTAGCAGTTGAAATCGCTTAAGTTAGTTTAGTCATATTATTACTTAATCGCTCAATGGAAACTAATTTTTACCTCCTAAGAGACCAATTCAATGGAAACGCCCTTGGCCTTATTCGTTTTTAAATTTTTGTTTGAATAATATCTTAGATCTATAAAATCGGGTAAAGTGAAAACAGACAGAATATATTTTATTCCTCCTCCACATGCCAATCCATTTATAAACAAAATCTAATTCCTCCTGATCACCTGCAGAATTTACTTATTTTTATCCAGTGTAATATAGTCATAGAATTAGCACTTGGACGTACCACATCTGTAGGCAGCTCGGCGGGAAGACTGCATGCTGTTGAAGCATGAAGCGCTTAGAAACGACGGGCCTGCTTGCTGCCTTGCAACCTTACTGCTTTTTCAGTTCCTGTGTCTCAAAGCAAAAAAATTAAAGGTAGTTTAAGAAAGACTGCGTCTTGATCAATCGCACTAATGCTTGTAATTGGGATACTATTTTTTTTTTCCTTTGTCTCTCTCATCGCACCTTCCAAGAAAGAAGAAAAAACAGCGATAAAACACAAGTACAGCCGGAGCTTTTCGATCCGACATTCCTAGGTTTGACAAATTCTGTAATCCGGCACCGATCGAGTCCACTCGCATTCTGGTGGATTCGGGTGTGTGTTGACGCGGGACGCAACGTGATGTCATAGAGACAAAAAAGCTGTGTCCACTCTGACTTCCTCTCGCTTCTGACCACACCTTCAGCGACGTTACAAGGACGTATCGGCATATCTCCTTTGTGTCAGTGTCCACGTATTTTTCTGCGCTTCAGAATAATAAGAATAAAAAAAAATAGGATTATCTCGTGAGCTGTCATTGAATTCTAGTGGTATTTTTGCCGCTATCGTGCTTAGAATGAGTGATTAATGGGTTTGCAGCCTTGTTCTCGTCGCCTCTTACTCGTATTGTTCCTGCCTACCTATAATTACCATCATCTCCTTTCTCTCTCTCTCTCTCTCTCTCTCTCTCTCTCTCTCTCTCGTCCCATTATGCTTCGGATACACAAGCAGTAGAAAGTGTGTTTGGTGCAGGAGAGGGAAGGTTGGGAGTGAGCCTGTCTTTTCTCGAGCTGAGAGCAGGGTTTACATTAATCTCGAAGACAATGGGCCGTCGTCTCTTTTCAGAATCGCGGAACTGACCACCGGGGGACTCGCGGAGACCTGCGCCTCGCCCACGCTGCCCCGACACAATGGAACAGTATCGTCCCGTTCTTCGCTTTGTTCGCGAGAAGCTCCGAGTGCGACCGTCCGAGGGCATCACTCGCGCGTGATTAAAACTCAATCAATTCCCTTCGTGTTGTTTTTCTTAGACGCCCCATTAGACCTCGTGGGGATGGTTGGAGCCGAATATATTTGGGTGAATGTTTATTTCTCCACCGGTAACCACCTAACTGATATTTATTTTATTTTTCAAAAAATAAATACACGCACCCATGCACACACACACACTCAAGCAGTTCACAATTTATCTACAGTTTTTTTTTTTTTTTTTTTTTTAGCTTCAGAAACAGGTGTTCGATTACAGGCAAGTATCAAAACATGTTAGGCTTAATGTATACATGTTATAAAAGCATAAAATGATTTCTATATGAATTTTTACTTATTTTACGTAGTAAAAAAGTGAGCACAGAGTTAAGGGCCATTTTCACTGTAGCGGTAAATTAAAAACGAAAACGATTCGGACTGGTTGCCACTTAGCTATTAAATTCCATTTGTAGCGTATGCGTATGTAAAATTCCTATAAGTAAAGTTTTTTTAAGTTTTTTATTTTATTTTGAATGTATTTTTTTAAAACTATAGTAGATTCAGTCATTAAAAAATGTTTATTTTATAGTCTTGAACCCAGAACTGCTCCAGTATCGTTGGTATTGCCTTAATGGTGATAGATAGGAACAGAAAGTTTTTAGATCATAACTATTTTCTATAGTTGAAATTTTTTAAAACAATTGTTCGTTGAAGCATAACATGCAAGTTAATGGAATTCCTGAATTTAATAGAGCCTGGCTCCTAAGAATAGTTTCCCCTGTGAAATCTTGAGCGTTAAGTATTGAATATATTTTTGGGGATGATAACAACTGAAGTAATATTGTCAATGGTGTGGCCCATTCCATGGTTTTATTATGAATGTTTTTCCTTGTAAATTAAATTTTTTAGATAAACTATGTTTTTAGATTTTATTATTTTTAAAATGGTATAATTTTGTTTAGTGATTTTTTTTACTGTAAAGTTAGCATTGTTTGTAAGCTAAGTGCTAAAGACGTTTTAAAAAAAAAGGCTGTACTTTACTTATGGCAATTTTAACGTAGGTGAGATCTGCACTTGATTGGACGGCGCCTAGGATGGACCGCGCTAAAACTCTGTTTGTAAACTGTTGCTGTTCCTAGGATGGACCGCGCTAAAACTCTATTTGTAAACCGTTGCAGTTCCTAGCATGGACCGCGCTAAATCTCTATTAGTAAACTGTTGCGGTTCCTAGAATGGACTGCGCTAAAACTGTATTTGCGAACTGTCGCGGCACCTACGATCGCACGCGCTAAGGCAGACTTGGGAGCTGGTTGGCACGCGAGTTTTGGCGGCCTTTTTTTTTTTTGCATGCGAGAAAGTCTCAGTGGGCTGGCCTGTGACGTCGGTGCATGCGCGGCGGGGTTGGGTCGCCCTGAAGAGAGCTGAGCGGCCAGTTTGTGGGATCGCTTACCGGCCGCGGCGCGAGCAGGGACATGTAGCCCGCAAGTTTTGTGTTGAGGCAGACGAAGGCTTGGGAGAACGAATGCTCAGCCTTGCAGGACGTGAGACAGATGTAAGTACCGTCTGCTCCAAAAATATTTTTTATGGTGTTGGTTGGCCGGAATTTTCAACGTGGCTGTGAATACTCTTGCTTGATCATGGAAAATAAAAGCACGATGCCTTAGCAAGCTCCTTGTTTTGTACAGCTTTTGCAAAATATCGTGATCACACTCGTTAAAGACGAAAACTGTCGTCGTTTCTAGTAATATACTGTTTATAAAAGTTATTGGTTCAACTTGCCTTTAGGAGAAAATACATTTTAAGCGGCCCCAAATAAACTTGTGCAGTATTTGATTATTTATAGACTTTTTTTAAAGTTGTTTAAGGAAATTCGTTTTAATAATGAGTTCTTTCTCATTTGTTAACAAATTCCAGCATTTATTTCTCATACGAAAATAATATGTCATACTTGTATTTGAATTTGCTGGTTATGCGTGTATAGAAAACATGTACTGGAAGCTTTGGATAACTTCTCACGTTCTAATACTTTTTTTTCCATCTTTTGATTTCAGGCGGTGATGATTTCTGCAGGGGAAGGATCGTGAACGAAACACGAAAAAATTTAAAGGAGAGTACATAAGGAATACGTCTGTTACTTGATAAGTAAGTAAGTGACAGGAGCAAAACATATATTTTAAAATAATAATTAATGGACAATTTAGTTTAATATTACATAATATGTGTTCAACTATTTTGACTTTAAGCGAAAACAAATTACGATTATGAACGTATATATTAGTGTTTGTTTTTCTGTAATCTACACTGTAAAAATGTTTTGTACTTTTTACAAGAAAAATCCTTGGAAACTCAGTTGCCAACGATACCACTTGTAAAACTTCAAGGAAGAGCTTTGTAAAATGCCAAATGGTACATATCGTTGGCAACTGAGCTTCCAAGGAGCTTCCTTGCAGCAGTACAAAATATTAAGTACAGTTTACAAGGAGTTTCCGACACTCACAGGCTTATTAATCGCATTATTTGCAGCAAAATATGCTATTTTAATGTCTATCCTAATCCCAATATTGACTAAATAATCTGACGGATAGGGAGTATGTCCATTCAATAATGTCCCAGTTACTTATACGTTGGTGATATTTTTTGTTTGTAAATTAAGAAAAGAAAGCAAATTAAATATTTAAGTCACAATTCATCATAAACTTTAAAAAAGGGACATCATAATCCATGGTGGTGGAGGTACATTTATACCTATGAATGACAAAAAAAAAATATTTTTCCATTTTTAACTTTTATTCATGCACGAGAACTGGATCGTAATTATTATTTTCAAGGCCTAATGACACTATTTCCGGAAATAGCCAAAGTTTATCAGCGCCGCACAATTGGGAACGGGTTAAGGTGTTAATTAGGCCCCCGCGAGGATGAAGCCGGCCAGACGACACTTGTTCGAAAGCCGAACCTCGAACACTCGAACCTGCAGACAGCGGTGCTCGAGTAGACGACGGAGCCACTCGAACCAAGCCTTTGTAATCGACTATTCACTAGACGTCCTCCTTTTGTTCATTTGCCTGGCTTGGAATCTGCGCCAGGGGAGAGGAAGAGTCGCGCCTGATGAGGAGCGTCGGCGGAAGGGAGGGGGAGAAAGAGAGAGGAAAGAAGAATGGAATGAAAGCGCGTGGGAGAGAGTCGTAACGTATCCGCTTTTGTCCAAGTTCTCCACGAGCCCACCGCCCTCGTTTGCAGTTTCTTTGCTTAGTCGACGGATACACACCCATTCAGCCACTGCGCTGCAGTCGAGACGGCGACGACGAACTTGCTGAAGTCAAATAAAACTAGAGCACACGACAATTGTTCAACTTTTTTTCCCTTGGTTATGATTGTACAAATAACTAACATTATTGTGCACCTTTTTTGTCATTTAAATGAAACCCCCTAAAAAGTTTTGGATAAACGCCGCTGATTTTTTTTTTCATATGATGCAAGTAGCATGCATCCTGAGCGTGATAAATATACGCAATTTGAGTTTTCAACTACATTTCGTGTCTCCAAACACACGTAGTTTCCGCACCCACCGCTAGAATTCGCTGCCGGAGAAGCTACGTCGATAATTACTGACAGAAATTTTAAACTGTATAATGAAACGGCTTCGATAAACAAGAAAAAAAACTTTTAAAAACTTTTAATAAAAGTTAACCCCGGCTTTGGACTGATTTTCGACAAGACTTATATTAAAATGATGCCCATCTTGTTGAAATTCATGAAAAGTTAATACTATAACTTTTCCCTTTGTATTTGTGAACTTAAGTGCGCGCCATCCACCGTGGTTACACATTTCCGTTCCATGCGAATCCGTTCCATTCACCAAACAACGCTTACCAAACACCGCATACCGAGAGCTAAGTAGTTACAAATAAAAAAAATCCTTTCGACACAGCCTACAGGCGTAGGTAGATGTCTAAATACATTTTTCTACTGAAAATATTTTGAAAACTTCTATGAAATTCTGGAACATTTTAAGAACCTAATGTACATGCCATATATGTTCAATATTACAAAATGATCGATTAAACAATTTCTCATTGTACATACAGTGAAAATATTATGCATGTTTTTAACTCAATGCATCCAGCATTGAATAGCTTAGAACGTATTACATACTATTCCAACTATGGTAATTATTCAATATTTTTTGATTTTCAAAAACTATTTTTCATCCCTTGCACTAATAACGTGGTCATATAAAAATTTTCTTTGCACCAAGGTTTAAGATAATAATAAGATTATAGAAAATAATTTCGAACAGATTTGATGTTAAGAAAGTTTTGATTTTTTAAAATTTCAATCCCTGTTTTTCCGATGATAAATCGTTTCATCAATAATTGTTTCAGCCAAAATTTTAGATAAAGTTTAGGATTTATACAATAAATTATAACGGTTTTGATAGTATACTTTCAAACCTTGTTATTTCCACCCCTTGCAGCAATGGTTGGTTAAATAAATAAAAAATATTTTTAAAAAGTTTTAGACAATATTTAAAAAGTTAAACAAAAAAAATTCTATAGCTTACATGGTAGTGAAGTTTTATTCATTTTATATTACCAATCCCAAGTTTTCCTTACATTGCAATAATTGTTTGTATACAAAAATTGTTTCAGACGAAAGTTTAAGATAAAATTATAAGTTTTAAAACAATTTGAACGGATTCGATGGTGTGCTTACTAAGGGAGTTATGAATTTACTTTCGTGTTTTAACCTTTTTTTATCCAACCTTTGCAGTGGTTGGTTTGAATCAGAAATTGTGTTGGATAAATGTTTAAATGTTTGCAATTAATTTTGACAAATTTGATAGTGTAGCTACTAACGGAGTTACGAATTTTTTCGTCCTTCAACCCCTGTTATTTTATACCCCTTTCAGTTATAGTTGGTCATATCAAAAATGTATTTAGGCAAAAGTATTTTGGTATTACCCCTACGAGTTATAATATGTTCAAACGGATGTGGTATTCATCGAATTATGGGTGTTACAGCTTATTTTCATGTTTTTTTAAAAATGTCTCCCCCATTTCTACCCTCTTTTTTTGTCGGAAAATGCCCACTAACGAACGAACTCTACCGAGATTTTCTATGATTTTATTTTGTGTATAGTTTAGAAGTGATTTGCTTATATTATGATTTTTATGAACGTAAAGGCCAATTTTTGTCAATATACCTACTGAAAGCCATGAAATTATGTTATATACAGTTTTGAACCAACCGTTTGTATGTAACCTTCGTCTAAAAAATATGTTTATTTTTATTTTAAGTAAATCATTTATAAATTAATAAAAATTAAGTTCTTCCCAAAACTACGGAAAACGACGTTCTTCAGGGTTTCGGGGGGAATCCAATCTGTATTTAATTATGAATAAAGGGTTTGAAGACAAATGCTACATACTAACGGTATATCCAAAAACGTAAACTAAATGATTATGTGCTTTCAGTAAGTATATGCTAGGACTGACATAAAAATTTTTTTTTTTTTTTTTTCAGTTCATTACTAAAAACATTAAGTAAGGACTTGTTTAGCAGTAAACACATTTTTTTCTTGAACGATAAAACATGGATTCAATTATGAACTTAACTAAGATAATACACCCTTGATGAATGATCTCGTGTTTCGTTGAATCACGCAACACCTCTTCGGTGCTGTTTCTCGCGGCCGTTGGGTATCTGATCGTATGGAAGGGGTGGGGCGCGGGAGGGGGAGGGGACTCAAGGGCCACTTAGCCACTCATCACAAGGGCCGGTGACGGGCCCACCAGAGAGAGAGAGAGAGAGATAGATCTGTATGCGGGTCCGACTACACACGGACCCAATTCGCGGCACGCGCGCCGCAGCAGGTTCGGGCGTGACCGGAATGCGCAATTGCGTTTGTTTTTGGTGGGGGGAGGGGAGGGGGCGGTGAAGGGTCGCGGGTTCAGAGCTGGGATCCCCAACCCCAACAACCTCCCGGATAATGAAGCGTCCCCCAGGTAATGTGAGCCGCGGGGGCCGTGATGCCGTGCAGGTAACCGACCACACCCCCTCCCCTCCACCACCACCACCACCCGAGTTTATGTGCTCCCCGGTACACAGGACCGCGGCGTGCCTCTTACCCCCCCCCCCCAACCCCCCTTCCCCCCGCGAGCCGCGCCCCGGTGAAACACGACTCCGCTAACGGCTCGCGGGCTTTCATCGAATTACTCCGCGCGGTGTTCGGTCGTCCATCACCGGCGCCTCTAGGCCGGAATCGCGAGCGGCAGACGATTACGCCTCCCCCCCCCCCCTCACCCCATTTACAAAATCATCCCCTCTCCTTTTCCACCCCCCCCCCCCATCCCCAACACGTGTTCATCTCGTGTTAAGGAACTGGGGGAGGGACATAGAAACGCAAACCACGCCATATCCACCACAACATCATTAATACCGTGTATTTTTTTCTCAAGATTTGAATTCGTTAAATCGTTGTGATAATATAAATTATTCAAATGATTGGATACTCAAAGTTAAGCTGTTTTCTGCCACAAATAATTTCCCGTGTGCAGTCTTTGGCGATCAGTATTTAATCAATTTTTTGCGAATGACTACTACAACTACAATAAGACAGAAAATGGACAATATTTATTGGTGTTTGAAAACCTATTAATGTAAGAGCTATGCATTAACGAAGGCAAATTGATTCAGTACTGAACAATTAAGAAATTTTTGTGACATAAGAAATATTTAAACCAATATGGCGTGTTTTGTTCTTATGTCTTCCTTTCAAAGAGTTGACGCTGTTCCTGTTTTGAGAAACAGCTTTGCCTCGCCTGCCCGATCTTCAGAGATAGTTGGAATTGCTGGACTTAGAAATTTTTTGTTTAAAACAAATTTTACAAATTTATATATATATTTGCTGTTTAGTTAGAAAAATAGGTAAAATCTTGCAAACAATGCAACCAGAGTTGTATGGGTATACTCTACCATACGTAAACAAGATTGTGGATACACTATGACTGCATCGACGTCATTTTGTGAAAATAATGTGTGCCCTGGGTATTTTTCGAGTAGGAGGAGGGGGATGTCAGTCGCAATTTTTAATCGATTGACCTCATCGGGATTTGAACCGAGGACTCCAAGGTTCATGACGCAAGTTATTTTTTTATTAAAATTTCATTTAAAATGTATTTAAGTATTTATTTATAATTAATTAAATTTTCTTCCAAATTTTTTATTGATAATTACATATTTTCAATGCGGCGGACGCGACGTCAATTGAAAATGGTGAAATCCAAAATGGCGGTAAGTTCTAGACTCCAATACGGTGGAATGTTCTAGAATACAAAAATAGCGGAAAGTGTCAAGGTCACCCAAAATGGCGGCCGTGATTTCAAAATCCAAGATGGCGTGGACTGCTCTCGCCTCCTACCGGCGAACCCTGTTCCCGGACATACGTCTCACATACTTATAAAAACTGTATCACAACGTAGGTTTCTTGCGAACAGTGGTCATTATTCTGTTAAACGTGAATTGTTAACAGGCGACCAACAAACTCGCGTGCGTTTTCAGGTTTCAGACGGGAGTAGCGGTTCTGTTGTTCGGTTAAAGCTGCAGGTGTATCGGGGGTTTCACACTGGCACGATGGATTGGCACGTCCCCCCCCCCCCCCTCTCCCCCTCTTCCCTTCCCGCGGTCCGGCGGGTGTCGTTTCGACGGGCGGCATTCCGGGCGTCCGTGTTTTCCCGGCCGCGCGCGGACAATGGGCCCCGACTGCTGATTGGACCCTTTGAAGCGGCGGGACGGCGGGCCCTGAAAACGAGGCTTTGGCAGGCCTCGACTGACGCGAGTGAGTGGTGTTGGTTCAGCCTGTGTTGTGGGAGTGTGTGTGTGGGGGGGGAGTGATTGGGAATTGGTAAAAAGGGGGACAGGGGCTTTTGAACCGTCGTTTTCGGTCGCGCGCGCGCGCGCGCACCTGTGATGGCGTTTCTGCTCAATGGAGCACACCCGGAGAACCAACGAGTGCGTTTACCAGATGAGCAGCACACAGGAAGAGAACACTTGAAAAACAAAGGAAAGAGAAGAAAAGAAACGAGAGAACATTATTACAGATGAACTGCCATGGCCTTCTATTTATTAAAAGTGTGTAACGGGAAATAACGTTGAAAAAAAATAAGTTAAAACATTTATGCTTTATTTATGTAAACCTGGAAACGAATGCAAAGGTTATACAAACCAAGTGACAAGCAAACAAAATTGTAGACATATGCTTAATCATCGGACGCTGAAACGCATCACAGTCACGTCTATTACGGCAAATCGCTCTCACAAAATCTGTTTAGAACAAGTTTTACAAGTATTATTTTTTAAATTTCTTATAAAAACGAATAAATTTTGTTTTTTAAAATCTAAGACTGCTTAACGAGACTACGTTAAAAGAACATTTACAGGTAAAAAAAAAATAAAAGGACGTATGGTAATTTAGTACACGGGCAAACAGTATTGTTAACCGTAGAATAATGTATTAACCAATATGATTTCAGTATTTAAGGTTCTACTTCCGTAGGTAGGAGTCATGGTAATCAAGTACTTAGTTCTGCTCTTTAAAATTTACTCTTTAAATTATATTTTTGTGTTTCTTACAAATCAATTTTATTTTACAACTTGAACTCATAGTAACTAATATTCATATTACACTTTTAGTTTTCGTGTCTACTGACGTGATCGGTTGAAGATGTTTGTGGTGCAGCACCATTAACACAATTTTGCGATGTTTGTGGTGCAGCACCATTAACACAATGTTGCGATGTATATGGTGCAGCAGCATTCACATAATGTTGCGATGTTTGTGGTGCAGCACAATTAACACAATGTTGCGATGTTTGTGGTGCAGCACAATTAACACAATGTTGCGATGTATATGGTGCAGCACCATTAACACAATGTTGCGATGTGTGGTGCAGCACAATTAACACAATGTTGCGATGTATATGGTGCAGCACCATTAACACAATGTTGCGATGTGTGGTGCAGCACCATTAACACAATGTTGCGATGTGTGGCGCGGCACCTGCAGGTCAGTTGCTTGCCGAGCCGCGGGGCCGCGTCGCGCCGCAGCGATCGACTCCTCCTCGGGGCGGCGATAAAAACCCTCGCCGGCAGCGGGCGGATCGGGGCGGTTAGGGCTCGGAGGGGAGGAGAAGGGGCGGCCCCTGATAATTGAAACATTCATCACCAGAGGGCGGAGGGGGAGCCCGCGCCACACGCAGACAGCAGACATTACGAGAGCACGAGTCAATCAGGGCAACATTCCCGTCGCCCCTCGCTGCTTTATTGCCGGTCCGGCGGACGTTATGTCCGCTCGCGAGAGAGTAAAAAAATGGAGGAAGGGGGTGGGGGAGGTGGTACTTACGTTTACAATTTTAAAAAAAATTGTGTTGTACATCCGTTAGCATCGCCGTTGTATTGCAGTAAATTTTCCATTGTTGGGTAACGCGTTTAAAATTAAGCAACGCTGATTACGATTTACGAGCTATTCCCAACACGCTGAACACCACCGCGCGTGTGACGAAACTAATTAAACTTCGTTCAGTGTTAGCAAGCATTCCGGAGCATTCGAACGTAAAAGTTGCATTGGTTACTCGATTAATATTACATACGAAATAACTCCGTAATAATGACGCGTTTGTTAAAAAAAAACGATGTATTTTAAAACGATTGTATCGCAGGTAAAATATATTACCTGAATTGAATACCGATAGTGAATATTTTTCAGTATCGTAATTAAATTATTATTGGAGCAAAAGTTTAATATTTTATATTTTGTATATGGATTATAATTACGTGATTGATAAAAAATATTCTTTATTGGTTTGAAAAATAAAACAGTAATAGTATGCGAGCGAAACACTTCTAAACACACATAAAACATTTGTGACTATTATCTTCACTAACTATATAACTAGTCAGAAAAATGAATTCGTACCCTTGGGTTTCTGTAGAAAAAAAATTATCAGAAATGAAACCGATATTATTTTGGGTTATTTAAAGTCCGCTGAAAAGAGAAGAAAAAACGGCAGAGGTAAGAAAACAAAGAAAATATGGTCAAATATGTGTTTTTTAAATTATTTATAAAATAAAGATTTTGTGTATTATCCGCCTGTTTCATCCGCATAGTTCTAAGCGTAAATGCAAACACTAGGTATTTAGCTATGGATGTATTGTATAGTCTATGCAAAACTTTGTTATTTAAGTTTTATAAATGGTACTTCAAATTAATAATATTGATTTTAACATTCTACATAAAATCAAATAAGAACCACTATAATGAAGTATTTAAAAAAAACGTTAAACCAAGCCCTTCCTAATGTTAATTCAAATTTATGGTGCAAAAATTTAATGACGTATCTTAAGTAAATGTTTTCATAATTATTACCAACAGCGGGTAATATAAACTGTGTTTCTAAGGATCTTAAAGTTATCCAAACATTTCGTTTCGTTTAACGATGTTTACTTCCGTGTGTGTTTAAAATCAATTAGATTTGTTAAATGCGTGTAAAATCTACGTCAGTTTACGTATAATTATATATAAATATATTATATTTTCTAAAACTATATATATTCTACTGCACGAATGAAATGATGTTATCTGTCACCCGCGGAATTAAAAAAAAGTAGGTAACGATCATTTCAAGAGGTTTCAAGTAGAATGTTTAATAAAAAAAATTGTGGTTATTACCTTGGTCCAGGGTTAAATACCAAGCTTAAAAAATACCCTGAGCGAGGTTTCGGGTTTTCTTCCTCCTCCTGATCTTCCGCAATATTTCAGCCGCAAGGCTGGTGAAGGAGGGTGCCAAAGAGAAAAGAGGGGGGGGGGGGGAGGGTTTATATGTTCATATTTCCGCGTGCCAGATGAGCGCAGTGCCAAATGATTTATGTTTTCTGGCGGCGCGGCGGGCGAGTTGCTATCATCCTGGTTCTGGGAAAGGAGGGGGGAGAAATGAGGTGGTAAGATGGGGGTGGAAGGCGGGGAGAGGGGAGAGATAAAGAGAGAATTGCATGCGCTATAGTCTGTCTCACGCTTAGATTACAGTACAGAGAGAATGACATCCTCTGTTGCTAAATTGATACCACCCGGTTTGTTAACATAAATATCCTTATTTTTATACCATCAATAGGTAATTATAAGCTTTAGTTATGTTTTTTTTTTATTTAACTATATGTTAATTTTCTAAGAAAATAAAATAGCGTATTTTCAAAAAAAATATTACATTTGTATACATTCTGAAATAAATAAATAAATAAATAAATATATATATATATATATATATATATATATATATATAAATTTTTAACACCAACTATTATTTCACTAGAGAAACTATGTGTAGCAGTTGGTCATTATAATTAACAAGGCGTCCTATTAACTATGTACTAAGGTTGAACAGAGCCAGAATTTTAAGTATTAAATGATGTTAAAAAGAATTGACGACAAAAATTGTTGAAACCAAGATGGCGTCATTCATTTACTTTTCCTTATCAGTAAGACCTGTATATTATCAGCTGATGCTCTTGATGAAATAGAAAAAGAAAATGTATCCAAGGTTCTCATTCCCAATTTTCCTATACAAAATAAAATAAAAAAATTAAAGTTAATTTTTAAATGTTTCATTACATTTGTAAATTTGCGATTAAAACTTTTTTTTTGTTATTTGGGTATATCTGGCAAAAGAACACTCGGATACGAGGACAGCGCTAACAGCAGATATCGTGCATTGGAAAGAGAAGGTAAATGGTCGTTAAAATGCGCACTGCGATCCAAGGACGAGACAGACTGTAGCAGGGGAAGCCTTTTCACAGACGAGAGAGCCAATCGCCCGATCGTGCATCTTCGGTTTTTTTTTTTAATTCATTGTCAATAAATATGGCGGTGTTGATAAAAGGATACTAATGGTCAATTAGTTGAGGTTAGCTACATTATAAATACTTTAAAACATTGTGGACGGTTGATTTGGTTAGGATAGCTACATTAAAGATACGGAAAAAAAGCATGAACTTCGGGGAACTTCGGGTTTTGTCTCCCTCGTTTGTGAAAAGAAGGCTTTCCCTGTAGCAGTGATCAGCACGTAGTCCTCCTTCGCGGCACGGCCGCCAGGGGCGCTGCGTGTCGTCGCCGGCGAGATTAACGGCCGCCAGCCGCCTCTCGACGGCTCGACATCAATCACCGCCTCCTGCGGGGATGTTGACTTTCCCCCTACCCACCCCTGCCCATCCCTACCCATCCCTACCCATCCCTACGCAAAGAAACGCGCCCCTAAAATATCGCACGACTCGGACGTCGCGTCGCGTCGCGTCGGTGCGAAAGTTGAAACTGTAGGGTGAACGCACGGGATGTATAAAAAAAAATGGCTCGGCCAAAACTGTGCGTATATAGTCTGTGTCACGTAACTCGTCTCCAATTCAACAGTTCTCAAAACTGGTGCCGATCGTCAACCTATTTTTCTGCCGCTTATTTGTAGACAACTTCGTGTTCATCTTTTTTTTTAGTTTTGTAATTTTGAAGTAAAGAAGGTTTTTTTTTGTAATTTTGTTGTTAAATTATACGTCAACTTAGCTACGTATAAATCGCAAAGAGCGTATAGTCTTCCTAATAATTGTATGTGTTTTTGCTTCAACTACAGATGTCCTAAAACTGAACGTCAAGCCAAGAACAGTTGATAGGCCAAATTCGAAAACAAAGATTAAAGAAATGTCTTAGTACAATTAAAAATAGACATGCTATACTTTTAAAGAAAAAAAAATATTTTGGAAGGCATGTGCGCCAAAAAAAAAGGGGGGGAGGTTTGTCTGTAAAGTCGGTTTACGGACGATAATTTTACGTAATAACGTCATATCAAATTTTTTAAATTGATGCTTTTAAAACGCCCGCCTTAATCTGTTTGATATTATAGAAGATTTTCTCTCACGGTGGTTGGCCGGTTCTTGCACGCTCGACTCAGACGGAACGTGACAATGAGTCATGCTTTTTCGTGCGTGCAGCCGGCGTTCATCGATTTATAAGACGTTATCACGTCAAAATATTTAATAGTGTAAATTTAACTTGTCATTTCGCAAAAAAAATATGACTAATAAAAGCACATAACTTGCTAAGTTAGAAAAGTACCTTTTTCACAGTGTGCAAATAATCATAGTTACCGGATTCAAAATTGTTGCCACAAAAGTCGAGAAAAAATTTGTTTTCCCAAAAGTATAAAATTTTTTATTTTATTCTTAATTATTACCAATAGTATGTAAGGTTATTTATTATTATGTAGCAAACATTTTAATTATAGTATCTAATTTTATGCAGGGCAGTAATTAAAAAAATACTTTTAAAAAATGCGTACAGCTCGAAAACTAGGACCCTTTTCGATTTTTTAAAATTCAGAACCGTGATTAACTAGCCTATCAACCGTTCTCGGCTTGACGTTCAGCTATGGGACATTCTGCATGTCAGTAACAAAAATTACATTTTTCTATCCGGTGTACAAACTTCTTTTCTCCATTACGCAGGCATCGACTCTGTTTGACTTCTTGGTAGATAACGTCACAAATCTTCAAGTAGTAGTTAGTGTTTTTCGTTTGTTTTTCCACCCCATTCTTCCGGGCGAGTTTCCAGCTGCTCTCGCGATTCCCCCGCCGCCCCCTCCCCCAGGAGTTCCTCAATATCTGATGAGGAACTTTCTTTACCCTCACGAGCCCGCCTCGGGGGGAGGGAGAGGAGAAGCTGGTGGGAGGGGGAATCCTGTGGAGGGGTGGTAAGGAAGGAGGGGAAGGGGGAAGTGTTTGTCGTCATCACAGTCTCCCTCTTCCCCTTCTCGCAGCGACACGCATATTCCTTCGCGCGTGCCGTTATCTTCGGGGCGACACCAACACGCTCTGGACTCGCGTCACGAAGGACTCTTTTGTTTGAACCCCGGGACAGCCACCATCCATCTTGATTTCGGTTTCTACCTCGTGGTTTTTGCCCGAGCTGGTTTCCCTCCAACGTTGGCCATGATCGAACCTTTCCCCAGGGTTTCCATTGAAATGTGATGTCGAGTGCATTCGTTAATTATGGCATACGCTGTCAAGATAAAACGTTAAATAACATACACGTACTACCTAATATTTAAACTGTTCGAGGTAAAGTCTGTTCATTGGCTGTAATTTTGAAAAAAAAAAATAACCATTAAAAACGGCTACTAAAACTATAAAGACCTCAAAATTATATTTTTAAAATTTTTGTCCATTGGTTTGTCTTTGTATTCCCCCTCCCCCTGAGAATCCTACATATTTACGTATTTGTAAATATCTGTGAGTTATGTGCCAAACAGACGAGGAATCAATAGCCCGCTGACTGGAAATAGGTGAGACAGGGCGTAGGAGCGCCTGGCAAGCAGTCTCGCGGCAATCCCGCGACTAGTGTGTATGGCGGGTTAGTATGTACTGCAGGCGCCAGGCTAAATGATTCATCAACCGTCTTCACTCCTTACAGAAGTGCAGTTAGAGAGCGGTATAAGGGCGTATGTCCCGTTCCAGGTCATGATTTTAGATTTATATTAATCACTGATCAACTTTTAGACATTTTCAATCGTTTAACTTTCATGAAATGAAAAATATATATAGTTGCATACTTTTTGCATAATTAGCTGCCAAAGTTACATTTTTAACCTTTTTGGGTTGTACAAATAAGGAGAATTTAATTTATTGCAGAACTGAAACTTTTTAGGATTAACTGCTATGCCACTGGCTACTTCAAGAAATGGTTCGCATTTCTTTCAGAAAATATTAATTAATTTTACCTGACATTTCAAAATTCTCAAAATTTGTATGATCTTGACAGCCAAGAAACATCGGTTTGTGCCTTTGGACTTCTTTTAGAAATATCTTGTGCTTATGATCATATTTTGGATGGTTTGGACTTTTGGACTTCCATTATACCTGTTAGGAATTTGGGTTTTCTTGACTTTGAAATTTTAGGGATTTTTTAATTTTTACATAGTGACTGTCACAATTAGTTTCTCCTGTGAAATAATTATTAGTGCCTTGCATTTAATTATTTTTTTCTGCCAGAATGACTACAACTGTAATAATACTGTCAGTAGACGTTTTTTATGGTCTTAGAAATATCAAGAAATAGTATAATTAATAATATTGGATACAAAATAAGACTTTGTAAGTTTTAAAAAGCCAGGTAGTATGAATGTGGCAGCAGAAGTGAATTTGTTGTTTGGTCCATATTTTGTCACCATATTACTAAACGTTAGGGACCGGATTTTTTTTGCCTTTTAAATGGCCTATAGGATGAACTCCGCAGTCCTATGGATACTCGAGAAAATATCTCGAGGTTCATTGGTTGCCGACTTGTGAGACCTTTCAACTGGGTGGTCAGTGATTCGATGCTCCTTTGCCTGAGGATCTCTCATTATTTCATGCCCTTTCAGATGAACCCAGAGCCTATATAAGTTCACAGTTCGCCATTTACTCTGTCTGTAGCGTAATACAAGCGTGAAACTAAGCGTAATCATTCTCTTTTTGTAAATTACAGATAATTTTTTTTTCAATTTGTAGATTTACATGAAAATTAATGTATCTCTAATAAAAAACACTGTTAGCAGTAACACTGGTTCCTGATACTTACCTGGGAATTTATGCTTTGTGTTGTTCCAGTACCTCCAATGAACCGTTCTTTGAATAGCTTTACAGTATTATTAGAGCCACGGAATTTTCGCGCATTCATTTAGTCGCAAGCTAGAATGAAAACCTCCACACTGTCGCACGATGTTCATGATTGGACCGCAGTTATCTGGACACGCCCCTCTACGACCGTGAGCCAATGATATCTAGCTAGGAGAGAAGTAAGCGAATCAGGTAGTGCCAAATATCAAGGATAAAAATGTTCTCGCTAAGATATCAACCAATGGGAAAGTAAACATGGGTCGAGCACACCTATAACTTTGAATTCTATCCCGAGGCCAGAGGAATCCGCGAAATTTCCGGGACTCTAAGTATTATCTGCGCACATTAATGAAGTCTAATTTGTTTAATTTTCGATAATCTTTTTCATGGTGTAAAAACAATTATGTTTAAATGAATGAAACTTCAATTAAAATATAGAATTATGAGCAAATGTTTGTAGGGAATACTCGGTATCGTCGTTAAGAAGGTACTTGATGCATGTTACGGAATGACGGTTCCCGGAGAAAGCGCGCGTGTGCGCAGGTGCGGCCGGGCCCCGATGAGATGTCGCTGCTGTACCGGTTCGCCAAGCTGCACGACCGCGCCAACACGCACGTGTTCACGTTCGTGGTGACCAAGTCGGTGACGCGCGACCTGGAGCGCGACGTCACCTCCAAGGAGTTCGCGTGCGGCTACCAGCGCTGGGCCATCACCTTCTCGCGCGCCGACAAGGTGCTGGGCGTGTACCTGGTGTGGCGCAACCCGTCCGAGGGCGTGCGCGTGTACGTGGACTTCGCCTTCACGCTGCTCAACCGCGAGCACTTCAGCGTCAACGAGGCCTTCTCGGGCCGGCAGGTAACCGCATCGCCTTTCAATATATATATCGTCGGCTTACTTCTAAAACCCCGTAAGTCCAGATAATCCCAGTTTTATATTCCGGATGTGCTTAGTGTATTTTTTTCATTTTTGCATAGTGTATATGTTGATAAAACCTCGTAAGTCAACTCTACTTAGTCTCTTTTTCTATTCACAAATTAAAAAAACCTCGTATCTTTGTCAGTCGAAACCGTGCTCCAAAAGCTCACAAGTTCTCCTGTAAAACTGACTGAAATGGAGTTACGAGGTTTTAGAAGTAAGCTGACGAGTCATACTGTATAGAAGTCGCCAGCCCAGGTTAAAATTTCTAATACGGTTTTGAGGTAGTTGGTTAATTCACCGCCGCAATCGCCACCATCTCCAGGGCATCGACTTGTGGTGGTCCCTAGCGGACAAGTGTCGAACTCTTCAAACACCCCTTCCCCACCCTCCCTCAAACACGCGTTGTCCTCCACCCACCCTCTACCCCACCTCTCATCACTACAGTTTTGTGACGCACAAACTCCCGTTGAACGACCTTGAGTTGCAGTGAATGATGGGTGGGGGGTGCAAGGGAATGACAGCGGGCGACAGTGCTGCGCTCTGACGTGTAAATAACAACCTAAGACGATACAGGGCGTTACGGCAGCGCACTGCAGCGGTGAAGTTCCCAAGCTGTTCATCATACGCTCCTGAAAAACGTAGAGTAAATCCTATCCACTCGCGACTTCTATACAGTATATATATTCAAAGGTATCGCCGAGAGATGCCCTGTGTTGTCCCGGCACCAGCTACTTTATTCACTGAAGTAGCTTGGCTTCTGGGTTGCAGCCGTGTACTTGGCAAATAATTCACCGACGTTTCGGTCGACATTGCAGTCGCCATCATCAGGGAGCAGTTACCTGCTTCCTGCAGTAGGTAACTGCTCCCTGATGATGGCGACTGCAATGTCGACCGAAACGTCGTCGAATTGAAGCTAAGCTACTTCAGACAATGGCCGTGAAAGCCTGCGAAACATTATTACTTTGCACACCGTTTCCCCGAATAGCCCTACAGCATTAACTGCTCACGTAATAAGCACACTACAACAGAGGAAAGTCAAATTGTTGAATAATCTGACATTTTTTCCCCCATGGTTTAAAAACTGTGCTTGAATGAAACATCAATTGAAAATTAAAATATTTGCGTCAATTTTCGTGAGAAATACTCATTTTTATCTCGAAAAACGTATTCCACATGTGTTGAACAAATTTACAATCTAATATGTATTATTACATTTGTGAACATTTCCGAAGATTATGTCGTTACTGACGACGAGATAATAACGGAGAATTGATGGAATGAAACCCGAGGAATTCCCCCCCCCCCCAAGGCTCACGACGTCCGAAATGTCGGGAATATCACCAACTACAAGGACGTGGCCTCAATCCAGAAGCCTAGAAGTAGTTAGTGACTCTGGCCTTGAAAGCCTGCGATCTAGATTTAACTATAACAAACACAAATAAATATATCGTTGACCTATAATTATGTGTTCCATACAAGGCAATTTAAGATATTTTAAGGATTGCTAAGTGTACCTAATTGAAAACTAAGGAATGAAAATATATATTACCAAGTTTCATGGTTTGATAAATGTTGAAGTTAATTAAAAGTAATTCATTCTGGAAATTTAATAGGGTATTTGTTTAGATTGTATATAAATGTTGTTGGCGATCATTATAAAGGGTTAAAAAACAAGAATGTTTTTGACGTATAAGTATTTTAAGTAACCTAAGGAATGTTATTATTAACTTGAATAAGTCGTTCAACCTTTAACTATTTATTAATAATTTTTTTAAAAAAAATATATATATACAAAACTTAATACATACAAAACCTTAAGAAGTTTATTTGAATGAAAATGTTTTAATTCTTTACTTTATGAGTGAATTTTAATACATTTAATAAATATAATTTCTTGTAAAAAAATTACTAAAAATGAGAATAAAATTACCCATATTACAAAATTACATGAAAATATATTAATGAACCGGCAAATGGTTCAAATACTAAATATATAAATACTATATAAAATTAGTTAAGTATTTTTTACATATGTAAAAATTATTTGTTTCAAGTTGCTTTACTTCTGGGTTGTAGGCGAAGATATATTCGCCTTCGACGCGGCTACAACCCAGACGCTAGGAAAGTTTGTGCTAAATATATTTAATTTGGAAACCATGTAAATTGCACTGTGTGAAAATTTTTTATTGCTGATAATTTTTCTAAGTCTTAATATATATATAAATCCAGTGTCCTGATGTTTGTTTCCAGTGAACTCTTCACCAAGTCAACCGATTTCGTTGAAAATTGGCATTTATGTGTAATTTTTTACAACTTGAGAGATAGGATAGTTTTTATTTCAATAATTAATGGTCTTAATAATTTATAATTAATAATAAACGGATTATCAATGTTTATTGGTGTTTAAGCCCGGGAAACAGTGGGTACTTCGTCTCCATGACAACGTTGCGTGCTCGAGAGTCGGGAAACCATCGGTGCTATTATTATTTTTTTTCTTTTTTACAAAGCATTGTATTAAGTTTTTGTCAAAATTAATTAATTTTCATTTTATTTCATTTATTATGACTGTACATAAGAGATTTGGTCTCATTCCCCCCCCCCCCCCCCAAAAAAAAAAAATTAATACAACCGTGCGAAGCCGGGTCGGGCAGCTAGTACACAATAAATTTGAGAATCACTCTGAAAAATAAAAATGGTATTGAATTCCATTAGTAGGGAGGAGAGCACACGTGTTCGGAAGAGCGGGATGTCGGTGTTGGATGTTCCTCCCGCGTGTGCCGCCAGGTGAAGTTCACGTACGACTCGCCGGCGCAGGGCAACCGGAACTACATCCCGGTGAGCGACCTCTACGGCCGCAACTTCACCGACACCAACGGCGAGTTCCAGCTGGAGCTGTCGATGGGCGGCGTGCGCACCGTGTTCGACACGGAGTTCCGCGTGCCGCAGTCCATCTTCGGCGCGCTGCACCACCACCACCACCGCCACAGCCACAGCCACCACGGCAACCACGCGCCGCAGCAGGGCTCGCCGCCCCCGCCGCCGCCGCTCACCGGGCCCTCCTCGTCCGGCGGCGGCGGCGGCGGCAAGGGCGGCGCCAGCAAGTTCGAGACCACCTACTTCACGTTCGGCGGCTTCGACTGGAACCTCGCCGTCTTCCCGCACGGCACCAAGGAGATAGGTGCGTCCCTTCCACAGCTGATACCTTGTAGGTGCATACATGCCAGGTCTCCCAGGACATAGATGTATCTTTAAGAGTAGGCATTTGTCCAGGGTGATGCTGTCGGAACACGTCAGATAGTATGTAAGGTCTCCAAGGAGATAGTTGTCTCTTTAAGAGCAGGTAGTCAGTGGCACTGTTGTAAATACATGTCACATGACCCCGCACAGTCACCAAGTAGATAGGTGCGTCCCTTCCACAGCCATGTAACCTGTAAGGTCTCCCGTATTAGTCCAGGGTGATGCTGTCGGAACACGTCAGATAATATGTAAGGTCTCCAAGGAGATAGTTGTCTCTTTAAGAGTAGGTAGTCAGTGGCAATGTTGTAAATACATGTCAGATGATGACCCCGCACAGTCACCAAGTAGATAGGTGCGACTCTTTTCAGAGTAAGTAAGAGTCCAGCATGGCATTTTAGGTACGTGAGAGTTGGCCTGTGAAATTGCCGAGGAGATAGACGTCTCTATATAACTGCTCTCTAGTTTATACTAACATGAGTGCGTTTAAACATGTGGACTTTTCAAGTTGCATAACTAGTTATTGAAATCACTTTGATGACAGGTTGGGAATCAACACATAACATGATCTACAAAAGGTGCCGGACTAAAACTTTCCAGATTTATGTCAAGTGCTATAAAGTTTGCATTGCAAAACTGCCATAACACTAGTTCATTAAAATTAATTCGCGGTAGCAACATACCACAAAATAGAAAGGGAAATCTTTTACTACAGCAATGGATATTATAGACCGTTGTGCAGTTAAACGTTACCCGGCTGCTCGTTGTCCCATGATACACACTTAATGGCGGATTATTGGTAGACACCGGAAAAATTCGCGGGTTCAATGACCTTCAGGATGGACTCCAATATCCTCTACACACTCGGGCAAATGCCAAACTGTTCATTGGCTGCTGACTTGTGAGTCGTCTCGACTGGGTGGCCTGTGATTCGGCACTTCTATGAGTGAGGAGATCTCTAATTGGCCCTCAGTCCAGGTTAACTGTGAACCAATGGCAGAAGCGGCACTAAGGTATAATTATTTTGAATTTTAGCATAACACAAAATTAACCCGCGAATTTTTACAGGTCTCTAATTATTGGTAGAGACCGGAAAAATTCGCGGATTCATTTCACGATATGCTAGAATCCAAACAACTGTACATTTATACTGCTTCTTTTATTGGCTTACAGTTTATCTGAAGGACTTTTAGCCAATGGGAAACCTTCAACCAAAAAAAGTATCGAATCGCAAGCGTCCCAGTTGACAAGTTTCACGAGTCAATAGCCAATGAGCAAGTGGCATTTGCCCGAGTGTGTAGAGGTTTGTGGAGTCTATTCTGGAGGTCATCGAGAGCGCGAATTTTTCTAATCTCTAATTATTGGTAATAGACTAGTTGTTTAGCTCCAACTTGAAAGGTGTGTATGTATTGGCGAGGGAGCTGCAGCCCCGGGTTCTGTTCGACGCGCGCGCGCTGCTGCCCGCAGCGGGGCTGTTCGGCGCGGGCGGCGGCTCGGACAGCCGGCTGTCCGTGTACCTGAACCGGCTGACGGGCTTCGACCACCAGTGCCGGGTGCGCTACAGCGTGGCGCTGGGCGACGGCGACCGCCGCCTCGACTCCGGGGTCGTCGACGACGTGTCCGACTCGGACGGCAAGGGCTACGGCTGGCACCCGCGCACCCGCTTCAACGACCTCGTCTGCAAGGTGAGCCCCGGCGGCGCGCTCGGCGGTCTCGGCGACCTTCTCACCGAGAGAAAGGTTTGTTCGCCTCGACAAAATATTTGTTTATATATATGGCGAAGTAAATATATTTTGTTAATTCAAACAAATATTTTGTAGCAGGAAAGATTCTGTTGACCCGACAAAATGATTTTGTCAACTCAGTTATATATTTGGTTAGGCGAAACAAATTATTTTTGTTACTTACCGAGTTCGGTTAAACTAACAAAATATTTTGTTCCGCCAAGTAAATATTTGTTTCGCCATATATAAACAAATATTTGTTTGATTCAAACAAACCTTTTTCTCGTGCACGATGGACTACACAGTTACCTGCATGGGCGTGGATCCCGGGGCCACCGGCCTCTTCCCCCCCCCCCCTATAATTAAGAAACCCCTTCACATGCAAAAGCGTGACTGCGAAACGGGTTTGATGTCGAAACTATGTCCTATGGAAAACTTTATGTTTATTTTAAAAGTATTCTGCTTGTTGTTGCACGCATGTGGGCAACAATATGGGCAGCACACAACATACAAGCTCCGCATCCAGATGTTACATGTTTGTTAACCCCACGTGCAAAAGTATCGGGCTCCTAAATATTTGCGCCCCTGGTCTTCCGCATACTCGGGCAGATAATAACGCCAGTTCATTTGGCTGCTGAACCGTTCAGTCGTCTCAGCTTTCGTGCCTGTAATACGATTCTTCTTTGTTTGAGGGTTTCCCATTGGGTCAGGCTCGTCCACGTGAGCAGGGAGCCAGTCGCAAGAGCTGTTTGAAGGTGTATGTGGATTTGAATGTTAGCCTATCGCGAAATGAATCCGCGAAATATCTCGGGTCTGCGCTCTTTCCCGCAGCCGCCGGGACAGATCTGAGATCTAGGTTGGCGCATTTTCTGCGCACGGTTTTCCGACAGAACTGTTTTAAACCAAAGTAAGTAAATATTGCGTGACTTGGTTTGAACATTAAATTATTAATTCTGTAGAAAATATACATATATGTGTGCATATATAAGGTTGTCTTTGGGTTAATTTTTTAATACAAATCTACCATCTTACTCCGAGGTTGATGAAAGTGAACATACATGTCCTTTATAACTGTAACAATAGAAAGATCGCTGCCTAGATTATTAAAAAAAACTTCCCATCTCATTTTCCCAACCCTTAAAACATGAGTTTGTTATTAGTAGTAGGTATACAAATGGGCATCCGGGGACAGGGTTCAGGGTGTGGTGTTGTGGTAGTTTCTGCTGCCTTGGAACCTAAATCTCCGATGACGTCAATGCGGCCATCTTGGATGACCTCGACCTTGAACTTTGACCTTACCTCGACCTTTGACCTTAAAATTTTTCAAAATTTGCCCAAAAATCGCCAAATTTCCCTTCTTTTTTTTTTGGAAAAAAATCCCGCCAAAAATTCTCAAAAAATTCCTCAATTCAAAAACTAGGATTTCGAAAACCTCAAAATACTTTTTGCTTAGAAAGAACCCAAATTACTAAAAATGGCTTGAGCATCCATGTCTTAAGGGGCCCGCCTACCTGGGCACACATAAGGTGTGCAGAGCTTCAGGAAAAACAACGCGATTTCAAAACTACTCAAGATATCCGAGTGGGGCCTATTTACGAATAGCATTTAAGAGTTCGCTGAGGACCTAAAAGTACTTTTAAGTTCGGTTTAAGTTTTTAAACTGTATTTTTAGAAGCGTTAAAATGCCTAAAACGCGTGTTTTCAGAGTAATTTTTAGGCATAAAACAATCAGTACAGATTCTTGAAAGCACTTAAGGGGCTTGCATAACACCTTTATCTTCATTTCTCCGCCATATAATGTTACGGTCACCGCTCAAATTTCACAGTTATCCTGTGACGACGAGACGAATGCGCGCCAGTTCAGAGACTTGCGCTTAGAGGCTATACCGCGCTGGAAGCACCATCGAGCGTCGCGCTTATCATCCCGCCTCACTAACACACATACACCCCTGACGAGGCGGGCCCCTTAAGCCTCCGATAAGCCATTTATAGGAATTAGGATACCATGACCGCCATCTTGGATTATTTAGTCACCGTTGCAATTTACGTTACGGTCGCCATCTTGAAAATCCGTAATTTATATGTTCAAAATATTTTTAAAATCTATAAAAAAATTAAATAATATAATTAAATAAAAAAATTAATAACAAATATTTTAAAAAATATAAAAAAATTACACTTACGTCATGGAGCTCGGAGTCCTCGACTATTGGCATTGAACTTTGACCTTGACCTTGAACTTTGACCTTGAAATTTTACTTTGACCTTGACGACATCATGGATCCGACATTTTGTGTTCAGTACATGCTACCAGGAGCTACCACCTGCTAGAGGACATTGCCACCATCATGTCGTGGTGGCGGGGATAAGGGAAGGAGCCTTAGGTAGGTGATTCCGGCCGTCTTTAAGTAACTTTGTGACCTTCAGTCGAGTGAGTTTCAATTACGCGTGTGAGTTCTGTTTTCAGGGTCGTTTCAAGGCAAGATAAACAGCTCGTGCAGAAAGCGCTCTGTCAAATGCACAAATTCATCGGTGGCGCAGGGACTTAGTGAGACGCCCTTACCACATTCCTCCTCACAGTACAATAATTCTGGCTTAATGACGCACGTTCATTCGTAATACCGCAGCGATGAATTCAGGATACCCCACCTCCGCCAGGATCTACAGCTCTGTGACACAGACGTTACCCTGCCGAAGTGCGCGGGTTCCTAAAGGCCGGTTCACACGCCACGTTTTGAGTAACGATCTGCCTGCGCAGTTGAAACTGAGCATAGCGTCCACACACACACAACTTTAACCCAGAAATTAGCTTTACTTATTCACTTTAGCCAATTACTCCTGGTAAAATGATCTCATCCATTTGTTTGTTTGCCTCGTGAAACACCGCCTTCGTATACCTGTACCGATACCTCTTAAGCCTGCCCTTCCTTATACCTATTTCTGTACTTAACTCGTTACAAACAAGAGTAACTTTTATGAGCTCAATAAACTCTTTACCATAAACTCTTTAGATAACTGATGAAGGTCAGCTATCCACACTGCCTTCAAAGACAACACAATAAAAACGTTGTTTATCTGGTCCACCCTCGAAAGAAAACTGCTGTCTGGATGGAACGTAAACCTGAGCGACTGTCCATGAACACAAACTTAACTGCGCGACTGATAGTCTTGCCTGCGCAGCTATCCGAGATTTGAGCTATTTTGCTCAGCCCTTCGTCTCCGTGTTCCGTCTTTTCACACAAAGAAAAACAATCTCTGTACTCTTTGAAAACCAGTAACACTACAATAAATATATTGTAACTTCGTACAACACATGGTTATAGTTATTTTTGCATACCTGAAATACTACGTTTTTTTCAAGGTAATACTAATTGGCGCGTAATTTTATATTTTAATTGATGTTTCATTAAAGCATATATATTTTTTTAAACCATGGAAAATACAATCGAATATTCCACAATTTGAATTTATTTATTTTTTGTTATGCTTATTGATGTGCGTAAGTTGATACTGGAAGTCTTTGCAAGTAACTCTTAACAGTTGGAGGTAACAGAACAACGCGAAGCATAAATTCCCGGGTGAGAATCCGAACATGACACTATTTAAATAGTGATGCAGTTGTTTCCGTGTAAGCGCACAGATATACCTAACACCTCTGGTTCCTCCTGTCCGCGCCGCTGGGTCTCTGCCGCGACAGCCTGACCCGCGCGGGGGGGTGGATCGTCGACGCAGCCGGCTGGGAGGAGCGCGCCGTCCCCGGCTGGCGAACTAATTTACCACCCGCGGCTGTCTTCCGACAAACCCCCCCCCCCCTCCTTCTTCCCGCGAACACCACTGCCAAGTGCCGCGTCTCTCCCGCCCCCCATCCAGGCACGATGATTACGCCGTGAGGGCGCTCGCCTCGTTACGACACGGGCTATAAACAATGTAAAACGGCTTAGCCGAGGAGCTCGACGACAAAGGAGTTCCTTCGCCAGATCTGCCACTCCTCCCCTCCACCACCACCCAACGCCGCGCTTCACTCCGGCGTGTGCTGTGGTAACGGAGACAACACCGGCGCGAAACAATGCAAGAGAACCCATTAACCAAAGCTTGCGCAAACTTTCCACAGCTAGCTCGCCGTAAGAAAATAAAAAAATCAGCAGTAAATCGTTTGAATTTATCGCGAACGTTACACATCACTCGAGGTAGCCGCCGTGGTTAAGTGGAGCAGACATCCGTAGTGAATTTGTTTGCCCGCTAGCTTTCTGTGTAAAGGCTTCCGGGTTTGAGTCCCGGGTGAGGCATGGATGTAAACTTGTAATAGGTTAAAATAAGTCACAACACATTTTTACAGCTAGTTATATCATCAAAATAAAAATGAACTTCGAAAATTAGTCATTAAAGTGAGGATGGTACTCGTTGGTTAAAAATGCAGACTACCGCCAATTACAAGAAAGAAACCACTGGCGCAGGCACACATAATACATAGAGATTGGAAAAATTCGCACTTTCGATGACCTCTAGAATAGACTCCACAACCCTCTACATACTCAGGCAAATGCCACATGCTCATTGGCTATTGACTCGTGACACTTGTCAACTGGGACGCTTGCGATTCGATACTTTTTTGGTTGAAGGTTTCCCATTGGCTAAAAGTCCTTCAGATAAACTGTAAGCCAATCACAGAAGCAACATAAATGTACAGTTGTTTGGATTCTAGCATATCGTGAAATGAATCCGCGAATTTTTCCGGTCTCTAATAATACATTCTCAAATGGGTACAGAATTTTCCCCGAAAAATGAAATGTTGGTGACTACAATAACACATATCCCGTCAAAAGAGTGTGACAGTTTGGTGCGTGTGTGTTTCTCCGGCGGCAGGGCGTGGTGCGCGTGCACCTGGAGATGATGGTGGCGAACACGCTGAGCGAGGTGGCCGTGGCGTCCTCCTCCCAGCACCTGCCGCAGCCGCCGCAGTCGCCGGCGCCGCTGCTCGCGCCCACGCCCGTCGTCGCCCAGTGCTACGACCGCGACAAGCAGGCGTGGACCATCAAGAGCGACTGCCACTCCGACACCGTCCGCCTCCACATGGTCTACAAGGACATCCACAATGTGCCTCGCAACCACCTCAGGTAGGCACCGTCTTGACCATGGTCTGCAAGGACATCCGCAATCTGCCTCGTAACCACCTCAGGTAGGCACCGTCTTGTCCATGGTCTGCAAGGACATCCACAATGTGCCTCGCAAACACCTCAGGTAGGCACCATCTCGACCATGGTCTGCAAGGACATCCACAATGTGCCTCGCAACCACCTCAGGTAGGCACCATCTTGACCATGGTCTGCAAGGACATCCACAATCTGTACCTCGCAACCACCTCAGGTAGGCACCATCTCGACCATGGTCTGCAAGGACATCCACAATGTGCCTCGCAACCACCTCAGGTAGGCACCATCTCGACCATGGTCTGCAAGGACATCCACAATGTGCCTCGCAACCACCTCAGGTAGGCACCATCTTGACCATGGTCTGCAAGGACATCCACAATGTGCCTCGCAACCACCTCAGGTAGGCACCCTATTGACCATGGAGGACATCCACAATGTGCCTCGCAACCAACTCAGGTAGGCACGCTTTATACAATGGTCTTCAAAGACATCCACAATGTGCCTTGTAACTACTTCAGTTAGGCTCGCTCTTGACAATTGTTTGAAAGGAAATTCCCATTGTACCTCGTAATCACCTAAGGTTGGCATTCTCCCGACCATGGTCTGAGGGTCATCCACTTTCTTTCTCGACAGCTATTAACTAGTATGTCGTCCCGAACCTAAACTTTTTCCATTCTTAGTGACTTGTACTTGTTAACCCCACCCAATAACCAATAACTAATATTAACGATTCAATTGGCAACGTATTGACAAAAAAAATTATTGTTGGTGGTTGTGCAGTGCGACATATAGTTGTGAATCCAAATATATATCCAGCCTGATGTGCGTCTCACTCACTCATCCATACTAATTTTAATTCACTTCCAGACGAGCCAAAAACTTCGAAATTTAACAGTAATGTAACCGACGAGAGAATTCCGAAAAGTTGATTTGGTTTTAATTTTAAACCTCTGAAAAATTAAAATCTATTTTTATATATTGAGCAACACTATTGTTTAAGATATGAAACATTGTTTAAACGACATAGCCACGAATAATTGATATAAACACGTTTTTTGATGACAGAACGATATATGTCATTAGTGACAAAACACTATGATAACACTAACCAGCGAATTTTCGCGACACCATTTTTAACTCTTGTTTTTACAATGGGACCAATCTTTTTTTTTTGTAAGTAATGATATAGAACTCAATACCGGACACTCGGCTTGCTTAGCATGGAAAAACATGAAACCATGGACACTAGCACTTTCTTGCGAGAGTTGTACAAAACTTTGTTTTAAAAAGTGGAGGGAAATTACGTAGTTACTTATATAGGCTATAGGAAAGATATTGTCATAAGCGTGTTGAGGAATTCTAAAAAAAAATCCTATAATTTTAATTTTAACAAACTTTTCACAACCTCTTCGACATAACTAATGGTTAATGGAAGCAGCGATACGTGAAAAATAAACAATTTTATGTTTTAAAGTTGTGTGTATATTAATTATTTATTTAATGTTTATATAATCATCAGACGTTTCAAGTTCTTTGTTTATTTTGCAGGGAAATCTTATAGAGTGGAATAGATTTACAAACATATAATTACTAGACAGTGTTTGGTAATGAGTAGAAATATTTCGCATTATTTTGCACTCAGTAATCTTTGGAGCCGTTATTAACAGATATTTTACATTTGATCCATTATCAGTCAATCCCAGCTGATTGCAATGGTGAGTTCACATCATGCTACGAGAACTCATACATTCGAAAACGGGCCAAAGTACCACACATTATTCTCAATTATTTAATGATTATTATATAAACTAGACGCATTAGAGCTGTGTAAAAGTGAAATTATTTATATTTCGTGTTTTGTTTCTTTTTTTTTTAAATTAAAAAATTGTAAGAAAATTTATTAAAATCACTAAGATCAATGATTAAGTTCTGAAATTGGTTTACCAGGTATCTGTATGCAGACACGCTGTAGATGAATTGAAATTTATTTATTTTTTTAAATTTATTTTAATGTTAACGTAATTCCTGTATGTTATAGCACTGGGTGCATTCAACGAGTATTCAATTAATTAAATTAAAAGGAATTTTCTTTTATTTAAAAAAAAAGGATCTGAGTAAAATAAAAGGAATGATTTTCCTATTTATGAGTATGCAAATGATCTGGTTAAAAATGTGTTTCCTCCTTGTCTTAAATTTGGCAGTTCTAAAAAAAAAATTTTAAAATTAGCAGGTATATAGCACTCGCCAGAGATGTGTAACATCTAACCTCAGAAACGAGCAAACTCATGTGTTCTCATGTTGCAAATAAACTTAAAATACAATATTCGAACACGAAATTTAACCCAGAATTCTTTTAAATAGTGCCAAGCATGACGAATATATGCAAAATATGTTTTAACTACATTCCTGAACGCAAATCACACATGGTTTCAGCACCCGCCGCTAGAATTCACTGCCTGAATCGTAAACTTGCTTGCCACCATGATTACACAGATAACAGTACGGCTCCGTTAAAAGGCTTAAAAAAATATTATACCCCGGCTTTGAACCTGATTTACGACTATAAATTTCATTAAAATACAACCAGTTATTGTTAAAAGTCAACTAAAAAGTGAATACTATAAAGCTTCCGCACATTCAAGAAGTTATAATTATATGGCATTACTAAAATATTAACCTGAAACATTTTAAAACACTTTTATAACACTAAGTATGTAGTTTATATTTGGTTTTGCTAAAACCACTGAAATCAGTCTGTAAGTACTTCCAACATACCAACCTTAACATTATTGAACTTATTCAATGCAAGTAGTAAAAAAAAATTCTCCACGTAAATACGTAGATCCTACTATCAGAGGAGATAGTAGAAAGTATAAATGCATGATGTTCTTATTAACAAATGGTAGACAATTGAGGTGTGGACGAATAGGAGACGCTGTAGAGGTCTGTAGTAAATCTAGTTTCTTTACTCCTATGATCATCATATGATATTTGTATATTTACCAATGCTATATATATATATATATATATATATATATATAACGTATCTTGTCTACAAACTACAAATTTTATATATTCTTATGCGCAGAAGATACGGAGTACGTGTTCAGAAAACCATTAAAAAAGGATATGAAATTTGTAATTAGGGACTCACGACTAATTCACTAAACGTAATCATATTATTATTTTTTTTAGCTATTTTGATATTTTTTGCGTAATATTTCACTTCAGAATTGTTTACACACTTTCGACATTAATTTTTTTGACCGATATTTCTTGGAAGGCATAAAATAAATCTCTGATGCGAGAGTTGAAATTTACATAAGAATGCCTACAGGAGCACAGTACAGTACAGCAGACACGAGAACTAGAGAGGTGCTGACGAGCGATTTTCTTGAGTGTTCCCTACGGGTGGGAAAATAAGGGTGGGGGGGGGGGGATGGAACGTGGAATACTGTACTCTCTGAAGCAGCGCAAAAAAAATCAACGTTAACAAAAAAATGTAGCCATTTATTAAGTGCTTAGTTATTTCATTCAGCTTATTTTCTCTTTTCCTCCCACCTTTGTGGTCGTATCTCAGTTTCTTGTTCGTTATGTTTTTTACAAGAGTTTTTACTAACTTCCATTTCTTAATACCAGACAATTCTCATGTTACACATTTTAATAAATATTTTGTAAAATACATATTACACACGTTAACGATTATATTTTCACAAATCTATTTTCGTATTTACGCATCCACGTTTCGATATTCTCCTAGAAATCATAAAATGGGATTCGGCACGCCTTTTAAGTTGCAAGTTCTCCAAAAAATTTAAGATATTAGTAATATAGCAAAAATATTTTAATATTTGCTATTCAACAATGACAACCTGTGAAGTTTATAGAAGATTTTAGCCAATAAACTTTTATTTTTTAAATTATTTATTTCAAAAAATATAATTTAATTTATTTGAAAAACTTATGTACTCAGTTTTCTTGTAAAGTTTTTTTGTAAAACACAGAATTTTACTATATATTTATAGATATATATATAATTATATATTTCTTATGTGAAATCATTATATATAATTATACCACATTCGCTACAAATATCTCATTGGTGAAAAAATTAAGTAATTATTAATGTAACCACTATTTATTGAATTTATTTGTGGCGATAAAACAAAACAAAAACATAAACGTATATTTTGAATATCTGAATTCTTAACTTAAATATCAAACGGTGATCCTGAAGTTAAATAACAAAGTTTTTAATCCAACCCGAAATTATTTTCAAACCTAGAACGTTTACACGTGGAAAGTATAATGTAATTAAAAAGTACTGTTAACACATTTCATCAGCTCTGATTCATTAAAATTATTAAGTATATAAAAATTTTTACTTAGAGAAAAGCATAGGACTAATTATGGTACTTGTTTAAATTATTTCATAAAAAAATAGGTTTAGTTATACATGTAACTTCTTGAGAAGGTTTGCTACTCACGAAAACTATAAAGTTTTTTTTTAAAGGATACGTAGTTTATGGTATTTTGCTGTCATATATTTGACGTTTTATTTCTTGCCGTGGCGCATTTAAACGTAAATCCCTTTGAGATGTGTTATGGTAACATAAAATTTTATGAAGCCTGCATGGACTCGCGAAAGCTCTAACTTTTTCGGAAGAAATGTGTTTTTTTTTAAGCTTCAGACATTTTACACAACTTTTTGGTACATCAAATTCCTGTTGCTCCTTTCCTTTTACAATAACGCTATAACATACTTGCGGTATTGTCCTTGGAGTGTTCACGTAGATACCGTACAGAGTAGGGGGAATTTGGTAGAAGAGAGGAGAAAAGAGAAAGAGAGAGAGAGAGGTAAGGATTGGCAGCGTGTAGTAGGGAAATTTATGAACAGAGCATTGAGCTTCCTTCACCTGGATATATTTTTCCTAAATACAGAAATGTGATCACGAAACTGCTTGAGCATCAGGTATAAACTCATTGATGTGACTTATCGCTACGAGAAAAAAAAAATTGTGAGCGAGTCATTCAGTACTCGCCAGTGATGTGTAAACATCGTACCTCGGTAACGAGCAATTTTATGTGTCTTCATGTTGTTCATGTTCCAAATAAACTTATTATACGAAACTCAGATACCTAATTTAACGCAGAGTCTTTAAAATAACAAAAACAATTTCTTGAAGAAAAAAATATATATAAAAAATTGATTGTCTGTAAAGTCGGTTTACAGACTATAGTTTAACGTGACAACGTCATAACAAAACATTGATGAAATGATTGCATACTTTTATGAATAAAATTGAATCATTTTTATTGAATTATCACTATTTTGTGTTGATACAAAGAAGGAGTGAAATGAAATCTACAATTTAATTGATAAATTTGCTTTTATTTGCACTCATTAATTCCAATATGTTTATTACTTTAACGAAGAGATTGTTTTAACTATAACTTTTATACATGTTTGCTATTTAACTTCTCCCAATCTGTGTTATTCTGTTAAGGATAGGATGATGATAGGACAAGTAGGAAACAAATGGGAGTGTTTCAAGTTTAATGTGCCTCGAAAAAGTCAAATCGATGGTTGTTCCAATCGAGTGGAAGAGAGATATATGCGGCGCAAGCGTACAATGAGCGTAACGGCACAATGTGCGTAACGGGACACTTTTTAGTGCGTGCAGCCGACGTTCATCGATTTATTAGACGTTGTCACGTCAATAAATGAAAAATAATAAAATTAATATGCACAGGCAGGACAACGTCAGCCGGGATTTGCTAGTAATGTTGTATTCGCGTCCCAAGAGCCCTTCTATAGCGTCGCCCTTCGCAAACTGTAGTGCTGTCTGCTGGCCCTAGTATTATCTTAGATAGCATTTTGTTCATTCATTCATTGATTAAAGTGCCTACTAAACATTCTTTGCAAACCTTATCAGGTAGTCACTGTATATAAGAGAGCCGCTACAGGAAAGGCAAACACAGACAACTACATAATGGCATACAAGATAAAATAAATAAATTGATCAAATAGTGGAATAAAAGCACAAAAATAAATTAAAGATTTGTACAAATAAGCAAATCCTGCAAAGTAATTCTGAATGATATAACCTCTAGAGAAATGATCAAAACCTACGCACTAAATATTAATTTTACATACCTATACAACGCTGTAGCAGAAAACTTGGACGGTTTGATGCATAGAGAATGTCTTTATCTGTAAGGTTTCAAAATGAACCGCCAGGGAAATGTGGTCTTTAATGGCACTGTAGTAAAAAAAAAAAATATGTATAAACGCATGGTAATCACAATTGGTTTAAAAACTTGGTTGTATACGCAATCCAACAAAAAAAATGTGATCATTTTTCTTGTTGAAGAGTAAATGTTGTCATAAGAAAGACAATGAATAGGGGATGGTTGCTAGTGTTCTGCATAACATGCCAATGTTTTCTGTTTTGAGGAGCAAACCCAGTGGAGATACTTGGTTGAAAATATCATTAACAGTGTACATGTGTTGGGTCTTATATCAGGCCAGGTAACAGGTAAAGAGGCTCCATTTCAATTTTTTTTTTAAAGACCGGCAACACCCTGCCTTTCATCTTCCACATGATAATATCCTTCCCTCGCTGGCGAAAAGGTTCCCTTTGATACAACCTACACCTTTTTATCACCGTTATCCCTTTGTGCTTCAGCTCGCGTCGACATCTGGGTAAATATTGCGATCACTAAAATATTTATGGAACATCCTCCGAGGGGAAATAACTTGAAGCATTCGGCAGGGAGAGAAGCTTGCTTGCTCTGCACGGATTTGCTGCTTTCAGAATGTACTTAAAATAAAATATTTACTTCGCGACTTACGGTAGGTACCAGTTTCAATGTGCGCGGAAACAGACACGCGAAAATAAAAACATCTAGATTTTTTTTTCAAATAAATGTACGCATATTTACAGAAAGCATCATACTTATGCATTCGTCACTCAAGCGATCCCAACAAATAAAGTTTAGACCTAATTATTATATTTTTTAATGTTATTATCATGACTGGCTAAATTGATTTTGGGCCATATTCTTGAAAATACATACACCAATGTTTTGCTTAAATAGTTACAGCGGTAGTGTTATAAGGGCAGTGGCAGTAAGAACTCATTTTGTGTGAGCATCTTGCAGTAGGCGCGTGAGATACGCGTGTACGAATAGGCTCGTTAACTCTGGTAAGCCATGCATTTTTAGCTGCATTAAGAAACAATGATTATTCTTTCGTATATTAAAACAAATGTATCATAGTAAATCAAATAGTGCAATGAATAAATAAATTAATTTTTATTAAATAAAAGAAAAAATATATATTTAAAATATTTGCTGGTGATCCTTGGAATTAAGATTTTAAAAAAAATATAGGCAAAAATAACAATTTCTTAATAAAAATTGTAACTAAATTTTATTATTAAATTTTGTATACGTAGTAAAATTCACTTTGCAATTTGGATCAGTGAAATGAAGTTTGATATTGATTTTTCTGTTTACATATAATGCAATTTGAACTAAGTATTATAAATCTTTAATTTGCGTAGTTTTCAAACACAGAATTTTCTAAGCTTAGAACCTTAAAAACGCTTTTTCTGCATTTATTGCTACGTGGAAGTTTTATAAGTAGATTTTGTAATAACTTCAAGCCACTAATATTTTTAACTTTTTGATGGTGGAATGAATTCATTACTGTGTTTTAAAACGGGGATCTAATCAAATTCTAATTCGTATGATTTTTACGTGATACATTTTAGTTAGTACATTCCATGACGTAAAGAATTTTTTTGTTATGTTTTAAGTGTGCCGTGATTCCAAATTACGATAATTTAAATTTTTGTTTAAAAGTAACACCATTTATAAGTGTTGCGTGGCTCTGAGATGTAGGTTTAAAGTTGTTGCAGTGGTATTCGCTCGTTACTCGTGTTATTTTCATTAACGTAAGGTGAGCTGCGTGGGTACGAGAAACGTCGCTAATTGGTTGGATGCCACGCATTGCGGCGCATTCCTGCTGCTGTTCGCAACACGGCCGCTAGATGCCTCTGCTCGCGTTATTACATTAGGGTCTTCCCCGCTACAAAGTAATAATAAGGCTGTCTACGATATGATTTTTTTCTTTCCGTCACACAGTGGAAAACTTTAGACGTGTGTCTTTATACGGTTTAACTTTACGACGGTTACCGCCATGTTGTTTCTTAAGGAGTCGCCTATCCAACTGGTGGGTTAATATACTTTCTTCCCCCAACCGAGCACAATAAACGTAATTTAATTAGTATCACACTACAAAATACACATTACGTTACACTTAAGGTCCGTGTGCCAAATTATCCCACATTACTTGAATCCCGCTCATTGATCCAAGTAATTTAACTAAAGTGTGGGGTGCATCTTAAAATAAAGTGCACTTAGTGTGTTACAGAATCTTCGGTTTCTCACCTCGCACAAACTTAATGCCTCAGATGGCAATATCATGGATCGGTGGCTACACAATTAACCTTTTAAATTTAAGTTTAAGCCAAAAAAAACTCTTAGCTGTATAATTTCGAAAGAAAAAATATATTGAACCGTTAAAATTTAAGTCCAATTGCCAGTTGAATCATCTGAGTTCGTGCTTTTTAGTATTGTAATTAATAAAGATAGATATACATGTTAGGTTACGTCTGTCACACAAAAAAAAATTTCTCGTATTTTTTTTTCTTTCGGGATTGTAGATTTCCGCATGTCTAGGTGATCGTAACTAAAATCAATGGATGGTTGGGTAGGTAGTTTAAGCTAGCGACATTTAAAATACTCTAAAATTCATTAAATGTATGGGTTCTCGCAATAGATGTTTATTACTCCCGACCGCGAAGTTGCTAGAGCGAGATGCGAACTTTAGATATGTTCGGGATTTTTTTGGGGTGGGGGGGGGGGGGGTGAGAATTGAATCTTACCTCCCGAATATTATCGCCCCGGTCTTGATAAATGCACTGGTGAGATTATGATACCGACGGCAGACGCAAACCTTACGTTTGAATTGTGTAATGAAGGTCAAAGTCATAAACCAAAACATGTCTAAAGTCTTCTATTGTGCAATGCAGTCTGCAGTGCAGTGCGATACGCGCTGTTTTACTCACTCTTTGAAACTGAAAAGCCATCTGTTTCGTAACGCAACCGACCGGACGTCCTCACAATGCAGGTGACTGATAAGCAAACACGAATAAACATGCAATCCTATACGTTATCACAGATCTTCGTTTCCGCCGAGTCTTCAATCGTCGTTTTCTGTTTCCCTGTTACTGCCGTCACTAAGCTGCAAGTTGATGTTGAATCTGGGGTCAGCATTGTCCATTAATCCATTTATTTATTTACTGAAGTGAAACTTCTAATGCGACTTCCAACAAGGTTGCGTTAAACGTTTAACGCTCCTGGGGAGGGGGAATAGAACGAGATCGAGCGAGATTGAATGCGTGGCACTCGAACGCATGCGTGAGCATTAGCAACGAGTAGCGTCCAATATTCCAACACAAGAGGGAGAGAGAAAGAAAGATACACAAAGGTAGAAAGTAGGAGAGAGAAAGAGAGTGAGTCGGTAGATCCCAAGCACATGCGCGTGGTATTCTTGATATGCAGCAAAGTAAACAGTGTGAGCGTAGTGAAAACCAAAGGGGGAATGGAACTACCATTGATGCAGTTTTTGCAAGAAACTCAAACATTTCGTATCTTACTTTAGTTATAATCCCATTGTAAATGTTATAGATTTGGATATTTCTCCACTCGAAAATGATAACTAAAAGATGCGATCAATTGTGAATTGTAAGCAATGTTAATAAAGTTTGTCTTAAAGAAACAATATGATTTCACTAAAAATAAATTTCTACCTCTTCCTATTTTCATTTCTACATTACGAAGTTTCACTTCTTCCGCGCGGAGGGACTACACGCACTATTTTTGTTTATTTTTTACATGTTTGCACTGCTTTGGCCAAACTTTTTTTTTGTACTTTTCATTGCTGAATAAGAGCAAGAATTTCAGAACGTATCCGGGCTACATTACTACTTGCCCGATAGTTCATAAAACTTTAATTGTAATCTATGAAATCGAGTTCATTCAAAACTGTTTAGAATCGGTGGAAAAAAAAGGGGGGAGACGGAAATCCCGTGGCACCATGCAGTTCAGATAGTGTGTTTCGAAATTTTATTTTAATGCATTAGTTTGCCCTGATATCATGATGAAACTTACAATTACATTGCTATTATAAATAATTGTCAACTTTACAAGTTATTCGGTACGCGCAGATAACGTTTACAGTTATTGGCACAGTTATGTTTAGGGCCTTGTTTTAAATTTTATTTTAATGTTGGGTTTTGAAAATTTCTACAAGTAATGGAGAGGGGGCTGGACTAAGGGTCTGACTCCTAGTTTCTCTCAACGACTGTGGGAAGCAATCTCTCACATTTGTGGCCATGTGACGTATCTTTGGTGTGTAACAGGAACGCTATGCAACTACACTTTCTATAGTGGTTCGCATTTTCGATGCTTTGAATTTTTAGCCAGTCCCTTCTAGTTTACCCCGGCGAAGGTGATATGTTTGGTTTAATTTACGAGGGAATAATTGTATGGTGGTTTGCCAAGGACCACAGTGCATTTCCGCAGAATATTTGGCATAAAATGCTATTCACTACGATTGGTAAAATTTACACAGTTCATTTCATGGCTAATGTCACCGGATTTAATTTTGGCTTTAAAAAATAACTGCACCTTATCAATAAAACCTTCCGATTCCGAAATGGGGTGTAATTCAACTGTGTCTAACCCTGTAATTTTTATGTTCTGATGAATACAAGTTGAAACAAGATAATAATAAAGAAAGCTTTTCATTTTCGTGGCTTCATTTGTCTCCAATAGTTCTCAAGTACAGTGTTTGCCATGTTACTATGTCATTTCTTTCCGTAATATAACTCCCCCTATTTTTTTCCAACAGAGAACCCAAATTTTCTCAGAATTTTCCTCATAGTTTATATACTGCAACAAAAAAAGTATTTTTGCACACAGATCATACCGCAAACTAAAATTGTAGGCCCTATTTTTTTTCTTTTCAAAAGTGTGCATTTCTTATAAAGTTCACGATACCTTTTACTCCTCAGTAAAATAAATCCAGCTGAATCTTCCTATTAGAAGATTTTTTTGGCTGAACGTAAACGGTTTGGTTTTCGTTTCATTAGCAACAGTCGCCCCGTTTCTTAGGCCTGCTTGCGCAGTTAGGTAAATAAAGCCCAAGCAGTTTAATCAAATAAAAGAATACTTTCCTTTGCCTTAAGTCATGACTGTGCAAGACTGCCTTGATCTCTTAAACTTCCTTATAGCACTTTGCTCTTTTTGTTGAACAGTCAACAGCATTAACAGTGTCCTTTCTCCTATTCTTCGTTACAAGGACATGCCACTTTTTTTTAACTGTCTCGCTTCACTACGCCTTTTCTTATGGACTATTTATAATAAAAATATGTTGTAGCTTTCTAATTCAACGTTGTACTGTACGTCACAACACTTACAACACTCGATAGCAGATTGTATGTAAAACGTCTGCAGAAGAACGTACGCATGCCACAGTTAATCTATACTACAACATGCACACTACAGGTTAACTCTTTCTTAGATTCTGGATTGATCCCTTAATCCTCAAGCCAAGCAATAGTTAATGACTTGGGCCCCGAAAGCCTACGTTCCAGAAACTACAGGTTGTTAAAAAAAATAGTTCATAAATCACCAGCTCTCTCTCCGCAAACTTTATGCACTAGCATAAGAAGATGGGACTTTAATATTTCTTTTTAAAAAAAAAAGAGAGAGGTTGCCTTTCAGTACTCGCCAGTGATGTGTAAACATCTAGTTCATGTGTCCTCATGATGTTCATGTTGCAAATAAACTTATAATACAGAACTCAGACGTGTGGTTTTTAAAAATAATGCCGGGAGAGATAAATGTACTGATAAATAAAATATTATTTTCAAAAAACCAAAATTTATAGACGCATATCACACAGTACTTTCTGCGCCCGCCGCTAGAATTCGCTGCCTGAATCGTAAACTTTGCTTGCCACCATCACTCGCAGATAGCAGCACGAAACATATGGGAATTATAAAATATTAGAAACGGCTCCAATAAAAGCGAAAAATATTTGAAAACAATTCTAAACCTCGGCCTTGGACCTGATTTTCGACAAGTAGATTTATTTAAATACTTTCCATCTTGTAAAAATTCATTAAACAATATATTCTATTAACATTACGCACATATTAGTAGTTTAACTTCTATTGTATTTTTAAAATATTTACCTGAAGCATTTTAAAATATGTATTATAACACTAACCATAAGTTTGTTTTTGCTTAAACGACACCAGTCAGTAATTTATTTACCTTTTCTTCACATGTCACGAAAAATATGCGAAAGAGAAAATGGTGTACTTTAATTTATTTGCAGTGAATGGAACAGACATATTCATGTAAAATTACAGGTAATTATAAATTTGTACATTTACACGAAAACAATCTGTTTCTATACAAAATAGTGTTCGCAGTAATACTGGGTTCGGATTTCTACCCGGGCATTTATGCTTCCTGTTGTCCCAGTACCTCAAATAGTAGTTGTAAACAGTTCCTTGTATAGCTTTCCAGTATTAACTGAGCACTAAAAAAAAGCATAATAAAACGAAATAAATTCAAATTTTAGAATATTAAATTATATTTTCAATAGTCTAAAAAAAAAACTTTGCTAAAATGAAACATCAATTAAATTATAAAAATGATAAAACAATTTTTATTAGAAATACTCCGTATTAGCTCGAGAAACGTATTTCATTTACGCAAAAATAACCGTAGCCATGTGTTGTACGAAGATACCTACGCTATCCTTCTTGTGGTGTTACAAACTTATTTCTTGGCAACTGGCTTCCCAAAGGAATTTTTTTTTTTCGCAAAAGTACAGGAATTTTTTTTTCCTGTGTGGGCGTTTGTTGTTTTGCGTCCGACAGCGGGGTCATTAGCGCCCGTCACACGAAGTGTTCTCGTCGACGGCGCTAGTTGCTCTCGGCTCTCGAGGATAAGGCTCGGGTCGCACTCACCGGGAGGACTCGCCGAGACCCTGGACTGATGGCGGCGATCAAACCCTGGCCCTTCACCCTCGCCCGAGCATGTGGGATGGGGCTCTTGAAAGAAAAATCGGGTTCGTAAAAGGTCCGGGGGCCACTAACGCCCCTCTTTGCTCAATGAAACTAAAATATATTCTCGCTCAGCCTTCTTCTAGAGTCTAGACGATAGGTATCGCCGTCACTTGTCCGTATTTACTATCGGTTCCTGTAAAAAAAAATTCCTATCTGCGTTTCGCACATCCTGCTTTCATTTTCTTTCAACGAACTGCAAAATAGGTTTACTTTACTTGTCACAATTTTTTTTTTGTTCTTCATATGCAGTAATTCATAGCCGTAGAATGTCCGCAGTACACAAGACAGTAATTCATCTGTCCCAAACCGGTCTCTTAAGTCCACCCGGCGCAAACTGACTCGTCTTGTGTTTCGTTACGCAACTAAACAAGTGCCTTCTTCGTGTTTAGCGGTGAGGTTTTTGGTGAATTGAGCGGGAAAAAAAGGGGGGAGGGTGTGTTGGCGGGATATTGTTTCGGTCGATACACTTATCACTTCCAACCTTCCTCTGTCAAAGGTTGCCTTTCCCGTCGTCCTCCGTTCATTAGTGTTCGAGAACTGGTAGTTTTAAACTTGTCCCGTGTTGGAATCGTTGATAAATTTTGGAATGACACCCAGTGAAGAAAATAAAATGTTTGTGAAAAAAAGCATGGGCCTGTAACAGAAAATTACGAAAGAATGCAAGTACACCTGACACGAGGATCGCAGTCTTAATGGTGGTCGCAGGCGTTCGCGGCCATCGTCTGAAATTGCTTGTCTTATGGGTAATGGCCACATTTCAGTCCCCATCTTTAAGGTAGCATTTACCTGCTGAGGTTCTTGGAAATTCTCCTGCCGTTTAATACTTTCGTCTGAGAGGGGAGTGTTTCCTGATTGGCTGCAATTATAATTCAGTCAGGGCCTTCCTACCTTCTGGTTGGCTAGTTGGTTTGGCCTATCGGTGCTGGGCCTCAGTGATTGGTTGGTGCTGCTACCTTATCAATAGCCTCTTCATGGCTGGGCTATATGGCCAATCAGAGGCGATCTATCTTTTGTTAGATGCAGTATTTTTTTTTGTTATTTCTGAAGAGTGGTTCCCATATTCTGCTTAATTTGTGTCAATCCTCTCTATATATGTTTAATGAGTGTTCCAATATTTCTACTGTTTATCGACTGTATATTTTGTTGTATTGGGGGATGTTGGGTTATGGGGTCATATTGGCTGAATTCACTTCTGTGGCTGGTTGCCATAGAGTGTTTTGCTATGGCTGATATAGGTTTTAATGATTGTACACCCTGATGTGTTCTTTAATCCTAGTGATAATCCGTCTGAAAGTTTGTTTTGTGTACAATTTGCCACGCGAACATGGAATACTGTACATACCGGCTGGACTTTCGGCCTGAATCTTGTCTTTATTTGATTTCAGGAACTCCTTAATCCAGACCACTTGGTCCGAAATTACTTTAATTCAGGGAATATCAAGGTTATTTTTTAGGAAGCGGCTCAGTGTCCTTTTAATCTTGCGATTGCTTTATGGCTTTCCTTATATCGGTTTTTGAGTAACCATTTTCTCGAAGAGCAGTTTTTGGGTGTTTAATCCCTTTCTACTGTTTCAAACAAGCGGCCTTTTTATCTGTACCTGAATTTCACTTATTCCTCTCTCCCCATTGGGCTAAACTCCCCTCTCCCAGAAGCGGATCTCGTGCTCTGTCTTTGTACGTTCCTGACCAGCGAGCTTTAAGGCCCGTCTACAATTGCAGTGTCCCCTATTTTATCCGACAGACACCGATCGCCGATTGGCCCACGTGACCCTCTGACGTCACGGGTGGCGTGAGCGATGTTCCGAATCTCCCTGGTCCGAATAAATAGAACACTCGTGATATTTGCTGTTTCCGGTTGTGTTTCAAAGAGGTAAACAGAAAATAACGGACGGTGTGTTAGGAAGCCAAGAACACATAAATTAACTTATTAGTATTTACTTTTACATTACAGGATAATAAAAACTATTGGACTTCCGCAACTTTCACAATTAAATGAATATTCAAAACTTAGCTGCGTGTTCATTCACAATGCATGAAAAAAATAAACAAAAACAATCGAAAAACATTTATTTCGGTGCTGTATATTTACTGCGCTCTGGGGACTACTTTATAAATCAGTAGATTCCGACATCGGCCATCACAGGGCTGTTTCCCGTGCGACGACGTGACGTCATTCACACTAGGCTCGGACCGTTGCGGGCGGGCCTCCAGCAGCCCCTGCGAGGACAAGAGGGCAGGGAAAGACCTCAGAGGCCCCTACCCGGCTGGTGAGGTGTTCCCCGCTTGTCGCAGATAAGTCCTCCGGGCTGCAGGTGCGCTGCTGGGCTACTCTGCTACCGCGCCGGGGTAGCGGGGAGGTGGACAGCCACACCACTCGCGGGTTTCGCCTGCCCGGCGACTGAATTAAAGAGGGGAAGAGAGAGAAAAAGAAGGGAAGGCGAGAGATTCACAGTAAGTCCAAAGTCTGGCCCTGTCTGTAATGGAAAGTCCATTACTCCTCCGTAATCCCCATAAGTGGGCTTGAATAACTGACTTTCCCTCGGGCATGTTAGCTTTTAAGAGTGTTCCATACTACCATCTTAAGTAATTAAAACACCGTTGTCTTCTCTTTCAATTCCTTGAACACTATTATATACATGATCATTCTACTACTATGATGACAAATACACACAAATTTGTGTATGATCATTATTTTATTTAATATATCCTTGTATTTGTAAATAAAACCTTACCACATTTAGCCATAGCTTTATCAACAAAACTACGTCAAAAAATTCACTTCGAAGTACTTATTTATTTTGGAACGTTCTGGAAACTTCTGGAATTTAATACTATGCCTGCTTAGAAAGTTAAGATTTTTTTTAACCTTCAAACACTATATTTCATTCATTGCACTAACAAGTGATAATATAAAAACAATTGAATGATGGTTTAGGATAATATTTATAACGTTTACATTAAGTTGAACGAATTTCAGTGTAGTCTACATAGTAAAAAAGTTTTGAATTTTTTAAAACTTAAATTTTGTTTTTTAACCCCTTCTAGCAAAGATTGGTTGTATCAAAAATTCTTTCACATAAAAGTTTTAGATAATGTTTGTATGGTTTACAAAAAGTTTTAACGGTTTTATAGTGTGCCAAATAAGGGAGTTATCAATAATTTCGTCCTCCAACCCCTGTTTTTCCACCCCTTGCAATTATGGTTGGTCGTATCAAAAATCTATTTAACAAAACATTTTGGTATTACTCTGGCAGTATATAATAACTCCGTATGGTCATTATAGTTGTTATATTAAGGGAGATGTAGCGATTTTTTTAAAAGAAACCTTTGCCATTTATACCACCTTGGTCGTATTTTGCCCATTAACGAACAACACATTAATGTCCTTACTATCGTAGATATTTTAATTAGAGAATTATTATTATTATTTGTTTAAATTGCTTGTTAACATATATTTAATTTAATTATAAGTAAAAAATAAAGGAAATAGTCCCACCTACTATTAAATAACCAATCTAATTGACTCAACTATGTATTAAATAATTTTATATCAGTAAGAAACTTAGATTATACTAGTACATAGTTTGTATAATCCAGTAAAAAGATTTGCAGTGATGAGGATTGAATCAAGTCAAGAATTCAACCGCGCTACCGAGACTATGTACTATCGACATTGTAATGCCAGTTTTCTTGCGTGTTTTTAAGACTTGTGAATACTTTTTGCTGCGACTATTTTAGTTCACCAACTACGAACATACCAGGGAACTTTTAGAACCATAAAGTTTTGTTTGGCACACCAATAAGTTTGGTATGTCCCTTAACGTTTAGGGGAAAAAATTTATTTTTCTGCACGTGGGCTCGCCATCTTGACGACTTCGGCACCGTATTTTAAATATTTCCGTTCCATTCACGAAATCACCCGTGTCAAATCCCGCGTAACGACAGTTAAGATGTTTCCTCATAAAATAATGACTAAATCTTAATGAAAATCGCAGGCTTTCGCGGACATTGTGTGAAGTAGCTTGGCTCCTGAGTTGTAGCCGCGTCCTAGGCGAACATATCGCCGACGTTTCGGTCGACGTTGCAGTCGGTCGCCATCATCAGGGCAGAGTTTCCTACCGAGGTACATTACAAGTTCTTCTGCCTTTTAGTACTCTCGCCCTGAGAGGAGTGTTTCCCGGATCTCCACGTCGATGCGGAGGTTATCCATCCATCCATCCATCCATCCATCCTTCCATCCATCCACCCAAGCTCGGGTGGCGTGACCGCTCAGCCGGCGCTCAGCGCAGCGCTCCTATTGGCCGGGAGGTGCGCCGCGTGTCCGGAGGTGATCAGCCGGGGCGCGGGCCCCGGAACGAGCACCAGCGCGCGCGCGCTTGCATATGCAGATTGCGAATTAAAGCGGCCCGTCGAAGTTCGTCCGTCGCGCACCTGCTTGTGGTTGAGGGGTGGGAAGGGGGGTGTCGGAGTCGCACCCCCCCCCCCCCCACCCCCCTCGCCGCGCCGGCCGCAGCTATGACTGCATTACCCGCGCCGTCTGGTCGGGGTGCATGTGCGTCAGTGAGGCGGGATGATAAGCGCGACGCTCGCTGGTGCTTCTAGCGCGGCATCGCCTCTAAGTAGGGCCGGTGCAAGGCAAATTGGCGCCCTAGGCGAAATAAACTTAATGCCTCCCCACCCCCCGGCCGGACACCCCAAAAAAAATTTTCCTTGCCTCAAAATACATCACGTAAGCCTAAGATTTTGTCAACAATCAAATGTAAGCAGGCTTGTGTTTTGTTTTTACTTTTTTACTTATTACAAATCATAAACAGGTCACCGTGGCCTTTAAATAATTACTTAAATCAATATAAACATTCCATACTGTTACAAAAATCCATTTTCATCTAGTTTCAATAAACGTTAAACATATTGTATCAGCTGTTGTGTGTCGTGCTGCGCCGCCCCCAGCCACTTGGCGCCCTAGGCGGTTGCCTAGTTCGCCTATATGGACGCACCGGCCCTGCCTCTAAGCGCACGCTCTGAACACTACTGGCGTGCAATCTACTAGTCGTCACAGGATAACTGTGAAATCTGAGCGGTGACCGTAACATCATATGACGCGGAAATGAAGATAAAAGGTGTATCGCAAGCCCTTTTTAAGTGCTTTCAGGAATCTGTTCTACGCCTGAAAATTACTCTTGAAAACACGCGTTTTAACAAATTTAAATCTTCTAAAATTACAGTTTAAAAAACTTAATCCGAAATCAAAATTACTTTTCCGGCCCTGACCGAATTCTAAAATGCTTTTCGTAAACAGAACTCCACTCCGATGTCTCGAGTATTTTTGAAATCGCGTTGTTTTTCCTGAAGCTCTGCGCACCGCGTGTGTGTCCGGGCATACGGGGTCCTTGACTCGGTCTTAATCTGATCATTTTGGGCAGCTCTTTAGGGGAGGGTAAAAATGATAAGTTTTTTAAAACATAAAAAAGGTGCGTGTACTTATGTACGTGCGTTAGATATTTACTTACTTAGCGTAATAAAAACACTAACTTTAATTTTTCATGCAAATAATTACAATAAATGAAATAATAAAAGGACTGAAAGGATATTATAAATACGCTTGGTAAAGTATAATTCGATCAAATTAAAAAGTTTTAATAAATACTGAATATTCAAAATTAATATAAACACGTGTAAAAAATTAATTGTTATTTTGTTAAAATAACCGCGATTAATTTTAATTTGTTAAAATAACCGCGATTAATTTTAATTAGTAATGAATTCCAATTAATATACAGAATTTTATTCTAATGTATTAATTTTATTTAATTATTAAATAATGTAATAATTTATAATGCAATAAATTATACACACGGGAACACACACTTGAAAATACACTTGAATAATTTTATCAATCACTAAAGTATAAGATTTGAAAGCAAATATATAATATTTATTTGTGTGTAATTTTTTTTGCATGTAGCCTTTATTTTCGTTCTGTGAAAATTTTTGTGTTGTGTTATCCGCGCGCATAGTGAAAATCACTCAAAATTTTTTCATAACGCACCTAAAGAAGTATAACTTCAAAAATTCCTCTCCACACCCCTTCTGCCAGGGGTTGTTTTCCCGGGGATTAACAGCTCCTAGCATCCCCAACCATCCAACCATCCAACCACCGTGGAGAGCTACCCCTACGTCAAGACTGAGAGGATTAAAAGGAGAGAGGGAACTTCAAAACATGTAGGATGAAAGGTCGCCTCTCAATAACAAACATCTAGAACATTTGTAGGTGGTGATATGGTATCATACAATTTATTATATTTTTTAGGTAACCATTTTTGGACAAAAAAATTGACACTGGGAACATATCTGACCCAATTACGAGCGAAGGGATAAAAGGGTGATGATGTTATCACAGAAGTTGAAAAAAAAAAAAGTATCGTTCTTTCACAGTAACGTACCGAAGCTTATCAGCATCTATGCCGCGCTCTTTTTTACCGCACTTTTATTTGCTTCGCCTGTATGTATGTATGTATGTATGTATGTATGTATGTATGTATGTATGTATGTATGTATGTATGTATGTATGTATGTATGTATGTATGAATGGACTATGTAATAAAACCTTTTCATTCAATTTTTATCCACTTTTCGACGTCCGAATCTGTTTAAATTTTGCATGCATATAAAGAACCTCTGACAATACAATATTTTTATACTTAAAACCTTAATGTTAAGGGGGAGTGGGGGTCAGAGGGTTCAAAAAACCTAATTTTGAGCTATGAGTAATAACCATGCTTTTTTGTGTATCCATAAGATCGGAGCATGGTGGGAATTAACCCATGGGTCGACTGTGCCCCTAGGGGAGGAGAGGGGGTTGAAGTCCAAAAATTTGAAAATTTTTAAAAATCAATGCTTTTTTAAATTTGGAGTGTTTCCGATCCACAAGGTCGGTTCATGGTGGAAAATGTGCCAGGGGAGGTGTTAAAGCCCTAAAATCTTTAAAGCTCCCGTAACCCGCCATAGAGGCTGATTTTAGGAAAACCCCGTGCTCAGTTCATGTGTATGAAGTATAAAGTATATCCCTGCCAAGTTTCAAGTCTGTAGGTATATACTTGAAAGACGGTCAAGAGCTTTCATTTTACATAGAACTCACAAATTTAGATCAGTCGTTCTTTAAATTAGTTTTTTCAAAATCATAAGCGTTTGTTAATTAATTTCATAATAATTTTAACTGGCAAGCTAAAACCATTGTTTTTATTAATTATTTTGTCTGCAGTTCTGTGGTAGTGCTGTAGTGTTAATGTGCTGTGGTAAACAATTAAGTACAAAATAGTTAATGACTACTGTATCAAACATGGCGACATTTTATTTTGAGACTAAAAATAATAAAATAAAATTGTAGTTTAAAAATAATAAATGCTTTTATCGTTGAAAACTAAAATTAAAATTTAAGTCAATTGGGAATTAGAGGGAAAATATGTATTGTAATCAATGTAATGCCAGTTTCTTTAGATATTTCAAAACTTGAGATTACTTTCTACTATGACTATTTTAGTATACCAATTATATTCCAGGTAGTTTCACTACCATAAAGTTACATTTGGTATACATACTTTTAGTATGTCCCCTAATGTTTACGAAAGTGACTATATACGGTTTGCTACACGTGTGTCCGCCATCTTTGACTCACATTTTTGTTCATCGATTTCCGTTCCGATTTCACGAAATTACTCCAAACAAATGCCGTATACCGAGAGACAATATGTTTACAAATAAAATAAAAAAAATTGGTGTGTCCCGATAAAACTACAACGAGATAAGAGTAATGTAAATTGTACCATTTTCCGAAGGGTATAGTTCACGCCCGACTTGGTTATTTCACTTTATTGACATTAATATGCATTGGCGGATTACCTTGTGATTATATTCCGATTTCCGCCCCGCGTTTACATGGACTAATTAGTAATTAATACATCCATGGTTTCAAAGGTCAAGCGTGCAAAAATTTCATAGAGATCGGATGAACGATGAGTTAGTTATCAATGCAGTGGTGAAATTCTATCAAGAAAGATTTAAATCTGCTTTAAGGATTGGTTTTATCATTATCTCACCGTGTTTCGAAGGTCGAGTGTGCAAAGTTTCAACTGAACCACAAACATTCATTTTTATGTATATGAAGAAGATAAGCCGGTTAGTTAAAGCATGCAAGTAAACGGGTCGGTGTGGTGTAGTCCGGTCGCAAAGTGGTGAATCTAGCACATTGCTGTCAAGCCTGAGCGACGTAATTGAGGGTATAAATTCTCTTCCCGGGGCGTTTCCCGTCGTTCCCAGACCCGGAAATGTCTGCAAGTGCGGGTAACGCGGCGGACAGCCACGAGTCGGCGATGCTTCCGTCGCTCTTCCGTCTCACCACCCGCCAGTCTCTGGAGACCTTGGTGTAGGCGAGACGTGGCTCAGAATAGTTGTTTAATGGAGCACTCCCAGTCACCGCCATATCGGACCCAATGTGCCGAACACCAGAAGTTGGGCCCGGTTCAAGGAGTACCAGTCAGCGGAAAGCTGCCCACAACCTCCTCTTTTCCACCTGTAATTATTGGTTTTTGAAATGTGTTGATTATTAAAACTGAGAAGCTTTATTGCAATTAATTAATTTCCAATGTGAAACATGATTGAACTTCAAGTTTATGTTTATGAGAGGTTTGGCAGTTACTTTAAATTTGTGTGGAATATAAGACTTCGAAGCAAAGAGGCGAGAAGAATTTTACACATCATCTGAACAGTTGGCCGCAGCTGTTACATTTCCATCTCGTTTACAGTTTATGAATCGACCTCCTTCACTCATTCCTGTCGGCAAATAAACGATGTTAAACTGAAGTACCCAGTACTACAACTGTTTAAACTACCACGCACAAGGTGGTTCGTGACGAAGTGGAATAATTAGTGAAAGAGATGATAACCGACGTCATTAAAATGATTTCCAGCCCGCACAGCAGACGTCCAAACACACGGGCGTCTGGCGGAGGTGAGCTGCGCCGCGCTCATGTGAACCGCGCGCGTTGCGTGGGTCACCGGCGCGCGCGCTCTGCGGCGACCACCGCCGGTCAATGCTGCGAGCGAGCGCGCTACACATGGGTGCGTGGTTGCGCATCATTATTCCATACATGCTGCGATTACCCCCGTTTTAAACTATAGATAACGTCAGTCGAAAGCTCCGTTTATTACACTTCGGCACGAATCACCTAGTTGCGTAAATCCTGACAACGGGGCGAGTTAGGTGAGAAACCTTGAAAATGATAGATCAGGCGCGTTGAGCTACAACAAAAATTTATTAATCATAATAATAATACCGAAACACAAGTTCTAAACATGACACTCGATATTGTAATGGCCTTGCTCGGGTATGACACAGTTCAAGGTGAAACTCGTTAACAAACTTGATGGTACTACTGCAACACACAAGAGGCAGAGTATAACAACCGATCGTAACATCATACATAACAACATCATACCTATTGATTGCCTTATTATTCTCCTAATTCTCGATAAGTCGTCGGCAGCTCGCAAAGCGGCGAGCGGAACTCCCCAGCTGTCAGATGTCAGGTTAACGGCCAGCGCGGTGAGCGGTGGGAAGGAGGGGGGGGGGGGGGGGGGCGAAAGCGGCGACCCTTGCATTCTACCAGACAACCAACCGATCGTAACATCATACATAACAACATCATACCTATTGATTGCCTTATTTGAATCGTATGAAGCTATTATCAAATGTGCAGATATCACGGGAGGTCAAAGTATTAACCACAGAATTAATCACAGATTACATAATAATAATAAACTACTCAAATAAAACACATTATGACACCAATAATACTGTAGGCCATAATGTTAAATATCACGTTTCGTTCACACACACTAATCGTTGCTAAACTCTTGAAGAACCGGCCCAGTAATTAATCCACAAATACTTAATATTGAACACAATTTTTTAAAAAATAAAATCTAAATATTTGTAAATTATATAAAACAACATTTAAAATTTACAGGCTCAAACTCTCCATGGTGAACATATCGTCCGTAAAACGGGAATAATGTATACGCGTGGGCACTCGCCTGAAATCACGTAACGTCGGTCACGAGTGCCAACTCGCTGCCGCAGCTCGTCGCTCTTCAGCAGACCTCTCCACTCGTTCCAGGACTCGCCAGCCAAGAGGCGAGTTTCGAAGTCTTCGGGTGCCAACGACGGATGGAACCGCTGATCCACACCGGCGGCTTGTTTAATCTCATAAAACGTAACGGTGTCCACCAGACACGTCTCCGTACCCACCCGCTTCTCACGTAGACGTATACGTAAGGACGAGTGTCCTCGCTGGTTTCTCTTACTAGCACACGAAAGACTAAAATGGTCCTCCAAGGAACGACCAACACATCCACGGGACCATGCAGTTCTTATTCGATCCGTTGCCACTCAGGCCGGGCAACAGTTCGTACGTAAGCCACGTATCTGTACGTAACACACGTGAGAGCACATTGTCGCAAAAAAAACACTCTAAAGACCACTCAGTGCACATATGGCTACAATGTCCTGAATCCAATCAAAGGTAGCTTATGTCCAGTTGACAAAACCGTAAAACTCGTTACGTTTCTTACGTTGCCGTTACGTAAGAACAGTCTGTTTACTATTGGTAAATTTGTTAAATTGAGATCAAGTCCGTGCTAACACCGGACGTCACTGCCCAGCACCGACAAGCTCGATGATCACAACCACCGCATATGTTACTTAGCACCTAAAACGTCAACACGTCAATACGTTACGCTATGCGCCAACATTACGACCAGCAGAGCGAGAAAACGGACTGAGGCCCAGCAGGACTTTGAAATACTTCAGTCACCTGCTGTGACTATCTCGAATATATTTCTATCACCAATTTCCACTCTCGCTCGAAAAGTTCTGTCACCAAACTCATGTGATATATCGTTGCCATACCATTGTTCTGGAGTCCCGGCAGTGTTCGGGAAGCGTAATGTTGCGGTGCGGGTTGAAGCGTTGGCGCGCGTCTTCTTCGTAGATGTTTGACGAGCTGCTGCTCGCAGGTGACTCCCCCCCCCCCCCCACCTGATTTATTTTTCCTAACCTAACTAAATGTGTTTGGGAGGGGTACGGGTTAGGAAGGGAGACTAAGTGCGCCTCAAGACGATGCCTATTCGCTCTAATCATGCAAGGTGTTAGCCATGCAAGATATGTAGCATGCATCATGTGCTAGGAGGGGGGATTGGCCAGCCAGGGCAGCGATTGGCGCCGTGACTAACTCCCCTCACTGACTATTCTAGACTAAAAACTAGATACGTTTGGGCCCAGGTAAAACCTGCATAGACACGGGGAAAACCCTGGGCACTTAACATGCGGGATGCAAAAATTTCATGCATTAATATCAAGCAGGTTGGTTACGGGAAACATATGATAGTTCTGGAAGAAGAGTTGGATAGAGTAGAAAAGTCTACCATGTAGGGCAGGGGTATTTGGACTTTAGGTCCGCATTGGTATAACAATCCTCAAAAACATACCAAAAGCAAAATCTGCTAAGAAAAAAAAAAGGCATCGCGAGCTTTACTAGACCCGTTCTCCTTACGACCGCGATGCAGATAAAATATAACTGCAGCAGAGCATAAAAAGTTATAGAAGTAGTGTTCAAGGTAGCAGTAACTTTCTCAATAAAAGTTTACTTAAAATTTAATATAACCAACAAGACCTCCTAAAAAAAATCACTAATACAGTCTTGTGAATTGGACATGAGCTAAAAATATAACCATGAAAAGTTTAACCAGTGGTGATGTATTCAATAAAACTACGTCATGGCCTTTTTTGCACATTAAGTCTGCGTCTTAAAGTTTTCAGAACCCCTACGCTTCAAATATGGAAGGCGGAAACGGAAGCTGAAACGCTAGAGGTTGAAAGTTGGCTGGTAGTTGCAATGCGTGTTTGCTTCCTTGCGTAGTTTATAAACGGGTATATAATATGAAAACGTTGTTATTAAACTTTTTGCTTCTTGAATTTCTTGCATTGTTCACAAACCCGGCCCTATAAATAGCCGTGAACCGTTGTAGCTGATATGACTGCCACGGCAGACGAGGTCGCTGGCACGTACGTTCGTTTATCGTCAACTCAAAGTTCGCCTGTCGCAAAGATAGCGGTATAATTGGACGTGATCTATATCAGTGGCTTCCCACGTTCAGAGCATCACGGGCCACTTGTCAAAACCTTTTTTCTGAGGACCACTAACATATTTGTTAGGGGAGGCGTCCGTATGTAATATGTTTACGTTCCCGCTTCAAACTGAGAGTGGGGAATAACTTAAATTATTTCCATATTTTCTGATACCCACGTAGTTTAAAACCCTATATTAACATTTATTTACAAGATGATTGGAGCAAAGTGTATCTTATAAATGTGAGTTAAATAAGCATATATTTACAGAATAATTTAAAACATTTAAAAAAAAGAATAAAATAATGCTGTGATGTATCTATTATCAAGCCACATTATTTACAGTTGAGCAACGCAACTATATCTAACAAGCTTACAAAAGATTTTACAAAGTGTTTCTACGGCTGTCTTTGATTACTGTAGCGACATGCATGATACGATCAAGTAAACAAGCTGTTCGTAGTAAGACATTCTCAATCAGCCGAATTACGCTGTCAATGTTGGAAATATGACCTAAATTCATTATCCATGTTTTGTTCTTCAAATGAAGTAAAAAATAAGCCCTGGCGTGGCAGTAAATCCTATTGAATTATCCTGTATACAACAAAATTTTTCTACAAAGCACAGGTACGCCAGTTTCTAAAGACTAAATAGCCAAGATTGTTTTGCACTAGATACTCTCCTAAAATAAGCTTTAATGACCAAATAAAAAAGAATTCAAACCTGCGATCAATCACAGTAAGTTAATTAATCTAAGCTTACCACTCACACACACTTCATCTTAATTGTAAATAAAACAATAGTACGTGTTTCACTTGTGTGTGCTTAAATTTAACGTTTAAAAGCGGTTTTTGGTTCGAAATGTCTGCACTCATAAGCTTTTGAGATATTGGTGCACAAACATTAAAGCTAGACAAATGTAGATTAGTACAGAACAAATGGGTCTTACAAAGTCACTGTCAAAGTTCTGTCACAAGTATTGTTTACAAACTGACATTTTCGATTACCATTGATTTTACAACTATCTTATCAGATCACTCCAAATGTTTAGATAAAAATCACAAAATTCAAATTATGAGCACCAAATCATGCTTCTTTCAAAATTGTTCTGATATTGCGATACTTGGCTGAGATGCGCTGACTGAACTGAGCCAGAGTTCGAAGTTACAAATGTTTTTCTTAACCTAACATAAAAAGTTTAAATGTAAAATTTATCCGCCTTATGCGTACCAACCATGCGGGAAGGTCCACATGCAATCGAGAGTTTTTTTTTTTTTTTTTTTTTTTTTTAGGGAATTGGCCGATCATGGCACAAATTGCCGCCATGAACAATTATCTTGTCTTAAATTTAGGACTAAAGCTAGCTAGGTGGCAGGCTGCAGTATTCCGTGCATTGAAGCGAGGAGTATAATCATCGAACAAATAATGTGTCCGTGAAACTTAGCTTGACAAATTGTTTTGTGTGTGATGGCTTTGACTTAGAACTAGTTTCTAGTCAAGCGAGTTCCTTAAAATTGTTGCGAAACAAATCGTATGAGTTTTGGCCTGTCTATTGTTTATCGACTTTTCTTAGGGGTGTTTACAAACCGCTCGTATTTTCCTGCAGAAAACATAGAAAGCTAAAGATGACATTCTTTTAAAAATTAATTATTTCCAGAGTAGGCATTGCTGCGAAATTTTAGACAGCAAACGAGAAAAATAAACTTTTTTTTTAATTATAATTTTAACAATCCTTAGAACAACAATTCTGGGGAGTAACCACTGGAATAATATGAGGAGTTCTAAAAATAAAACTTCTTTAATATTTTTTTTTCGTTTGGACTCGTTTTCTGTGATCTCATTAGCAAATGAATCCAGGAGCGTCCTGTTTTCCTCCACCTTCCAGTTCTCAAAGACTCTAAAGGGATGCGCAGTTCCCTGCCTCCTCTCCTCTCCTCTCCACCACCCGCTCGCTTTCCCCGCCGCCGGCGTGGCGGCCTCTTTGCCGGCTCGCCATCTGCATTTCAAATGACTCGCGGGATAAGCCCCGGCGGTTCGCACTCTGTCGGCGGCTCGCTCCGGGGGCTCTTTCATCCCCCCCCCCCCTTTCCGTATTCTCCCGCTGCAGCCGCGCGTTCACTGCGCCCTCGCGCGGAGATCTGTCTCCAGAGGTGCTGGCTCGCCAGGCTGCTTACAAACTGAACAGTAGCTTACTTGCGTGTAACCAGCTCAGCTCTACAAGATCCGGTGCTCGTCAGAGACGTGCAACATCTAACCTCGGGAAATGAAAAATACCAAACTCGGTCTCGGAATTTCAACGTGGAATACTTTAAAATGTTTCCCAGCGTGATAAATACAATCAAATTGTGCTTTTAACTACATTTCTGGAAGCGAATCACACGTATTTTACTCACCCGCCGCTAGAATTCGTTGTCGGAGCAGCTACGTCAGCTGTCGAATAATTCGATCTGCAGAGCGAGATTTTAAACTATAAAATGTAACGACTCCAATAAAAGCGAAAAAGACTTAGGGAAAAAAATACCAAACCCAATATTTGGACTTGAATTTTCAACAAGGAATTTTTATTAAAATACTGCTCATCTTGTTAAAAATTTATCATACAGTTAATACTATAAAGATTTTCCTTTGTCTTTGAGAGCTTTTGTTCTCGCCACACGCCACAGATGGCAGCACCGTGGTTGTTAAACATTTACGTTAGTAGTATGTTTTGGGGGCTCCGGGGACTGGCGCTGGCGCGTGGAGCCGGGAGCCAAACAGCCATCTTGGATTGTGACGTCACGGCGGCCATCTTGGATGACCTTGGTCTTGAACTTTGACCTTCAAAATTAGCTAAAATTTAGCCAAAAATCGCCAAAATTATCCAAAAGTCGCCAAAATTTCAGTTTTTTGGAGAAAAAAAATCTCGCCATAATTTCTGAAAAAATTCCAAAATACAAAAATTAGGATTTCAAAAAATCTCAAAATACTTTTTGTCTTAGAAAGAACATAATGTCCTAAAAACGGCTTAAGCATCCATGTCTAAAGCCTCCGATAAGCCATTTATAGGAATAAGGATACCATGACCGCCATCTTGGATTATGACGTCACCGTTGCAATTTCCGTTAAGGTCGCCATCTTGAAAAACCCTAATTTTTATGTTAGGAATTCGGGAGAAATTTTAAATTTATAAAAAAATTAAATAATCAAATTTAATAATAAAAATTTAATAAAATATTATATAAAAAAACTAAATGTACACTTACGCCATTAAGCTTGGAGTCCTCGGTTCGAACCCGACGAGGCCAAACATAACAAAAATGACGTCAGGTCCTTCCTACACGGAAGCCGCCGGCAAACTGACCTCCCACCACTTATGTCAGCAAGTATGATGTCAGGTCCGCCATCTTGAAAATCTATATTTATTATCCGATTTTAATGAAAACAGTGCCAGAGGTGTGGGAGGTGGTGTGACAGAGGTGTGGGAGGCGGTGTGCCAGAGGTGTGGGATGCGGTGTGACAGAGGCGTGATAGGCGTTGTGACAGAGGTGTGGGAGGCGGTGTGGCAGAGGTGTGGGAGGCGGTGTGCCAGAGGTGTGGGATGCGGTGTGACAGAGGTGTGAGAGGCGGTGTGACAGAGGTGTGGGAGGGGGTGTGGCATATGTGTGGGAGGCGGCGTGGCAGAGGTGTGGGAGGCGGTGTGGCAGAGGTATGGGAGACGGTGTGACAGCGGTGTGGGAGGCGGCGTGGAGGGTAGCGGGCTCGGGCCGGACGCCTTAGCGGCGACGGCGGCCTATGAAATATTCAGCGCGGCGCCTGCTCGCCCTCCGCTCCACTAGACGCGCCGCCGACCCTCCTCTTCGCGCCGACGAGACGCTCTCGCCCCGATGTCCGGCTCCTGCGAGGCTGACAGCGACTTCCACGGTGGACATCGTTTACGTCAAAGAAAAAAAAACGACCACTGCAAAAAAGTTTTCCAGTATTCGCCAGAGATGTGTAACATCTAACCTTGGATAACGAGCAAATGCATATGTTCTCATGTTGCAAATACACTTATAAGACGAAACTCTGACACGAAATTTAAATTAGAATTCTTTAAAATAATGCTGAGCATGTAAATATAAGAAAATTGTGTTTACCACTACATTTATTGACACGAATCACACGTATTTTCTACACCCGCCACTAAAAATCGCTACCGGAGCAGCTACGTCAACTATCGAATCATTCTATTAGCAGAACTAAATTTTAAATTATATAATGAAACGGCTCCTATAAAAATGAAAAATACTTACAAAATACTAAACCCTTGCTTTGGACCTGATTTTGTCAAGGAATTTATTACAATACTGCTTATTATGTTAAAAATTCTTTAAACATTTAATATTATAAAGTTACCCTTTGGCTTTGTGAAGTTTGGTTCGCGCCATCCGCCACATATGACAGCATTATGGTTACACATTTTCGTTACATGTGACTTAGATACCATTCACGATATTACCCGTACGAAATACCGAGAGCTAAGATGTTACAAATCAAAAAGTGTTTACCTAGCCTAAGAAACCCGAAAAGAACTAAGAAATCATGGTTTATATATAATATATTATATATATAGTCACCTCATATAAACATTGTGTTTATTTGTGTAATTATATCAATATTCTCTGCGAATAGGCGGTCCGGCTGTTTTTACGTCACGAATAACAACAAAATTTAATATGGCTATTAATGATATCGCACGGCGCAAGTAAGTCTAGTGTAACAAAACTAAATGAGAAAGACCCGCCCCCCGGAATCCAAGATAGTTTTCATCTAGTAGTGAATATTTCTTTAAATTTTAAATAGGCCATTAAAACTTAAAAACGTACTTTCTGACATCTTGCGCGAAGTGAAAAAACTTTGACAGGACACTAGCTCTTCAAATAAGAGGCGTACGCTTATAGTAAATTTGGAGTGTTTGATTAAGGATTACATAGCCTATATTTTTTTCTTATATTTAATGTTTTATAACGGTAATGGTTTGAACGCTCCAAAATGTGTTAAGAAAGTTTTGTAACCCTTTGTAGTTTGATATGTTTACATGGTCTTTTCCCGGTGATAGACTTGTTGCTAGCAAATCTAAATATTCTTATAAGACTGGTTCAAACTACTTAGAACGAAGTAAAAATGAAATAGTCGGATACTTAATACCATTGTCGTTGTATAAAGTAAAATGGTTATCTTAATATTTGCAAGAAGCGTTCGCATGAATTAAAATTGTAACAAGGTCTCTAGGTTTAATAAATACAGTGTGCACTATCAATTAATATATTTATATAAACACACAGGCGCGTTTGGACGTCTTTTTGTATACATTTCTCTCTTTAAATGGGTTTATCTTCTTAATTTGCAGAACGAATAAATAACTTTAATTTATTTGGTAGGGAACAAAATACTAAGTTTCAAACTTTGAAAAAAAAAAACCTTAAAAGTAACAATTTTAACGTAAGCTAACTCAACAGGAAAAAACTGCGTTTCATTGGCCATTAAAGTTGGCTGACTGGCTAGGCCGCCAAATTTCGTGCAGAGCTCCGGGTGTTACCGTGCCATTTGTAAACCGCCCAAGATTAATTGTTAAGGACTCTAATTACGAATATCAAGTAAGGGCCATTACACGTGCCTATGGTAATTTTGTTTCGTGGCTTAAACGGGTGTTTTCTCAAACGTTGTTAGGCGTGAAAGTTTTGGTACATAATCATAATATTGTACGTATAGTGTAAGTGTTTTGCACTAAGCCTTTATATTTACTATTTAGTCATAAAATTACAGGTTCGCAGCTTACAGTCCCATAGAAATGCGTCACGAGACGCGAAGACCTCGTAGAGGCGAAGAGACGTGAGATGCGCGAGCCAGTGTCGCCCTTAACGCCCCAGCAATTTGAGAGCTTGTGACTTTGATCTTCCTGCAGGTTAGCTTATCAATGCCGCTGCAGTCAAGTTGTAAATGTATTTTCTGTTTTCAAATATTGTATATAAAACTTCTATATAATATATTTTACATGAGGCAGCACTTTTTCCTCTCTTTTCTTCACCATATATATACACATACACACACTTATATATACATAAAAATAAGACGTATTTTGTTCACTTAAAAAAAAAACAATAGACAGAAGGTAACGCCACTTGGATAGAGCCTGGTAAAAAAAAGGGCGCAGGAGATGAAGGATACCACGATCCATCTTCGCACGAAGCCAATAAAAAGCCTTGAAATAGGGATGGTGACGCCAATGCCTTATCCAATGCCGCAGGTTCCGAGAACCTCGTTCTCTCTTCCGCGCGGATGTCACGCGATCCTCTTTCTCCGCGGCCCACGCGCCGCGCCAAGTTTCTTCGCCAATCGCCTCAATCCTCTCCCCCCCCCCCCCTCCTTTCTTTCCCAACACCGCCCCTTCCAGACAAACATAATCGCTGGTGCGAGAAAATGCACAATCCTGACCGCTGCGCATCAATCACTCCCGGCCGAGCCTTCGTAATGTCCGCCTGCCTGTCGACCACCAGATCTCTCTCTCTCTCTCTCTCTCTCTCCCTCTCTCCCTCCCTCTCTCCCACTCCCCTACCCTCCTTAATTTCTTGTTTACTTTCTACTTTCGAAGGTAACCCGCCTACCGCATCCCGTTCCAACACGCTGAGAAGGTCCACCAAATATATATATATATATATATATATATATATATATATATATATATATATATATATATTTCCAGAAATTCAAACAAAGAAAAGAAAAAAAAGGGGGGGGGGGGGGGGGCGATGTGAGCGAGTCTTTCAGCACTCGTCCGAGATGTGATGTGTATCATCTAACCTCGGTGAAAGCAAATTAACGTGTTCTCATGATGCAAATACACTTATAGTACGTGACTCTGAAACGAAATTTTTTAGTAGAATTCTTTAAAATAATGCCAAAAGTCATAAATTTACGCAAATTATGTTTTCAACCACATTTTTGGTTTTCCGCAACCCGCCAATGGAATTCGTTGCCGGAGCAGCTAAGTTGATAATCGAATAATTCGATTTGCAGAGTGAAAGGTTAAACTTTATAACTAAACGGCTCCGATTAAAGCGAAAATGACTTGAAAAAAAATACTAAATCCCGTCTTTGGACATGATTTAAGACAAGGAATTTTATTGAAATAGTGCCCATCTTGTTAAAATTAACTAAACAGTTTATACTTTAAAGTTTCCCTTTGGCTTTCTGAACTTTGATTCACGCCATCCGACACAGATGGCAGCACCGTGATCACACTTTTCCGTTCAATTTACGAAATTTCTCCCACCGAATGCAGTATACCGAGAGCTAAGATGTTACACATCAAAAATTATTGGGTCCTCACACGAATAACTAAAGAACTTAGTACCTATATGCCACCTTTTAAAATATTTTAGATATTTGTTTGAAACAGATAAATCATTTAAATACTGTGAATAATACACATTCTCAAATAAGAAACCGAAAAAAAATTGTAATGAAATTCTTTACTACGCTTAATAAGGTTCGCAAGCTTTCGCGGCCATTGTCTGAAATGGCTTGGCAAGTGGGCTCTAGCCACTTTTAAGGCGAAGAGTTTATTGATGTAATACAATTTTACAATGTAAGTTATAACAGCCGTATGGAACTGCAACAACCATTTATTAAATTTAATAAGAAAAAATACAAAAAGACTATGGTTTTGAAAAAAAAAATCTTAGTATTTAGTTGCATTATGTGCTGTTTTAAAACTGATAGTAAATAAGCCGGGATTTGTAAAATGTATGATGTTTGGGGGAGGGGATGGTAAAGGAAGAGGATTATCTGCCCAGAGCGCTAGCAACCTGAAATCGGGGCCTGCTTACAACTGTAATAATACTGCAAAAGACACTTGGGTAAGGTGTTTGGCAATCTCTTGACTGTGTAATATGTGCCTTAACGAAAGCAAAATTTCAACATTAAATGTTCAAAAATATATATTATTGCATTAAAACTGATGATACCGATATTACATCTCTACGTACGTTCCCATCTCCACTCCTTAAGGCGCCCGCCTACCTGGGAGCACATCCCGAAATTTCACTCGCTGGCTGAGCGACCTTGCCGGGCGACAGTGGTCGGTACTGGAACTAGGCGGCTGCAGCAGTGTTCGCACAGCGGGAGTGCTATCCATTTCCCCCCTCCAAAGGAGAGTCACCACCGTAGTAGGGTGTTTCCAAACCACCAGTACTTCTGCTCTCACGGCGGAAAGAAAGACAGATGATACCGCGTGCATGCTCCTCTCTCCACCCTCTCCCCCTTCCAGCTTCCACGCCACCGCTCCTTGGTTGCAGACGGAGCTCTTATTCCAAGGCTATCCATTTCATTTACGTCTCGCGAGGACCTTTCTGATTGTTGATGTATAATCGTATGAGCTACATGTAGTCAAGATGCTAGATTATGAAGCGTACGGATGTCACAGTTTCTCCAAACATAATAAATATTATTTAATAAAATATACATTTCTCCTTTCCAAAGAATAATGATATGTGTAGTAAATTGGTGAAAACATGCAATAGGAAGGACAAATTCTGTGTAAGTGGAAGCAAGTTAAATAAATTGTGGTTTCCTTCGTAGATGAGTTACTCATATTAGAATAATCATTTTATTTTTGTTTATTATCATCAATAGTAGGTTATGTTCACGTCGAGCGATATATTTCGTACAAAATATCTAGTAGTTAGTTATAATAATGAACTCTTTCATAGTAAAATATTATTCATTGCGTCGATTTGCGTAATATACAATAGAAAAAAATACAAATTAACATTATTCAGAACCTAATAGTTGTAAGTACAGTTATTTTACATATCCATGAATGTTTTGAAAAATGATATTGTAATCATTTAATACATTTCATTTATTTTTAACACAGTGCAATCTTGTGAGTAATTGAAAACATTTATAAGTGTATTCATGTGTCATTTATCCTATATAAGACAAATACCGTTGCTTTGTTAATACAAACAAAAGGTACTATGTGTACTAAATTCAACGAAAGCCCTTCAATATTGTAATTTTATTACAAGTTATCATAATAAAAATTTAGGCGACAATATAAACAACATAGATAAAGGTAAAACTATAACTTTTAACACAAAAGTTTTAAATTAAATATGGATTAATAAAATATAAAAAAAAATCGTTTGACAAAAAAAGGGCCCAAAGTATCTAACTACAGCAACAGCACTTGCGCGGCTCTAGTTTTTATAATTCAATCTAGATATTAGCTTAAATTTTCCTAGTTGTATCAACTAGTTTTTAAATTTAAGTAAATATTAGTTTAATCTATATATATTTTTTATGAATTGTAATATAGGTGTCTCGGCATTTTACTATTACCTAGTTGAACAAGTTTGCTAAGATTGACAATAGGCCTACGCTCTAACAAAAATTATTTATGATTGCCTTTCAAGTGTAAAAGACAGTCGAATCAATATAAAATTAACTACGAGAACTAGTTATAACAAACAAAAAAATTTAAGTGGACAAAATATCATGACACACCCACACACACCTACACACACACACACACACACACACACACACACACACAATGATCGCACTCAAATTATTAAACATCAGTTTCAGTTCAGGACTGGTGTAAATTAAGTTACTGACAATATCTTATTTTCCGACGTGTATCATCGAGTATTTTATTAAAGAATCGTTTTAATTTAAAATTTATGGATAAACAATTTTGATCACGTATTATCTTTGTATTGCGAGCGAAAATGTAGCATATTCCTGAGACTCGCACTGCATCAAACGAAGTCCGCTTACCCGCGTGAAATGGGCTATCACAAACTCGCAGCTAATAGTGAATCGTTTTCAATCATTACGGCGGCATTAATAAATTTGCCATTTTTTTTTAAATTTTATATATTTACATTGAAAGTTCGAATGGAAATAAAATGTTGTGTAGATTTTTTTTAAAAAATTCATCAGCTATACAATGTTAATTTTCTAAGAAACATACCTATTTGAGACTGCCTAGAACATATTTGTATTTTTATGCTGTAATTTATGAGAAGTTTACTTAAAAGTAACCTTAGTTCAAACAAAATATAAAATGCTTTTGTATAAGTTAAGACATTAGTATTTATAAAAAATTAAATTATTTATAACAAATACATGAAATAACAATATGTATAAAACATGTCCACAACAAATATGCACACAGGGGAAAGAGCGAACACACCAAGTTCATTACTCAGTTGTAACAAATGTAACGGAATTAAACAATAAGTACAGAAATGTAATATATGCAAATGTTTAGTTAGAAATAAATCATATGTGACTATGTCTTGAAAATAAAATTCCATACTTCAACAAAATACAATTTGTCAAGAAACTTTTGTTTCAAAACTGTGTACATTATTTTTTTTATGTCATGCACAGGTAATCCTTTCGGCTATTGCGGATCCACAAGTTCAGGGAGCATAAATTCTATGTAAAAGTCGTTTAACTTTTTTACCATTTTTCCTTCCCAAAATGATTTACTTCGCTCAATTTTTTGGACAAGCATGCCCAAGGGAGTCCACACTACGAAATAACACGTCTGTCTTTGAGCAATATGCATTTTTCCCTGTACTTGATACATATACCTGTCGTCTTCTTTCAGGCGTAGTTCCCCATTTTCAAGACGACAGAATTTTATTTTATTTTGTTGTATACCCTCTTCTGGAGTAAGGCGTGATTCTGAAAAAGGGCACTTCACCTCGACAACTGAATCTTCGCCAATTAGACCATCCGGGGTAGCTGCTAACCAAGGCATCTCTTGGTCAACAAACAATCCTGATGCTGTAATCGTTTTGCCGAGAGTTTTTTCTAGCTGTTCTAGGGCTATAGGTTCTTTGGCCAATCCGTATTTTGTAGCGAACGATCCTTGAAATCTGCTTTAAATTAAAGATATAAGAGTTTTTGATCTTGGTGTTGATGATTTAAATTTACAAATACGGCCGAAAGAAGATGCTGTTAATCGTTTATAACGTTCTGCCAACCAAAGCTGAGAGTTAATTTGAGCTGTCGTGTTAGCCTGAAGAGAATTTCTTTCACATTCATCAAGGCTAAGTTTTACCAAAAAGTTTTGCTTTTGTCTTTGGAATTCTTCTTTAGTCATTTCAGGTTCTGCATTCACATTGCCATAGTGACAATCTGGCCCAGTCATTACTAATCGCCTACGTTTAATTTTTTTCGGTTTTTCTTGGAGCCGCTTTCTCCTTTTTTCTGCAGATCTTTGTTTGTTCTGTATGTTGCTTAACACCATATTATCAAAGCTACAGTCAAAATTTTTACTGTGTCTACTTATTCTTGCTACTTCTGAAAACAGGCGATTTTTATAAAAAATACGACGCCCCTGAATGATTGCTCGTACTAGTGTGGTAGATGTTTCAGGAACTAATACAGTTGCATTTTTTCCACTTATTTCTGTAGAGGCGGGATACTCTGACAGGCCATTGCTATTGACTTCACTTGCTGGTGATAACGGTAGAACACTAACATCTGATTCATCCCAATAATGGTCAGGTATGGCAGCGTGATTTACTTGACTTGTAGTGGACAGGTCACTGTGCACGTTACTGCTCTTTGTAGGGGTTGTCACTTCAAATGACACATCAGGCCAATGAGAGCAACCTGGTTGAGTGTTTTCCAAAGAAAATGTTGTCAGTGTGGTTAGTTGGATGGGTGATCTGAAACAAAATGTTTGATAACATATTACAGCAGTTGTACAGCAGTGTCAAATCTACATTGTTATTTGAGTACGAAGCACAGAAAGATCTCCTTTAATGGACTTCACGACGCAATGGGCTATTTAGAGAATTAATGTAAAATAAATTAAATTCAAATTAAGTAAGCTTGGAAAGATGAAGTTTAATTAAAGTGTAAGGTGCGTATAATGAAAGGTTAATGTTGTCTGCGTGACCTGCGTGATAGGCAGACATATCATTCCTTATCATACAAAATATTTTATAATCATTTTAAATTAAATGACGGCATTATAATAATTAATTAAAAAGGTGAGAAGAAACCGCAGCATCTGAGTACATTCCAAATTATAGCTGTAGTTTAAGCACTACCAATCTTACAATTCCAGTTCGTATACGACATAAGTATTTAAAACTCAAGTAAGCGTTCGTGTGTGGACCTAAAATATTATATATCTACTTAATTGTGTTGAAATATGTTATATCATATTTAAAAAAATCATCAGTTTTGTTTTCTAAGCAAATGTTTCATTTGTTTTCCTTCAAATTGTTTTAATAAATTCATAGACTTTTTAAAATCTTCATCTGTTCTGCCCCTTACTTTGACTCGTGAAAACCCCCCTGCTAATTTTTACCCTCACACATCGTAACAAATTCAGCGTCAAGATCTCTCATCTCCAAGAAATACAAATCTGTTTACTTACCCATCACGCGTCTTCGCATAACTGTTGCCACAGGAGTCACCCTGCAGATCGTCAGTGCAAGGGATACACGGATTTTCCAAAACTGCTGTTTTTGCTCCATCACAGTTCTTAATTTTCTTGAGATCTTCTGGCTTTATTAATTTTGTTCTGCGCCAAATAAAAGTTTAGGTAAGTTTACCACAAAAATTTAAATGAATATTCAAATTGTAAGTTTTCCTGTACTTTCGGACAGATTTATTATAATATGTAGTATAGGTAACGTGACCATACGTCCTACTTAGGGCGGGACAGTCACGCTTTCAGGCTGTCTGTCCTGCTGTCCCCAGCGAGGGCAAAAATTCCCCGCTTTCGCAAACAAAATGATAATTCAACATACCTAATGAACAAAATATGAACAATTGACAAAACACAGTTAAGTGTCGCAGTACTGAAAGCCATTTTGATTACCAAGACTAACATCAAAAAATCATATAATGAACTTCATTCCTACTTGAAACTAGACCCGATATTTTGAAACAGATTTTTTCCGCCGACAAAAACAAAACTCCCTAGACGTATGATGTCATGTCATAAAGGTTTATTTGATTTATCAGCTCAGCTGGCTTAGTAACTCAGCTAACATGGAAAGCTGGAATCACAGTGCCCCGACGGCCCCGACACGACAGGCCCGAAAAGTTCAATAGCCAATTAAATACAAGCTCGCCGTGACGTCACCCCGGCAAAATACGCACCCCGAGGGCCAGCAAGGAATAGATTATATTTCTAATTCCGTCGTGTCGTACTGCCCGACAGATAAGAAAACGCCAACGGAAAAGAACCAGTACAGAACTAAATTTCAAAAATATTTACCTACTTGGTGAATATTTTTGCTGGAAAGTGAAATTTCGTTTTACGTGTTGATGAATTTAAAAATTGGTAGCTTCCCTTCGTCTGTTTGCGGTTAAAGACGTTATTTTAGAATCGTGAAGATTGGATTTAAGAATGGACGAGTTCAACGAAGAACTTCTAATTAGTAAAGTCCAAGCTTATGCTATTTTGTATGATATTGGTGTGAAGGACTACAGAAACCAGCCAAAAAAAAAAAAAAAAACCTTGCTGGGCTGAGATAACATATAGTTTTTCGGGAGAAGAAGTTGACGGTAAGTTAACTAAATATTTATCAGTTCTGAATGCAGTTGCTTCGAGTTTTTGGCTTGGTTATTTAAAAAAAAAAATTGTACTTTTTAAATTATTTGTAATCCACATATTACCATTTGCCGAAGGCCAAATTGAAAATCGTCGGGTTATTTTTGTCGTGGTATTGTGACCCTACGCTTTTAAATCTGTCGTGCTGGAACGCTGAACGAAGGTTTGTCGGGCCTGTCGTGTCGGCCTCGTCGTGGTATTGTGACTCCAGCTTAATACAACATAAAGTTATGTAATAAACTCTATCTCTATCCTTCTTTACGAAATTCTGCAGACATTCTGCTCTGACGGAAAAAAAATAAATAGCTACATCGATTACCAACAGTGGACGTCTCTAATCTAAGAAATAATTCTAAGATATTTTATTATCCAAGCATAAAAGCTATGTGGCAGAAATTAAATTCTGTCCACGCAGTACTGAGAACATGAGAAAATTTAGCCAAAGTTAGTCCGTTCGCAAAACATGTCAGTTTTTACCTTGAAGCATTAAAATAGTACATAATATATATTTAAAATATCAAAATTATTTTTAAATTGAAGGAAATGGAGTTTAAAATTCACGCCTTGTTTATGTTTATGTAATAAATATTTTAAATACCTATAATGTTCAATATCCAATTCATGCCGTTACCATTTATGAGCAAAGGTTTCCTGGTTATAACTTACTAACGATAATGAATTTACACGTACGAGTTAAAGAATGCGTTCCATTTATTTACTGATGCATAAAAACTTTTATCATCGACCTTCTAACTGGTAAATAGCATGTAATAGCTACGAAAAATTGCACTGTAAATTGGTTTCAGTTGTTTGTTTGTATCGTGGTGAAGATTTACCGTCGCAACTACGCGATCATTTGGTTTCGTACCATTTTATCTCGTTTTTAGCTTTCACGCTCTTGTATCTACATTGTGAGTTGTATTGACCTAATACATATACAGTACAGGTTTAAAAAGGAAAATTTTTACTACTGGCATCTTCTCTTACACAGTTAACGAAACATATACATCCATCAAACGTGACGCATTTAACATCACTCGAATTTTGTTTTATTTAACTTCCTACATTACGCCGGTTAAACTAGCGAGAGGATTATATTATTTACTAAACCTTAACTTACTGCTACTTGCACGCCTCTATTCGAACTCAGAGCCTATTGCTCCCGCGCCATAACCGACTACGCTATCAGAGACCGTCTGTGAACACAAAAATGAAGTTATAATATAAAAATTAAAAATAAATTAGTAAACACAATAGTAATAATGTAAAATTATACCTTGTGCCGTCGAAATATCTAACTTTTCCTTTTTTCCAGATTCGTTTCTTCCGAGTGGCGTGTAATCTCAACCTTGATTTCTTTCCCTTTCTTCGTTCGTCGTCGACAGCTTTCATTTTAAAACAAATATAACATATATATTCAAAGGAAACAGCTGAACATAATGATGTAAAATAAAAACAATCCGGCCACGTCCAGCGACTCCACCCCGCAACTGCGCTTGCTTACTGCACGCCCTGTGTCGAGAGTGGAGGGGGCATCAGGCGCGCCAACCTGACTCATCTTTCACCTCCCCCCGCGGAAACGAGCCGATTGCTGTTCTACGGCTGAGAGCGCGCCACGTGATGGACTGCCAACAAGTGCAAAACATGCCGCAGTAATACAAGTGCCTCTCGGAATTCAATGCGGTGACCCTATAATTTTATTGGTGTATATTTTGTATCAAGGTCCATTGCATGTCTCTATATTAGTGCCACATAGATCCCGTGAATAGTTTGTAAGATACTGCAGCCTGAAAACCCCGTTTTTGGCCATGTTGAGGGATTCTAAAATATGTTTTTTATATGAATAATTAATTTCTAATAAAAATTAAGCCTATACCTGAAGTGTGTGTTCTTTTCGTACGGAAACCAATTTCGAAAATTTTCCATAGCTTTCTGTAAAAATGTGTATTTCAAACACACTGCAATGTTGTACACTTGCTAGGTAGGCGGGCGCCTTAAGGCTCCGTCTGGAACTATTTATAAAAATTTTAATTGATACCTACCTAGCATTGATTTTTCTGCCATAAATATTTTCAACATTTATTCACTTAGTGTAATATCATGCGTGTGAAAAGGCGCGCAAGTCTACATAATTATCATCACTTGCATGTCTTTTTACGGTTGAAAATATTTGTGGTAGAAAAATATACGCAAGGGAAGTTTTGAGTAAAATTTTTCGAAAAAGCTTTTAGTTAAAATCAATGATGAAAAAAAAAATTCACATGGCGTGAGAGAGTGAGCCTTAACGCAACCTTAACCCCACTACCTGGCTCAGAGCAGCAATTCTCTACCTTGTTCTCCTGAGTGGCCAATCAGATCACGGGCTGATCGTCTACCGCGACGCAGGTACCTAGATTGAGTATCGGATGACGTCATGCCAGCGGCAGGTAAAGGGGGTTGCATCGACGGGGGTGAATGGCTACTTCGACCTCACATCTGTGGCGATTGGCTCTCCCCCCCCACCTTCTCAAACTCCCCCGCGGTGGCTCTGAGATTACATAATTTAGCGATTTCACGTCCATTAGAGGTCGTTTCCAAGATGAGGTTCCAGTGAAGGGTTGCTTGCTCGAGCAGAAACGTGTTAAAACCATCCTCGAAGTCGGTTACTTCAGTACATAATTTTATGGTCATCATAAATAACTTTGCTACGTATGGTTCCTGTATCCCTTCGGCTTTTGCCTCTATTTTGTTCTCCTCCCCTCTCTCTTACGCCACACGAAATGACTTGGCAAAATACAATTCCCCAAAAGTCAGGCATAAAGATAAAAGCGTTTATAAAATAATAAGAGCGTAGCGGTAGCACGTAAAAGCTCTGCGCTCGTGGAGAGAAATTAGACGAAATTTGTAGATAGTAATTTATGGTTTTGCAATAAATTAGAATGGTACCGGATTAAGTGTTTTGTTTTTAACTCTACGCTTTTTTTATTCCCGTTTCTTCAGTGGTTCTTTTTTTTTTAATTGGTCCAGATAAATGTTTTACACAAACATTATTCCATTTACAAATAATTTGAAGGTATTCTATAGTGTACGTACTAAGGGCGTTTTGAATTTTTACGATAAAAAATGTATAGAAGTCGCACCATGATAACAGCTACAATAGATACCATTTCTTCATAATCTACTCTAATAACATGGCCTGTGAGACCACACCGTAGCTATAGCTTTCATGGAAGGTGAAGTCTTCTTTACCCGAAATTTTGATTAGGAATGCCGCTATATCCGCATTTTTTCATATGTGAATTACAATCCATAAATATGGGTTTATGGTAGGAAATATCTGAAGTTCTGCGCTTTTCTGGCGTTCAATGCTGTCTGATCGTTGGGCATTCAAACGAGGACTATGCGTGTATTTTATAGATCTCTGGCGGGCCATTTGGAAGTGGCCTGCCAGCTTGACTGGCGTAGCTGAACAATGCAAAGCAGCTTATGGATTTTTCCCTCAATTGAACATATATTTAGTTTCGCAGATGGATTGTTGGAAAGGGGAACGGGCTGATTCGTGGATCTCTGCTCTCTTTATTTCTTGACTATATTTTATGACCCTTACAATAAAATTTAACTTTTCTTTTCAATGGTTTACAATATTTTGTTTTCAGCTTTACATTTTTTTAATCTTAAAATCCATATGCACTGAATTAATTCCTTAATATTTTTGAATGAAATATGTCTGAGCACAAATAAAAATTTCATTTGACAAATTTGTTTCTTATACAAAAATATGTTTTCCCGAATGAAATTCTGTAATGATTTTAGTCCATATTCTTCTTATAATGTGAAATAGATAGTTAAAAATTTCAGTAAGAATTTTTTTAACTTTTCAATGTTTTTGTTGAACGGTAAAGCATAAAAAGTATATTATGTTTGTATTTGTAAACCGCCTACATATATATTTTATAAAGTTATAACAACCTTTAACTCAAGAAAATTAGCTTCAGATTAAATTGAGTAAGTTTGGCAGTAGTAAGATATTGGGGAGTCTGGCACAGGCTTCAGGCTGAGGAGCAAGGAGCGGGTCTGTGACCGACCGAACTATTGTATTGTGATGTCACGGCGACCATCTTGGATGAACTTGAATCCAACCTTGACCCCGGCGGCCATCTTGGATTCCGTAATCTCTTGGATTCCATAATCTTTTCCACCATTCTTTTTCTAGAACATTCCGCCATCTTGTCATTGAACACCCCACTCCCTAATGTTTCACTTTATGTTGCATTCGCCATCTTGGATTCAAGTAACGTTGCAATTTTTGTTTCGGTCGTCATCATGAAAATCCGAGAGTTTAAGCTAGAAAATCGGAGAATATTTTAAAATGTATAAAATATATACGAAATTATATTATATTTATAATTATGTATTGCCAAGGTGCCCACCATCTTGTCAGTCATCTTGACCGCCATCTAGAATATCCATACTTTTTTTAATTAGAAATATGGGAAACAACCCAAAAATCGTCGAAAAATCATTTGTTAAAATAATGATCGTTTACAGTGCTGGTTCGATCTCTGATCAGTACAAAAAATGTAGTTTATTAAAAACACCATAAAAGTTACAGTTCAAGATATAAAAAAAATTACAAATAAAAAATGTATTACCTATTTTTTCTACTCTACTACAAGAAAAAATAAACAAATCACTAGCGTTTCTCGATTTAAACAGTCGTCTTTGAAAGTGAAGCGAGCATTTTTTATACCTTGACATGTCTTCAATTTAGGTCGACTAATTGGCACACCACATTTCTCACACAGAGAAAAATTTTCGATTTCATTAAAAGGACAGTGGCATATTTCATGACATTTTTCACTTGGAATATTTGCTAATGCTTTGCCACAGAAGGTACAGTTTTATTTTGACGAATGATTAAATTAGTGCTTTGCAAAACCACCTGTGCTTTTTCAAATTTCCGCAGTGTATAAACTGACTACAACACCTGTTGCACTGGTATTTAATGCGTTCAGACTTATTATTAAAATTGTGTATTATTTAATTACGAATTTTCAAGTTTTTGATTTTGTCACAGTACGTACAGTCGTTTGATGGAACGTCAGTTGCTGCTTTCTTTATTTTTGTCACTGGCACTGTTGACAACCATTCCAACACTGGTGAAACTCCAGCCACAGAAATCTTCAAGATATGCTCTGCTATAAACACACTGCATGCATCGAAATCTCCTGAAGTGATGAAAGAGTAGGTTCAACTGTTGATACCGTTGCCAAAAAAATTTGCGTCGTCGTCGCTGTCGTTGATATCGGGATCTCTGCAGCTGTCAGCAACGTAGCCATCGGGGTCTGAGTTGTTGATTGTAGGCCTTCCATCTAGGTTGACGTTAATGATAGTAACGATGCCATAAAGATTCTCAAAATTCCCAGATACTGGAATAATATGTGAGATGAGTCAAACTAGTCGATACCCACTGCACCACAGCCAAAGGTGGAATGAGAGTTTAATCGCCGGGGGCTCACTTATGGCGACTGGTATGAGACGCAAGTCAAAACAACAGTCAGTTTAATTTTTATAAACAAGTGCATGTTTGCGCTTAACTGAACCAGTGCATATTTCGTAATGCCTACGTAAGTTCTTGATGCCTAAATTGTTTATTACATTTGATGCACTGAAACAGAGTTCTTTGCAGTACATTAATTGGACATCCACGTATTTTATGTATGCGAGCGATTGTTGAGTGAATGACGTACCACAGTATTTGCACTGAAGCGATAAAAGACCATCGTTCATTGAAGTCTCCAAAATACCGGCAAACCTTCAAGCGATGGAACAGTGCCTGTCGATATCTCCTCTGCAGTTGGTAGCACACTTGTTTCTAGCAGTGATGAGACAGCTTCCACCGGGACCTCTGCAGTTGGCGGCCCCGCTGCGTTGGGATCTCCGCAGCTGCAGTTGTGTCGCTGCCACCAGGGTCTCTACTGCTGATGCTAGGTCTTGCATCAAGGTCGACATTCAAACACCAACTAAATATTAGGAAACTTACTGAAGAGAGCCGATCCGCAATGCACCACTGTCAAGGTGGACTGAGGGCCCCGTCATCTGAACTTCACTTATAAATATACCCACCGTTGTTGGTATAATAAGTGAGTCAAAACAATGACTTTTTGGTCTATTAAATTTTTTTAGATTAAAATGCAGGTAGGTACCTTAAAACTCCAGAAATAAAAAAAACTAAGTTCAATTTTCCCAAATTTATTTTTTAAAAAATACACAAATACATTCTGGGTTAAGACATTAAGCAATTTCGCAAGAAAAGTCTTAAACGCTGCATGGAATGCCTCGTCGACTCCGGTTCCAACTGGTTCGCGGGTTTCAGGCACAGGAACACAGGTATCCGACTGGTCCGTTTCTTCGGCGACGACTGCTTCGGCGAGACATGAACGACGACGTATGCGACAGCGGCCGCACCTGGACTTTGACTCGGTGCTTGTTGAGACAGAGCTAGGTCACAGACAGAGCTAGGTCAAGACACATATCGTTTGGACGTCTATGTAGATGCATCGCAGGTTGCAACAGGTTGCAACAAGTCCAACTTTGGTGTGGCACATGCAGGACGAAGCAACTACTTCTTCGATGCTGGCTGGTAGGATCGTGTGTGGTCTCGTGATAGATGGCTCAGTTTCCAGGTTCGCAGCAATCTAGCTGCTGCTGAGTCGGTTCGTAGGACACAGGAAAGTGCAAAAAACCCCAGTGCTGAGCAACTCCGCCACAGGTTCCCGTATGTGTGCGCAGATACCCGGCATCCCAGTAGCTGCACTCGACACTGCTGAAGCTAGGTCTTACGCTCACGTTCACGTTGGCAGGATGAAACGAAAACAGCGTCTTGCAGGTCAGACGGCAACTGAATGTTGCGAACCATTTGCACACCTGGAATAGATGCAGGCTCCACTCACACTGCATGTGCCATTTCCGCATTAGCTGCGAGTTTGTACAGGCATATACTCGTTCAAACTACAAAAACTCTCTTCTTTCTATTACATATATGTTTACCTTGTTTTAAACCAAACACGTATGTTTTAAACCAAACACGTAACTTTGGAAGTCGGAATACAGATAAGTTTCTACGAAGATCCATTTACTTTAAAATTACGAACAACTTTTCGTTTATTTGAAGTGAATTCTTTGTTTAAAAGTCTGTAAAAGTTTTGTAATTTCTAATAGTGTAGAATCAGGACCCAAACATTTAACCACCATGGCCAAAATTTACGGATATTCTTGAACAATTTTTAACCAGTGAAACGTTTAAGGTGAACCATTTTTAACATCGTAGTGGGACTTGTTCGAGAAGTGATACACGGCCTTAACGTGAGGGCTGACATCACTTGTACAGATCGCGCGGCGGATACAATGGAATGCTTGAAGCACTTCTTAGAGGAACTAGAAGCTTCAAGCGTGGTAAGCGAGCGTCCCGCAAAGCTGAGGAAGTTGAGGATCCTGGCGAGAGTCCTCGTGAAAAGAGAAGGGGGGGGGGGGGGGCTTCAGGACCGCAGCAAGAGCAGACTCCTCGGGACTCTGAGACAGAACACTTTGCAGCAACTAACACTTTTCCATAGGGTCTGACCACGCAGTTCACTTAGCTTTATAAAAGTAGGTAGTTTCCTAATTTACTTAGCTCCTGTAATTTTTTGTCTAATATTATTTATTGAATTCAGAATGCAATCTTTAATTGTTGATAAACTATTTTATGACTTCAATAAGCATTTTCATAATGGTTTTTAAAAAGTTGAACGTCAGATTTATATTTTAATCCCAGCATGAACTTAGCACATGTGATTTAGTTGTTCACAATTTTGATTTAGCTCTGTGTGTGTAGTCTTGATTGCACAACTTTTTTTTATTATATCACTCGTAAATTTAAAAATTAATTTTACACCCGAAATTCCGTAAACCTGATTTTTTAGGGATTTGGAAAAATCGTATTTTCTGTTATTTATTTAAGATTCATAAAATTGAAGAGTTTTAAGAGAAATATTAATTACTGAAGGTTAATTCATTGCTTTAAACAACAATTTAGTGATTTTAGTTCAAGCTCAAATTAAAATATAAAATTTCTCCAAATGTTTTTAATAAAGCCTTAAATAATCACTTATTGAAATGAGGAAAACATTGATTATTTAAAATAGGGTTATTTGTTAATTAAATTTAAATCATAGTAAAAAACATAAATATAGAAGATCAATAATTCAGAATGCTACCCCCTTAAAAGCAATTTATAACGTACAATATTTTTATAATTATATAACACAGAATTTACCTTAAGAAAAAATTAATTTTCACGAGCATGAAGGTTTTTTTTTCTTTTTCTGATATTGTTACACACTAAATAGTCACTGTATTATACAAAAAAAAGAAATAACAAAGTTAGTTTTGATGAAAATGTTTTATCCTGGTCAGTTTAATTGTAAAAGTGGCCCAATTAACATTAAAATATATTAATTACGTTAGTGGTGATCAGCAGTGCTCAGTTTGACATTGTGTTCTACACGCCAAAAATAATTTATCTGAGATTAATTAAATCATGTGTTGCATTAGTCTATGTGTCCGATTTTAAATTTTTCTTGCTGTTAACATACTAGAAATATTACAGTTATGTCTTTGACAGTCTAGTATTCCAAAATTATGGAACCTAATAAAAATGTCTTGATAAAAATATTACAATGTCTATAACTGAGCTTATTTTAATCTAACATTCTTAAAGGCTATATTTCATGGTTACGAGACAGACATGATTACCGTTAAGATCCTGATTCCTTACCTACAGTTTAATAAACATAAATAATTTAAAAGAAGCCATTAATTTATCTACACGCCAAAAATGTAAACCTTTTTGTCACATTTAGATGCTGAAATCTGTGTCACACCATTCATTTAATTTAATATTTTTGTGTTTATGATTATTATTTAAGGATTATTCCTTCATGTTTTTATTTGTTTTGTGTCACAAATTTTGTCACCAAATATTTACTTAGTGTTTTTTTAATAGCGGTAAGAAGTCACGCAAGTGTTAATCATTATTATCTCTTGCATAAGATTTTACATTTCGTAAATTAAGTTTAGCAAATCGGCCCTAACATTTAACGAAATTTGTGACCAAAAAACAAACGCAAAAGATCCAATGTAATAAATTTATAGAAATAAACTTTGAATAACAGTACAGTAGGAAAATTTAATAACTGATTATTCATATTTCAGATTCAAAGAAAGCTTGCTAAATAACCGGAGAAAATGTCTATTAACATTTTACCGTTACTGCAGTAGACCTTAACTGAGTTTTCCCATTAAATAAAGTTTGATAATTTATATTCAATATGATTATGAAAACCTTTAAGCCAAGTCGGCAAGAGAGAATATTTTGATTGATATTTATTAAAAATTTTATATTTTAATGTGTATATTCCTTTAAATTTAAAATTAACATAGTAATTAAACTTTTATTGTATATGGACGAAATGATTGCATATTTTATAATATGTTAATATTTAAATGTATAGACAGTAGGTACTTCAAGATGTAAAAAACATTTAAAAGTGTTATTTACTTATTTTTACTTAAAAAATTGTCCATTATATAGCTCGCCCAAGACAGCAAAAAGTGATTGTTCTTTCACAGGCAAAATGAATTACCTTCCTTACTTTTAAAAAAATTTCAAAAAAATGAGTTTCCTGGTGGACTGATTGAAAAAGTTTTAAACTTTTCAGAGAGTTCCTCAGCAAGAAACTTTGAACAGGTTTATCTTTAGTCACTGCAACTTTTTTAAAACTTATTTCGTTACATTTCCGCAGTGAATATTTAGTCAGAAAAAAATTCATCTTCAATTCTGCCATCAAGAAAAGAAATATTTTTCCTCTCGGAAGATTTTACTAAATTTATGCAAACGGAGAGTGTATGATATCTATGGCTAAGAGGAATGTCTTAAAATACAAATATTTTAAATATTATTAATCACTTAAGTAATATTTTTATTGAGTACTGATTAATTATTTTAGTTTCAAAAATGAAAAAAGAGATATATGAAGATAACTTATTAATAATTGGGAAAACTAAATTGCTAAAAATGGTTGTGCTAAAATAGATTGAGCATTGCTTAATGCCTACTAATAATATAATTGGAAAAGTCTGTTTGTCCTTCTTTTACGCATCAACGAAGCAACGGATTGAAATTATTTTTTTCATATTAATAGTTTATGGGCCGGAGAGTGAGATAGACTACATTTAATAATGAAATTCCATTCCTAAGGGAGCGAAAAAGGGTAGAATTCAGTTTATAATAGAAAATCATAGGAAGAAGGTCATATAGACACAAGCAGTGAGTTTGTGTCAACTCCCTATGTCTGCCACACGGTCATATAGTGGAGAAACCCATCCGCTTAGTGAAACTAGTAGTAGTATATAGGCTAATAGTTACTCCTGCGCCTGGTCTCTGAGTGAGGAGCTGGAGCCCATGTTCGCTATCTGGATTGTGATACCACGGCCGCCATCTTGGATTACCTTTTTCTTAAACTTCAAAATTTGCCGAAATTCTCTAAAAAAAAATGACAAGATTTTTTTTCCAAAATATGCAAAAAAATTCACGAAATTTCGCCAAAATTTCCAGTTTTTAGGAAAATAATTCCATCAAAAAAATCAAAATAATTCTGAAAAAATGAAGACAAAATTCCCTTTTCGAGGTAAAAGTTCTCATTTCAGTCCTCAAATAATGCTGATGGCTTTAAAATTCCTAAAAAGTGTCTTAAGACTTCTCAAAACAATCCGCCATAAGCCGCTGAGGTCATGACCTGGACCGTTAGAATAATGAAATTGCAGTCATTTTGAATTATGACATCACGGCCGCCATATTTAAAATCCGAAAATATTAACGTAGAAAAAAATTACGTGAGGCCTTTAGGTATGCTGTTATTTTTGCTGTGTAACGTGATATTTAGGCCTATTTTTGTGACAGCTTAAAGATAAAAAAAGTTAAAAATGCTTTTACTAAATGTGTGTAGGTACTATATGTATTAAGAAATAAAACGTAGTGAAAATATAACTCCCAGTGGAAATGTTCAACGGAAATAATTATTTTAGCATTTAACTATCATAACTTTGGAACTGATTGAGTTATCTTATTCATATTTCGGAATAATTATCCCCCAATCACTTTCTTCACAAATTTTCATTACTTTTTTCCGGCTGCTGTGGCACTCTTGACTTGCATCCTTCTGAACTGTTTCCCGGAACAGTTTTCTATTCTGGTTTCAGACGAAAGAGCTCGAGAGGTAAAATGTTTCGCTGAAACACACAGCTTTGAGGGCTCCTTTCATACGCTCTTTTCATGCAAACGTTTGAAACACGCTCCTTTATTTGTTTCTAAAAAAATATTTTATTTTTTACATTAAACGAGATAATAATAATTGTATAGCAGTGCAATAGTAAACGCAATAAATGGAAAGTATGTGAAAATAATAAAAAAAAAACAATTTTTATAAAATCATTATTAATAAATTGTTCTTAATCTAATTCTTTACTTCGGAGATCTCCCTGAGGAATAAGATTGTGTTATTGCTCATCAATGTGATATTTTTCTACGAAGTGTTATACAGTAAAAGAAATATAGTTTATTTAACTGCACATCTTAAAACACGAAATAATGTCCAAAAAAGTTCTTAAATATATTCCCATTAAATATAAACGTTTTTGAAAATTTTATTTAAAATAATTGTTTAATTATCTCCATAAATAGATTACTTTATTTTTTAAAGAAATGAATTTTCACTATTCCAAAAACATCGTTTACTTTTTATACCATATAAAAAACAGCATGAACGCAACGATTGGAAACCCTCCCTTGGAATACCTGGAATATAGTTTTTCCCAGGATAAAAGTTACATAGGTTGACACCTTTACCAAACAATTTGTGTGTTGTACGAATATTAGAAGCATTCGGAACTCAAGTTTTATATCTCTCGCATCACACATTCACCCATTGTAACATTTCTTTAACTTAATACAATCAAATTTACGTTATTATGACAAAAATCATATGCACGAAACTTCAGTACTTGCCAATGATGTTTAAACATCTAACCTCGATAACTAGCGAATTCATGTGTTCTCATGATGTTCATGTTGCAAATAAACTAACTTATAATACGAAACTCGAACAAAAAATTAAACGTAAAATTCTTCAAAATTATGCAGAGCTTTATAAATATGCTGATAAATAAAATGTTCGCTTTTCAAGAAACAAATTTTTTGGACGCGAATTACACACGTACTTTCTACGCCGACCGCTAAAATTCTCTGCCTGGATCGTAAACGTTGCTTGCAACCATCACGCACAGATAGCAGCACGAAACACACAATTAATAACGGCTTCGATAAAAGAGGGAAAAAAATTTAATTAATTCTAAACCTCAACTTTGGACCTGATTTTCGATAAGTAATTTTATTAAAATACTGTCCATCTTGTTAAAAGTCACTAAACAGTGAATACTATTAAGTTTACTGACACGTTGGAAGTTATACCTTTATGGCATTACTAGAATGTTAACCTGAAACACATTTATAACACTCAGTACATGTTTGTATTTTGTTTTTGCTTAAACGACTGAAATAATTCCGTAAATACTTCCTACAAACACACCATAACTTTATTGAACTGTTTCAACATCATTATTATGATTTTAAAAAGGTTTTCCACAGTGATGAGATTTGAACCACATCACGTAAGGTCAACAAGCGCGCGCTCTACTGCTTCTAAGCCTATTATAAATCTAAAATGACAATATGTATTATAATTATTGTAATGCCACTTTTCTTATTTGTTTTAAAACTTCATATTATTTTCACTGTGACTATTTTAGTTTACCAAATATATTCTAGGGTAGTTTCACTATCATAAAGTTACATTTGGCACACCAAAACGTTTGTTATGACTCCTAATATTTACGAAAGTGACTATATACGGTTTTATGTTACTGCACGTGGGTCCGCCATCGTAGACTTCTGTTCCATTTTCACGAAATTACTCCTACCAATGCCGTGTATCGAGCGCTAAGATGTTAACGCGTTAAAATATTTGTTCAGGTGGCTTTGCATTATTCTTACGCAAATGTTTTTTAGGGTGTTAGCTTGGCTTGTCAGCACTTTGGGTTTTATATGAATTTTCCCAGTCCGACGGGCAAGCAGACGTGTCTGAGAGAACGATCTGCACTCAGTGTTAATATCCCAGGGCAATATGCGGTGACGTCAGATCGCCGTGAAATAAATGAGCGTCGCACGCTCCTCTTAGCAGCGACGACACTCCGGGGAGCGCGTGTTTGTAACCGATGTGGCCCGACGACAGGTCGAGGATGGATGAACATGATGGTTGCAGTGGAGAAGGGAGGGGGTGGAAATGTGTGTCAGTGCGCGGGCACAGATGGCGCGGAGCCTGCAGACGTTACAGGGGAATGAATTATTATTTACATATTTATGACGCGCGTAGCGGCCACGCCGTCTCTCTCTCTCTCTCTCTCTCTCTCTCACTCTCTGCAACAATGGACATGGAAAAGCAATCAACTGCCGCCCGGAGGAGTGACGGGGTGGGGTGGGGGGATAAGAGGAGAGGAAGATAACGCGAAATGTTTCGGGACGTCTGCCAGTCCAACTTTTACAGCGAATTTCATGCTCCAACGAAAAAGCTTGATTGTTTCCGAACTAGGAAAAGAGCGAACAAATAAACGACTCTTCGTGTACGTTATTGAATTCGTTTTGCCCATTACTGGGTGTGCCGTGAGCACAGGCAACGTCACGGGGATGACATCCGTGACGTATACTATGCTTGCCGGGACAGTATGATTCTGTGGTGGTTTACCCATTGCCTTCCGCAGGATTAAGGTGAAAGGGACAGCGTGAAGCCCAGCCCTGAACCCAGGGAGAAGGTTAGCAAAATCCCACTCCTCGTCCGGGAATAGAACCCGGGTCCCTTGGCCCACCAGCCAGACACGCTAGCCACAACCAGACCAAGTGGGCGGATAGACACACACATTATATATATCTTTATATATATTTCTTGTGTGCGTGTGTATGTCACTGAACTCCTCCTAGACGGCTGGACCGATTTTGATGAAATTTTGTGTGTGAGTTCACGGGGATTCGAGGATGGTTTAGATTCACAATTGGATATTTTATCTCGATTCTGAGTTAAGAAAAACTAAAAAAACACGCTTTGAAAGCAAAAATTGCAACGCATTATTAGAAGCCATTAAGTTTTGCTATTGTAAGGAACTAAGTAGAGAGTAAGAAAAAAATAAAGATCCTGACAGTTTATAGTGTCGCCATATTTGTTTCAATTTTCAATACCCTTTTTGTATATTACAATTTAAATTGCAGAAAAAAATCATGTTTCATAGCCACACAAATAGTGAGGATGGTTTAGATTCACTATTGGATATTTTATCTCGATTCTGAGTTAAGAAAAACTAAAAAAACACGCTTTAAAAGCAAAAATTGCAACGCATTATTAGAAGCCATTAAGTTTTGCTATTGTAAGGAACTAAGTAGAGAGTAAGAAAAAAATAAAGATCCTGACAGTTTATAGTGTCGCCATATTTGTTTCAATTTTCAATACCCTTTTTGTATATTACATTTTAAATTGCAGAAAAAAATCATGTTTCATAGCCACACAAATAGAGAGTGTGTGTCATTTCTCTATGTCCACGAGGTCTCGCCGCGTCAATTTTCTCCTTGGAGCGAACCCGTCCGCTTAGTTAAATAAACAGCTTTTATCGTTGAATGATTTCATGATTTATTTAATGAAAATATGCTCTCATAAAAAAAATTAGTTAGATAGACATTCAATAGGTGTCTTTCTCTCATTCACTCTCTCTCTCTCTGAAATGTATGTAGCTTGCTCGCGGGTCAGTAATGCAGACAATCTTTACATTCTAGCTCAAAACGGAAAAAACAGTAAATGTGGTTTGCAAAGACATTTTATGAAGTGTCTTCCCGTCATTACATTTGAAAGTAGAAACATATTTACTCAAAATTTAGGTAGTAACATATTTTTATCGTTGAATGATTTCATGATTTATTTAATGAAAATATGCTCTCATAAAAAAAATTAGTTAGATAGACATTCAATAGGTGTCTTTCTCTCACTCACTCTCTCTCTCTCTGAAATGTATGTAGCTTGCTCGCGGGTCAGTAATGCAGACAATCTTTACATTCTAGCTCAAAACGGAAAAAACAGTAAATGTGGTTTACAAAGACATTTTATGAAGTGTCTTCCCGTCATTACATTTGAAAGTAGAAACATATTTACTCAAAATTTAGGTAGTAACATATTTTTATTGCAAAGACTAAAATAGAGGTGAAAAAAATTATCATTTTTGAACATAAGAAAACTACTACAACTGTATCAACTGTTATGTTATAATGTTTAAATTTCTAAATGGTGCAAGATAATACAAAATTCCATGCGGAAAAAGTCGTGGGCAGCAGAAACATATAGTTATAGGTGTGGGGCTATGCATGCTGATTTTTCATATACTGCATGGATGCGAACATGTAAGAATAATCTATCTATCTTACTATAATAAAACAGTACTTTTACTGTCTGTCTGTTTGTACGCGATTTTGATGAAATTTTGTGTGTGAGTTCACGGGGATTCGAGGATGGTTTAGATTCACAATTGGATATTTTATCTCGATTCTGAGTTAAGAAAAACTAAAAAAAACACGCTTTAAAAGCAAAAAAACTAAGCATTGTTGATAATTAGCCTCCATGGCAATGGGATTTTGCAATGTTGTTGCCTTCTGCGTAACCATGGGAAAGGTTTTTGGTAACGGCAGTGGCGTGCCCAAGAGGAGGGCATAATGAGAAGATACAAAATGTCCAGCGTAGAAATACTTACCGCCATATCCATATCTCAGAAAAAGTGCATTTGGGCAGGACAATGTCTGTCGGGTCCGCTAGAAAGATATATAGAGAGATAGAGATATAAATAGAAAGATAGAGAGAGTTATAGAGATATACATAGAGAGATAGAGAATTAGAGAGATAAAGAGAGATGCTTAGTATACGTTTAAAAAATTACAGAAAAAATTGATTGAGGCATTGCAACGCATGCCGGGCATTATCTAGTATATGTGTATATATATATATATATATATATATATATATATATATATATATATATATATAATCTGGCATGTTCAAGACCAAATTTGCGATATTCCAGGTTATTAAAAGTAAATGTAGTGTTTTAACGGGAATTAAGAAAACTAAATTTACAGTAAAATGGTATATCAAACAATTGTAACAACTTGTTCCATGGAAAGAAAAAAATACAGACGAGCGTTAGTTTTCTTCAATAAATCGTTACGGGAAATATACCCGTGAAATGTAACGGTCTAGCAAACAGGAAGCACTGTACTGAATTGAAAACCTATGAACTCTGACCGAACTAATGAAGCAGGCGGCACAGTAACGCGACCTGGAGGCCAAGTTCAACAGCAGGAACACACCTGGAAAAAAAAATCTTAAATCGAGCGGCTCAATTGTTGCCGGTTTACAGAATGTGCAGAATTATTGAATAATAGATTAAAGATATTTCACTGAAAATATCTGCAACGCACAAAAAATTATCGTTTGACTTTATAATTTGTTTCAAACAGGAAATATTTAACCAAACGTCTGCTGGAACTTTAAATTGGTAACAGACGATCAGCAGGGAGAGCCACAGTCGAGCCGAGCTCCAGTGGCGACAGTAAACTGTGGACTAAATGAAAGAATGATTTATTTGTGGACATAAGATTTAAGTGTTGTAATATAATTAGTAGTTGTTGTTAAATAACACTATATACACTCTAAGTGTGATTTTTTTTAATTGGGCTTTCCCTTTCGTACCTGTTTTCCCACACGTTTGTACGACTAATGGTGGACTTTAAAAGTAGTGCTGAACAACTGTTTTTATTGCAAGCAATAGAGAAAGTATTTAATATTGAACAATAGCGTCTGTATAATGTTCAACGGAAACCTGTTGCGGTCGTGAAACTATTTCAGTGAAATCATTTAATGACAGCGAATATTTTTTTTTATTTGGTTGTAGAACTTTGTCGCTTAGTGTTTCACTTAAATAAAAATTTATTTTGTGCAATAAAACATTGTTTGAATCCAACTTGGGAAGGACTTGAGAATATATGTCGAGTTTAAGTTTTCCATATATATTTATTTATTTATTTGTGATGAACGTGTAGCAGAAGTTTGTTGGTGAAATTCTGACTCATCCTGTATTCCTAGTGGAAGAGACGAAGAAATTTCCCGGGTACAAAATAAAGGCATGAGATCGCAGTAATAAAAAAAGAGGGAGGGAACAGCAGGCGAGTCTCCATATTCTCCTGAAAGCGATAACTACTACCCCCCCCCCCCCCCCCATCCCGGGGGGTGGTGCAGTGAGGCGGCGAGAGAGCCGTTGGGCGTCTCGGCTGGAGAGAATTGGCCTTCGCAGCATCGGGCGAGCTGCCAGGAGTGGGTGATGGGGGGAGGGGGGGTTTCGTGATTTTTAACCCCCGCGAACAACTGTTGCTTTGCGAGAGCTTCCAAGGGCAGTCTGATTACTTTCTAACCCGGAATCCACTGCTCATCTGCACGAACTGTAACAAAACACCAGATAACCTTTCTGACTAGTAAAGTATCTGCCCTTAAGAAGCAAATTTAAGAAGTATTCTCAACATATTAAACTTTTTTATCATCAAAGAAACTTTACGTTACTCAAGAAACGGTTTGATTTACCCCGTATCTGAGCTCTTTCAATAAATTCTAACTAAATATAAGTTTGGTGGGTTTTTTACATTGTACTTTGTACTCTAATTGTGTACATATGTTTAAATTTTGCGTGACGTTATCCAGCATATTCTAAAATAAATAAATAAATGTAGGAGCTTGTTTAAACGGTTATTAGTTTAACCATCCCTTGGGCGAGTATCATCACACGTACAGTACTTGGCAGCCCACAGTTCCGTCGCCTCATCAGAGGAATGTCCGCACCATCATTTTCAATACATTTTACCTTTCATGCTGTTACCCCCACGCATTAAAAATATATAATTTTACGACAGCAACACAATTTGTAGTGGTTGTAGAAATTTGTTCAAATAAAACATTATCCAAACGCTCTGTTCCATCTTGAATACTTTCTCTTTTAGCTCCAGTAAAAAAAAAAAAGTTGATCAGTTCTAACTGCGTGTATTAAAGACTTGAAGCATTTTAATACCATAATTCGTACATATATATGTTTGTGTGTGTGTTTTCTACTTTGTTTTCCCCTTATGAACATGCAGTTTTTCGGTCAAATTCGGACTCGTACTGTGTGTAACATTTACAGATCGTAGATTTTCCCGTCATCTCGGTAGTCAACTGCATGTAATTTTTTCTCTGCTGTATTTACTAGCTACTTACTTTTAAATGACTAACTGTGAATCCGACTGTTTGCCTGCTCGGTGACCTAGGACTGCAGCAAACGTTCGCGCCTCATGATCTGTGGTCCAGGCCTCGAGCCGAAGATGCTAGACGCTCAGCGTGCATGTATTTAGTATCGGAACTCAGTCACTCTAGAAAAAAAAGTGAAACTTTTCGCAGGAGAGTCCATATTTTTAGCGCTGTTTGTGTGGAGTGAGAAATATCTAATAATATCATCACAAAATATTCCTATTTAGACGATTTTCCTGCGAAAAATACTGCCTTTATCACATAAACTGTCTCTGAATAGTAGCTATATTTAAGAATCTAGCCAATTATTACCCTAACATGTAAACAGTTCTTTTATTTAATAACTAGATGTTTTAACCTGTTATGTATTGTTTCTATTTTAATATCAGCACTCCGAAATATCGTTCTGTTGTGTGCGTTTCTTTTATGAATTAGTTAAGCTTTTGTGGGAATTCATTTTTGAGTGACATGAGCAATATTCAGTATAACTTACTTCTAATATTATTTACTCGTATATAGAGATATTTTTTATTTCTGAAATAAAAAATTTAAACATTATTAATACCGAAAATTGAATTAAACTCCGTTGCATCATTAAGGCGTGAAACTAATTTTCTCCGTTACGTAGTAATTGTATGGACATCACTTCTATTGGCAAATGTTTTCATGTGCATTGAATGTAACGTGTACATTAATATTGACTTATTTATAATGGGTCCATTTCATATTCATAGTATTAATACATAATATTTAAAAAAATTAAAAAGAATGAAACAATACGACTAATTAATACTAATTACTCTGTGGATTAGTAAGCTATTAAACCAGTTTTTATGTATGAACATGCTATATCGCGAAACATAAATCATTATAAACTCGTTATTTTGTGATTGTTGCAAGCGATTGCAAAACTTTCCACTGTATCGTCTCCTCTCAAACTCAAAGTTGATAACAGAGTCATCTGCTCCTTCTTCGACCGGGGACTTAAAAGTAAAGCTATCGAGAGTTTAACTAGCAAACTGTTAAAACTGACTTCTTCAAGTTCCAAAGTTTCCAAGTATCTATCACGACCGTAAAACCCTGTACGGTCGCTATAAAAAAAAGATCCAAGAAAACCCGTGTTTTCGTCTATTCAGTATAGTTTACATTTCATTATTCAAGTACGTTTACTCGTCTTCGCCTTTCTGTTGGACACTTCTTATTTTTATGGGAAGATTATGGTGGGGAAACACGCGTGAATAGTAACCTAAAATGTTTATTCGCTGTAGAACAACACACTCGGAAGGTTAAGTGCCCATAAAAACACCGAATATTAAAAACATAAACAATATAAAAACGGCACATTGGTGGATGGATAAGCAAAACGAATGGATGCGCTTGGTTCAAGGCGCGAACGAAATTCCACCATAATGGGTCATCCTTTGCCACTAGCGGCACATTATATCAAGAGAGACAGCACAAACGCTAAGCACAAAATAACGAAATTAAATTTATGTACAGACAAAATGTTGCGTGCACACAGTCCAATTTTTTTTAAAAGCGTCCTTAAAACTACATCTTTGAAAACGAGTAGCCAAAATACTTTCTGAAACGCAATTATTAGTTGCATTGTTTGACATTTTACAACACATTAATACCTGCCGTATTTGAATGTTAGGCATCTGTTTGGTGAAATTCAATTATTGCTTGTTCAGATATATAAGTTTTTGATGTGTAACAGATTGGCTACCAATATACGGCATTTGGTTGGATTAATTTCGTAAATGCGATGGAAGTAAAGGAACGTTTCTGTTTCCACACGGGAGTGCTGTTAACCAAGTTTGTTTGGACCTCATTGTTATCAATAAACTGGTCATGGAAAGGATTCATGATGTAGTTGCTGCCACATTATTGGACGGGTAATATGATGAGATCCTGACTAGTGGAACACATTTTGTTGGCCAGGGAAGGAGGATACAACATACTGACAGCTGTCATCGTGTTTATCTCGTTAATGAATACATTAAATTACGCTGCAAGTGACAAATACCTCTTTAAAAATTTCTGCTAATAATAACGAAAACTCGGGTAGTTTTATAAGTTTTTATGTAATGTAAGTAATGATTATACAGTTAAATAATCACACTTATTTTATTTTTCATAGTAGCTGTCAAAATTGTAAATTAAAGGTTTTTTGAAATAAAAATAACAGTAAATTTGTAGCCTAAAATATAATATTATCGAACATTGCAAAGACTTTGAGTTTGATTGAACTACACAAATCAGCTTAAGTGTGTGTATATACAAAATCACGTGAGCCAATGGAATCGTAAAATTTATCGCGATAATTACGTTTCGTAATTTTGTTTTATATTTCAAAATATGTATATTTGGGTATACTTATTCACAAATCTGAGTAATAAACGCATTGCGAGTTTAATTGCGAAAAAACCCCAAATCTATTAATCACAGAAATGTTTTACGTTGAAGAAAATCCTAGGGCATAAGCTGTTTTGTTGCGATGTCCTCTGTCTGGAGTCCAGTGTGTTTGCGCTCATCCTGATTTCTGGTGATCCCGCAGTCATGAGATGACACTCTGCCGATGCTGGGGGGGTTGCTTCCTTCTCTACGTCTGGCCGAGGTGGATTCCTTCACGACATCCCTGGGCTGTGTGCTCGTTTGACCCCGTTGTCTGCTACATGTTGACGGTCCTGGCTGTCTGAAATTCCAGACAGGAGTTCTTCACATGTTGAAAATTATTACGCTCAACTAAGCCATTTTCAAATGAAAGAGTTAGCGAAAGGCCACTGAAAATATTGAGTTTTAACACTTCCAGCACCATCACTGTTTATTTCGGAACTTTTACGTGACTTTCGCAACCTGTGTGACAGTCTGGAAAAATTGCAAGTTGGTGTTCGTGTGTTTTGAAAGTATGTTCAAGCCGTGAGGGGGGAAAAAACAACTTCATTTGGTTTGGAGTGATTTCGTGAATGGAACGGAAATGTGTTTGTTACAACCACAGTGTTGCCATTTGTGGCGAGTGTTGCGAACCAAATTTGACAGAGACAAAGGGAAACTTTATAGCATTTCCTGTGTAATAATAATAAAAAACTCGCTTAAGGCCCACGCCCCACGGTTTTTTTGTTTTATCTTCATTACTGTTTGTTAAAATTAAAAAAAAATTGGTTGTCTGTAAAGTCGGTTTACGGACGATAGTTTAACGTGACAACGTCATAACAAAACATTGATGAAATGATTGCATACTTTTATGAATAAAATTGAATCATTTGTATTGAATTATCACTATTTTGTATGGATACAAAGAAGGAGTGAAATGAAATCTACAATTTAATTGATAAATTTACTTTTATTTTCACTCATTAATTCAAATAGGCTATGTTTATTACTTTAACGAAGAGATTATTTTAACTATAACATTTATACATGTTTGCTATTTAACTTCTCCCAATCTGTGTTACCCTGTTAAGGATAGGACGATGATAGGAAAAGTAGGAAACGGATGGGAGTGTTTCAATTTAAACGTGCCTCGAAAAAGTCAAATCGATGGTTGTTCCAATCGATTGGAAGAGAGATGGATGCGGCGCAAGCGTACAATGAGCGTAACGGGACACAGCGTAACTGGACAATGTGCGTAACGGGACACTTTTTTCGTGCGTGCAGCCGGCGTTCATCGATTTATTAGACGTTGTCACGTCAAAAAATAAAGACTTTTATGCTACTGCTGTTGCATGTGCGATGTGCTGTGGTGCGGCAGTGGCTGAGAGCTGCGGGTGTTCGCAGGTACGTGTGCTGGACGGCGTACCTGCTGCGCTACCACGGCAAATCCGGCCACGTGGAGCCGGTGCCGCTACCCGGGGCGCCCTTCAGCCACTACTACGCGCAGGAGCTCACCGACGAGGGCATCATCATGGAGACTGACGTCACGGTCAAGGAGGTGGGTGGGCAGCTCGTCGCACCTCGCCCTTCACTCCCCTTGCCCGAGGCCTCGCCATCTCGCAGTTGCAAAAAAGATTTTGACCACGATCTTGCAATAGAGCTTCCGTGGTTTTTGACGTGGCACATGACATTGCTTTGGCTACTTGCTGAACTCAAACACTTGTTAACTGGCGTTGCCATGACGGTTATGGTCGCCCGCGTGAAATAATAAGTTATTTCTTCGCGGCGCTTACACGCTAGAGCCCCTTTAGTAAACACGCGTTTGCAAAAAAAAAAAAAAAAAAAAAGGTATAGTAACTCTAGAAAATGTGAGATATGCCCCGACCGACATGCCAAAAATTGGGATATAGATATAGTTCAAAATTATAATCATACCAAAAATAGGAAAAAAATCCAAGATGGCGGGGCCTAAATACCCTTAAACGAGCACATATATGGTGTGCAGAGCTTCAGAAAAAAACTGCTCAAGATATGCGAGTGGTGTCTGTTCACGAAGAGCCTATAAGAATACGCCGAGAGCGGCTGAGTGGTTCTGTTTCCGTATTTTGTCTTTAAACTGTATTCCTAGAAGAGTGAAAATGGCGGAAAAAGCTTGTTTTCAGAAAATGTGTTAAACACGAAACACCCGGCACAGATCCTTGAAAGCATACACCTTTACCTTCGTTTCTCCGCCATAAAATGTTATGGCTATCGCTCACATCTTACAGTTGTCCTGTGCACGACGATAATGCTGCGCGCCAGTTCACAGCCTTACGCTTAAAGGCGATACCGCGCTAGAAGCACCAGCGAGCGTCGCACTTATCATCATGCCTCACTGGCACAAATGCATACATCCCTGAGTAGGCATATATCCTTTAAGCAAAATTTCTGTAAATACGTTCCTATACATAGCTCTAACTTGTTACCGGGCCAGTAAATTCCCTCTCCAGATATTTGCTTACCGTTATTTGGTCATGCACGTGATCGTAATTATGAACCATTGCCTGACTTGTTACCACAGGTAGATCTTACTAAGCATAGTTAAATATAATACAGTTTGACAATCTCAGGGTAAAATATAACAATTCGCATTGGTGCTCGCTGGTGCTTCTATCATGCATAGGGCAACGTAAGAGATTTTAGGGCAACCATAACATTAGGTGTCGGAGAGATGAAGATAAAGGTGTAAAGCAATTTCCTCGAGTGCTTTCAAGAATCTTGCGTAAAAGATTATTCTGAAAATGCGGGTTTTTAGCCATTTTCACTTTCCTAAAATAACAGTTTAAAAAGAATCCGAGAAACAGCACTACTCTTCGGAACTCGTCGTCATATTCTTTAAGTGCTTTTCGGGAAGAGCATCTTGAGTAGTTTCGGATCCCGTCGTTTCTTCTGAAGCTCTGCGCAAGCGTATGCGTGGCCGGGCAGGCATGCAGATCGTGCCTGCAACTTGCTGGGCCTGGGGTTCCCAGCCGGGGACAGCTGTGCCAGGCCGCCATACGGACGTCCGCGGAGGAAGGGGGGGTTTTTGCTTGGAGAAGGCCAGGGTGTGTTTTTGTTCACTGCGCAGTGAGCGAGTGATCTCTCCTCTACACAACAAGCTGCTTACCAGCTCTGTGTTGCAGACACTCCCGCTGCTTCCAGCTTCAACGACACAGAGGGCGGTGACAGTTTCACTAAGGGGAAGACATATATTCCGTTTTCGAATACCTCCTTAAAGGATCCTTTTTTTTTTTTGCGTGAAGGATCCTTCAGAAGTGCATCTTGAAATATTTCAGCCATTTTTGGTTGACCTCAACAGTTGCAAAGATCATTGCAGAATCGCTGATACATTATTTCGGGGAAAGAAGAGTCGCTCGCGTTTTTTTTCTTTACATCCGTGTGGACTTTTGAGGAGTTTGTAGCTCTTTTTTATACATATAAAAATATAACGATAGTCTTGCTCAGCAAGCCCACTCCACTGTGGGAACATTATTTAGTTATCGTTTATCATTGCATTATTATAGAGGCGAGCGTGGTGTCTACATCGCTGACCAATGTTAAACTTAAAACCTGTTTAGTAACATTTTAAAGGATGCAATTAGAAGTGAAATTTTCAGTGGACGTTAAATGTCTCCCAAATGCTATTCTTTAGTATAAAAAAACTTTTTATTATATTAAGAATACATTTATTTCCATTAGTAAGGAAAAAATATATTAATAATATAAGTTAAAGTCAAGAAAATTATCAACATGTGATAGGCGTTAAGTATCAACTTTCATAACTATAACCTGGCTTATTACATCCGTTTTTTTAAAATAATATCTACTAGAAGGTTCTCATAGTTTAAGATAAATTTTCAATATTTTTAGTTAATGAATAAACTAAAAACTATATTAAATTTTGACAGGTTATTTATGATGTAATCCAAAAATTAAAATGGCATTTAGTTAAATATATATTTAACATGATGTAAAACCTTTGAAACGGACCGTAACTTTTCTACGAAGTTCACTTCAAATGCTAATCAACCAACTTGACAATCACTGACCAGCACATTTTACGAGCAAGTGGCGAGAGAGTCACACATTTAGGAACTACACGAGCATTCGCATTTTGATGGGCACTTACTCTCTTTTTCCAATGCACAATATCTGATATTAGCTCTGTCCTTGTTTCAGTGTGCTCTGTTGCCAGATATGTGCAAAGAGCACACAACTTTTAGACAGGATTTTAAAGTAAAATTTAATTAATATAGTTAAAAAGTTTTATTTTAAGAGTTTTTTTTTTTTTTTTTAGTTTCTTATTTTATTTCACCAATAACATCATCTGATAATACTCTATTCTCTCTTCTAACAACATTTATGAGAAAAATGTCGTCTTGGTTTAAAGTATTTTTAATATCTTTTAGTATTAAAAAATTGAGCTCTGATCGACCGTAGAAATTAATAAATGCAATGTGCAACGCCTTGTTATTAATAGTGACCGATTGCTACAAATAGTTTATCCTGTAAAATAATAATTGGTGTTTATAATTGATGGTTTTTTTCTGTGAAAATGTACCTATACAAAAGGCACTATAATATGGTCTTAAAAAATTTTAAAAATACTAAAACTTATCACAATTATCGGCAGTATACGAAATAATTATTTTTGGTGTTAACAAGCTGAGTAGTATCAAACTGGTGACAGTGGGTGCCATTTTCTCTGTACTGCATGCTAGGAGTGAGACAGACAGAGACACAGTTTTGCGGTGAGTGGGATTGCGGTGACACATTTTCTCTCACGAAGTGAATCAAGAGTTCGAATGTTTATTCAACGTTTCTAAAGTAAATTTTCCTTAACTTTCATTTACATAAAAAAAACTTTCTTTGGTAAGATTTGATTTAAGCATTTTTTTTTAACTTTGTAAATTAAAGAAACTTAAATTTTTTGGAACGGAGTTGGGGGGGGGGGGGAGAGAGAGAGAGAGATCTATATTCGTTTCAGTCCCATGACAATCCCACAGTGGTGATGGTGATGGTTGATCGGCCCTGAAGCTATTTAGGAGCTCCGGGCGAGACGATTCTGCGGAACGGGAGGGCCGACACATCACCCAATCCTTCCTGAATCCGGCAAGGAAGATTCCCCGCCAGTGAATCACCGGCCAGCCAGAAACTTCTTTAGCTACTGAGCCAACTGTTAATTAAAGAGAGAGGGTTAATCTGTCAGTCTCTGGTTCGCGTAGCGTGGGAGACTTTGAGGCCTACAGCCGTAAATTTTGGTACGTAGATCCTCGGGGACGAACCAGTTTGCACCTCGAAGAGATTTTTTTTTTTTTCAAATTAAATTTTTTAGCGATTTTCAACATTTTCCCGAAGATTGTTTTTCGTCTCCTGGCAACGGCTATTACATTATTATTTTTTAAAAAATTTTTTAAAAAAATTTCATCAGTCTTTATGTAATTACATTTGCCATTATATAAACACAGAATTTATTACATAAATGTGAACTTCAATGTCCTTAAAAACTGTTTGACTCCAAAATGTACTTTTTGGTTTATATTTCTTCCGGTGTTTTAACGATATTTTTGAAGTTGTGGTTCTTTAGGCGCGTTATGGAAAAATTATGAGAGTGAATTTTTACGATGCGCGCGCACCATGCAACGAAATTTCCACAGGGAGATGGCGGACCCACGTGTATGAACACAAACCCTTACCTAGTCACTTTCATAAAAAAAAAATTAAGGGGCATGCTAAACGTATTGGTGTGCCAAATGAAACTTTATGATAGTGAAACAAACCTTCAATGTATTTGATAAACTAAGATAGTCATAGTAAAGAGTAATTTCAAGTTTTAAAAGAAACGTAATGATACAGGTTTTGTAACGATAATAGTACATTTTTCCCTTGTAGGGTTCGTAGCGGAATGGTTATAAGGCTCGGCTAATAAACTAAAGGAATGTCGTTCAAAACTGGGATGTGTAAAAAGTTACTTTTTCTTCGTTAGTAGATTTAAAAAAAAAAAAATCATTTTTTTTCTCGTTGTAATTCGCGGCAGCGGCGTGCCAACGAGGAGGGTCGTGTATGTACGAGCAGTGTACCAGTGTACGAGCACGGGTGCACCAGCTGGTGTATGGAGTGTATTTTAAGCTCGTCCCGGGGCGCGGCTTGGAGGCAGGCGTGAGCTCGACCGCCAGCAGCGGATGAACTGAGCGGTGATTAATGCGGTACAGCACGCCACACCTGCAGCACGCTCGCTATCCGAGCTCGCTTTTGTTCCTGAGTCTCGTGGCTTAAAGCTCCCCCTTGTGGGTGCAAATGATGTCGGGACTAAAAAAAACCGTAAATAACGTCTTTGAAGCCTTACCTTTACAACCTTCGTAAAGTTCTTGAAGAGTAACATCTTAGCCATCGGTACACGGCGTTTTGTCGCTTGGAGCGGAAATGTGTGACAACCACGTTGCTGCAGTCTGTGCCGGATGGGGCCGTATTAAAGTTCACGTTTGCAAAGCGAAACTTTGCAGTATTAACTGTTTAATGAATTTTAAACAAGATGGGCCGTATTTTAATAAAATTCCTTGTCGAAAATCGGGTTAAAAACCGGGGATAAGGATTTTTTTAAAAATATTTTTAACTTTTATCGGAGCCGTTTAGTAACAGTTAAAAATTTCCGTTAGCTAATAGAGTACCTCGATAGTTGAAGTGAGCTTTTTTTACGATTCCGGTGGCGGGTGCGGAAAGAAAGTGTGATTCGCCTCCAGAAATGTGGTTTAAAACATAATGTGCGTAAGTTTTTTAACGCTCGGCATTATTATAAAGAATTCTACGTAAAATTTTGTGTCTAAGGCCCGAGTTTCGTATTATAAGAGTATGTTCAAATTGAAAACACATCAATTTACTCGTTACTGAGGTTAGATGTTACACTTCATTGGTGAGTACTAAAAGATTCGCTCACAATTTTTTTTTTTTAGTTTATCTACAAATTTATGTTATTAATCGTTTTGCACTTTTCAACAAAATTTGTTCCTTTACGTACCTGAACGTAAATTTTTTCTTTGGATAAAGACCAATGTCTGTTATTCATTCCCACGCCAGGTTTAATACAACACTAGTTGTTCTATAAAGATTAGAAAAAAAATCAATACCAGGAAGCAATTATGAAGTAAAAGTAGTATGCAAGAATTTTTTAGAGCAGTGCAGGGCCTACTGGCGAGTTTATTAGCACGCTACGCGTCACATATCAAAGTTGAATTGTAGCTTTTAATGGACAAAAGTGCACTTGGGTGAGTGGAGATCATTCGAAACACATTTCCCCGCGTTGACTTTGTTCGACCGCCTCAGCCGGCCCATATCGCACCTCGCATGCAGCTGTGCGGCCAGGATCCGTGAAGCGTCCTCGTGTGCGTTTGGTGGTCCAGGGTAAACATGCGGTTATTGTAACACGAGGCAGTGGCGGCTCCAGCGGCCCGGGACTACCCAACATTTTCAAAACGGAAAAATTGGAAATAAGACTTTTTATAAAAATGCACCAGTCATACTAAACGTTAGGTTTAATTAAAAAGGTCTGTTGGCAATGAAATGAAACTATAAGTACATTTGCCTAGTATATATATATATATTATAGCTACATATTGGACTTCAGAGAGAAATAAATTACTCTCAAAAAGCCAGAAAACTTACCACTTTGCACCTGAATTTTTAAAATTCCCCGGACCACCCTCTGATATATGGTGCCCAACCTTCCCGTTAAGAACCCGGACTCCCAGAACTGTGCATACGCCCCGGCGGTGCAGTCCGGGCCTACCCAAAAATTAATCCAGGAGCCATTAGAGGATTTGAGTGTCTCCCACAATCGTCACACACACAGTCTCAACTCTAGAAGAAGTCCGTAAGCCCATAACGTTGGCCATCACGCAGCTGTAGTGGGGTAAGTCATAGTCCAAAGTCATGTTCCTACGTGTGACTTGGCAAATCGTCGCACTGAGGCTTGTTTTCCGTCAGTCCACGAGCCTTTAATTTCTAGCGTTCACTGACATTTAACGGTAAAGTTCGGGTGAACCCGAGTTACCTTGAATCAAGCGAGTACGCAGAATTATATTTCGGGTGGGAGCGGTAGTGTGTGGGAATATAACCACTTTGCCTGATGTTTGCTTTCAAATTCTTTCATTTTGTTGGTCTCTAGGTTCCCATGTCGCGCAGCATGACAAACTCCAGACCTTGGAGGCATCAATCTATGGATTAGGCGTGTGTTCTGGAGTTTAAGTTAACTGGTTAGCAATTGGATACCAGAACAAAGATTAGCTGTAGAAGGGCTATTTTGCTAGAAGTTTGAAAGGAACTCGCTACGAAGAAGCATAAAAATATCATCATCAAATGAGTATTGTAAAAAAAAAAATATGATAACACATATGCGAGTAATCAGCTTGAAACCCCATTGTAACCACTTATTGTTTTTTTATATCCGCAGATAGGCGAGGTAGGTGAGGAATTGTTCTAATTTTGAACTGTAAGGTAGGTATTTAACATTTCAAAGAGATTGTAAAACCGCAACTCCCTTACTTGTTAAACTCCGTGCAGCAGACAGGGCTGGCTGAACCACGTGCCGTGGGAACGAGGCTTTTTAGCGGGGATAGGCTACGTCGCCTGTCGCGGACACCGCCGATTGCGCTTCGGGCGCTTCGAGCCAGGTGGACGCCGACACGAGAGGGCGCGCGGCGTGCCGACGGAGGCAGCGCTCCTGGCCAATCTCGCCCCGCCTCCCAGGAATTCAATTATTCTGATGGCATTGCGCCGGAGGGAGAAGGAGGGGGGGGGGGGCGGAGGTAGGGAGGCGTTCACGCGTGGACCGACCTCAGGCTGGATCTGCCCGTTTTAACCCCTCCATCACCGCGACCGACGCGAGTCAACCGCCCCGCGTCCGCGACCCGCTGCTCCCCTGGGTCACAGTCCACCCCCTCTTGACCCTCCACGCCTCTCCACACGGGGGCACAAAGCCGACCCTCAATTGCCTGACTGATGGCCCTCTCTTACGGCAGCGGCCCTAGCCACGAGAGGAAAGGAAAAAAAAAAAGGGTAGAGGAAAACGTGCCCTTGATTTAACTAATGCCGCAAGGACTTTCGTCACGGTGTCGGAAATTGTCCGGATACTGCGAACCGTGACGTAGTCAAATGTCCTGTTTTTACCTCACCATCGCCATGTTCGTTCTCTAAATGATTCGTGGAATGGGAAATTTTTTGAATTTAATACAATTTCTCGGACATTGCGCCGTTGCAGTTTGCACTGTTTTGGGCCTGATGACGGAAAAAAAGATGCCAGTTACCGAAACGTCTCAACTTTATTGTAATATAAAACCTATACTGTGTTCGTCGGTGTAGCCATCGTTGTTTTGTCCATAATATCTTCTTACCTGCATCGCTGTGTTCGTATATTTGCATTTGATAGGTAACGACTCTTCCGATAACCAAACGTTTTTAAACAACGAATATTTTTAAAAAAAAAATTGCTTCTTTAGTTTTAGGACAAGCTCATATCTTACTCGCAAAGCAGTATGCTAAATTATGTCACTGTTTACTATTATTAATGCATTCTAAAATTTTCCAGGCGTGTCCCATACAAGGCATATTCCACTACATTTATTTTGGGGGCCATTCCAGCGTGTTCGTGGAGACTATGGAAAATCTAAATCAAGATGGTGGGAACGGTATTTGGAGTTGTTACTCCAGGGTGCGAATTCAGGGTCTTGATGCTTTAATATGGGACTGTAACTGTGCATACATTTCAGTGCACTTGTCCATGACATTGGTATACTTAAGGCGTCGTACTTGAACGCCAAATTTATCACTGTATTTTATTGCAACCTCAAGCGAAGAATTTTGTTTTTATGGTTGTAAGAATTAGAATTACGTTACACGGGGTTTTCATATGTAGCTGAGATCGCTGACGTGTTAGGCTCGCATGGTGAGGGTCGCGGGTTCGATCCCCGCCCACGAAATGACTCTTAAACGTGTCAGAGTGGTTCTGTGCCACTTTGCGTACACGTGTGGCATAATACTGTACCTTTAATTACGTTTTATGTTATATTTACATGTAATAAAACTGTAACGATATTATGTCTGTACGTAAAATATATTTTCAAAAAGTGCTAGATTTGATATTAAGAAGTGATAGCCTACCAAAGTCAAAAAAATGTGAGCGAGTTTTTCAGTACTCACCAGTGATATGTACTAAACATTTAACCTCTGTAACGAGCAAATCCGTGTGTTCTCGTGTTGTTCAATTTGCAAACAAACTTAAAATACGAAACTCGGCACGAAATCTAATGAAGAAATCTTTTTTTTAAAATAATGCCGAGTGTATAAATGAACTGATAAATAAAATGTTCGCTTTTGAAATACAAATATCTAGATGCGAATCACACACATACTTTCAGCACCCGCCGCTAGAATTCGCTGCCAGATTCGTAAACGTTGCTTGTCACTATCAAACGCAGATAGCAGAGCAGCACGAAACAACAGGAAATTTTAAACTATTAGAAACTGCATCGAGAACACCCGTACTTTAAACCTGATTTTCGACAAGTAATTGTATTAAAATACTTCCCATTTTGTTCCAATTCACTATACAGTTAATTATACAAAGTTTCCGTGCACGTTAGAAGTTATAGCTACTCATATGGCATTTTTTAAGTATTAACCTAAATGATTTTAAAACACATATTATAACACTAAGTATATGTTTGTATATTTTGTTGTTTTTTATCTTCCTTAAACGACTGGAATCAGTCTTAATAGTTCCTATGACTGTTTTAGTTCTCCAGGGTAGTCTCAATATAACAAAGTTTCATTTGGCACACCAATACGTTTGGTATGTTCGCTGATGCTTACGAAAGTGATCACATACGGGTCTAAGTTGCTACACGTGTGTCTGCCATCTTGGTTTCTCACTTCCGTTCATCAACATCTGTTCCATTTTCACGAAATTACTCCCACCGAATGCCATACACCGAGAGCTAACATGTTTACACACTAAAAACAAAAACTTATATTTTCAGAAACAATGTTGTGGAGTATTGTGTGGTCTTTATATCCTGACAACAGCAATTTTTTGCTTAATTTGTGTTTTTGTCATTTATGTTTTTTGTAGTTTTCTTCTACAGATATGCATGTGCTTAGCAATGGCGTAGGCCTATGTCCAAAAGCCTACATCAAGTCATGCACTCCCATTGCACAAATCTTTCAAAGATAATTCTAAAACACCCAATGAATTATTGTAAAAGTTAGCACGATAGTAATATATTCTGTGAAGTATTCTTAAGGACGTTTGCCACGTCACTTCCGCAGGACGCACTGCTTTTTTCCTCGCCACGCACCGCTGACGTGGGAACGAAATCGCGGTCGCGGCCCAGGGTCCGGTAACGAGCGTGTTTCCCGCGTGAGCGTGAAAACTGCCGGACGACCATGTCTCGGGTGGAGAGTGAAGGCGCGATCACGCACTTTGACCCCCCCCCCCCTCCCGGCTGGAGTGCGTGTAGGGACTCGGCCCTCGGTGTCTCCCGTCCCCTCCCCTGGCTCTCAAACGCCACTTCGCCCTGGGGCAGTGTTTGTTATTACGACGCGGGGCGCTCGCCGAGTTGCCCGGGGGAGACGTCGAGAGATGAGCCTCTTATCAGCGCCGGCTTGAGGCGCGCTTCAAGGGGATGTTCTCTGCTCTGCTCTGCGGGCAGGCGTCTAGGCGTCCGCGTAGCAGTGCATGACCGCGGCGGTGGATCTCGTGTATTGAAATACAGTTCCCGTGGATCCATTGTAACTATCATATATCTATGCAAATAAAAAAAATATATATAATTCACATGCTTTACTTCTTTACAGTTACATAATTTTAATTTTGAAGTTAAATTCCTTTAAGACAACAAAAACCACCTTTTTTTTGATTAGCGGCACACATGTGTTTGTTTATGACATCATACTACCAATAACCGATTACTTTCAACCACGCCTGCAATTCTCTCAGAAGAGTACCCTATGTAGGCTACGTAAAATTTTTTAAGTTTAAAATGATAGAAAACATTTTTTTTTTTAAATCTAGCAATCTGATAGTTTACCCTCTTTTTCATGAACCAATAATATTTTATTAAAGTATATATCGTTTTTCATAATTTTTTATCGAAATATATATATTTATTTTGACTAGTTTATTACATTTTTTCACGTATTTTAATATAAATATGTGAATTTACGAACCGTACCACCCGTAGCATCACTGGCGCAAATATCAGGACACTGCTTAAGTTGTTACAATTTATTAAGAAACGCCTGTGATGGATTTTAAATATCCATAAGTAAAGCAATAGACGCAATAAAATGTCAGGTCTAGGTCTACGAAGGTTTTATTCATTTCAAAATCATTCATAGTTGGAATATCGAGAGTGGCAATGCACATAAGCCTGCATATTTATAATGCATACGCATACCATTTACGCATACCAATTACTTATTTCTCATTTTAAGTGTATTTGAAGATATTTTAAACTTTTATAGCATTACGCTTACCTCCTTTCCACTCCGTTACAGAGCGAATTTTAATATTAGTAAAACACTCGCTTATTTCTTTTCTTTCGACATCAAGTTTCCCATTTTAAGTTTCATTACATTTTGCTATAATAATATATTTGAATGTATATAGAGGAATTTAAATTCTCAAACCAAACCTTCCATTTTTACACACCTTATGAGTGAAATTTCATAAAATAAAAAAATATATTTTTTGTAGTATTTTGTTGCTTATTAATAGTATCCAATACCTTACTTCCCACTTTATTCGCTTCGGAGTAATGACTTTTCAAAATAAAATAACATTTTCCCCCATTTTAACCACTAAATGGTTAAATGCCTTCTGCACTGTCGAGGTAGGGTATAACACAACACATACTCCTGAATTCGTTTTTTTTTTTATTTCACCAAATGAAAATTTCTTACCGGGCCAGGAACTGAACCGGATAACTTAACACTCATAAACCACATTGAGACAACAAATCTAATACCTAAAGCATTATTTTTTTGTACAACGTCTTGCCGTCATCAAGATCATTAGCCACGAGGTAACACAAAACTACTCAGAGCCAGTCGCGGATACATAATTTTTTTTTTCGGAGGGTGGGGGGTGTATTTAAAAAATTTGAGCACGTGCATTAGCACACTGACGTGGCTTCTCACACAGTAACATACTGTCTTTACTGATATTTTGCAAAGTTTTTCATAATTTCGGGAGGGGGGAAGGGATGTATCCTCCCAATCCCACCCCCATCCCTATCCGACCGCTACTGCACAGAACTGCACAGCATTTTCCTGGAGTGATTTCGGAAAATCAATTGAAAACCGAGTCCAGAATGGCCGGGATTCGGGCCAGGGTCCCGCAGAATAGTCCAGGATCTCTCCATTGCGCCGCCTAACTCCCTACTATATCAATTCCGGTGAAAAGTCTTTTATCCGGCATTCTGTGGTTCGATTCGTTCTTTAATCCTGCACCAATGAGGCCGCTGCTCATAGTTTATGTTTCTGTGCAGTTTTTCCTGTTTTCCAGTGGGTTACGTTTCACATTTCGTTGGTGTATTTCCATAATGATTTTTTTTTTAAGAAGACCAACGCTCATCTATACTATTTTTACTTAATGTACATAAGTTTATTATATCTTGTTTCATGGAACATTTTACTGTATATTAATTCCTCTTTGGCACTGCCATGAAAACTGTGAAGACTTCCGATAGCCCGGCAAAAGTGCTAGCGCGGCATGGCCGAGAGAACTCTCATCACGTCAGTTAAACCGACCGTTCGGTATCACATCTCGGAGAACTCTGGTTTCGAATGTGGGTCCGGCAGTCCTGTACCCGGTTTTAGAACTGTTTTCTCGTCCTTACCGTACGTCAGTCATTGCCCACTGGCCGGATCTGTGATAATTGTACACAGAAAAACATTTATGTACTTCTACAAAAGATTCCTATTGTAAATCTGCAACACACATGGCTATGGTTAGTTTTTCATTCATGAAATACATTTTTCGACATAATACTGAGTATTTCTTACGAAAATTGGGGCATAATTTTATATGATAATTGATTTTTAATTCAAGCATAATTTTTTAAACCATGGAAAAGATAACTGAATATTCAATAATTTGACGGTATTTTATTTTATTATGTTTATGATTGTGCGCAGCTGATACTGGAAAGCTCTTCAGGGAAATGTTTACAAATAACTTTAACCTTTGGATGTACTGGGACAACACAAAGGTTAAAGGCAGGGGTAATAATCCGAACCCAGTAATACTGCGAGAATTTTTGTTTTGTTTTCATTTAAATGTACTTATTTACAAATATCTGTAATTTTACATGCATTTTCTGTTCCATTTACAAAATAAAAATTACAGTGCATCGCACGGCCCAATTAACCACTCTTTCGGAAGATAAATATTATCGGGTATTATGTCATGTATTTGACGTCTCTGTTTGCACATTAGTATAATAAATTGTCTGTAGACATTGTTATGAAACCATGATATTCTGACAGAAATGTTTAAAAATATTATTTAAGGTTTTATCATCTATATATTGTTTCATGGTAATATTTTCTTGGGTTAAAGTTTTATAAGATTTTGTAAATACTTTTTAAGAGAATTATTATTCCTTAATTAATCACATGCCATATAACTGTATTTATTGGTTAACCAACAGGATAATCTTTTAATACTATAAAACAAAGGTCGCAATTCGCGTCTGTCTGTTCGTTCGCTCACTTCTTCTAAATTGCACAATAGATTTTGATGCTATTTTCACCATCATTTAGAGAATTTCTTTCGAAAGGTTTATATGTTTAATACATTAATATTAATTTTTAATATAGTAGAGAGATTTCGATTTTTCTAATCCAAGTCGTAAAAAGACGCTTTTAGGACCACTACATGGCTTGTGCTGACTTATACATCAAGTTAGTGTACTACAGAAAAGTCCGGAAAAGCATAGGTATATATATCTTCTTGTATGACTCACAGTAACAATAATTTTTATCTTTCAAAATTAGTTCAAAATAATGAGTTTGTATTTGTGCTTCTATTTTGACCGACATAGTATTGATCCTTATCCAATTGAATAATGTTAGTTACATTACGCATTTAATTTATATGAGAATTTACATTTATAACATATAATATAGTGAAGCTAGCCACCACTGTCAGGCCAGGGGTCGGCAGACCGCGGCTCGCGAGCCGCATGCGGCTCTTTCCGTAGGTTTTCACGGCTCTACAACTCACTGCGCTGCCGCAGCACAAAAAAAGCCGACCGAAATGGAAAAGCCCAATTACAACGGACGACCTGAACCTGCGCTCGTACCTACCACCGCACTCGCCCAAGTTCTTTTTTTTATTTTAATAATTAATTCATCGAGTAAAACAATTTAGGTTTTCTTGTTTTACCAGTTGAGCTCTGCTAATGACTGACATATATATTTTTTTTTATTTTACGTAATTTTTTTTCCTAAGTAGCCTTTATTTTTAAAACTTCGTGTTGAAATTGTGAATAAAAATTTTTATTTTTATTTTATCTCGTTTTGTTTTTATCGTATTAAAATTCCATGTAGAATTCAGAGTAAATACGCGATGCGGCTCTCTGAAAAATTTTCGAGAATCTGTTTACTTGATGTTTGGCTCGTGTCGGTGGGAAGCCTGCCGACCCCTGCCGCAGACCACGTTATGTTCCTTCCCTCGACTCAACCTTGCGAGCGTCGCCGCGTGTCGCCGCGTGTCGCCGCGTGTCGCCGCGTGTCGCCGCGGAGCTCGTAAAGGACCCGCGACCCCTGAGGCCACTGCCGGCGGGAGCTCGGGCGAGGCGAGGTATCGAAAGACGTCGCTGCGGGCCGTCCTCCAGAGGCTCGTAATTAACGCGGGAGATGGATGCGCGCGGAGAGCGCACATCGCCGCGGGAGGTATTTCAATAAAGCCCTTTGTGCCGCGGTGGCGGCGCGGCGGGCTGGACCCCCCGCTGGGGGGGGGGAGGGGAGATGAGGTCGGAACCCTCCTCTCGTCCCGCCGTGCAGATACGACACCGCCTGGGCCCGGCGTGAAGTCCCGCCGCATCCATCGCAGATATTGAGTTGATTTCGAACGGGATTAAGGCCCCCCCCCCCCGGGTCTACCCCGGCACGAGTACGGTGTGCAGAGCTTCGGAAGAAACGACGCGAATTTTTGGAATTTCTCATGATATCAAGAGTGGTGTCCGTTTACCAGAAGCAATTTAAAAAAAAAATTATGCGTGGATATCGGACGAGTAGTTCCGTCTCCGGGAAGATTGATCTGGAGATGCGAAGGCAATAATTGTGACGTCGATGGACATCGTCTCCGATGTCCATCGCAACCCTACTTTTTAAACTTGATTTATAGAATGTGTGACAATTATTCGATAAAACACGATATGTTTTTTTTTTAATATTTATTCTGAAATTTGTACAATTTCTTGTTCGGATTTAGATCGACATTTGTGATATAAATGTGTGATATAAATAGGAAAAAAACCTTCATATGTTTGTGATTGTATATGAGTTTCAGAAGAGCAGTTACAATTGCATTTGTTGCATAATGAGGTCAGATTAACTTTTTATTGGAGTTATCAAGAAAAATTTCTAAGAAACTTATATTTAAATATATATATCTGATGCAAGGTAATTTTGTCTATGAAAATAATCAGTGATTAAAGTTTCTCTTAACGGTGATCTCACATCTGTGAAAATATGGTTGCCTTCCCATCCCCATCCATTGATAAAAACGGGGGGTTTACACCATTTTTTAGCACGTAATTTTTTACCACTAAGTTGTAATCGATTTCCCATTAATAGTACTATCCAGTACATCAAAATTTAAAAGAAATTATCGCCCTGTTGGGACACTCAGAGCTCAGCAGTCTACCACCGTCGCGTTTATTTTTCACATTGAAGCATTGCACAACGAATAAGGCCTATATGAAACAGTCTCTCGTCTCCTGTGTTAACTTGCCCAATTTTGGACAACAACAAAGCAACTTTGATGTTTGAAGATAATTTTCATTGTTCAGAAATAGACAAATTGCACTGTTGCAAATCGTGCGTCATATGTGTTTTCTTTGTAATTCTCCCCCCCCCCCCCTTTTCCCATACCACACACACACACACACACACATCCATTCCTTCTATGCACCATTCCTATTTCATCGCACTTTGACGTCTCTAATACTAAGAAGTCTATGAGACTTTAAGCCTAAATTCCTTCATTCAATGCTCAACTTATTACATTTTCCTGCGGTGACAATAGGGGACGAAGCAGAAACGGAATTTAATAACAACGCTACGACTCTTAGTAAGACTTACTGTGATTAGGGTATACTTATTACCCGTATAGCCTTTATTTAAGTGATCATAAACTGGCATATTCAGTTATGTTACAAGGCGATAGTTATTTTTCTCGCAATGCTGTTCAGTACACCCGTTTGACATAAAAAAAATTTAATATTCTGTTGTTTCGTCATAAACGATATAATTACGCGCAACAGCCACACCTTTACGGTCTGACTTCTAACTGGTACGTTGCACGACCCATCGAAAAGAACATTCTGCTCATTTCGTAGTCTTCCGTCGGATGTGAAGGTAGAGGTTGTCGGCAGCAAAGAGGTCACTGGACACGGACTTGCACATGACCAGTCAGAGGACTTGGAGGAATAACAAGCCATGGTCCACTCCAAGCGAGCAACACGAGTGCTATTACAACATTTCAACCTCACACGTTGCAGCGTGTGAAACAAAAAACTATTCGTTGTGGTAGGACCAGTAGCTCGTGTGAAGCAATCTCATTGAAAGTAATCATCGACTGCTTCCAGAGTCGAGTGGCCGAGTACGCAAAGTAAAATCCTTCCATCTTCCTCTGCCTCCCCCCCCCCCCTTTTCCAAACAACATCCTTCACTGTATTCCAGTCTTCTCCTCCCTCCTGAACTCGTTTAACTACTGGTCTTCCCATATCCGCCTTGGTCTTCCTTCGGGTCTTATTCCCGTGTACTTCAAATCAGTCGTTTTTCCCATTCTCTACATGGCCATGCCATCTCATGTAAGTCCTGTACTGCCGCTATTGCCTGCACCATCTCATTCCTGGTCCTGTCTCGCCTCGTAACTGACTCCTCATAAACTCCATTCCTATTGCTCTGATCTCCCCAGTATATATCTTATTTACAGTCCAAGTTCCGGCCCCGTAAGTGACTTTAAGAGTAATAATTGTTCAAAAGAATTCTACTGATTCTAATGCCGTATACCGAGGGCTAAGATGTTCACACATCAAATAAAAAACATTTCGTAGGAATATTTGACGGAAAACCGTTTACTAAAAAGAAGATTAAGCAAAAATGTTTGTGAATGAAATGAATTAACAAACATCTGAAATGCGAATCAAATTATTTATTACAAAATACATCAAAATATCTTATCAGAAGTCAACCGTCTTGGGGAGAAAAAAATCACAATGAGAGTCTAGAAGATATAATAAGGCTGATCATTTTCTTATCTGTTATGCGAAGATTACTTCAAAATATATTAAAAGAACTTTCCATGAATGAACATCGAGTCTGATAAAGCACAGTCTCTTCAATGAATGAACTGAGGCTTAGCCTCTCGTTGACACAAAGGAGATTCGGGACGATTCCGGATGATGAGATGAAAATGGAGCTTAGATGGAATGAATTGGTGAGGGGAAAAAGGAGACCACTCTGAAAAAAACCCACTGACTCTCGACAACGTAAGCAACGTTTCCCCAACCGGTAATCTAATCGCGTTGGTGGGAGAACAGTGATATAAACTCTCAAATAACGAGTTCCATACACACACTCACTCCCTCGTGTTTTGTGATCCCTCTTTCAGGGAAAATCGTTCAGTGATAAACTGATCACCTTTATCTGTTTAATATTTATAATAGCTTAGTAATTTCATTAGTAAAATTAAGGCTTGTTAACAAAAATATTTTAGTTTTAAATTTGCTGCGTGAATTTATAAGGTTAGACTATGGAAGAAAAAAAAGTGCTTCATTTTATTGTAGTGCGTAGTACGGACTGCAATCGCCTTTGATGTATTTTTAATTATATTTCCGATTGTTGAATATTTTTTCCGTGAACCATCTGGTGTCTTTGATCGCGGAAGCGTTACGGTAAAGGAATGGCATTGGCTTCGATAATCCGTGAGTATCTTATAAAAATGAACATTATTTTACTGACTTAAACTGTCTCTTTGACATTTTCCAAATACAAACGTTATCACTTGGTCCATATGTGCCAGGTCTTTGGAATCAAGTGAAAAATCATGAACTAAAATATATTTTTAAAAAACGCTGCCAACATAATGTTAAGTGAGCTTCAGGGATAAAATTTATCGTTGGGTATAGTTTAAAAAACACGTGGCTCAGCTATGTCTAAATGCTCTGCGACTCCAGTTAACATGTTACTGTCCTAAAAGTTATTGACAGAAAATTTTAACGAACTAGACTGTTATGCTTTGTATTTGCTAATATCTAAGGGAATAATAACACCCGTATCAGTAAGTATTATCAAAACCCAGGTAACATTGTAAATTCCAGCTGGATGTTGACAGTAATTGTAGGCGCGGTTCTAAACTTTCTAGACTCCAAATTGACCAGACTCAAATCCTTCTTTCCTTCCATCCTTCCTTCGGAAACCCCGTCTTCTAGCCTCCCTTGGTTTACTAGTATAATATCCACATTATCCCAAATCGAGAACAATTTTTAAACAAAAATAAATAAATTTTTCACTGTGCATGTTTAACTGTAAATTTAATTGCTTGTTCGCTCTTTATATTTAGATCTGATAATTTGTTTCTAATGCGAAAATATAAAATATCGCAATTACGTTTTTAATATTGAAAGTTTAGCTTTTTATATAGAATATTGTCATAACTGAAAAAAGACTGCTTAAATAACTACAAATAATAAGTATCTCAACCAAGAAAATTTAATAATTTCATCAATAAATATCTACGTACGTAAACGTGAGACATGTGAATTTTTGGTATAACTGTATACCTTAATATTTACATTAAGGCCGCGTTAATTCATTTTAACTTCATACAGATGACAAAATATGATCCATATTCGATTTCCCATTACCCCATTTATCTCGTTCTTTACAGATTACGTTATAATTTATGCGTTCAAAGAAATTATAGGATATATTTGAAAAAAGGATAATTAAATAACCTAACATTTTTCTAAAACATAATTTTTCGATACAGTTATAAAAAAATGGCTGCTTGCTTGCCCGCCTCGTGCATTTGAAGTGAAACTTCATAGATAGAGCTACGAGAATGTTTGCAAATATTAGAGCGAACAAAGTATATGAGTATGCAAGTGTGCTCCAATGCAAACATTCCATCAAGTGTCCCACTCCTAATCGTTGCGTTTATCTCTGCTCTCCGAGCGTTACACTTTCCGTTACGCTATGATAAGGTTATCGTCTTGACACCCTGCAGTCTGAAAATAAATTTACTACAAAATCTGACAGCGCATAAAGTACTCCTGATTGAACGGCTTTGCTGTGAAAACGAGGAAGCTTGGTTTTCGCATGTCTTAACAACCGTCCGTTCTCGCTGTGGTTTTTCCAGCTCCGAGAAGCAGGCTGCCCGTTCCTCACCGACAAAGGACAGCTGAAGGTGCAGGTGGAGTGGGGGGAGTGCTACCTGCTCTTCCAGTCCACGTACCACAAGTACGATGACGTGTGCAGGATACACAACTATCAGATGAGGTACATAGCTGTGTTGTTTGGAATAGCATTTACTAAAACTAACTGTGACAAAACTTCTATACTCCACCGGATTACGACTCCCAAGCAATGTGTGTTGTTGTTTTTTTTCCGTATTCAGTGTAAAGATGCACGTGGAAAAGTATAGACTTTTTATCAAGTCCAAAATTATAAAAATTTTGTAAAACACATGACATGGTCAGTGAAAATATCAAATATACTCAAATCGCATAACTTTCTAGTCGCTAACGCAGAATACTTTGATGGAAGCCCACGTCAGTTGCTGCCGAACTGACCTTTATGTAGGTCTAGATGTTTGAGGCAATTAGCAGTAAAGCCCAAGCAGGGGCGCAACAACAGGGGTGGGGGGCAAGGGTATTTTGCCCCCCCCCCCCTCTGAAACGGGGGCAAAGTGCTGTGTAATCAATTTTTAGATAATAAAACTGCTTAAATAGCACTATTTTCCACATTGAAATACAAATTTTCCTGGGGGAGGACCCCCCGCTTCAATAGGGGGGATCGATGATTCTTTATTATAAGGTATATTGCCCCCCCCCCTTTTGGAAATTTAGTTGTTGCGCCTCTGAGCCCATCGCGGGGCGAGGAGTCCGGAGCGGGTGGTGCCGTGCGCAGGAAGGAGATCGCGGCGCTGCAGGCGGAGAACTACAGCCTGGAGCGCCAGCTGTTCAGCTACCAGAAGAGCATCGCGTTCGCGCACTCGCGCGGCACCTACTCCAACGACCTGGCCGCCTTCGACGGCCGGGGGGAGGGCGAGGAGGACGACGAGGAGGAGGAGGAGCCGTACTTCGAGGAGCGCGCATACTCGCTGGGCGACCGCAGCCTCTCCACCGACACGGAGTACGCCTGAGAGGCGAGGCGGCCGAGCACCGTCGCGCGCCGCGCGTCCTCCCAGCCGCCGCGGCGCGAGTCCGCCATCACGCCGTGGGCCGTGCCCGCCTCCCCCGTGCGCCCCATCGTGCTGATCGGCTCCCCTCCCGGGCCCCGCGAGCCCCCCCCAGGCGCGCTTCTCCTTCACGGCGCTGCTGGACGCGCTCGCGCAGTTCGTCTGCTCGCTGGGCAGCTTCGCGACGCGCGCCGCCAAGGCCGGCCGCCGCAAGGCCTACATGTAGCCGCCCTTCCCACCCCCACCCTACACCCACGGGGGGAGAAACTCTGATTGCCGAGACTCACACCCAGCCTTTTGGGCCCGCCCGCTAGATAGCAGCTTTCATAATATGTTACCGACATACCTTACATTGATTGCGAGAAGTTATTGATAAGCTACTATCATCCAAACAAAACCAGTGAAAATTAACTCAACCTTATTTTGGTTGCCACGTATTTTGTGGTGTTTGTTGGCTTCACTTACTCATTTTCATAATTAACATGCTTTTTTTATTATAAAACAGCGTTAAGTGCTTCTTGGACAGTTTTAATTGCTTTTGCTAAGCAATTAGTCATATAGTAGATTAATTAACATTATAAACAATTTGGGGCCAAGAGTTTGTTTTTTTTTTTTTTGCTAGTAGTTATGGGCTTACCCGACATACAGTGTCACATGTCGCGCAAAACATGGTTTCAGTTTCCACTGCAAGAGTGGACTAATATACCTCCCTCCTTGTTCTGTGACTGGGACTGGGTGCAGCCGGCCTGTGATGGGTGTAAGGACCAGTTTAAACGGGGTTGGTGCTGGCTGGAGGTTCGGCAACCTTCACACGTAGGAACTCTTGACGTCAAGGAAGGAGGTCCCCAGTGCCAAACTGGTAGTGCCAGTACCCGGTCCCTTAAAAAAACCAACTGGAATGCTTTGATGACTGTTGTTTCCCAGTTCTGCCCAAGTGGTGCACACGCTGGGGTCCAGTTCTGACAGTCACGGCGCGGCGGCCAGAGATAGCCGATGACAGCCTGTTCACTGTCCGGCATACCGGCAAGGGAAGAAACGTGGGTCACACTCTTCGTCTGGCAGCATACCAAGTAAAACTTGTTCCTCTGCTTGGATTCACGTTAAAATATTCAGTTAAGTGTTTTAAGTTGTTCATTCAAGTAAGTGTGCATGGCGTAACGTCTCGCAGAAAGGGAGTTCCTTGCAGACAAAGGAATTGGGGAACAAATCGGTCGTTTTTTCTGGAGTGATTTCTGAAAAAACATTAAACAAAAAAAATCTTAAATCTCTATGGCCGGGCTCATATTTGATCACGGGTCTGCTGACTCTCCCAGTCTACTAGAAAATATCATTTTGGTATCCACAAAACTGATTGTCAGAGATAACACAGTGTTGTTTCTTACCAGGGAAAATTTTTTTTTGCGATCGCCACAGAGTTTTTTTTTTGCACGGATATTTTTCATGGCAGCCACGAAACTGTTTTTTTTTCCTACAGTCGTTGGAGTCGGCGCCAATGATTCCTGCATCCTCTGAGCCGTGGATTGAGGGCCGTGCAAGAAATACGCATACATGACGCCTCTTGCCAAAGAGTTAAGTTACCCATGTCATTCTCGTTTCTTCAGAATCTAACCAGAGTACGGCACACACGTAGCCCTGACGACACAGAAATTGGTTACACGCCGTTTTTTATATGTAAATTCATGAAGGTCACCGCGTAATTTGTAAACAGTTTTCTTCTTAAATGCGTGAAGATCAAAGTTTTTAACAGTTTTTCTTGCATCTCTCGCAGCGCAAAAATTGAGAGGAGACTTCGATCAATGGAAATTTTGGACACGAATGTGCATCCGTCGACCCAGAAAAGTGGATATGGCGCTGGTCACACCCGTGATATGGCATGAGGTTCGCTGATCACACCAGTGATATAGCATGATGTTCGCTGGTCACACCAGTGATCGCGGAGCAATAGAACTTGCAACCTAAACCTTGCGCAATTATTGCAGCCGTGATGGCTCAAGGAAGCACTAGAAGCGCTGTATCCAACCCTTGTTTGGCCAATTGGAAGAATCCAATCACAATATTTCAGAGTCTCACCCCCCCCCCCCCCCACCCCTTCCAACCGATACACTGCCTTGAGAATGCGATTAGTACCTAGAGGTAGCGCCATTCCCATCAGTCCACCCTTCTTGACATCCCTTTGGCAGGCAACTTAAATTCCAGTGAAGTCTTTCAGTAGCTCAACTCTCACTATAATTCAGATCAACATTAAAGAGAATAAGTTGGCGACTATTGTAGCCAAGTATTTGAGAGAGAGAAAAAAAGTTTCTCATTTTAAGCATTAAATTTAAAATTTTTAAATAAATTTAGTTTTTTTTAAGTAAGATTAGAACGAAGATCGAGCGTTATAGTTAATATTTTAAGTACATTTCTAATGAAAACATGAATATTTTCTTAAATATTACATTCAAAAATACTCATTTTGTCAGTAGTAACGTTTGTGCAGATGTAAACTTCAAAAAAATTCAATGTGAAACAATAAGAAAATAAATGTAATAGCTAGATATCTAGACATTAGACTTTTAGGAAGTATTGTGTTTTTAGAAAGAAATCTAGATAAATATATTACATGTTAGTTTATTAAGACCTTCAGTCTAGACAAATACGTATGTCTTTCTTCAGTGGAAACTCTCGAGAATTATTGCTGAAATCAATCAAATTAAAAACTAACTAATTCACGAAATCGTGAATTAAATGGGTGAATGAATTTCGTTGTTCGATGTGTGACAAATATATGTGTAACACTTGTATTCAGGGGCGCAACAACAGGGGGGCAAGGGTATTTTGCCCCCCCCCCTCCCTGTGAAACCTTGAAGTGGGGGCAAACGGGGGCAAAGAAAGTGCTGTGTAATCAATTTTTAGATAATAAAACTGCTTAAATAGCACCATTTTCCACCTTGAAATACAAATTTTCCCGGGGGAGGACCCCCGGACCCCCCGCTTAAATAGGGGGGATCGATGATTCTTTATAAAAAGGTATATTGCCCCCCCTTTGGAAATATAGTTGTTGCGCCACTGCTTGTATTGATACACTTAAAAATTCTACGAACTAACTGTTTGATTTACTTTCAATTTACAAGATTGTCTTCTTTTTACTGAAATTTTAAATACTCCTTGATTAATTGATATCTTCCCTATAGTAACCGAAAGGATAGTCTTTTCTTAGGGTTGCTGGTCAAGAAGTTGTCGTGACTGTTTCTGACCACCATTTCTACTGAGGGTTTTGACATTATGGTCACTTACGAAGTTCTAATGAAGCGAAACGTTACGAAGTAACAATATTTTGATATTATTCACTGATTTTTTTTTCTAATAGCGCTTTCGCCTAGGCCATGAAATGTTGCTGCTGGGGTTGTCACATTCACAGCAACTAACCTTAACCATACCAATTTCCCAATATTAATTTTATTTTAAGTTGGTGAAAAGGCGTTTGTTAAAAATATGGCGGTGCTTGTGCTCATGATTGTCGAAGACTAAGCAGGTCCCTATAGTGTAAAATACAAACTAGTGTAGGTACTTATTAAAACTATCGAAACTTTTAATTCCAAATCACAGTTACTATGTGGTTTCTTCACAGAAGGATAAAGCACCATTGCATCTCAAGCTGTTTATACGCGTTTTTACTCTCGCTTCTCGCTTGCCTTCTTGTTAACTTGATGATACGTGGAGTGTGTACATAAGTCATAAGGTTAAGACAATGTTATTGTAACAGTAATGCATTTATGTGTCTGCGCTACTTTAGCCGTTCGTTCTTCATACTTGGGACCAACTTTCTCTGAATAAGTCCACTAACATGTGACCGTTTAATGTTGCTTCCACTTGAAACGTGTTTCAAATTCTGTAGTTTTATACTACTGTATATAGTTTTACTGTGTCATAACATTTATCTTATATACCGATGTTATTTATGCATTGATGCCTTCTTTAAGCGTGCACAAATTTCTAAAATTAAACCGTATAGATAATATTTATCACTCACTAACTCAAATGTACTTTCAAAAAAACAGTATTTATGTACAATATGTGTTAGTATAAACGATCAGTCGCACACGTAGTTAAAAATCAAATATAACAAGTTAATAGTTTAGTGTAGTGGGATTAATTTTTTGCTATACATTTGTATTCCACGTCGTGTTTGCCTCAAGACTGTGCCAAAAGAAAGTCATCTCGTAAAACTAAACTTATAATAAACCCAAGATAATGTGTAGTCTAAGAAACTGATTTGTATTAATTATTTATTTTAATCCCTTCTGTTTAAATATTTTTCCATTGTATGCCAGATTATGCAGAATAATTCAGATATAGCATTTTTTTTGCTTATAGAAAAATTCTTGTGTTATTCATTTAAGTTATACATTTATTTTAACCTATCTGTAAGGTATTTATTTGCTTGAATGGCTTTGTATTATTTCAGAATTTATGTAACTGCTGTTCTTCAAAAAATTTTGTGTATTTTATATACATAGCACTCTTAAGTTATTCACTGTCTGGAAAGGAAAAAAAGTAGGTTTTTCTATTATGGTCAAGGCTTTTGATTGAACTTATAAAGGTAACATCAGGACTAAATCAAATAAGGAACTTAATTTTATGTACAAATATGAATACATTAATAAGTTATAGCTACATTACAATTTCTGTTAATTTTGGTAGGCCATGTATTATTTTGGTGTTTTTTTATAACATTTACGTTGTATGTATCACAAGGTTAGTTTTCCAGTTAAAACAGCTATATTATTTTCTAATGCTGTTAGTGACACTGTGTTGTTCAGGAGAAGACTAAATACACATGTAATTTTGATCTCTCGTTAATGGTTTGGGTGTATGATTTTATTCAACTGGACCAGTTAAAATTTTCCCATGAAAATTAGATGTCCAAATGTAATTACGTGCCTACTAAGGCACAACGTATACCAGTGTATTCCTGAGATACGTATAATATTTGTCACTTGAGGCCTAGCAGTGAAATCCTCCGCGAAAATGATGCCAAATTAATATTTTTATTCAGTTTTATTTTAGAAGATAGAATATTGTAACACCTTGCAGTTAATAATTACTCATCCCACAATTGTAAATTTTTCAACATACAGACACAGCAGTACGTGTGTTCGAATAACATTTTATGGCTAGGTAGGCCATATCGTATAGCTTCGTCATTATCGGCAGTGTGACTTGGGCTAGATTATTATTTGCCTTTCTGTTACAACATGTTACAAGCTATAAACTATAAGTTGACATCAAATCAAAAACTACTTTGCAAACCGTCTCCAAAATGGTGTATTACGGAAAAAACTGATCATGACAGAGCATCTAACACCGGGAACAAAATTCTCTTGAAATTAAGTTATAACTGATCCATCAAACTGCTTAGTTTATAAGCCATATTCGTTCTTAAATTGTTCCAGAAGTTCATAGAATTTTCAAAAACGTTTCCATAATAAATATAAATAGGTACTTCGAAATGTACCTACGCCTGTAGACTGTGCCAAAAGAGATTTTTTTTTTATTTGTGAAATATCTACACTAATAGCATTATACCATTAGAAACTATTTTAAGAAGATCAAATTTTAGTTTTAGGCCTAGATGTTTGTTTAATTGTTATCTTACTTCTCAAAAGTTTTTCTGACTTTGTAATTACTCTGTTCTTGTTTTAGATTTAACAAATAATTTCAAGCTCAAAAATTTTAAGTTTTGTATGTTAAATTATGTTTATCAAACTGAATATATATGTATATAAGCTGCAACCAAAAATATTTTAACCACATATCCTTGTTTCCCCCTCCCCCTTTTTACGTTCTTACTTGATGAGATTCTTTTTTACAGTAAATTGTAATTCGTCAACAAACAAAATTTCCTTTTTGTATTCATTCATTGACAGTTATATTGATAATTATTATTCTGTCCAACAGTTAGTATCTATTTGGACGAAAATCTTAAAAATTACATTGTTACCTATATGGTTTTCTTTCTGTCGTGAATTTAGACTCTCTTTATTTAATAATGAACTAGCTCGTAACTCGATGATTAAATCAAAGTAAACTTTCACGGTAATAATTTAAAAATATATATATTCTTGGAAACGTTTTTGTGTCACATTCTGTGTTTCCGTACAAAACAGTGAATGTTTTGCAACTATACTATAAAAGTTTGATGTTTCGTTATACTAAAACGCTTTCTAAAACCAATAAGTAACTGTATAGATTACACAAATTAGAAGTCAGTTTAAAGTATAAAACTTCTGGCTTAGCACCTACTGTGGGCTACAAACTTCAAAGAAATAGGTATACCTATATTGTGATGACACTTTATGAATATAATGTGATATACGTTATTTTATCACACATAATGTAATTTATAATTATAAATACAACCAAATTTAAATAACCTCAAGCAAAATTTACGTTAAATATTTATTTAAATGCTTGTTATATTTCACTATTTTCTTCTTCCTTTTATTTCACCAGCATATTAGCTTTAGGGAAAACAAAGACAGCAAGGAATTTGCTTATTTCTTTCTCTAAACTAATCATGATTTGAAAACATCTTGTGTCGGGTGAATCCTTTACACTTTAAGTATAAAATAAGCGTTTTTATAATGGTGTTCTGGTATTTTCTATCTCAGATTGACACTGAAGCATTGTTTATTAACGTATTTATAGAACCACATGAAAGGCTTGATCTTAATGTGAGAGTGTTTGTACAGCTATATGCCAATGGGAATCCACAAAAGCGAGATTCCATATCACCGGAAATGTTACAATGCCCATATGCGAAATGTCTGTGAACATGAAATACAACTTGGTAGTTTCACTGCTTGCAGCTGTTGCTTTTTTAAAAGTCCACTAACTGCATAATTTTATCTTAAAGTATTAAATTTAAATACAAACTCCGGCCTCAAAATAAAATCAGAGTCCATCATATTTTTGTATAAAAGATCAGCAAATCTATCAAGCATATTTTATAAATTTAAACATAAAAACTCAAAATAACAATATTTGGGTTTAAAATGTTTTATAACTTTTTTTAAGAACAATTCTCACTAAAACGTCTACATTACATTCATTTACGTATCAAGATACGGGCACCCTCGATATCTGCGTGAGTAAAATGTTGAATTGCATTTGCTTTTTGTGATTTGTGTCTTAAACTATATATATACTTATACTATACTTATACTTATACTATTTATATTTTAAGTTTGTATATCAAGTGAATTAGAAATTATGCCTCTATTACACTTGGAAAACAATAGTTTGCACATGTATGCATGGGACCTTTAGATATATTTTTATTGTTGTAAAACATATATAGCTTAGTGTATGAAAATATTCGAAAATTATGGATTGATGTTATTCAAGATAACCAAGTGATTAAACGAAGTGTTTTATAAAGTGCTAAAAATTAAGTGGACAGTGACAAACTTGATCTCTATCGCAACTAAATATTTCAATGAATAGCTTTCTTGCAATCCGAATTAGACTTTTTGTATTTATTTTTCAAATATATTAACGCTGTATCTTTAAGCACTGTTCCCTCAAACGCTTGTTAGAAATGTGAACCAAATGTTTCAAGCGATAGTGAGGTAACCCAGACACTTGTACAGTCTACAAAGAAGAAAATATTACAATCTTCAAGTCAATTCGGAACTTGTTCCACATAAAAGAGTTTCATGGATGCTTTCTTTATTGTATGTTCAGACAATTTCTGAATAATATTTTCTTAATATTGGTGTTAGTGTAAGTGTCATCTTTATACAAAACATAAATAGGCTTGTAGTTATATAGTTACATTTGTTTAACTTGACAAATTTTTGCCAAGCATTTAATGCGTCGCTTTAAAATATACATATCTTGCTATTTCTGAAGTTAATTTTGGTGTAAAAATTCTATCATATTACAATTTTTTACGTCAGAGAAAGTTAGCATTTACATTTCCTTTATAGTGTCAATATTTATACGTCTACTCAAATTAAAAATGTAAATTTTTGTGGTAAATTAAAACGTGTAGGTGATAACGAAATTATAGATTGATCATTCATACTCGGCTATGCATTAAATTTGATTATATTTGATAATATTTCTGATTAAAATCATTGAAAGTTCATTGAAATATTTTTTTATAAACAGCATACAATAAGCGTATTAACTCCACGTAATTACTAAAAAAAAGTTTAACTTCAATAAGTAATAGTAAATACATACTTTTCAATTTACATTATTTAAAAGATCGTTCACAAACTTAAAGCCTTAGATAAGTTTATTTTGTTCTAAGAACTGTACATAAAACCTTGCGGTAAATTTTGCATTTTGTGAAAAAAAATTAAAGTAAAATATTTTCTGTTAAGTTTGATAAAAATATGCTACGTATGTGTGCCTTGAAAAAGCGATGTTCTTCTGATAACATCAGCCTGTGTGCAGTAGTTGGTAAATATTCAGAAGCACGTGGTTCAGGAAGTAGCGTTATTTTTACATGCTTTATATTAGCTTCACCTGTATGTTTGTTTGTCTGTCCGTCTGTAACTCTTTCGACTAAGAGTGAGTGGCTCATTACTGTGAAATGTCCCACCAATTTCTTTACGTTCGTTAGTCGAGCGGTCTAAGGCGCGCGACTTCTGTGACGTCAGCTTACGGATTCAGCGATCGTGGGTTCTACTCCCGGCCACGCCACGTTTTTTTCCCGGTAAATTCTAAGATTATATCCCTACATCTAACTGTAAATGATTCGGAGAGACTTTACCATTTCTTTGTGACGTTGCAACTCCAAATAGTTATCTCAGATGGTAATAGGTAGTGTCGGTAACTCATTTCCCTATGATAATTATACATAAATATAGTTTAAAAAACTAAGAAAACATGCTTTTAAAGAATATCAAACTAAAAAGTTAAAAAGAAATATAGTTTAAAAAACTAATAAAACATGCTTTTAAAGAATATCAAACTAAAAAGTTAAAAATAAATATAGTTTAAAAAACTAAAGAAACATGCTTTTAAAGATTATCAAACTAAAAAGTAAAAAATAATTTTAAAATTTAATTTATGACAATAGTATATAAGCAATACTAGTATAAATGAGAAAAAAGCATGGGGCGCTTAATATACAAAAAATATGGCACAAAGCGCCTCAAGCTTTTTTCTCATTTATACTAGTATTGCTTATATACTATTGTCATAAATTAAATTTTAAAATTATTTTTTACTTTTTAGTTTGATAATCTTTAAAAGCATGTTTCTTTAGTTTTTTAAAAACTATTTTTATTGTCACTTGATTTGCGTAGACAGTTTATCAGCAGTGTCCGAATCTATATTTCTTGGTTCATTACTAAACAAAAAATTGATTAGCCAAATTTTTTAAGTTATGCGAGAAAAAAAACACTACCAAATAAGTTTTGAAAGCGGAAATTAAATTTGGTCTTTGATAGCATAAGCCCATAAATGTAAATACAATAAATTATATTTTACTCAGAACAGATATGACTGGAAGAATATTTGACTCCCAAAAATGTATGATCAAGAGTGTATTATGTTCTGCATATGTCTTTATTTATTAAAGACACATCACTCAAACATTGTAGTTCTCACTCACAAAACATGGCTGCAGTTCATCTCATAACATACATTGTGCCAACCAGGCAACACAAACTATCTTAACCCAATTAATGCCAACTTAACCATACAAACTATTTCAATACATAACTGAGTTCATTAGCAAAAGTTATCACACGACGAATACAATTAAAAAATCCTTGCTAATTAAATTATTATTTTAAGGATTGTTTTTAAGTGATTTAATATTACAGAATCATGATAAGTAGAACTACTGCACACAGACTTATAATTTTATCTTAAAATAACTTTTAAGTTTATACGTATATTTATTGTTATTATCGTACCAAATGTTTACCTACTAAGTACATGTATTGAATCCATTTATTAATTGTATAAAAGTATATGTTCTAAGATTTAAGTGGGATATTTTGTACAATGTTATTTATCTCGAAAACCTGATATTTGTATATTTAGAAATAATATATTTCTGTATTTTATTATATTTTATGCTTAAATATCTGTAATACTGTTTATTTTAAATGTTTGTATATATTCTTCCTTAAAATTTGCAGCCATGTAAAAAAAAAAAAATTGTAATATTTATACATATTTTCAAAAAAAATGTTCCTACGGGTTATAAAACAGTTTGGATCAAACTTTTATTCAATGTTTTTATGATCGCACATATTGAAAAAAAAAAGTGTTAACAAAATCTCTTTTTTTGATTTGGAAATTTCTGAGAACCTAAGAAAAGCAGCGTGGAAAACATTACTGTGAATAATGCTGAAAGTTCCGAATATGGTCTTTTAAATAATTTTTGCATGTATTTTGGTATTAATCTTTCTTCGTTTAATTCATTTTCATGATATGTATTGTGTGTGTTTTCCACTGAAGCATAAAGTTTCGAAACTGTTCTGAATTATGTATTTTAATAAAATGAAAAGTAAATATTTAATGTTATAAGTTATGCTCACTATCATTAAAACAGGTAACTTTTTCTTGCAGATATATAAAGTTTTGCATTTAGAAGAATTTATGTAAAACTAGAAACGGCTCATTTCTTACTTAAATCTGCTATGGATTTGCTTACTTCTCGATTGCAAATAAACAAATTTGTTAATAATAGCTTTTTTTATTTTCCTAACCCAACCCAGAGTGATATTGCCCACAGCTATCAGTCCAAGGACAGTGATGATATATTGTACATATACAAAATTTTACTAAAATAATATACTACTGGAAAGCTGTTAGAAAGTGATCTCAAGAGTGGGTAGTAAATGCTCTCTTTAAATTAAGATTATGAAATCATTTATATTACCAGAATGATTTTAAATACTGCATGGGGTATTTTTAAGTTTCCTATGTTGCCCTGCTACTTGCTTTCCACTTAAAAATGAATAAAACTTATTTTCACCGTTCCTACCATTGAAAAATTAAAAAAAATTCAAAATCGCACTAGTTAAAAAAAATCTTTATTACAAGATCTGTGCAAACATATTTTCGATTTTATTTGCAATAAAACTAATCGTTCCCAAGCGGTGATAGTTCAAGCCAATACCAACTTAGCTCGAAATACACGTGGTTCAAAGCAGGTTTATTTTTTACCATGGTGTAACATCGCACTTGATGCGACATAAAAACTCGGGACCACAACATAGTTGTTAGGGCTGTTACAATAACCTCAAGTCAACTGAGTCTAGATGAAATAATAGACAATCTAGCTTAACCTCGAATGCGCGTTTCAATATTGGTACAATTTATCCAGATATTCTCGTGTACTCTACTTACATTAGGAGATGAACGAGCTGTTAGTGCAATTAGCGTCATATTATCGATACCTTGGGCGTTGATACCGGGGGCCCAGGCCCCCCTGGAATTAAGAAGCCCCTCACAGCGGGGGGGAGGGGGGGAGACTGCATGCACTTGCAAAAAACGTGTCTGTGAAACGGTTTTGACGTCAAAACCGTGTCTGTGAAACGGTGTTGACGTCAAAACGATGTCTTAAGGAAAATTTATGTAGATTTTAAAGTTTCCTGCTTATTGTATACACGAAGGACAAAATATGGTCAGTATACAACATACGAGCACCGTATCCAGAGATGATGTGTCGGTTAATCCCACGTGCAAAACTCTCGGGCCACACTGAACCCCCTTGGAAATTTTCGCGAACCTACATATTTGCGCCCCTGATAGATATTATAACACTCTCCGCAGCAAAATGTTTCCAACATCACCCACGCGGTGTTTAACTACATGCCTGTTAAATTCGATGGTTATAGATTCTATGTCAATAAATAAAAGTTTTTTTTTATTTACTTATTTACCAATTGTCCCACTGTTGGAATACGCCCGGAAAGACCGAAACAAAGACGCGATGCGACTTCGTGGAACTTTTTCACGGAAAAGTTAAGAGAGCTGAAACGATCTAAGAAGTTTTCGACCGGCTCGTGGTAACTTGTGAGTGCGTATTCAGTTCCAGGAAATGTATACGCAAGGAAAAAAAGTTTATCCCAAGAAGCCGTTGCGTTATTTCTCTCTCTCCTACATAATAGTTGCAAATTGAATGCGAGGGAAAAAAAATTCTACGATTGACATCGGTCCATCAGTTAATTATGATTTTGGACGAGGATTAAGATTTTAACATTTATTCTATCTAATAAAGTACCGTAAGTTATACTGCATTTAATTAGTTTTAACTATAAATCGTTTTATTTTCGAATAATTAATTTTCGTTAAGGATTGTGTCAGTCTCATTCTTTTTCACGTAATTAAAAATAGCAGAGTATTGATAATTTGCATAAATGAAAACTTATAAAACTTTTTTGAAGTTTAAATTTGTTTTACTTATCTTACATAATAAATTACTTACATAATAATATTACTTACATAATAAATTATTCTGCTATTTTGTTGACAACGATTTTTTGAATTAAAACCGCAATAAGTGACTTTTAAAATCACCACATACTAATTAGTAATGAATTGGGTATAATTTTTCAAGCTATAGCCACCATTTTTAAGCTACAATTTTTTTTTCAATGATTTCGACTTAAGATTTATCACCAGTAAATTTTTGATTGAATAAAAGATCATTTTATGATTTCACCCTTCTATTTCTTTTTATTTTGTGCCACTGTGCTCAGGAAGGCAAAGGGGTGGTCTCCGCGTCCCTCCTTTGCTACTTCTACGTTTCCGCAGCGAGACGGCTGTCCCATCCGGGTGAGCACAGTGGAGCCATTACTCAATGGGCGTGATTACAACGTATTGCTCAATGGGCGGTCGGCACTTGACATTAGAATAGGTTTTCGCGTCACCAAGGATAAGAATGAAAATTTAAATGGTCACTGAGTTAAGTGACAACTATCATATATTGCTGAAGCCTGGGGAGAATAGTTATGAAGTTAAAATAATATTGTAATTACATATATATATAATAAAGGTATGTATTTCGTTGAAGTCTTGGCGAGGGCAATAATAAAATATAATAAAAATAATGAAAACAATTGATAAAGTCCTCAGTTTGAAGACGCCGAGGTCAACATAGTAAAATATATTTATAAAAAAATTTTAAATTATATAAAATATATTTAATATAAAATACTTACGTCACGAACTTCTCAGACACTATATTCGATTCCCGGCGGATGTATTTGTAAAAGATAAACCACAGTAACATTTCTCCTCAACATTTACTAACAGACTGATAACCGCTACTACTACCACTAAGACTTAAAACATATTACTTCCACCAATGTGACGTCACGGAATCCTAATATGTCACCATGATGGGATCTTTTGTCAGCTGGAATGTGCTAGTGTCTATCACCATATCGTCAAGCATCATACCAGCCAAAATCTTTTCAGTAATAATGGCCGGCATTTTGAAAATATTTTAAATCATCCAAAACATTCAGAAAAAAATTCGAAATTAATTTAAAAATTGTATTGAACGATTTTGGTCCTTCGTTCGATCTCTGTTAAGTTAAAAAAAAAAACACCTAATTAAGGACACTGATTTTTTTTACGGCCAAAGAGTATTAAAAAAAACGCTAACCTAACCAAAATTTTATTTTAGTTACGATAACCTAACCTACCCTACCATCCTGGAAAATAATAAAAAACTATTATTCATTACACTCTCCGAACATACCTTTTCATTTCGATTAACTTCGGTGCTGTTCGGTTTGTGGTTGTGGCTTTCATTCCTGTGAAATGTAAGCTATCCAAACACACACGCTGAAGGAAAAAAAAAAGGTTTTTGCTGTAGACTCAAAAATGTATTTTTAATATTATAGGATTATTATTGTTGATTCATGTCCAAAGTAAGTGAACTGAACACCGGTAAACTTACGAAGCTAACTGTTAGTTAACGAAAATTCCTGGATAATTTGTAACCAGTGTTGTTCGTAAATTTAAGTTGGAAATGTTTAAAATACCTGAAGGAATGCGCGTGGTGATAGCTAACGGCGGCACGTGAAGGGGCAACCCCTAGCCTCGCTCCTCTGTCGGCCTGAAGACCCGCATACAACTACAACGTCCCCAACTGTGTCCAACGGATACTGATCGCTGATTGGTCCACGTGACCCGCTGACGCCACGGGTGGTGTGGGCGATGGTCCTAATACATTGGTCAACTTCAACTTTTCATCCCAATCTGTGTCCTTCGGGAGCATAGAAGAAGAAGAAGAACACTCGTTTTCGGTTCCCGTTTCACAATGGTAAAAAATAAAATAACGGGCGGTGTGGTATGCAGCCAAGAATACCGAGACAAAATATTTATCAGTGCTGTCCGTTGTCGACCTGTTAGGGCATTATCTTAAGGCCCTGTCACACTGTCACACTGTTTCGCTTCCAACACCTTCCAGCGTGTTACGTCAAATATAGTTGGAGGGTTGTGACGTCACCGAAAACTTCACACCTGCAGCCATGTTTGTTTGACAAGTTGGAGGGACTTGAGTCCCCATCAAAAAAAATTTTTCATGTAGGACGAGTTCTACAATAATTTAGATTTTGGATGCGATCGCCCACTCATAATCGTGCCTAGCGAAAACGGACATAACACCCGTTTCCGTCTCAACGATTCTTTAAAATGGTGAAGAGCCCATGGCTGATTAAAGATATTTAAAAAAAATGTTAAATAAGTAAAATAATGTTAATATGAACGTCGTAAGCGAAACCATTTCATTCTTAAAAAATGAAATTATGTTTCTATAACTTTAAAAAATCTCTGAAATATTATTTCATTATGTAACGAATATGATTGTGATTTAAATTGTTTAATGTACAAAAATATTTTTAAATGCACAAACAAGTTTTAAAAAATTCCCCCCCCCCCCAGTATTGTGCTCATTATTTAATTTAAAAATTGAACAAACAATTCAAAAGTTTGAGATACTTAATCCCAAGCTCAAAGAAAACATTATTCATACAAGATGTCTACAAATACCTAGTGAACCAATTTTGGCACTTTTTAAGGACCTTTTAATAAACAATTCCTTCAATTTTTTTTATATCTAAGATAAATCTAACAAATCTGTACAAATATATTTTCTGGAGAAAATTAGAAGCCATTTTATGTCCAATACTTTAAGTATTTAATACGAATTCTAATGATAGTTTCGTCCGTGACACTGGTGTCTAGCGTATTTATTCACCCAATTGTTTAATTTTCCGTTTAGTTTTTCGTAACTAAATGGTTATGATAAAATGGGAGGACTATGCTGATTTATCATTGTTTTTCGTATAATATATAGGTCAAACTACGCTTTTGAGTTGCTTTTTAGACGTCTGTTTGAATTGAATTCCAACAGTAGTTTGATTTAGGCTTAGTGTTTGTTTATAAAGTTGTCTATAGCGCCCAGGCTTAACGAATATTACAGTTTCCTTTCTGAGTAATGATAGTAATCCGATCTTTTGAAATATTGATAACACCATTTATTAAAAATTCATTTCAAATAATTTAAGACAGTAGAATATGTGTGAGGAGCTATTTCAAGGAAATATATGTATTAAGTTTTAAACTAAGTAAGTTTACGACGTGTAGTATAAGGAACTAGGTTATTACTGTTTAAATCGTATACTTATTTACATAAGCTAAAGTTACATTTAGAATAGGGGAAAAACTACAGCTTTATAAGATAAACTTGTTTTTTTGTTGTTATTGATTTAGTTTTTTCGTTGTTTCTACATCCGCGGCCAGACACTCGTCGTCTCAAAGTTCAGCGCAAGGTATCACCCGGCTCAACTGTCGGCTCAGTGTTGTCGCTTGCGCAACTCCTTATCGCAGCAACATTTTCCGTCGAGAAGAAGCCAAAAGCAGCTATAGCGCCAGTATAATCAGCATCACCTGGTAAAGAGACGTCCTATTCAAGGAGTCGTCTCATTCACGGCAAGACAGTCTTGTAGCCGGGGTAAGTACTACACCTCCTAGCAACCGGAGATGTTCTCTGATCGTCCTCGTTTACTGCTTGGTAATTTGTCTCCTTTTGCTTTCTGAAAAGTACACCGAAAAGAAAAATTCGGAATCACAATTCTCACTGCTGAAAGACAAAACCGATTGAATTAGTTTTTATTGTCTCAATAACCAAGACGTAAATTTTTGTATCTTGTTTGTACAATATTTTTATATCTGAAAATTATGATGAAATATCATTTTTTTTTTTAAAAACAGATCTGCTTTGCTTTCTGCAAAGTACTTTACTTTAAAACTCCAGATCTGATGGAGCTTTTAACACAACATTTCGTTAATATCGTTATTCCAAAGCAAAAGGGTCATTGTTTTTAATTCAGGCTTAAAACGGACGCTTAGTCATGGGTGTAGCTGTGTGAGGCGGGATGGTAAGTTCGACGCTCGCTGGTGCTTCCAGTGTGATATCGCCTCTAAGAGCACGGCTGTGAACTGGCGCGCAGTCTTCTCGTCATGCATAGGGCAACGATGAATGTTGAATGGTAACCATAACATTAGATGGCGGAGAAATGAAAAAAAAAAAAGTGTAATGCAAGGCCCTTCGAATGATTTGAAGAATCTGGTACCAGGCGTTTCATGAATAAAAATTAGTCTGAAAACTTGCGTTTTAACGATTTCCACGGTTCTAAAATACAGTTTAAAACCGAAATACTGAAACAAAACTACCCATTCGGCTGTCTTGAGCAGTTTTCAAATCGCATGGTTTCTTCTGAAGCTCTACACACTGTATGCGTGCCAGGAAAGGCGTCGGTGGGGGGGGGGGGGGGGACTTTAATACCTCGTCGAGAATGGAGCATCGACGGAATGTTACGTACTGGGAAAACTGGAGTACCCCGAGAAAATCCCCCGGCTCACGCTTGCAGACAAAATTCAGAGTTTGAATCCGCTGGTAATCGAACCCGCATTGCCTTGGAGGGAGGCGAGTTTGCTGACCTCTCCAGCCACAGTGGATCACTGTATCCTGCCAGGTGCGATACACTGCATTGCCTCAGTCAGTGCCGGCTCCGGCCCACTAGATCGTCTCGTACTACCCGCTTTAATAATCTGTCAACAAACAGATATCAGGTATACCTACTATTATGTGTATCAGTAGCGGCATGCGTATTTCGCGAAAAGATTTCCGAGAAAGCTGAAAGTTAAAACACTGTAGCATCATTTGTGTTCCGTGATTGGGTGAGTTTCTTCCGGATACATGTATATTGTTGCAACATCAATCACAGTAATCTAATAAGTATTAATTCATTTGTGTCTGGGCCTCGGAAAAGTTTCGAAAATTATATCTGGCCCTCGAAAAGCGTGAATTTGGCCATCATGGGTCTAAGGACTCTAAAATAGACAACATAGTGTGATGGGCTATCTATGAGCTTTCGAGGTTAAGTCTCATTAGTGTGGTCTATAGTACTGACGTTTCGCTTTATATTGCAGTAGGCATCTTCAGTGTTGATTTGATTATGAGAAATAAACTCTTAATTGGACCCCACACACGTTCCGCAGGCCAGGCTCAAAACATGTTCACAGGTTACAATGGCATAGTCAGACTATGTGTTGGCTGTTGTTGGGTATTTAGTTGCGGCACATGTTGGAAAACAAACATATTGTGTCTATAACTTAGTTATTTACTTTAAAAATAAATGAAACACCACAATTTCTGTTCGTAATTTTTATTACTTTCAGCTGCAGACTTCGTTGTTTCCATAAATTATATTTTGTCTCCTTCCTCTACACACTCCTTATTTCGTTTATAAATTTTTTACTCAAATGTGATTTTTAATATTTCGACTAAACGTGGGTAGGCATTTTCCTTTTTCTTTCGATCATGGTACTTGTTAATTTTTACCAGATGAAAGCATGGTTTTGATTCGTACGCTTTTATAAACTCTTCCGTTACGTCGCGAGACCACACACGCTCAGGTACAGCACTGCGCAGGCTTAACTGACTTTTTTATTCGTCTCCGGCGGTCTGTACAGTCCTTCAAAACTGCGCATTTGCGTGCCACACACGCCTGACCTGCGCAGTTTTTTTCCTCTGAGGAGGATTATCGGAACGTGAGTGGGGCACTGAAGACGTCTGCTGTAATGCAAAGCGAAACGTCGGCCACTTTGACTCTGCTCAACCTCTAAAGCCAAGACAGCTAATTAGACCACGGCGAAAGCTTTCAGTCTACCTTCGATTCCTGTGTTTGTGTTAGTTAAATTGACCTTTCTAGCATTCCAACAACCTTACTTCAAAAGTAGCTCTGACATGATATAATTTAATGTTTGTTTCAAAGTTACTTATACTTTTACTGATACCTATCTTACAATTATTATTGGGAAACAGTGTTAAGAAATATTTATGCCGTTTTCTTGGAGGCGTAAATGATTGTAAGGCGGTCAAACACGTTATCTTAAACTAGATGGACTTGGTAAGAGTAAGAAATAATCTAGTTTATTTTTAGTCGTTGTGTGGCAGTGCTAGTGAACACGTAGCAAATTATTTTCCCAGCTAAAAACCATAAAGCATGGTTATCTAAAGCTATCTTCACTAATGTATTTGAACTAAGTGTCATTAAGACTTAAGTACATTAATCCTCGTTAGTAGATAAATGCAGGTGTGCCTGTTCTCCCCTCTTTACTGAAAGCCATAGTTAGATTGGCTTAAACTTTACCAACGTAATCTTCCGCGATTGTTCTCTTTCAAACACGAGGATCACGAGACTTATTACTCAGTTACTCTAAATAGTACATTTCTGATACCGTATCTAGATTATGGAGAGTAACTTGATAAAAAGAGTTCCATTCAATGTATCATTCGTATGCAATATAATCTCACTCTATTCTTTCAAAAAAAATTAAACTTTTTTTTTAGAATATTGAAATGAATACTGCAATTTTTAGAATATTGAAATGAAGTATGTAAGTTTGTACAAGAGTGTGCAGCTTCGATTCAGCAGCTTAGCCTGTACTGTTGATTTGTACAATTAACTAATCAATTTTACTTGTGTGACTTAGTGTCAATGCGTTGCATTAATTATTTTAAGGCATTTGGCCTCAAGGGTAAATGATTACATGGCTCATTAAGGCACTCTCGAGGGGTTTGTCACAAATGCTAACGTCGCACTTTCACAAACTGTTCAGGTATTTGGCTTCTGAATTAACTTTTACGTGGTATCTGAGTCGCATTGAGCACTGAGGCAGGGAATGGCGCGGAAAAGACATATCGATCACCTGGAATCGTCAGGTGTGTTCCGCAATCGAGGCCGACTGCTAGTGAGTAGGTACCAATCTTCCAATGCTGCCCAGGGCGATGATGTCACAAGGAGAAAAAAAAGGGGGGGGGGAATGCTGCACGTAGACGAATGTTCCCACTGTGCTAGCGCTCTTCACGCTTCGTAAAGTGAGAAAAAAAAAACCTCATTTCTGTATTTGACAATACACTTGTGCGGTGTAATCAACTAAGAACAGCAGCGCATTATATATATATATATATATATATATATATATACACCTATATATCATTTATTTATTTATATATATATATAAATCTTTTAGGAAAAACCCAAAATCCACAATCCACATCTTTCATTTAAGGGGTATTAGGCATAACTTTAAAAAAATGAGTTTTTCAGTTTATGATATTAATAGCTTACCTTTATATAAAAGTGTTAGATAGCGCTAATTCAAATCACTCTTTAAGTAGGTAGTAGCAGGCCCCGATTCCAAGTGGCTAGTGCTCTGGGCAGATAATCTTTAGCCCCCCCCCCCCCCCTAAAAACATGAAATTATACAAATTCAGGTTTATTTATTATCAGTTTTAAAACACCACATTATGCAACTAAATACTACATTTTTCAAAGACATGTGTTGTTTGTATTTTTCCTTATTTAAAATTAATAAAACATGAGTTATAGTATACTGTCCATTGTTAAACATTTTCTAAATCTCTTTCTAAAGTGTTTGGCCTATGAGCACTGCATTAGTTAGTAAAAATTATAATTTCCTCTTGACTCTACATACTTTCCTATTTTTTTCGCGCCTCTAATTCTCTCCCCCCCCCCCCCCTCAAAAACTGGCACACTGGGAAAATACCCGGTTGGCCAGTTTGTAAAACTCACTACAATTGCCAGGCGCATATTTACAAAACCTAGCTTGACTCGCTGACTGGCCCTTAAAGCACACTGGAATTGGACACTGCTCGGATGAGCGAGGAGGAGGAGAAAAGCCCACAGAATGTGTAAATCACAGCACTACCTTTCGTACATGAGGTGGAGCATACAAGCACAACCTGTTCTTTTCATGTGGAGTTGGGTTCCAGATAATCCCATCCCTTTATTAGTTGTGCCATTCTCGCCATGGGTTAGTGGCAATGCAGCATACTGCAACATGGCCTGAACATCACACACGAGCTCGTCCTCGTCAGAGAGGTCAGTAGGTAGTAGGTTGTGGTTGTCAAGATCTGCAGTAATGTGGTTGTAAGTTAGTCCTGTCTGGCAAGACAGCCAGTGTTCGACTCCTGGTGGGATCATTGTCTCCCAGTCCGTGGTGCCTTCCACTACACACGAATGGTGCAAGTTCTTGGGACATCAATTCCGAAAGTGGGCTTTGTTCCCCCTTCACATGCTCCACCATACCAGTCTGTATCGCACATTATATTTTTCAACTTTATTAGAAGGTGTTGGATGGTTATGTTACCGAAAACATCACTAGTACAACCATGTTTGTTCTGACATTGTACCTAGTACGAGGCCTGATGCCTGGGCCCCACCCTGTCACCAACCACCCCTGTCTGCAGAACGCACTAATGGCCGATGGCCAGAGCTCAGATAAACAACCCACCTCGAACAGATGCTAACTTGAACCCTGATATGAAATAATTAACAATCGCAAACTTTAGTAACTTTAAAGAACTCAGATCGTAACATAATTAACACTGTTTTAATAAGGGTGGATGTGCCAAATAAAATTAATCAGTTTTTACCTTTTTCTACCTACTGTTTTTTTGCTGTTTTTGGCGCGAGGTGGCGCTGTCTCCTTCCCTCGCGCCACCCCCTTCCGGCAGACTTCATCAGCTCACAGCTCGGGGCAGAAGTGCAGTTCCATGGGGAGCCTTCAACTTTGCTTCAACTAATCTCGTTTATTCTGGGAACTATAAATCTACTCCTTAAATCTTTTCTTTATCTCCCTACATGTCCCCGGGCCAGGTCTATCCCGCCCATATTAAATTTAACTCCGCCATGTGACCACACTGCAGAGTCAAATGTTTACAGAACTGGGCAACTCCAGAAGAGAATTTTCAATTAATCAGCCATGCACATGCCTGCTGGCATCACAGACATTTCAATTTTAGTCTATAGTAGATTCACGGCTCTAGAAGGTATGCTTCGCGTCACAGTTACTTAATCATTTTATAGGATTGGCCACCTATAATTACAGCATATGATCCCCTTAGCAAGACTGCTGCTAGGGTTAATTATAATGAATAGTAACCAACGTAAAGTACAGCGTGTTTAAGAGTGAGTGTGATTTGCCAGCACGAGCCACTTCAATGTATCAAGTGTAACATATTGTTATGACCAATGTGGGGAGAACTGGGTTCGTAAGAGGTAGCCCATATGAGTTTTCCATTTAAATTTTATGGTTTACTAATATTTACATTAATAATAAACAATTGTACTTAAAATTGCATGATAACAAATCACTGGCACTAAGATTGTTTATTCTCAAGTCACTCAATTTCTGTCAAGTTCTGCAGTTCGCACTCCTCACTGGAACTAGGCTCAACAGTGTTTCGCCCCTTACCTCACGCCTGACCATACACAGTCTCGCGCCACTCAGTCGCTGCACTCTTACGATCCAGTCTAACTTCACGGCGCACCACTCTCAGGGGGAAGGGGTATCTCTCACCCTCTTCGCCAATGTTGCACCTTCGCTCACGGAACTCTCGGAACTCCAGAACTGTCGCGAGACTCGCTCGCAACTCGCTCGGAACTCTCGCGGCACTCTCGCAGGACCCATTGCACTCATACGGAGGTCAATGTTGCTGCTGCTTAAGTACCTGGGGCGCACTTCTCGAACCTACGAGAGCATCTGTGACGAGTCGCGTCATCCTGGGCCAACCTGATGCCCGGAAAAACGAGAAAGGCGATGTTTATTCTCGCCATTCCGTGCGGCGGCCCGCGGAATTCCCAAGGCTGCTCAGCGATAGATAACAGCGCCGAAGAAAGACGATGCGCAGGGCGCAGAGGGGAAATGGGGTAGCGACGACCCTTGTAATCTGGCTAGGCGCGCATGGCATGCCTTACATCATTGAATGGCACATGACATGGCACGTGATGCCAGTGGCTGTGCAGGGCCACCAGCCAGCTTTGAACCTGGCATCATGGTCTGGTCTCTCGCATTCGTAACAATATGAATAAAACCACATATTTTTTTTTCAGGATGTGTTTCATTCTGTAATTATAATCCCACTAGACAGGAATCAGCCCTCAATTCTTTCAAGGAAGTGTGTACCTACTGCAATAGATAGTCATTTTATTCAGTAACACCCAGCCACCTAAGGCCTAATGAGCAATGCTGGGGCCGACGACCCATACAACATCAGTGGTTAGTTTGCAAGCTGGCCTGGCATCCTCCCAGACACTTAATATCTCATGATACACATCATCTCCCTCTAAGCTCATCCCTGGCCACAGCCACAAGACCATGGTTGATGGCATTTTGACATGTGTGATGCCTTGAGTTTCCATAAAATATTTGTTATAGGATTGGATATAAAATTTGTTGAATGTTGATGACATCCATCTGTGTTCCTTCGATCCTCACAAACTGCTATGGCACATCGGTGCCTCATGAAAACTTGTACGACTAGAACACCTATTAGTACAATGTAGTGCAGTATGGTGCAGCGAGGTGAACGGCTGCCACCGACGAGTCGATTGTTGCCACATGGCTATCAACTCAGATTTGTATATTTATTAATTGTAACTTCTGTAACCGAGGTATGATAGACAATATTTTTGTAGCATGTATTGTATTGACGACAGTCGTCGTACCCTCCCAGATACAGAGGCCGTACCTGGCCACCGACGTGGGCCTGAGGGGGGCTGTTTCCCCCCCCCCCCCCCAGTGAACCCCAGTGAACCCCAGTGAACCCCAGTGAACCCCAGTGTGTGCATCGGCTAGGGACGCACCCGCGTGCGCCCTAGCACGCCAGTGTTTTTATGTAAATATTTCCGTGTATATATGTTTCTTTCTAAATGACAGTGTCTTTGTTTAAGGGTGTAAATAGTGTAACTGTTATGTATGTATTAACTATCGGCAACTATCGTGTAATTCTTGTAAACGTATCGCAGTGTCTGTATGTAAGCGCGGCCTGGCGCTCATCCGCGTCGCGAGGGGTGGCGCTCTCCCACGCCGGCCGATTTCCCCTCCACTCCCCCGCAGCCCGCGCGCGACGGTCCGCGGACGAGCGGGGGAGAGCAGTAGTTGAACTCAGGACTCGAGCAGCGGCGGACGTGCGCTCCGCTCCGCGCTGATCGCGAGACGGGTGTAGAGCTCACGGTCCGGCGACTCAGCCGTAGGACGAGCATCTTTCGCAGCAGCCGTGCTGCCCACGACGAGCCGCCCACGCGAGTGGGTGCCTGAGTTGCGAGTACGTAAGTTACGTCACGCATCACGTATTACGGGACGCGTAAGCTTCGTTACGCGTCGCAGAACTTGCACAGACGTTACGAGTCCGTACGTAAGGACCGCGTACGCCTCACGTGTCTTAGTGTGGGGCGTAGTTAACCTTTGCCGTGCCATTCGCAGACGTTACGAGTCAGTACGTAGGGGCCGCGCACGCGTCACGTGCCATTACAACATAGTTGACTATCAGGAACTTTGTTACGTGGTTAAAAGCCGGTACGCGTCGGGACGAGTGGGCCGTACGAGACGGTCACCGGGAGTCCGGGTCTTCGTGGGAGAGGCGCGCAACCCGCGACGGATCCGCCAGGCCGCGGCAAGCTCTCTGAACGTAATAAAAGAGCTCGTGAACCGATTAACAGCGAGTGGTCCTTTCGATCTACCTGTCACTCTACCTCACCATCCCTCCAGGTCCCACATTTCCGGGTCCCGGCCACGTCGGCCTGGGCCCACACCTCTCCGACGAGAGCAGTACGGGCATAACGGACATTTTTAGCAAACAGGGAAATAGGGACCAGAAGCCGAGGGACGTCATTATGTTCATTAATAACAACTTTCTGGATTAGCATGACTAAGCTGAAAACATGGCTTTATTATTCCTTTAGCATGTGACAAATTTTCGCGTGAAGCAAGCTGGGGTTGTGCGTGGTTGCTACGGCCTCGATCAGTTCGCCATCATTTCGAGTCAGGGATAGTACCGTCCGCACCGTGGAGCCCATCGACCTTTGATTCAGCATTAACCATGTTCCATCCATAGTGTAAGTTTTTCGAATCCTTTTCCATCGACTCCATGGCCAGTTCTCCACGGCTGGCTTAAACTCACCAGCTGCGTACTTAAATAATGTTTGTCAACGCAAGGGAAGTTTCAATTTTCTACATAATTTTTTGGTGATTTTTATTCTGAGCATGGATGGCAGCCCAGACATCATGTAATGAACTATATTCGTCAAGTCTCTCTCAGCTTCGCAAACACAGGGCTGCTGGTTATGCGAAATGTTTACTAGCATCGTTCTTAGTTAAGCCCCATGGAATTTTTGGGACCCTCTCTTTGCTCGTTCATGTGATGCTTAACAAGTTTAAGGTTTGTGTGTCATACATTAGTTTAATTTTACTATAAAATGTTATCTCCAAATGTTAAATGGCTATAGGTACATAAATACATTAGTTGGTGCCCTTAGCATCATCAGCAGTATTAGTCAGTATGGCAGAAGGCAGCAGGCCATCAATGGTTTGTCGACATATCACCTGCCCCCTTCGGTGTCATGTAGTTTCATTGTGCCCAGCGCACCAACTAGCAGATTACCATTCACCAGTTCACGTGAGATCTCAGGGTGGGATGACTGGCCTCGTGGCAGGGGGCAGCGGATGTATTTCTCAGCAGAGTTCCTCCAAGGCCCCTCGGGAAGCCGTTAGTTTGGAAATGAAAGACAAAGGTTCAGAACTCATGTTTAGTTTCACAAACACAGTACTTTACACAGTGCTATCTCTGTGCACAACAACATCTTGTATGAGAGCTGATGGGCTCGTCCCGACACACTGTAGCCAGTAAGTCCGGTGATGAGCATGTTGAGGCTGTTATGCTGATGTATAGTTATAAAATTCATGGTTTCAGGTAACTGGCACCTTTCTGCTGTAGTAGCTGAAACACGCTTACTTAATCGTGTGGGTGAGTTAAACACAAAATATATGGTATGTAGATGCACAGAATGGAATGTGTTTTGTTTGCCATAGTGCCTGGGCTGAGAACCCCAGGAGTCCGTTACACAGGCACTGGAAAAGTTACACAAACAAAGTTTCACTAAAAATGCTATTTATAGACTGTCTAGCATACAGACCATAGCCAGTAGCATACACAGACTGAGGTCCTGAGAGTCTGTTAATGGGCAGTTGAAAAGTACACTAAAGTTACACGAATAAGGTTTGAAATACAATTACACTTGATAGAAAATTGTCTCTGGCATGATGCCTGGGCAAAGGGCCTCTGTAGTTGGTCCACCTTGTGGGCACTACACAGCCCTCTGCAAAGTTTTGTATCACGTGGCTACACCACACCTCGTATTCAGGCGGGAAAATGAGGAAAAAATACACAGGTTTTGGACACAGAGCTTGTGCTGAGGTTGATATGCTTACGAGAGCGATAGGTGATAGCCGGTGGTTGACGATGGTGATGAGCTCCGTGAGTGCGAGTGCATCCAGTTTTAGTGCTGGCTGAGATAACACTCTGGTTGCTCGGCAAGAGGCCTCGACGTGATGCATCCAGCCTCATCACTGGCCGAGGGACGACTGCCGTGTTTTGTGCGGAAGTATGGAGAGCGTGGAAATAAGTCAGGCTGTGTTTAAATATGTAGGCCTACTCGCATTTTAAAAGAGGTTGTCTACTTAAAGATAATAAACATTGAATTAAAACTGTTTTAGAATTGGTTTGTTATTAATTGACAAATAAGTAATTAGCAGAAGAATACACGAACACACTAGTCGATAGCTGAATAAGTGGCTATCGATACATTAATGGTGGAGGTCGTTTGTTTTACTGCACTTCCCTGCACTCGACCCATTAAGATGCAAAAGCCCTGAAGGAATGGCAATAGGACTGCCGTCGTCCGGGGTCTCGGGCTCGAGTCCCGGTGCGGTTCCTAGCGGGAGTGGCTGCTGTGAATGTAATGTGTCCGGATGTGCGCCAGGCTAGCTCGGTGTCTAACCAGTAGGTGGGTCGTGGGGTCGATTGCCCTGCGTGGCCCACTAGGACCGTCGGCGATGTTGCGTGGGTTTAAGGAATTCCCTACTCGGCGGTGGTTGGGAATCGTAGGGTTAAGTAATAATACGCTGAAATGAGGCAATAAATGACGTGCGTCATTTATTCAGGCGACTGTGGTTCAGGTGTAACTCCGTTGGTTACACGCCACGTCGTACAACAGGTGACGTCACAAAAATACAAAAACTACACAATTACACAACAATGAGTTTGAAAGTTACTCAATAAAAATGTGGCACAAGTTTACAAAAGAAATGTTACATGAGGATGCGTTACACAGGTTTATGAAGGTTACGCGGAGATGCGTTGCACAAGTTTATGAATGTTATGTGGAGGTGCGTTGCACAAGTTTATGAATGTTACGTATTAGCGTGGTACTAGGCGTTTCTGAGCCTGGTTACTCACACGAGGGATGAGGGTGATTGGAGGCGACCAATCCCGTAAGTCTACGTATCGAGGCGGTGCTCGCGTCCACGGTAGTGGAGCGCAGACCGCAGCTAAATTCGTTCAAAAATTCCCTTACGGGTGGTGTCAGCGCCGGAGTGACTGATTTTAACCAAAGTTCTGTTCCTCGGGAGACGGCCCGTGCCGGATGCTGAACCTACCCCGCGGACCAAGTGTGGTGCAGGGGGGGTTTTAAATTTATGCGGCTGGATTAGGTCCTGGACCGAAAAATTGGACCGGGTACGCACGGAGAGATTAGTAGAGAAGAGGTTTTAAGAAGTGACTATATTTACCAGAAGTGAACTCGGTGTGGACAAAGGATGATGTCTCCCCGTGGGACGTGCGTCCACCCCGGTCCATGAGTCGCGCTGTACTGGCGTCATGTCATGGTGTCCGGCCGAGGCTTGGTGGCCCTCGCGCCAGGGTTGACCTCATTACGTTAGTTTCTATGTGACATGTTAAATAAGAGAATTTAATGACGTTAAAACCTTACATTAATTATTAAAGCTGAACCAAGGTCATTCGTCCCTTCTACAAATTGAAGTTATTGTGTTTAGGAATTATTTCATTTAAATTTTACGTCACACCAGCGACTGTTCGTCTCTTGCCGGATTGCTCTGGTGGGGGTAAAAAACGTAACACGAGGGATGAATAATTATGTCATATGGTTTCATTGACTATATCAGGCAGAAGGCCACCAGGGGAACACTCACACACGTATCGACGTATCACACACGTGAGTGCCCGGGCACTCCTACGTCGCACTTTCGTCAACCAACTTCAAATTAATATTCAATACTGTTTAATAATCTATGTTTGTTCTTGTAACGAGGTTGGGGTGTCATGACGGTCTGTTTATTGGGAGGGAGCCGGGTTCTACCTTGGTTGCTGGTGGCTCGCCTGACTCGGGTGAGCCATGGCTAGGGGCGCGTTCCGTTAGCGGGGTTGAATACTGGCGGTTGCAGGTCGGGCTTTAGGGTGGCCTTCGGTCGGACGACGTCAGGACATAATGGCCTGTGCAAGCTGGGTGAGCAGCGATAGTCGTCGTCAGGTCGATTGAACCAGCCAATCAATATCGTGGCCTACGGAAATAGAATTAGCATTAATTTCCGTATTACCTATCTTTAAAATGTTTTAAGTATAATTGAAAAAATTAAAAAGGTTTGAATGTCAAACATATATATATTTTTTAAAATATTAAAGTCACGTGTAAAATGATTTTTTTAAAAAAAAATCATGTTTTTTAATGTTTAAAGATTGCAGAATGTTAATTTTACTATGCAAAGAGTACTAATACCATTTAAAACTATGCTGTTTTTAAAGTTAAAAAAAAATGCAAAAATTAAAACAAGTTATACTTTCCATCCAACACTGTAGTGCTACAATTTAATTATGAAATTATAATAATACTATGAGGTAGCTCAGATTAATAATAAACTTTGATAGCATAACAGTATTTAAAATTTGATTAAATGTTATCTGTCCAGCAATAACTGAGATAATGAATGCCATATTGTATCCAATCAGACCCCACTTTGTTGTCCATTATAGTTGGAGATGAACATGCTTACAGTGTAACACAGAATAAAATGAAGTGGCTAGACATGACTACATGCATAGATAAGGGGCTACATGGCCATGCTATGGGTCAATTTAATATTTTGAAAACATAATAATAAAAATTTGTTAAAATTATAGAATATAAAATAGTAATAATAAGATGCAGAAAATATTAGAATGCTATAGTTATCAGATATTAAACATAACATTAAAATTTGGTTAAACAAGATGATAAGAGATTTTATGTATGATCTCAAAAACGTACCAGCTGCGTTTTTCATGACCACAATTTTGACATTAGACCATTTGATGATGGACTCAAAAAAGGTTGTACAGCCAGCTTGGAGGTGTGGTCTAAATTTTGCCCCACGCCAAAGAATTTGGTGGTCCTTCCATATTCGCAGCTTACGTGCACTGTCTACTCAAGTATGTACAGTCAGGTGTAACAAAAAATTAATGCCTCTAACTGATAAGATTATATCCAATTGAAGCCAATAGTGATGGGCAGAACGGTTCTTTTGACCGAACCGGTACTTTCGGATCAGTTCCGTGAAAGATTCGTTCAGAACGATTCGTTCATCTCGGTCATTTCGTTCTTTTCTGTGAATAGGATCTGGCTCTTTTATCAGGTGTCGTAACTCGTTCATCCTTTAGAGTATTGGCTACGTGTTTGCTTCCAGCCTCCCCTCGTTATCGCGTGACCCGATAACGAGAGGAGGCTGGATCGCGTGGGTGGTTATCTTTATCTACTCTGCATGGGTAAATGAAATTTCAAACGTCTAGTTGTATACTGACTGTTATAAAATTATTGACTGTTGATCGCTGCAAATGCTTCATGCAGTGATTCTATATAATACGGGAGCATTAAATCTAAGAATGTTAGGTACGAAAGTGATCTTTCTTAACTTTAATTTGTAATCGCACTATTATAGCTAGTACTTGAACATTGCTTTTCGTAGCCAGTGAATCACAGTTGCGTATATGAAACAAGATTATTTATATTGTATTACTTTTTAAGTTACAAATATTAATATACAGGCTATTTACACTCTAGAGAGAGTAAAGTGTTTACATGTAGACCAACACATTTAGAAAAAAAAAGACAAAAATTGAATACTACTACTGCGATTCAGTATGAAGAGAGAAAAATGAAGTAGGTACATTAATTAACACCTAAATGGTAAGTGTGAACATTTGTAGTTACTTTCCCTGTTATTTTTAATTCATGTTTTTTTTCCCCCCCAAATTTGTGTATGTGAATGTGAAAACGCAATTTTAAACCACTACTTAACAGTTGACATTTTCAGGTATAGATACTTTTCATGTTACCCTATTTTATTTGATCAGTTATCGTTTGCTCTTATGAACATGCTCACGCTGTGATTACTAATTCTTCAGACTCCTGACGTCATGAATCATTTCACGAACGAATCAGACCGGGCGCGTGGCCGGTTCTCTCATCTCGTTCTCTCGTTCTCTCCGCGTTTTCGTTCTTCCGAATCTTTCAAGGTACCGGCTCTCAAAGAGCCGGTTGGTTCTCTCGTTCTCTCCGCATTTTCGTTCTACCGAATCTTTCAAGGTACCGGCTCTCAAAGAGCCGGTTCTTTACATCGCGAACGAATCGCAAGATTTCGTTCTCTCAAAGATTCGTTCTTTTTGAACGAATCGTTAACGAACGACCCATCACTAGAAGCCAACGCTTTTGAGTTATAAAATGCAACTTTTGAATTAATGTGGCTTCTCTTGAGAGGAGAGGTTTGTAACAAAAGTTTAAAATACTTAACATTCCATCCTAACCATTTGTTCTCACGGTTGCGTCAACTAATCTATGGTTATTTTATTTATTTTTGATAGGTTAACTCAATACCAATAAATTATTAGGAAAAACACCTATCAAAGCGAATGTTATATGGTTTTGGTTTTCCCAGATAACCTGTCTGTAATTTTTTTTTTTTTTAACAAATGTATTGGATCAGTATATCTGCACACAAACAATTAACGATGTGACGTCATTTCAGAACTTGTTAAAAAAGGAGGATATCTTTGAATGCTCAGTCACACGTGTACTGGCTGTGATTGCGTTACTGTTGCGCGGTGTACGTACGGCTGCAGGTGGTTGAAATCGGAAGGATAAAAAGTGATAAGTCATGTCGAAGGAAGGTAGCAAAACCTCTGAGAAAGTTTCTGTACTTACCAATGAAGTATTAAGGTAGGTGCATTGCCAAAGCTAAGGCGTTGATAGAAACCAAAATAATACTGGCCAATTTCTCCCCCCCCCCCCTTTTTTTTTCTAGCGACAAAGATGTAAGGGTAAAGTAATAACAATGCTTTTTTGGATCTTGTCTTACCTACTGCCATGTCAGCCTGTTTGAAAATTTACACAATAAACATTTTTATTCACATGCCTGTGTCTGTGATCTGTTACATTAGTTGTTATCTAAATATATAATTTAATGAGCAATATTATATTTGCCTTTTTTGAACCATTTTCTATCTGATGACAGATCCATACAGGTGCTTAATCGAGAAGGGTTTGAGGCAAATGAAACTATAACAAGAATACTTATGACAGGCCTGGTTTTGTTGGTCTGAGGGAAGTGTTATGAAATACTTTCTTCCAAGTTTACAGTTAAGTGGCTGGTCCACTGTTCCTCCCCCAGAAAAGTTTTCAAAAGATGATGATTTAAAACAAATTTTTGGCTTTTTCCAAAATGTTACATTTTTTAATAAAATTTTATTCTTATGAATGGTAGATCCTTACGCTACATACTACTTATGATTGTGCCCTAATACATGTTCAAAGAGAAGCTTCTTACTCTGTAATTTTTAATATTCAGTGGCCATAAATTGAGCCATGTATTTGTTACTTTAGCCTTTGGACTTAATAAATGTTGTGGTTACATTCATTTTAACTCCCCCCCCCCCCCCCCCATCTAAATTACCTACTATCTTTACTATAACTTGTGTCTATGCCAAGGTGGCAATGCCTCTGATCTATGCATAATTACATTTTAAAAAATGGGTTCATTAGAGAGATGCTCTTTAATGTTAGTTTTTTTAATTTTTTTTTTAGGGGGAATCCAGCTGAAGCTGAAGTTTTATTGCCAGTACAGTGTGACAGCCATCATAAGTTCGAGGAAGACAGTAGTTCAAGAATAATGTTTGATAGTTGCCGTAATGCTCTGGCCAGTCGTAAAGTGATTGTTGATTTGCTGGTTATCTTCTTTGGTATCGGAGCATGGATTGGTATAAATGGAATGTATGTACAGCTGCCATTAATGGTGCAGACTCAACCAGAAGGATGGAATTTACCATCATACCTTTCCATTGTTGTTCAAATTGGAAATATTGGGCCTATTTCATACACACTGCTTCAGAAATTTTGGCCAGACAGAGTAAGAGATAGCTGGCTTATTTACGGAATCCTCACTGTGGGCTGCACTTCTTTGCTGTTGATGTCGTTCTTCTATAAAGAAGTAACATTCTTTGGGGAGACCGAGCATAGCACAGCTCTACTGTCGTTGGTTTTCTTTGTAGCACTGGTTGGTTGCACAAGTTCCGTGTTGTTCATGCCTTTCTTGAGGCATTTTAAAGGCACGTATCTGATCTCCTACTTTGTTGGTGAAGGTTTGAGCGGCTTTGTACCCAGCATTGTAGCTCTAATACAAGGAGTTGGTGGTAATCCTATATGTATAAATGAAACAGTGAATGGCTCAAACATATGGACTTCCTATACACCACCACCTCGCTTTTCTACTGAATCTTTTTTTATATTTTTATTTTGTACGTTGGTTCTTAGTAATCTATCATTTGTCATGTTAAACAATCTGAAGTATCTGAAAAGTGAGAAAGTTTATTCATCCACTAACTTGGCATACAAACAGAGCAGTGACTCCACAAACACACCTGTGCCTGTTAGTACGATTCAAGGTTTTACCATGGACGATGAAAGACTAAAAACTAGCCCAAATGACGATAATAGTTCCTATGGAAAGGCAGGATCACAGGATGATACCTTGAAGCCTAAAGATCTCTCTCGTAAAGTATATATTTACTACTTGGTGTTGGTTTCCTGGTTGTGCTTCTTCAGCAATGGTTTGTTTCCTGGTATCCAGTCCTATTCGTGTCTCCCATACGGCAATGTTGCATACCATCTGGCTGTTACGTTGGGGAGCATGGCCAACCCTGCAGCGTGCTTCTTGGCATTCTTCATGCCATACTCGTCTGTGACGGCAACAACTGTCATGGGCGTACTGGGCACTGCCTTGTCAGCATTCATCGCAGCAACAGCGTTATTGAGTCCCACGCCGCCACTGGTTGGCACGACAGGAGGAGAAGCCCTCATAGTAAGTAATTTTGGTTTCCTCTTCTTAATTTTGCTAGTTTTTTTTAATGATGAATGCTATTTAAAAAACTACTCTGACTGGCAAAAAAATTTAAATATTTTTTTTTTTCTATCGTTAAGATGCACTAATAGTAGAAAGCTAACCAGTGGAATTGTATTCGAAATGCAACACACTATTTTAAAGGGCTAAAAACTCAATTTTTATGAAAATAAATTTTTACTTTATCAAATATTTTCCAATTTTTTTAATACTTAAAGCAAAACCATTGATTTACTAAGTATGGTTTCACTCACCATATAAGATTTTTTTTTATTCAGAATTTTTTTTTTCAGAGAAATCTCTTGAAAATGGGAACAAGTAAATTTGTGTGTATTTTCCAGTTGTGAAAATTGATAAAATTACTTTTATTGGGTCCTAGTAATGCAATAATGTCAGTAAAAAAATTACCTTTATAATAAGTATTTGCTGACTTTCTACAAATAGATTGATAAAAATGTTTGCTACATAACCCAAGATCCAGTCCTTGTATAGTAATACATCTGTATAAACCATGCTTGGGAAAAAAATTCAGTATGAAAATCCATCAACCTTGGACGTATATCCCAGGGGATGGCGATAAGAGCCTGTTCCTCCCCTTCCACCCCCCCCCCCCCCCCAAAAAAAAAGGCCCTCACAGTGGATGTAACTGTGAAACTGGGATGGTAAACATATTAAGCAACACAAATAAATTTTAAAGAAAACTTCTTGAATATTTTAAAGTTTTCAGCTTTTTACGTGCATATAGACATAGACCGCCTTGTGAGATGACTTGTGTTGGTTATACCCACGCGCAAATCCCGTTGGCCTCAGATTCTGCATTTGCCCCCCTCATTAGAAACCTACAGATTTGTGCTCTTGGCAATAATCATGTTGTTAAGAAAAACATGATATTGTACAGTAGATTCTCGATTATCCGAGCCAACCCAAAGAGCCATTACCAGAAACTTTTGAAACATTTGCTTGAGGACCTAGAAAATGATTTAACTGTTGTCGAAAGTCTAAAGATGATTAACTTCAAAGATGCTTTTTACTGGTGGGCAAATCACAGAGTGATATAAAAGAATGTACACTAGAGAAAAGCTGCAACTGGTCCAACTGGGAAACCAAGATATTCTTATTCTATATACGTGTTAGTGAGATTTTACTTATCCGAGGTTGCAGCAGTTTACATTAACTGATTAATCAAGACACTATTGTATTATGGTATAACACCTTGTTAACATCATCACTTGAGTCAAACACACAATTCCATGCCTGAAAAATTAGAAAGGAATTGAATATCACTTGCAGCACGGAACCATCCTGACATTTGCCTGCAGTGTTGTCAGGAAACCAATGAAACAGAAACCAGGATGACCAGGCTAGGATTCAAGCCCGCATCCTCTGGAATGTGACTCCACTGTCTTGCCACTGCACTGCATTGCTCCGTACCAGCATTTTACAGTTGCACCATCTCAGTTTAATATAGGCATAGGTATTGTAACTGAGAAGAAATGTACTTAATGTTATAAAGTATGTACCGGTACACTTGTTAGAAGTTATTGAACTAATTTGAAATTTACTGTAACAAAAATTAATTAAATAAATATCTAAGTATTAAATATTAATATAAACATATTCATAAAAATTAATTATTTAATTTAGTAAAATAGTTGAGATTAATTTTAATTAATAAGTAAAATCAATAAATATGCTGAATGTTTATTCTAATTTATTAAATATTAATGTAATAATTTATAATGCAAATATATTTATATACAGGAATATAAACTGATATAAACAAACTTGAAATAAGTTTATACACACAATTTCTAACACTAATAGGCCTATTTACAATAAATAAATGTTTTTAATTATATGGACCAGGATTCAATATAAATCACTAAATTTCTAAACGGTACTCACACGTAGTTCCACATTCATTGCTATAATTTACTATCAGAGCAGCTATGTCGACTACTGAATATTCAATTTGCAGAGTGAAAGGTTAAACTATGTAATGAAACATCTTTGATAATAACGAAAAAGACTTGAAAAAATACTAAACCTCGGCTTGGACCTGATTTTAGGCAAGGAATTTATTAAAAATACTGCCCTTGTTAAAGTTTATTAAAAGGTTACCACCATATAGTTTCCGCATACATTAGATAACTATAAATTATTTTGTAGTAAAGGATAGTTGTACTATTATAAAGTTTTGTTTATTATTACCTAGGTGAATTCATGGACATTCATTTCATAACAAATGTAATTAATTTAATATTACTTTAATTAAAATAGAGGTTATAAGTCTACCTAGTATGAAATAAATAATGGACTGAGCTATGGATTCAATAATATAATCGCAATACAATAAACAAATAAAATATATTCATTTATATTTGTTTAAAGCACAATTTTTTTAACCCAGTAATCTGTAATTTAGAAATATGTAGTAACAAAAAACTTTCCACTGCAGCATTTTGAAATACGTTCCTTTATCTTATTAACTGCCCACTTTAACGACTGCACTACCAAGCCTGACAAAGATTGTATGGAGAAAATGTACCATAACAGTAGTAATACCAATATAATTTATGTTTTTTTAAATTTTGAAATTACTCTATACTATGACTATTATAGTTAACAAATATATTCCAGGGTAGTAGTTTCACTATCATAAGGTTTCATTTGGCACACCAGTATGTTTGGTTTGGTATGTTCCCTAATTTTTATGAACGTGACGTATGGTTTTATGTTCACTCACATGGGTCCGCCATCTTCTTGTAAAAATTTTGTTTAAATGGTATGTGTGCATTGTTAAAATTCATTCTCATCATTTTTCCATAACGTGCCTAAAAATTTCCAAAACTATTTGGGAAACTTAGCTAAGAATTAGCAGAAATTAAGCAACATTTCTAAAATTGTAAATAAGTTACAAATTTTCACTATAGCGTAAAATTCCAGTCTCTACTTATATTTCTACAGCAGAACTTTGCTGTGGATGTATTTAGAATGTAGCCAGCCCACAAGACAAATTCTCCAGTGCGGCATCTTTCTCTTCCTTTCTTTCTCACTGCATTTAGTTGTGAAATCCGTTTTTTTTTTGGCAGCATGCTGTTGGATATTAACAGATCATTAAATTGCCACTAAAACATATTTCATTGCTTATGAACAACAAAATTTAGGATGAGGGTGCAAATATACTTTTTTCATTATATTTTTGGTTTTCCCTAACCAGTCCAATTAAAAATTTTTCACAATATCTCACTCACTTCAAATAAACCCCTAACAATAAATTTTGAGGAGTGATATGAATACTTAATTTACTTTCTAGAAAAAAACTTCAAAATATTTTACTTGTGTTTCAGACAGAGTGAGAGATTGTTTGTAAGATGTAAACTCTAAAACTGCTAAACCAATCTCAAAAGTTCTTTTACAGTTATAAAGCTACATTATTCCAGATGGACATAAGCAATGTTTTATTATTTTTTAAAAAAAAGAGCCTTTTCATAAAATATTGTAATATTTGTAACTGAAACTACAAGAAAATTGACCACCTAGACTGCTTCCTGCAAGCTTATGCTGAGTAAAACATTACAGGTATAACGTGGTTATGTTATTTCAATTATAAATTAATGAATACAATGTTTATCGAACTTGAACGTAGGCAGTAGGCTACTCCTTATTCTTATCAAGATTGAGGCCCTTGTCGCAGTGCATTATCTTAATAATTGAAATTTAATTAACTATGTTTAATAATGAATGGAAAGTACCCTATGATAATGTCTATGCATTACTTTACCTTCCCGTGCGGGGATAGGTTCCGGTTCTAGGCCGCAATAAATTGCGTGGTGAACCCACCAAGTTCCGAGCTGTCAAAAGAAGTTACTATTTATAAAGTTTTAACTTAATATTTGAAGGTTCTGTTAAAACCTGACAGTTATGTTGGCTGACAGCTCACATAGTAATTTCTCATTGGACTTATTCTAACAAGTTAGAAGCAGGTTACCACACATTCCCTATCACCACAAAAGAAGCAATAAAAAAACAGTTAAGGTTTCTCAAGTTTCTCAGGAATGGTGAATGATCAACATTGTGATGTTTATTGGAATTACAATATCAGTCTCTTAGTCATGTTAATTCAACAAATCTTAAGAGATACGTAAACTGCACCAGCAAGCTAACTAATCATGCTTTATGTGGCCAATGTACAGATAATATTATCAACACCCAGTGACACTTGTGACACTTGGGGGTGAAGGAACCAACAACAATCCCCCTCCCCCCTCATTTTTTCATTCCGTTTTCGTCTTTATGCATTCTGAGAGAGAGAGAAGGAAGGGACTGATACAATAACAACTTTTTTGTGCTGACCCACAACTTTTTTTTTGTTCCAGTTTACACGAGGCAGGGCATTTCATATCAGTTCACGTAAAAATAGAACAAGAGTAGGAAATGTATGTCCTCTCTTCACAGTACAGCGAAAGGTCGTTAATCCGGCACGTTCCGTACCATGACCATGCTGAATTAGCAATTTTGCAGGATTATTGAGTTTAAATGGGAATACCATGTGTGAAAAAGTGAAGTGAAATTTAATCCGCTAGAAACCAAGGTACACTCTACTGAAATGAAAACAGACAGTAACTATAAACACTGATCAAACTAAAAACTTTGGTGGCCAGTGGTCAAGGTTAAGGTTAATTCTAATACAGATTGGGTAGAACAATGTTCAAAGTTTGGCACAGTAAATGGTTCTGCCGCTAGATAGCAGTGGTATTCAACTAATGTGACACATTCATTTGTTTTCATGTTATCAAGGTGGACTTTTACGATTTCACAATTTTTAAATTGAAATATTTAATATATGCTAAACCTTTCAATACGTTTTGTTTTTGAATTAAAATACCTAATATTTATCTCTTAGTGGTGTTAGATTTTGTTTTCTAACATGCTTAGTGTTGTTTTATATCCGTGTGCTAACGTCGGTGTAGTAGAAAGTACGATGCTAACATTAAAATATTATCTGCTTCCTCATAAGGAAAAAAAAATTATGCAACAGAAAGATTCCAAAGGTGAACAAAGTTAAAAAACACACACATGCTCATGCGCAAAATGAACTTCAAGGTTTGTGAAAAAACAAATAAAATGTACATCCTTACCCTAAATGCTCTACTTCCCTAATTTGTTTTTGTTATTTGCAGTTTTACGTAGAAAACTTGCAGAAATGTGACTATAAAGGTTATATTTTTAAAATATTTTTAAAATATAACCTTTAGACATGTTACAAAATATGCTTATTAACTTTTACAATGCACACGCACCATTAACGAAATTATCACAGAATGAAAAAAGGCTGCATACAATAAAAATTATATATGTGCTTTTAAATCTTAGACTTAGTGAATGATATTGAATATTAGTCCATATCATTAAAAACTTTTATATATTGTGAATATTAGAGATATAAATTGTGTCTATAATCTTTTTCAATTGTGTTTATATAATTGAGGTTAGGTTATACTTCTTTAAGCACGTTATGAAAAAATTATGAGAAATAATTTTTACGATACACACGTGGCATACAGCAAAAATTGGCAGGATGAAATAAGTCTAAATACAAATAAAAATTAAATGAGTTAATTAAGTGCTTTTAAATCATATACTTTAGTGATCGATATTGAATACTGATTCATATAATTAAAAAATATTTATTTATTGTGTATATTTGTGACAGAATTTGTGTATATAAACTTTTTCAAGTATATTTATATAAGTGAGGATATGTTCCCATATGTATAATTTATTTGCATTGAAATTATTACATTATTATTTAATAAATAATTAAAATTTTAAAGTAGAATAAACATATACTCATCACCTATTTTAATAAAATTGACAGCATTTTTTCATTACTAGCTATTAAAATTAGTAAACCTCTCAAACATAAATGTATTCACGTGTAGGTACTTGTTAATGTCACTTGTGCATGTAATCATGTTCTTTCTTTAGTTTTGTCTGTATTTTCCATTTATATAGTTAGATGTATTTTTGTATGGTGCCTACCATTAAAGGCTTTTCAGCTGTTACTTGACATGATAAAACCATGGGCGAAAATCTGTAGGATTCCCAGGGGGGTGGGCCCACAGGATAACGTGTATCTTTCCCATTTCACAGTTACGATTTGGCAAGCGCAAGTGGGTCCCTCAGAGAGCGCTTCTTGATTCTTGGAGAGACCCAGGTTCCCCTGGTCATCTCCAGGATCCACGCCCATGCATAAAACCAAAATAAATAAATAGAAAAATAAAATCCCCGTCCATTCATCACTCCAGGCTAATTTGCCAGATTCTTTTAATTCAATTTCCTTGACTCATCATAACCTATGTATTCATCATAAATGACCTCACGGTCGACAAGACAGATCAAATAGCTACCTGCGATATGAATTTTTCTCATTCTGGGCATTGTGGTTTCCAGAGCATGTATGTTTGATTTAAGTCATCTTGGTCCTTAATCATAACTCTATGCAACTCTTACTGTTGCTCTTAACAATTTCCTTAAATTTTCTGTTCTTTCTGTCAAACCAAAATTTATTTCCCTGTCATTTCATTACTCAGCCTTGCAAGATAACATAAATATATTAAACTACAAATGGTCATCAAAACACATTTCAACCAAATAAAATGTCAAATTGACCATAAAATCTTTTCTTGCACAATACATAATCTGTATTGTTATCATTTCCATCAACGCTTTGAAACCAATGCTGCCAAACTTTGAAACAATAGAGTGATTGCGACCATGTTCAAGACTACCAACATTTGATAGAGCTTTAAATAATTAAATCAATATATAGTTAATGATGAAAACAGACGGGTTTCCAGTAACAGATGATTTGTAATCAAAATACAGGATAGTTTTTAAGTGATGCTGGTTGTATATGTGGCCAAAAAACACAGAGCATTCTCAGCAGTTATTTCCCATGAAATAGGCATTGTGATGATAGTAGTACAGCTATATTCATGACTGCATTAGCTGGCTAGAAGTAAGAGTGCGTCAAACGGCTCTAATCTTGCCAAAACCTGGTGCTGTAAATTTATGTATACGTACATATATTTGAAGTGTGAGCATTTTATTCTCATCAAATTTATGGTTATTCGCATTACCTGCAATTACATTATGATAGAATGATGTAAAAATTATGAATTTTTTTTTAAGGTGTTGGTGTGGATTCTTTACACTGGCTTGATCTCGTACATCAAAGTATCAGTGGCGTCTGTATTCAGGCAAGAAGATGGACGAAAACTGTTCTGGTGTGGTGCAATGCAACAGCTGGGATCTGCTCTTGGTGCTATACTCGGGTTCTTTTTAATAAATTTTGCAAATATATTTCACTCATATATACCTTGCCAATAGAAAGCGTATTTTTACAGAAATAAAACCTCGAAAAACTAGTAGTATTTATAGATGGCTGTGATATATATATTTTTTTTTAGAAATGCAACGAAACGTGTATAAGTACAGTAGCATTTAAAAGTCATTTTTATAATACTTTTTTATCATCCTGTAGCATTAACTAGCATTTATTTAAATGTCATTCATTTGCAAGAAAACAGCTAACATAATTTTCATGTTTGCAGCAGCAGTCATAGAATTATATGTTCAAATTAGTGGTGTACACAGGATGGGAGAGAGGGGAATCCCCCCCCCCTCCTATTCCAAAAAAAAATCTTCTCATTCCCGCAAAGAAAGCAAAACAACATACAACGTGGTTCCATCAAACCCCCATTCCCATTCCTCCTCCAGAATTGAAATTCTGTGTATGCTCATTCATATCAAGATCAGTCATTATTTTAATGGAAATGAAACAATTCCCCAAAAAATTCCAGTCACATTTTTGTTGGTTTGATGAATAATGCATTTAATAATGTTTTATCATCCGTTCAGTTAATGTTGTCAGCATAAAATGTGTAAGTTATCAATACGTTTTGTATTTTTATTTTATTCTAGCAGCATAGTCAACCCTTACTGTTAAATGTTACTATTTTATTACCAGACATGTCTTTTTCTTAGTAAAAAAAGTAACTGGATGATGTATAGGTGCGTATTATATACAGTATAAAACCTTGAGCTCAATTATTAGTGTGTAAGTTATGTGAGGTCATCTTGTTCAGGGCCGTCTAATGATTGTAAGATCAAGGCAATCGTAAATACTATCGTACTACTAATAAACAATTATTTACATTATCAATCAACAGATAAGATGTGACACTAGCAATTAAGTTTACATTATTGATCAGTAAGCCTGATTACTGGGCCTGTGTGAATAGGATTTTCGGTTTGAATATGATTATACAATTACTCTCCAATTAAAATAGTAAAATACAGTTTTAGATTTTTTGTGGAAAAAGAAATTTTAACTGTAAATTTTTTTAGTTGTACCAGTGTACCTTGAAAGTCCTGCCATAACTGCATTTTTTGATCCCTCCTGGGTTCTAAAATATTCAATAGTGAGAACAGCAATGACATCAATATGAATCCCATAAAAATTTTTTCAGCATGTCGCAATTAAAATGAATAAGAAAATTCTACCCATTTCACACAAAAATATTCAAATAGTTTTATTCCTGAAATAGTAATGAAATGAGCTCATATTTACATTTTAAACCCTAGTTATTCACCCATTTTTAATGGTGACCTGGAAAACTGTATTACTGTTCAATAATATTAGGAACACATTTACACCAAATTTCTCTAGAATTTGTAGTCTGTATAGACTTTTTTTTTGTCACAATGTTTGTTTCATCACAGATAAACGCAGCAAGCAAGCTTCTTCTGTGTCACATGGTGGTAGAGATTTATATATCATCACAACTTGAGTTTACTTATTTATTTCTGTACTTAATATTTGCATACTATTAATTTGTTTTCTGCTACTGATATGCATGTGAAACAAATACAAATATATATAAAAAAAATTGTTTTCAATTTTAAAATTCAAAGAAACTATGTTTTTAATCATGCAAGGTTGTATTGATATAATTTTGATCACATGTTGTCTCTGTAAAATGCTAAGTATTAATCACTTTTATTATTGTGCTTACCAGTCCCATTAAAAACATATAAATGACTTAACCTCAACAGTCAATGTTGAAATATGTGTACAGCAGGTTCACTATTTTTTTTATGTTTCACACTAAATTTATGATTTTCAATACCATCTTTAAATAAATCAATACATTAAAATAGGATGCAGACTAAGGGCCGGTTTCACAAAGTCTGGTTATCGTCCGATTATCTTCTGATTAAAATTTAAGTGCTGGTTAGCAGAATTACCTGTTTCTCAATATAGGGTTAACAGCAATCGGATGATTAACTGATGGTAACCAATGGTTAAGTTAAACACAAGAAGAGGTTCTGATTAGTTGGCTACTGCTGATAGTTTTGAGGTTATGTATATTTTTGAAGCTGTTTGAAACCACATAGTGTGCAAAACAGAGATAATTGATTGAAGTGCCGCAGTGATGATGGCGAATGAATTGAACATTTTGTTTGATGATGATGATGAAGAAATTGTTGATTATTTAAATAGACCACGAATATTTCGAGTAAGGCCAAATCACTTTCAAATGAATGACAGTGAATTTGCAATGAGGTTTCGGCTTAGCAAAAATACGGTCCTAGCACTGTTGCAAAAAATAGAAAGACAGTTGGAAGTGCCCACAGACAGGTTAGTTATGGCTTTTTTCTTGTTAATCTATTACAAACAAAAAAAAGTACTTTTTGTGTGAGCTTCCATTTGAAATTTATTTGGCTATGTAAACATGTGAGTATAAACAAGTATTTTTGTTTTCAGGAATTTTTCTGTCTCTCCTATTGACCAACTTCTAGTAACCTTAAGGTTTTATGCATCTGATGGATATTTTATTTCCGTTGGTGATTACTTCGGTTTACACTAGAGCACTGTATGTCGTATTGTAAAAAAGGTTACTCTTGTGATAGCAATGCTCCGCAGAGAATATATTGCATTTCCTGAGACAGATGAACAATATCGGCTGTTACATGAAGAATTTTACAATGTGGCACGGTTTCCAAAAGTAATCGGAGCTATTGACTGTACCCACATCAAAATTATTTCTACAGGTATGAAGACTTACGTAGTGTGTAGGCCTAATTTTATATTTGTTATATACATAAATGTCCAAGGGCAGCTATCGGTAAATATGTAGTTTAGGGGTATTCCTTAAAGAATATACTTAAAAATCCTAAAATAACTTAATTCCATTCTCTAAACCGTCCTGAATTTAATAAAAAAAACCGGAGATAAGAAATTCCAAATAGTTTATGAGAAATTGCCATTTTTATTTTCCATCACTATACCTTTGCATTCATGCAGAAATATCGTATCCAACATAAAAATTACTTTTTACATCAAGTTACCGCTTATTTTCGTCCATATTGATGTTTGTTTACAATTTTCTCTAACCGAACCTTAAACACTGGCCAAAAGTAACAAACGAAGGTAGCACGACAGCCAATCGCGATCCGATACGTCATCGCCTGGTTGCCATATTTCCCTTAACCGTTGTTTAGTTAAACACTTGTTAAAAATACGTTGGGAAACAGTCAAATGATAATCAGTACTTTAATGTCCTGTTTAAATTAATCGTTCGATTAGATAACCGAAACTTTAAACAGACTTTGTGAAACCGGCCCTAAGAGTAATAATAAAACCAGAACCATGTTTCAAATTTTGCAAGAAAACATTTTTAACAAATATGAATGACCAAAGTAAAGCAATAACTTAAGGTTTTGTTGTGAACTAGCTTAATGTTATAATTTGAAGAAAAAAAATTGCTCAAAATTTTATGTACTTACTAAGTTTATCTTTGTAACATTTTAAGAATTCTTACTATGAGGGATGTCTTTACAATAGGTAGTGTGAACTGTGTAATCTAAATTTGTGATACTTGTGTTAGTAACTTTTTGTTTTTACAATTTTATGCTATATATTTTCTAACTCTCTATTCATGTTTTGTAAATAAAAATATTGTTTTTAATTTCAAGCATTTGTATGCAAATACACCAAAAATTTATTGTTTTGCTCTATACTCACAAGTTGATTACCAAGTAAGTTTGTAGTCTAATTTTGTAAGACCCAGAAATTTTTTCTGGGTCCTAGGTTTTAGTATGTACAGAGAACTCTTGACCCAGTAAAAAAAAACTGAATCAGAAAGCTGAGGCACAAAGTTTCCTTTGTACATCTAGATACACACATTAAATTCAGATATGGATTTCTTTAATATGCATAATTTTCTGCAATATTTATTGTTTATGTATTTTGTTCTCTTGTATTACAATGTTTTTTTGTGTTGTTGCTAGGTTGTGTGAATTTTTTTGGGTTATCAAATCATTATATAACTTGTTTAAATAGGGATGTTCTTTCAAAGTTTCTATTTTTACGAAAGACAAAGTTTAAAATTTAAAATATGATAGTTCAAAGTTTAGATATTAAAGAAGAAAATATTTGCATAAATCCAAATTAATTTCACTACAGGAGCTGCAAGATAAGTAAACAAATAGCTCGTGTGATGGCTACAGCCCGCAGTATTGAATTCATCCACAGCTGACCACCTCATTCCCAACATGTGTTGGTTTCCAGAATTTTTTTTGTTACGTTAACATAACATTAGTATTACTTAAAAAATACTCAAATGTTTTATACAAGGACTACAACTTTTACATCAGTTCATGAGATCTTAAATACTATGCAATGCAACATTAGCAAACACTATCTCTGTGCAACCAAAGTTGCCAATAAGAGAAAAAATCGGGACCTGTATTGGGTAACCTGTAATGGGGAATAAAGAGGCTTAAGGAAAGTAAATAGACACAGGATAAACTTTAATAACATTTTTGCGATTTATTGCTGTGGCAAAAGATTTGAAAACATTTTTCTTTTACATGTTTTTGTAACTTTCACATCTTTTCACAAATAATTCCCACTTGCGCCAAAATTAAAGTTTACTCAGAGTGTGTTTTAGGGACTAGTGTATGTGATATCCATTTCCAATGGATTCTTGTGAGAAAACTTGAGAATTTAGTATTGGAATATTAATATATTTAAATTAATTAACATCTTGAAACTTAAGTGATAAAAATATAATTTTGCATATTTATGACCCCCTATTGCAGCTAAAAATAAAGCATGCCAAGCTCTGCTTAATTTTTAGTATAAGATGCATGAGCAATGTCCATTTTCAATGGCTTCCTGCAGGAATGCAATACTAGTAGGTTTTACTGACGTCATGCTACCTGCAACACTATACCTTTTGGAATGACACTATGCGCTAGTTCACGGTTAACATAATTTAATTCACAATAAGTCTTATTAGTATGCATTCAGCACCATCTTTTCTATAGTTTTAATTGTGTGTGCTGACTGTAACTGGCAGCCGTAGTGTGACGAATGAAGTCGCTCCCATCAGAGGCACATGTGCCACAGGTACCAATCCAGACACGCACGTACACCGCTGCGGGCTGCAAGATCCAAGTTCCCGACCCCCAGCACGGTTGAAACTTTCTGCTCCGACCAACTCTTCTTCCAGACCATCCTTCCTGTCCTGTGTTGAACCTGCCTGCTTAATGCTTGCAAGAATTTAACCCTGCATGAATGTGCCCAGGGATTTCCCTGTGTATGAAAATTCTACCTAGACCCAACTAAACTAGTTACAATAGTCATGACATCAATTATGCTACCAAACAAATACACTTAGTTTTAATTAGGCTAGGAGAAAAAAAAAATAGTTAATTTACTAGCAGGCATGTGCAAATATCAGCTGGATTGCTCCGTGGGCAAGGGGGGAGGCGTATTACATTAATCATTCATGTTTCACAGTTGCGATTTTGCAATGGCAAAGCAAGTGAGTTACAATTGTATCCCAAGCACTCCACCTTTTCCAACTAATTCTAACTTCGATTGCTGCAAGCAGCCTCTTTAAATAATAATAGATTATTTTTCTATACTGTTAAAACTGTATCCTTATTATCAGACTGCTATAGAACTAAAAAAGCTAAACAAAGACAAAGTATAATAATAACCCAAGATGGAGGTTTTAGCCAGGCCTTAGGGTTGAGTTTCAACCACCATGATAATTTTTTTTATCTACTTTTCTTTTAAATTTTAACTTATTACTTCCCTTACATTTGTTGTTCTGCCACAAATATTTTCAACAGATATTCACTGTGTGTTATATCATGGGTGTGAATAGTTGTGCAAGTGATGATAATTACAAAGACTTGTGCGCCTTTTTTTAAATCCATGATATTACACTAAGTGAACATCGGTTGAAAATATTTATGCAAGAAAAACAAATGCAAGGAAGGTATAGAGTTAAAATGTTAAAAATACCCATTGAAAAATGCAATGGGGAAATATTGCGGGGGTGGGAAAGGGGGGGGGGGGGGACCAAAACAAAAAAAAAAGCATGAGACAGCCTTTTAATGTAAATAATGACAGTTACTTGTTCACAATCCTCAGGAATGATTCAAAATCTTGTAAACTTTAAATCACATCAGGATTTTATGTCTAAAAAAATAATCAATATTAGTTATTCCTGTTTTTATTTAAGTACCTATAACACATCGCAGAACATGTCTTCCCTTGCATCAGTTTTCCATGAAATTTGTAATGAATGTTAAGTTACATAATTTTTGCATAAGTTAGGAGTAGTTGATAAATGCTTAATGGAAGTTTTATTACAGATATGTATTCACTGATTATTAGTAAAATTAAAAAAAAAAATTGTTATCTATAAACTGTTTTCTTAACAGAATGTGAATGAATTCAAAAAAATTATGTGAAAAGTAAAGCTATACCGATACAAATCAGAGGAAGCCAATTATGCCGGTATTTAGTTGAATTGGCATTTCTGCTGATTCACAATACGCTTGTTAATTTTCAGCTGATACTACTAAAAAATTAAAGTATACGCCATAACCTTAAAATTTATGAGTACCCTTTTCACATTTCATAGTACTAAATACTTTGAACTCACATCATTTCTTATATGGGTGCCTGCCGTACACATCAAACTTAAAACACCCTGTTTTAATAACATTCTTGAATTTAATACATTGTAATTAAATGTATCACCATCACTGTAAAGTTCTGTACGAACAAAGACTTGATTTATAATCATGGCTGCCACAACAAAATAACAGAAAATACCAACTGCTCAAAATGCAAAATAAATGTCCGTAATATTGTGACCGACATTTTTAAATTAATTTACGTCAAGTTTTCAAAGTTGAATTATATAAAAATAATGTACTTACATAACCTGAATTACTTTTACATTTTTCCATGCAAAGCAAACTTTCTGTTTTGGTATCGTGAGTTTTTGCCACCACTTGCATTAATTTGGTATTGTAATTACCATTCTCTAATTGTGAACATCTACAAATTCCCACAATCTTGCACATTTGAAATTCTCTTTCTATTTTGTGAAATCAATATAATTCATAGTTACCTGTTTAAGGATCTTATTTTGCAAATAAATAATTAATTTCTGTACAACAGAAATTATGTCTTTCTGATACATGTACTTACCTATGTGTACCTGCAGAGACTTTTTTCAGCACGTGGAATTGTTAATGGTACGAAAATATGTTAATTGAAAAATTAAGAATGTTTTCTAAATAAAAATTTACGAATTCTGTAATTGGTTGTAGTTTAGATGTTTTCTAGTGAGCTAATGTATGGATATGTCAATTTGTTGAATTGTTTACTGTCAAAATGTTTTATGACAGTGAATTTCAGACAAGCACACACTGGTTTTTGTATTTTTTATTACCGCTGGTTTAAAAAAAAATGATCTCCCATTCTGTACATCTTAGGTTATCTTTCTTTTTAATTAACTTTTGTTTACTGAAACTAAAATGCATGTGCAATTAGCATTGCATTCTTTTCTAAGAATGAGACTTTTAGCGTACTCCAATATATTTTTAAAAATATTTTTAACCAAAATGTTCCCCCACCCCGTATCAGTTCGGAAATGGTGGATATGTGAATCTGTAAAGCTCTAGTGCACTGAAAGAAATTAGCCCAAATATATTTTTTGAATGTTATAGTTGTTTAAATTACAATGCTTTGTAGTAAATCCATTTTATTTGTAATCAAAATGTTTTATGATTTTGTGTACAGCGGAGCTCAGCCAGAATCTTCAGTCAGGCTGTTTGAATGGAATTTTATTTTGTTTCCTTTGTGAGTTTTTATAGTATCTAGTATTAGACATTAAAACTGGCTTTTAATTTGTTTGAATAACAGGACCAGTTGGCAAACTTGCTGTGAATCCATAAGGTTGACATTCTTACATTTACAATGTGCTAGAAGTAATCACACATTAAGTATTTCATTTACACAATTTTATACATTCCTCATTGAATGCCTAGCCTAAACAAAAAAAAAGTAAGTAGAAATTAATGGTACCATACTACAAAAATAAATTACTGTACACACTTGACATAATTTATACTAAGTAAATTCAACCTGACATTTTTTGTTGATAAATATGAGTCAGCAAAAAAAAAAAAAAAAGAGAGAGAGAGAGTTCAATACATACTATTGTTGAAAAAACAGGTAATGTGAGAAAACTGGAAAAGATATAGGAAGCAATGAAGCTCCTTTCAGTCACAACTACTGAGAGAATGTCATTACAAAACACAAACAAAACATACCCAAAAAAACTAACCTAGGTTCAAATTCTAATTTTTCTCAAGTTTGAATCTTAATGCATACTTTGAATCCAAACTTAAATAATAAAGACTAAAATAATTAACAAGGAATAATTAAATGGTATTAGAGAGTTTGAGAAGTCCAGTGATCCACCCATACAAAAAAAATATCTACATGAACAGAAAATCGGGGATTACAATGGGACAAGCGAGATGAAACCACCAATACTTTACATTTTATATCTGGAACATGTACCCTTCCAAAAGTGAGACACTGGATGCAACAATCACAAAACTTAAAGTTAAGGTTCATTCTCACACTTGCCAAAAAGTCTTTTTAATTAAAATAAAGTAGTTATACTGCATGCAGGATAGACTGCAAGTATTTTGGAAATTAAATGATGATACATGTTTCATAGGATGTACTGCAACAATAGTTTTATGTATGACTATGTTATGTAATGACTTTAATTCGAACTCAGCTTAATGACAATGATTAATTCTATTTCATGGTGGCATTTCCAAATCATAAGGAATTCTTTATGTACAATATTTTTTATTCAATTAATAAGATAGACATTAGAACCCTCCTTAGGCAGGTATAATGCTATTTCATACAAAGTTGTCAAAGCATTATTCATATTTTTGACAATTGATAAGCCATCCTTAACACATTCACTCTGACAATAACCTGTATTTGGATAAAGAACACCAATAACCATTTATTACCTAATTCCATTTAACGTAGATAACATTTCATCATCATTCAGACAGCAAAACTGGGCACATGTCACATTATAAGCTTTCTAAAGCTAATGTCATCAAAAATTGTGAAGGTACTTAACCCTACAGCATTTACAAAGAGAAAAAAAAAATTGTTTATTAAGTAATGTAATTTTCTACTAACAATTGGATGGCTAGACACAAATTCCGTACAATTGTTTGTTAAATTTCTACTGTTTGCAGTACTAATCATATTTTTAAGATGATCGTGAATATTAACATACATTCTGTTTCTGTCATAGTCTATCACAGATACAATGACTGTAAAGCTAGTAAATGCTTCACAAGGCACAACATTTTAACTTAATTTAAGCACACTATGTGGTTTTTACTCATCTATATTTATTCCTCATTTGCATCATTTGTCTGTATAAGGCAGGTTTTCGACATTAGTCTCAATTTGTGTCTTCCTTTCCTCTCACTTCTTTTTTTGTTCCACTGAAGAAAGCTTCAGGGTGCAATAAAACAAAATATGTACATGGAATTCACAGCGAAGCCACAGATTTACAGTTCTGTCATAGTGCTGTGAAAGTATGTTTAAATTAAATAAGTTGTTATTGGAAAACTCTTTAATGGGTTGAAGGATTTGAATATTTGTAACTGATATGAGCTTCTACAGTCTTCCATAGGAGATGCTGATTTATGGTCTCGTCTATGCTGTAACCAATTTCATTTTAATTCTCCATCCTAAGCCTCAAAACAAAGTGAGTCATCATTTGATTAGCACGAATATTTTCTCAGTAGAACATTCAAATTAAATTATCAGTTTTTAAGTGATTTTTTTTTATTACCTTAAAAGTTCTCTAAAAAGAAAACATGTGCACTTTAGCTAGCAAATTTTAGAACATTGCTCAGAAATGCTCAGATATTTTAAATAGATTTTCTCAAACTCCTTAAATCTGTAGAAAACTTAGCTGCATGCTAGTCCCAAAAATTCATTTTTTTGTAGACTTGTGGTGGGCAGTAACAGCAATTTTCATAGCATTAAGGAACTCGCCAAGCTTCACATTTTTCCTTGAACGTAACATTGAAAATGCTACAAGGGGAATCTTTCGCAAAGTTCTGCCACTCAGTCCTGCACTGTGCCTGAAAATAAAATAAAACAGTCCAAACTTCAGCACTGTGAGGAAAAATGCTAATACATACATGCAGAGCACGCTTTCCAGAGCATCATGGCATCTCCATGTCAAGCAAAGAACCATTTGACTTATTTAAATTTGTGCCATGGGTACTTAAAACATAAATACACAAAAACACTTACATAATTGAGGAACGTTCTCCCACACCCTCGTTAATAATTAATATACAGGTATTTAATATACGAGATTAAAAATACTGCCCGCTTCTGCCAACTATGGGTGCTCCAAGCTAGTATGCTTTAAAAAAAAAACCTTGGGGATCAAAAGAAAGGAATACACAACTTTACTTATTTAATGAAAAGGGGTTTGTAACCCTGAATGTGGCCAGGTGTCTTCCGGAACTGTGGCACTTACGTACTATGGCGATACAAACGCAGGAAAATGACTGGTGAAGGTCAGGAAGGTAGCAAAGTATTACCAGGCTCACAAGGGCGAAGTCCCGGTCGACATCAATTTTATAACAAACTGAAAAGACCTGCATTTCAAATTAGGATGGCTGTCCTGACCTGTTGGTTTTGTGCAATGCAGCGTACCAGTAGTTGATATTGTGTATGTTTTAATCTTTCGATAAACAATACAATAGCTAGAAATATATATAACCATTACAAAAAAGCAGTTTTCAGAAAACTTTTGTGGTAAGCATGTTCTAGTTCTAACAAACTGAAATTTACCTTGAAATTTCCAACAGTCTTTCAGTACTGTATATGCAAGAAGAAACACGGTTTTCGAGCGATGAAAGTAGAGCCACAGTAGAGGGACATTCATCACCCATTTTTGATATCAGATTTGTCTACAAAACAAAGAGGAAAGATGCCACACATACATTAGAAGTGTTGCAAGTTCAATGCTTGCTTATATTTAATGTTGGCTTGTAACAAAACAATGCATGAATAATCATGTAAATATCCCAACTCTTAACATACCAATTATAAACACATATTTCATTCAGTATTTAACAGTGTGAACTTATAACAACAGCTGCAAAATTGTGAGATGCTTACTCATTACTGACTACCCACACAGTGATATTTAGAAAATAATGTTCCCAAGTTTTCACATTTAAGTTGGATGTATATGTTTTAACATTTTAAACTACCAAAGCCATGTTTGAACCCACCATTTAGGGGCATAAAGCAACCACAGGACTCCACACACATATTTCCTTTCCAACAGTTTACATTTCACAATTTCACCCTTGGTATTCCAGTTAAAACTATTTTGAGATCAATAACCCATCATGGCCGTGTTTTCCGACATGCCGGATTAAAGACCTTTTACTGTTAATGATTTTAATTTGTTTTAGTGTGGAATATGTACCATGGCAGCAAATATATTTCAAGCAACATGTGATCTTGTACCAAGATATATATATATATATATATATATATATATATATATATATATATATATATATATATATATATATATATAAAAGTAAACTCACTCTTTCCAATTCCTTCAAGGTAGACAGATATATCTGATAAATCCCTTGCTGAGGTGGAAGACCAATATACTGGCTTATGTCAGCACGATCCAAGAAAGCTGGATCTATTGAGTCCGTGAGGTTAGATGTGGCAAGTAGAATAACATTTGAATACCTAAAAATGAAAGAAAATTCACAATGTTAGTATAATCAGATGCAATTTAGTATATTCTTGCTGGATAAAAGGGTATAGGCAAGCTAGAGGGAATGCAATGAGAGATGACCTTACTCAGGATAGTAGTCCTACAAAATCGTAGATAAAACATTTCGAACATTACCTAACATGAATTAAAATTGCAAATCCCTGGAATACCTACAGCAAAATGCTGCATTACATCAAAATGCCTGTGCAAACATCAAGATGAAGCAACAGTAAAGCAAGAGATTGCCAACACTGGCTTCTGCATCAAGTAAAGAATCAGAGCTGGAAAAAAAAAATACTACTTTTTCTTAAACAATGAAACAAGAATCAGCAGAATAAAACATGGGATATCAATATTGAATTACATAATTTTTTAAATAATAACACCACCACTCAGCATGTATAATGCATTATGACAAACAATTCCTTACATTTACTTATGTACACAGACTGGTACATGATACTTACCTTTTAATACTGTCAATTTGGTTTAGAATAGCGTTGACTATTCGAATTGCATCAGAAGGGTCTCCTGAGTTGCTTTGACGAACGTGAGTGAAACTCTCAACTTCATCCATTAGAATACAGAAAAATGTATCACTATATGCAGAAATCTTTTCTTCGAGAGCTGTGAATACCTGTGTGACTGATTTACCACTCTGAAAAACAATGGGGTGCATATAGACATTTTGGTGTATGTTACAAATACATACATACATACATATACACACAAACACACACACACACACACACATATATATATATATATATATATATATATATATATACACACACAGATTAAATTTTATTCAATTGTCTGATTTACTAAAAAAATGTACAAAATCTATTATTACACTTTTTTTTTTGCAGTTTAAACCACTATGATTAGTCATAGACTACATAAAACTTTTTTTTTGATACTTTTTCTCACAGGGGAAAGGCAGGTTAGTAACAATAGACTATAGGATGGTCGGTCATAAGAGTATAGAATAGAAATATAGATCATGGAATCAATTTTTTAAAAAAAAAACTATTATATATTTATCTATAGCCTATGCAAAAAGAATGTGACGTGATACGTTAAAACAAAGTTTATATTTGCTATATACAGACCAACATCTACATGTTTGTGATAAATTTATTTAAAAAACTTTTTCATCGCAGACCTGTGTTATCGGAAAGTCCACTGTAATAAGACATTTTTCTTTGAATTTGGCTAAGCAAATGCTAAGTTTACGAGAGGGTCCATATACACACACAGACAAAAAGGAAGACGTAATCTCAAAAAACTGTATTTCTTTGGGGAAACCTACTAGCTATTATATATGTATGTATACACACACATTCACAAACACACATACACAGTGTGTGCATGTATGAGTGGTGTTATTACATACCTCTGAGAAAAATTTTGAAAACAGGTTATGGGCATTAATTTCAACGAACATGCCGCTTGAATATCTGTCCCTGAGCCTGATGGCGAGCTTGTGACTGAGTGCTTTACACAGGGATGTTTTCCCTGTACCTGGGGGCCCGTGCAGCAGCACCAAACGATTACATGCTATAATCTTGCTGTTCACCCCAGCATCTGACAACCATAGCATGGTCTCCACATAGCTCAGCAACTAAGGAAAAAATATAACAACATGCAATCACTTATTAAGAGTTTATCCACACGTTCTTAGGAAAGATAAAACAAAAGACGAACACTATAAGAACATATGATCATTAAATGATTTTTTTAATTTTCTTTTATAACACTGTGATAACAGAAACTATTGAGAACCACTCAATAAATAGCAACAAATAAATTAATGAAGCTTCAAGTTTAAGGGCTCTTAGAACTGAAAGCATTTTAAGAAATGCCAAATATTAGCTGGTCTAAATACTGGTTGCCACAGATCCTCTATTCTGTATAGAACATTATCACAGCATCTCAACGGCCCGCCTACCCGGGCACACATACGGTGCGCAGAGCTTCAGGAAAAATAACGCAATTTGAAAACTACTCAACACATTCGAGTGGTGTCTGTTTACAAAAAGCATTTAAGTGTTCACTGAGGGCCGAAAAGTGGTTTGTTTTCCGTATTAAGTTTTTAAACAGTATTCATAGAAGAGTTAGAATAAATAAAAAGTTGTGTTTTCAGAGTAATTTTTAGGCATAAAAATACTAGTTCAGATTCTTGAAAGCACTTAAGGAAATTTCATTACACCTTTATCCTCATTTCTCCGCCATATAATGTTATGGTCAACGCTCAAGTTTTCATGTTTGTCCAATGTACGGTGAGAAGAATAAGCGACAGTACAGAGCCTTGCATTTAGAGGAGAGACAGCGCTAGAAATACCCACAAGCATCACTTGTCACATCCCGCCTCATAACACACAAACATCCCTGACGAGGCAGGCCTCTTAAATCACAAATCATAAGAACAAGTTGAAGGCCAAACCTTGGTTTTTATGCCTGGTTCCATAATTAGTGTTTCCCATATTCCTTCAAATTGAACAGAAGGCAAATGCCAAATCTTCGCAGCAGTGACGACATCCTTCCCATTTCCTGTGCTGGTGGAGTGTTCAAAAAGTGATTCATCTTCCGTCAGCACAAACTCGTACAGATTAAAATGTATCCCCATGGTATCAACTTCAAACTGTAAAGTTCATAAAGTGTACAGAAAAACTTAAAATTTGTTGATGGTAATGTCACAGTACAACAAGAGCACACAGTAAAATCTTTGTTTTTTTTCTAGCTTCATCTAGCTAACAAATTATCTTACCTTAACTTACCATGTATGCATTTTAAATAAACTTTCAAAATTTTATTAACTAACTCAAAAAGACATGTATTAAGTACTTTAAAAATATTTGCAAACGTCAGTGCTAAACTCAGAGTATCTTGATACAGCAAGGTACAAATTATGACAAGATTGAAATAAACTGTTGTTACGGGGGGGGGTTTGGATCAATTGAAATTGCGTAACTTGGGTGCCACCACGTGTAGGGGCACGTGGACCCGGCCGTAGACTCCTCGCTCGGGGCCGTGACGTTACCCGTGTGGGGACTAGGCTCGACTCCCCCTTTGTGCAGTAGCACTAGTGGGCTCTTAAGGCATCCCACACGCCTCGGGACTCAGAAGATTCCGCACGCGGCTGCTCAGTGAAACTAACAGAAGTCTAGGGAAAGCTCTTTATTGATGTCGAGCGGCACGAAGAAATAAAATGTTACATAATTAATTACATGAAAAGAGTTATTCACTGATACACTGAAATACCATGGCAACAGGAATATTACCCCGGCTTAAAGGCTGACCAGGTCACCTCGTGGTCTGGCCTCGAAAGTTTGTTACGTATTACGAAATAAAATATCCAACTGGATTTAAATAATTACGTTAAAGAGCCATCCTCCCGGGGTAGACCTCGAGGAAAAGAAAAAGGTTTTAAGAAATATTTACGGAGCGACGGATGTTAACAGATCAGTGAAAATAAAATATTGAAGTTGACGAGGCGCGCGCAGGCCTTCTACCCCGGGCGGCGAATGGAAGCTGACTGACGAGGCCAGGGCATCATGGCTGCCGGGAAGCGTTGAGTTCCCGTTATGTTACCAGGTATCCACCTGGTAACATATTAACATGAAAAACCCTCTTAAACATTAAGCAAAAACTGACCACAGTGATTTAACATTACCAAACTTAACTTATTTTTAATTTATTCGTTAAAGTTCAAAAAAGTAGTTGCGGGTAGTTCCGGGGTTGCCCGCCTGGGGCGCTGCACCATCCTTACTAACTACAACTTAAAACATAAACACTTAGGAATTTAAAAAAGATGAAGATAAAGGTTTGCATTACAATTACTTATTATTTTAATTACATTTTTACGGGAACGTGGCACTGAAGCTACTGCCTCTTGCAGGGCCAAGGCTCACACGCACACACACCTGCACACGGGGCGGGAGGTTTGAAATAGAGGGTGTGATCATGGGAGGAGAGGGGTGTCGACGGCGTGAGGCACATCGGGCTTAGGGAGGGCGTAACCCCGGTCGACGTCAAAACTATTGCTGAAACTATATAATTTTGAAAATCTATAATTCCCACTAAATTACATTTAACAGCTCGGAACATAGAAAGCAACACTAAACATTAATTTTGGCCAGTTCAAAACAATATGACAATAACCTTTGCAATAATATTTAAGTTTACCAACAAAAAAAATACCAGTATCATAATTTCTTTAGTACCTGTCTTTACTATATCATATATTAAGTATATTTACAACACACAAATTTTCTGGAGTCAGTAAAGTCAAAAATATCTCAGCTAGGTCAGATCAAAGAGCAAACAAAATAATGAGAATCCTATCTACTATGGTATCCCCTAGGTGTATAATGAGTTAGTAGCACATAAAGTTATTGTGTATAATATTCTTCATTTAAAATGTGTACTATCAACAATAGTTTTACTTTCAATAATAGAAGACTTAATGATCACATCTGTTTCAGATGATGGTCGAAAGCATACTGAAAATGTTCTAAAATTGGAACAAACTCCAAACTTATATAAAACGCAATTTTGTTTTATAAATAATTTTTTTTTCCCACTTCTTGAAACAAAAGATTTCAAAACAAATTAAGTGGCCAGAAATTATACACATTAAATCATAGAGAAAACATTTTGTCATAAAATAAAAAATTTTGTTGACGAAAATAACTTAATCAACAGCATATTGCATTCTAATTCATATTTATAAATCACCACCCTAAAACATACAGGTCTGTTTATGACCCTACAGCCATTTACTCAAAGAATATTTCCCATGAAATGTGAAAGTAAACAGCCATACATTGTAACTCCAAAAATTATAATCACATAAGCTACACACAAAACAATGATCTTAATTACAGATGTATTCAAAAGATGACCTAAGCATGATAACACTATACTCACAATAAATGCACGAGTGCTTCTATGGTTTTCAACTATAGGCACATGGGAATACTTTTGTAGGCAAAGTTGTTTAATGATTATAAATGCTTTAACTAACTTGTTATGTTTCAACGTTGTCACTCACAAAGAAAAGCATAAATTACAATATCATTTCAATGGACCCAAAAAAGAAAAATACACAAGAAAAGTGATTACAGCATTAGTGCTCTCCAAACTTAACTATAATTAGTCACTGTTAACATTAACTACACACCAATAATGCACTGATCTATGATTATGCTATGTATATAAGCAAAGTGCCAAAATTTTGTATAGGTAGAGAGGTACAGTTTCACATTTCATGGTCATAAATCCAGGCGGAACATCCAAGATTAAAATATGCTCCAAACCACTTGGGCACAGACTCAGTGCTAATAAAAATATCTCGTGCCAGGGACTGGAGGAAAAAAAAAAAAAAAAAACCCAACCTCAACCTCCCCAAATGAGCATAATGCCACAACCATCTAGTGATAGGCAGAATAAACTTTTAAAAATTTAATGCCCTGGGTTTTGCCCTGTAATTATTACATAAATTCTAGGTTATTTTAAGCCTCTGTGAAGAACAGTATAACCTATGATGGTGTAAAAGCTTACAAAATCCGAAATATTACTTTTGAATCAAAAACTAAGTTCCTCAATTTCCTACTCCTATGCCCTTGTTTTACCACACAAGTGCAATATAATAATTATAGCCAAAATCTTTGTGCAACCAAATTTTTAAAATACTATAATGCACATTGTGTCTTCAAATGACACTAACACTAAAGGAAGAAGTGAAATTACAGTTGATTTATTTTTTATTTCTCCTTCTCTACTTTTCTTGGAAGATCACACTAATTTTCTTGTAGGCTGTGGAAAGTATGGTATCATATTGCAAATTACTACTGGCTTTTCGAATGGATAGGCATGATTTACAGAAGTAAAAAAATAAGTTCTCAGATTTTGGGTGCATCATACAATTTCACTAAGACCTGTAAATTAATCTGATGACTGATAATTAAAATTATACGAATTTACTCATTACTTATTCAGCCCACTGAATTCTCAAAAATGTTGAGTATAAAGGAATGAAAGTAAAAAAAAAAATCATCAAATAGGTACATGGAAATTTATTGACTATGGCAAACAACAAAAGGATACAAGATATTCAAATAGTGATACTATCAAAAAAAGTTAAGACTCATGAAAATTTAAAAAGGATGTATATAGTATTACATGTCCTGTTTACTGCACACAAGACTGTTTACGACTCGCGTGGTACGCCAGACAACCAACGTACCAAAACACACACACTACCAACCTAACACAACCACACTGTTCGGAACAACACACAACAGTTTCCAGACAATACACAACAGTTCCCTCCCTCCTAAAATGTTACATAGTCCTGCAGTTTGATGGGCTGTCTTCTCTGGCGCTCCGAGTGTCCACGCACTGCTGACGCGGCATTTGGCTCTGCTGGAAACCCTCTAAATGGAGAAGATTCACCGGCCCCAACTGGGCTGGACTGCAGAACTGGCTGCTCTGCCGATGTTGGTGTCTCGGGTAGTTGAGTTGCTGTACCCTATTTCCCTGGAACACCACTGGCAGGTGAAGATTCACTGGACGCGACTGGGCTGAGCAGCTCCCGGTCCTCCTGTTGTGACGAGGGAGCCGTGCGATGTCGTAATTGGTCAATATGCCTTCTATATTCATGGCCTTGTTCATCCCGTACTACAAAGATTCTGTTTCCTTCCCTGCCTGTGATCCATCCCACTAACCACCTGTGCCCGGCTGCGTAATTTCGAAACCACACCTCATCACCTGAGTGGAACTGTCTACTTTTCTGGGTGATAGCAGCATTTGACCACTGATGGTCATCTACCCATGAAGACGGGTGAAGTCTGGTCAAGGCAGTCTGTAATGACCTGTTCATCAACAGTTCTGCAGGTGTTTTGGTTGCTTCTGCGCTAGGCGTTGTCCGCAATGACAACAAAATGTGTGCCACCCGTGTTTTCCAGTTATCCTGTGTAATCTTCCTAAGCTTTTGCTTAACAGTCTGTACCATTCACTCCGCTAAGCCATTACTGGACGGATGGTAGGGGGGAGAAAACAACATTTTGACACCATTATTTGCCAGAAACTGTTGCAACTCCTGTGAGCGGAATGCTGTTCCATTATCTGCCACTAGCACATCTGGAAGTCCGTGACAGCTAAATATGTCACGTAGTTTCTGTACGACCACATTGGCTGACATACTTGTGGCCCGTCGCACCTCCGGCCATTTTGAGAATGCATCCACCACAACAAGGAACTGCATTCCTTGGAACGGCCCCGCAAAATCCATATGTACCCTGCTCCATGGCTTCCCTGTTGGCAGCCAAGACCCCTCGACCTTCGGTGGGTTATTTCCACATCTCTGACACCCTTCACAACCACCGACTGCCTCCTCAATCTGTGCATCTAATTTAGGCCACCAAAAATAGCTTCGTGCTACTGCCATCATCCGGACCACCCCATCGTGATTCGCGTGAAGTATGGCCATCATGTCCGGTCGTAACTTGAGGGGTATAACTACTCTGTTGCCCCATAGCAGACAATCCTTGTGAACTGACAATTCATCCCGCCTCACATAGTAGGGTTGCAATTCAGGCACGCCTTTACCTGGCCATCCCGTCTTGACAAACTGTATCACGGCAGATAAAACTGAATCCTTTACTGTTTCTCTTGCTATGGCCCCGGGCTCCAGGATCAGACGAGGTGAATCTTGCAGCATCAGCACCCGTGTATCTTCCTCCAACAGCAGAACTTCTGGGGGGTTTGGCACTTGGACCTCTGGGACCTGGACTGGCAATCTACTTAATGCATCCGCATGACCGATTTGAGATCCTGGCCGATATTCAAGCTCGTATTCAAACATGGCCAACTGTAAACTCCACCGCAACAACCTTGGAGACAGAGACTCAGGAATGGTCTTCGTTGGATGCAGTAACCGAAGCAAGGGCTTGTGATCCGTTACAATCTTGAATGGTCTGCCAATAAGGTATTGCTTGAACTTTGTTACTCCGAACATTACAGCTAAAGCTTCCTTATCAAGTTGTGCATAATTTCGTTCACTTCTCTGCAATGTCCTGGATCCAAATGCTATGGGTGCCTCCGAGCCATCTTCCATCTGGTGTGCCAATACTGCTCCAACTCCATAGTCCGAGGCATCACATGTCACAATCACCGGTTTATCCAAGTCATAGTGTACTAACACTTGGTCAGACTGCAAAAGCTGTTTCGCCTTCTCAAAGGCTTCCACATGTCTCTCTGTCCATTTCCAACTTGCAGCATCATCCAGTAACCGATGCAGCGGTTCCAAAACTTCAGTTCGACCTTTCAAGAACCTGTCATAAAAGTTTAGCATCCCCAAAAAAGCTTGTAGTTCTTTCTTATTCTGTGGCACTGGTGCCTTATGTATGGCTTCTACTTTGCTTAGAATGGGGTGTACCCCATTGCCATCCACCAGATGACCCAAGAAGGTAACGGCATTCACCGCAAACTGACACTTTGACCTTTTTAGTACCAACCCTGCATTTTCTAGTCTCCTCAGCACTTCCTCAACACGTACCATCAATTCCTGTTCGTCCCTACCACTGATCAAAATATCGTCCAACAATACCACTGTACCAGTGACTCCGGCTAGCAACATTTCCATTAGCCGCTGGAAGATGGCAGGGCCACTACTGACCCCAAAAGGCAATCGCCGTACCCGAAACAACCCCTTCAAGGTGTTAACCGTTAGTAACTCTGCCGTCACTTTGTCCACCGTCACTTGCAAATAAGCCTCCTCAAGGTCAAGTTTCGTAAAAATCTGTCCACCTTCCAGCATTGCAAAAGCTTCATTGATAGTAGGCAAGGGATAAACTTCCGCTAACGCAACATTGTTCACTGTGCTCTTATAGTACCCGCACAACCTCACTGATCCATCATGTTTCACTATAGGCACCAATGGAGTTGCCCATCTGGAAAAAGCTACTGGTTCATACATACCCCGTTCCACCAGTCTATCAATCTCACAGCGAACCTTTTCCCTTAGTGCAAACGCTACCGATCGGCACTTCCTGAACACAGGTTAACTGCCGGGTTTTACCGCTAGTGACACTTTTGGTCCTCTGTACATCCCAAGTTCATCTGTCCTGAACACTAAGGGGTATTGCTTCAACATAATATCTAACATGTTGTCATTGCAGCACACCCCAACACGATTAACCCCAACTAGTGTTATGCCTAGTGGCTGTAGCAACGAACGGCCCAACAAACTAGGGCCCTTACCTTGTACTACCAACAGTTCCAGAGGTATATACTGAAACCTGCAACAGCCACGTCGACGATGACGTCAGGGCGCGGCCACTGTTATCCCGTCTTCCGTTAGGCTTTCTCTCTCTAGTTCCACCTCTCACTCCTTTCTTGTATCCCCTCCAGTCTGGGTTCTGCGCGTGCGCGCCTGGCCGGGGCCATGTTATTTAAGCCCGGGAGAGCCCGGACTCGTCCTTATTCTTCGTTTGGATCTGCACCGACTAGTAACTGTTGTAATTACTAATCGAATGTAGAGGTCTAGAAAAGACTTAGGCGAGTGACGGCGGGGCAGCGAAAAACGAGCATGGCAAGTATTCAATAACTGTGGTGTTCGTGGCAGACGGTGGCTCTGCGTATCCATGATTTAAATTAATGATATTTCTCTTTTCCTCTAAATTATATGTTTTGCCACCTGGAAAAAATTAAAGTTTGGGTTACATCGGTTTTGGATTGCGTTTGTGAGAATTTGATGTTGAATACTCATTAGGGAGCTTCAATCCTCGAGACCTTGCCATGGGTCGTTAATCGCAGCCACGTGCGTGGATATTAATTGTAAAAGTCGCTCTTTAAAATCACGTTGGCTTACTTGATAATTCTAATGTGACGAGTCACCGTAAATGTAATTTTCCATTTAAATTTTGTTAAGTAAATTGAATCAGTAAGTGGTCCACGTAGCCAGTTGCATCGAGCTGTAGATGCTAGCGTAACTATTAAGAAGATTGTTTGTAGTGGGAACTTGATAAGGATTCATTTCCCTGTTCAGTCTTGATAAAGTTAAATGTTCGTTCGCAAGGTATTAGATGAAGCGTTTATTCGCTAGAAAGAAAACAGGCGGGTTTAATGGGCATTCAATGCTTAAACCTGTATTGTCTTTCATGCCCAGCATATTCAGTCGTGTAATTGTCGTTTAAATAAGTTTGTAGATTGTTATACACGCGGGACGTTTGTGTCCCTGTGGCGTATCACATGCACGTGCGCGTGTCGAGATAAGTGTTACGATCATTGTAAATTATCTATTTTAATGTGATTGAGAATATATGTTTAATGTCTTATGAGCACTATTTTGTCCTAGTGCTAATTATCTCGGAAACTTAAAGTTTTCTATTTACTGTTGTCAAGATAAATATATAAGTAATAAAGTTTTGTATTCGGATAAAATTGTGAAATTACACTTAATGTCTGGTTAGAGTGGAATAAATAAGGTCGACTTGAATAAACTTTTCCTTATGGTTCACAACCCAGTGCCAAGCTCCCTTGTCCATTACAGCATGGACCTTGTATGTAATAACATGAAAATTATGCAGCTAGTGTAAACTACGCTAGGACTTAGGGCTATGGACATATAGGCCCTTAAGTAGACGTTAGAAATAGTAGACCACATTTCAATACTTTTCCTGGCCTTGAACTGCACCTCCACCTGTTTAGTGCCCAACACCTCCAGTGGTTCTTCCGACCAAGTACGTAGCACTAAATTACCCTTCATCAGGGGCGGCTCTTCTGGCCATAACTGTTTGAAAGTCTGTCTACTAATAATAGAGTAACCTGCTCCTGTGTCAACTTCCATGGTGATTAGTTTCCCATCCAACCTAACCTCCACACACAGTGGACCACGCTTGCTTTTATCACTCATATTATACAAGGTGTACTCATCTCCACGATTCCCGACCCACATCAAACTCTCCAATTGAGCCAATTAATGCCATTTTCCCATTTCCCTGCGGCAATTAGCTGGAATACTTAATCCTCGTCGCCACTATTACATGTCCTGTTTACTGCACACAAGACTGTTTACGACTAGCGTGGTACGCCAGACAACCAACGTACCAAAACACACACACTACCAACCTAACACAACCACACTTTTCGGAACAACACACAACAGTTTCCAGACAATACACAACATGTAGTTAGTTTTAACTCTTGATAATTATTTTGTAAACATTATTTTGTAAACATTGATTTGCCAAACTTAATAAATAATATTTTACATATATTCATATTATATAAAAAGGACTAAAAAAGGAAAACACTACCTACCAGCCGTCTCTAGAAAGTATTTAGTCTCAAACCAACAAATCTCTTTTGACATGCATTGGATCAAACAAATAACTGATAGCATAAATTAATAATGTGCAAGATTTAAGTTGATTAAATACATGTATAGTGCAATTTGTATAAGCAGTGTTAACTAGTTATGTGACAAAGCCTTAACCTATGTAAGTCATGAATACACACCTCAGACTCCATTTCCCCATAGTCACCGCGAGATAGCTCGCATATTCTGATTTTCTCAACTCCACTAAGTTCATCTGGCAGTTTTCTTATAACTTCACCTCCTGCAACTGTTTTCTTCTGCTTCAATACATCCCTTACTAGATTTTCTATAATTTCATTTTTTAATTTCTCATGATGAGTTAGCACATCGTTGCCACCTTTGCGGTAAACAAAATCCGATGACCTGGGCAAAGCGTGAACTGTTAAACTTATTGTAACACACATACTTTTCACTAACCCTGCCAAATTTAACAGTTCTACTGGTAGGGAAAGAGGCTGCCAGCCAGTGACACGTTTCGCCTGCTTCCACCCATGACATCACTGTCGAGCCAACGATTACACACATACACAGCCAACACACTATTACAAAGACTTAAAACACTGTACCTACTTCCACATGGCATATTTTATTTAACATAAAATCTTGAACGTATGCCATTGCTCGTCATTGTCGTCAGCATTCTGTGATGTCAATTTTGCTGACTAAATTCCTTCCGAGGTCTAAACATGTAACATTTGACCCACCTTAAAATTTGTTTTTATTTTTACAACAAACAGCAGCAACAACAACACAGCAAACAACATTAACAAAAAAACATTATTAGATATCACTAAAACATTTAATAACCCTTAAAAAAATTAACTTTCCTGACTTAATGGCCAAATGAGGAAGTGAAGAGAAGTGTGCATGTTTTGTAAAATTGAATAAATGTAATTGTAAAATGACTAATATTTTAAACGTAAAATTAATATGTACGAGAGTATTAGATAGTAAATGAACAATGCCATAAAGTCATGAAAGTTAAGTGGTTTTTTAAGGGTTAGTAAATGTTTAAGTGATATGTAAAAAATTTGTGTTAATTTTATTTGCTGTGTTAGGTGAGTGATGTGCTGGGTTTCATTAGTGATATTATGTGATTCACTTTTTTTCTTTGATATATTAATCATAAAATTTATTAGGCAATGTAAAAAGTCTTGTTTTATTAGGGTAGGTTGTTACAACAGGTTGTTGTAATAAAACCAATGTGAAAGGTTTGGTGAGGGTAGGACAGCTAAATAATTTTTTTTTAATGTTTAAATCATAATATGGTAGAGATATTGATGAAGTCGCCAACAAGGTGGTGCTGAAGTGCTGTATTTATGACTTGTATGTTCATACGTTCACGCATGGGAATGGGGCGTTTTGGACAGGGAAGATTCACTTGCTTGCTTAGCACAAGATATGTTTCTTGAGGATATAACATTATGGTAAGGAAAGTAATATATCTTCGGTATTGGGTTATATACTAGAATAGGTAGAGCTGAAGTATACTCTGTGATAGCCGAGAAGTTTAATCAAAGAAAAAATAATAAACAATTAAATTTGTAAATGTGATATCGCAAAATATACTAAACCTAATGGGCCTGTAGTAAGAGTATGATAACCGTAGGTAATACACGAACGGTATTGTGATATAAACTAAAATAAATTCAGTATCTGTGAGCCTTGGTCTGCCTCTGCTGTCGCCCCGACAAAAGTTTTTCTGTTCTCCGCGAGACTTTTTAAGCTCTTCCAGCTACAAATAGTATATTTCTGGCACCGAGCGATGAACCAATCATCTGTGCTAAGGTGTGAAGAAGAATCGTGAACCGTGTGTATTTTAATTTTGAGACCCATTTATTTTGTGAAGATTAAACACAAAAAATGAATTTCAAGAAATTGTTTTATTTGTTTTTTAAATCTGCAACTTAACCTAGAAATCAACTAACTAGTTTTTAAAATTTCAAAGCAGCTTTCCTATACAGCATCCAACTGCACATCAACAGTTATTTGAAGTTTTGGTGGGCTTGTTACTTTCGGTTTTCCTTGCCGGGCCAATATCTGAAATGAAACATTTGGCACCTAACATGAGGCGCCGAATGTGACACGTCACAATTGTTCCCGTCTAAAATGACGATTGTTCCTTGCACATAGAGAACACACTTGAAAAATATTTCATGTAGCAGGTAGTAAGTAGTAAAGTTCTAGCTATGAATTTTTTTTTAACTTCATGGTTACATTTAAATAAAAGTGTTTGAAATGAATTTGGGGAATTGATTCTTTTCACGTTGGATTTACATAACAGTCCCACGATTCCTCATTGTCACTCAAAAAAAAAAACACTTAAATTTGCCCATCACTCCTCACAATCCTGCACCCTAACAAAAGAATGTCCCTTGTGACCTTGTCGTCTAGGTATCGAATAAAAAGTAACCTAGTCCCAATGGAACACCTGGGCCACCTGGACCTGCACCACATGTCTGGGGCCTCAATTTCTAATCAAAACGTCCAAAACACAAAGAAAGAAAAAAAGTTAAAACATACTGCAGCACCAGCCCCAGCCCAGACGTGTGTCCGCCTCTAAATGCTCGAGATGTCCTATCGGCACCGTCCTTGACCAACGACTGATTAGGCTACGCAACTGACTATAGCCACGCAGGGAAGAGGCAACCACGTGACCTCACTGACCAATCACACACACCTCTTACGTACAAGGTAACACCATTAAACACATTACCCAAACATCAAGGTGTTTCTGTAAAAAAAACCAACATGCAAATGACAAAATCTTTTTTGATTCATTAGCACAAAACCCTGATAAATTTAGAGTTTACCGTGAGAACTAATAACTGCAAATTTTCTAACAGAGATCTCTACACACAATTTCTCCCGGGGACAACGTTCTTCAAGGTTTTGTCTATCACTAAATATCCAAATCCTTTCTTTATTTTAATATTTGACGTTAAAACAAAACTGGATACACAATAAGGAACAATTACCAGAAATATAACTTTGGTATGTGTTCTATACTATAATTGGTAAGGCTGTAGGATATAATACAATATCTGAAAGTTAATTGCACAGAGAAATGTATTTTGTAGGTACAACATAAACATGTAAATGTTCCCTACTCAAAACCCCTATATTCCTATGCTTTCCTGTATAAATGTAGGGGTGGTAATGATGTCAACATCACCATGTTGGTGAGATAAGAATTTTTATGGTATTGCGTTAACTAGGTACTCCTTAATTTTGTAAATTCAAACAAATGACTGTAGAAAAAGTTTTGGTAAATATGTAGAGTAGCGGTATATGCGGAAAAAAAATGCTAAAAATCCGAAAATACTTTTATTCTATGCTCTTTCACTTCCTCTTTTCAAATCAACCGGCAGAGGTAAGAAATTCCAAATACTTTAGGAGATATTGAATTTTTTAATTTTGCAATACAACACCTGTAGAACCATTCGAACGCCGCAATTTTTTTTTATTTTGCCGTGTGTTTGTGAATGCGCAATAAATAAAATGGTCGATTAGGTCAGGTCAGTTACATTATTAATACTTTCAAACTAAGCAGACATAAAAATAATGTGAATTAATTTTTATGGCTGTTTAGTTTTAAAATATTTACAATGTAACTGACCTAACCAAACAAACCGGGACAAAGGATGAATAGTACAAACTAAAATGGTCGATTATGTCAGGTCAGTTACATTATAAATACTTTCAAACTAAGCGTACATTAAAAATATGATTTAATTTCAATGGTTCTTTAGTTTTAAAGTATTTATAATGTAACTGACCTGAACTAACAAACCCGGACAAATGATACACATTAACAACTCACGTAAATTTTTTTTGTTACTTATTACTTGCGCAACAATATCCAAATAAAAAATAATACTTTAAAATTAGAAACGTTAAAAAATCACCTAAGTTGGAGGCAGGTACATTTCCTTTGCCATTAGAAGGAAATGATTTAGTCGTTCACCTACGTCGCGTTACCTCCGACGGAACATGAATAAATAAATAAATAAATAAATAAATAATCACGTATTGGTTCATTTGAATACTGGCCAATCACGGAACTGTCACGTGACAAAATTGTCCAATAAGAAACATAATAGATACTCGTAAACAAGAAACAATGGTGATCGCCGCATGAATAATACACAGGTATTGTGATGAAAATTAAAAAATTCAATATCTCCTAAAGTATTAGCAATTTCTTACCTCCGCCGATTGATTTGAAAAGAGGAAGTGAAAGAGCATAGAATAAAAGTATTTTAGCATTTTTAGCATTTTTTTTCGCATATACCGCGACTCTACATATTTACCCTCACTGAACGTAACTTTGAATTTAAAGGCTACAGTGGTAAGACACATTCTTACTATTAGTACACACAAATTAAATTCACTATCATGCACAAAACCAGTCGCATTTAGAGCTGCAAAATAATTTAATCGAAGTGAAATAATAACGTATAAAGCATCAATTAAAATGGTATTACAAGATTGGATCAAGGTAAAAAAAAAAATTAATATAAATCAAACCTTTACAAATACCTGCTACACTTAAATGTAAAACATTAGCATAACGCATTGAGATACATTTATAAATAAACAGGTACTGTGTAAAAATTAATAGGCCTACTAAAACAGTAAAGAAAAAAAATCAAACTGATGTTAAGGTAAGTGATATACATACGGCTTCAAGGTGACTTCAACATCGACTTTTATATTCATTTTAAACAATACAATTATTCAATTAGCGTATACACATCATTACTATTAACAACACGAAGAACAACGACAAAAAATAGTGTTTGATTTTGATTTGAATAACGTGCGAAATTCATCTGAAATTTATTGATGCTCATCTGTTATATGACCAGCCAAGAAGGTTACTTTCCGTTTCATAAAATTGCAGGAAATTATAAGTCATAGAGTAGTGATTAGATGATGACAAACAATGCAAAATTGCAATGACTTAAGCTGGGTTTACGATTGATTTCCTTAAGAATTATAACTTAACATCGAGCACACGATTAAGTCAAAACTACATTTTCCAGTTTATGATTGACAAAGAAGTCGTTAATTCTAACCAATCACAGCACAAAACACATGGTCGGCCATTGTACGAAACGGAGAAGCAGGTTTTAAATAGGTTATTGACAAATGGGATATCTATTTTTCGAAATGGATGATGATTACAAATGACAAACATACGAATTCTAACCCAAAATACTGCCTCGCTCGGTCCAATAATAAGACATAAACTTCCGGTTGCAAGGTTGCGGTTTGTTGTGATTGGTCGCTTCCCTTAAGTCTTAACGAAAAATATAAAATATAACCATTTCTATTAAGTCTTAAGTCGTCATATGGTTCACACACGACCCGTCAAAATTCACACACGACAATCATAAACCATTCCACTAGTTTACATAGAGTCATATGGTAAGTACACGACTAAGTCTTAAGTCTTAATTCTTAATTTTCAATCGTAAACCCACCATTATGTCCAAATAGATTACAAAAATAATAGATTATTCTGTACAAAAATTGTGGGCACATAAAACAAGGCATATTATTCCTGGTTTACGCAAATTGTTTACAGAAGATGCGTATTCCTTTTGTTTACGTGTTGATTTCACATTTTGGAAAACTATTTATTTATTTATATTATTTCTCTACAGTATTGAAGCCACGCCTCAACGCATTGATGATTTAAAGAAATGACGAAAATAGAGAGGATTTAAAATTTGTTCACAATTGATGAACAACAGTAAAAGTAATTTTTTTCTCTAACCTAAATACAACTAACTGTATTTGTTTAGGAGGGGTCTGGCTAGAGAAGACTCTAAGTGTTTCTCAGGCAGAAGCTTATATACCTAATCAAGCTGAGTTTCAGCCAAGTAGAAAGTGTAGCATGCGTCTTGTGCTTTGTTTGGAGAGTGGCCAGTTAAGGCAGCAATTGATGCCATGTCTAACTCCCATGTCTTAAACTTAAACTATAATTAGTTAATAATTTGTTCAGTTAGGAACGCGCCATGAGCACAGCGTGGTGAAGGCGAATTCACCGCTTCGAACACCAAGAACAGCCAGAGTATCGTTCTTTAAATGTCAGTTGTTATGTTAATAAATATGTTGTCGTGTCCTGCATTTGGCCTCGCCCCCCTTGTGCGAATGCTACATGCTCATCCCTGAAACAAACATGGCTGCCCCGACACCGCAGGGTACTTTTTTTACCTAATCTCTATGCCTAAGCTAGTTTTCCTGTAAGATGGTGATGCACACGGCGCCAATAGATGGTGGTTGCTGCAGAATGTAAATAAGTGGAATTCATTGTGTCATTACTCAGGGAAGGAGCGGGCTTCCGCTCGTGTTGGGAGCTTCCCGAAAGTCAGAAATTAGCATATGATCAGTAAAGTCAGTGACATCTTATAGAACATGCTGCAAAGGCTAAATCTGTAAATATTGACCGTAATGATAATGTAACTGACTTGTATATAAGCTTGGCTTGTACTGTACCAGCCAGATATCCTTACATCAGAGAAATCTGGGGAAATACAGCAGAAAGCTACAATCATAAATAAGGGAAGGGATAGATGGATATCTTTCATAGAGCAAGCATTGACAGTACTTACAGTGCTCCTGGTGGCTGGACCTCGAACTAGAGGTGGGTTGGGACAGCAATTTTCGGTATCAGTCCCAACCTAATACTGATACAGTAATGTACCTAGGTACAAGTCTCTGATACTTCTGTATCAGACGGTCCCAGGAGGCAACAAAACTCCGCGTACGCAGACCGTGCGACCGGAAGGAGAATCTGATACATTATTTATCACGCCCGGTAATTCACTACCTCTGATACTCTCATGACCGCCTGATACAACCAGTATCAATCAGTTCAACATTCACTGCAGTTCGTCCTGGCCGTGTATCACCATGTTGCGGGCTGTCATGCTTTGTAGTTAGTATCATTATAGTGAAATAAGGAATTGATAAGTGCACGAAAAAGACTTCATTTGTGTGGAATTTTTTCACGGAAAATAATGAGTTTGCTAATTGTAATTTGTGTAAACAAAAACTGAGTTATAAATCATCGACTAATCTGAAGAAACATTTGAAACGTAAACATTGATATAGTATGCTCACTAATGTACCTATCTGTTTTTTATTTTTTATTTTTGATAAAATCGTGCATTTTTAATGTATAAAAACACTAGTTACTAATTGTTTTCGAAAAAAGAAAGTCCATATGTTGATTACATCTGTTATTAGTGTCAACTGAGAATTTATTTGCATTTTCATAGCTGTTAGGTGCACAAATATAAATATTATATCTTGTATTAATGTACTTTTTAATATTAAATTTTCATTAGTTTTATTATTGAACGAGACGGTGCACGCACTGCGCACTGAGCGTACTTTGAAGTAGGAGAACAAACAAAACGACTTGTAACCAGGGCTGCCACTCTGATATTCATGAAAAACCTAGATAACCTACAAAAAACCCAGACACATGGGTAAAAAACCCAGATGCGTCTAAAATGCTATCGTTGAAAATGTTTGCGTACTAATTCAAAAATATAAACATAACTGGTTTTAATATAAAACAATTAATTACCTTACAAGACTGAAAACGGTTAAATACAACCAATACAAGAAAATTACACTGCAGCAAAATGGCTGTATAAGTAATTCTTGGACCAGTACATATCATAAAAAAACCTACAAATATATACATGACAAAACAAATACCATCACTGCATCCTTTAAACCGGTAATTGTTTTTATAAAACTGCATCATGTACGTTAGTCTTTATTCAGAGTCTGATTCTACAAGATTGGTTTGAAGGTTAATTGTTGCATTGGTTTTGTGTTCTGCAAGCCTCTTTGAAGAATGTGTCTAATTTAATATTCGACTTAGCTTCTTGAAAACTAGTTTTGTGTTTATATGTATTTTTGTGTGTGAAACACATAGACTTGTTTGCATTTATCAAACAGATATTGCAACAGATACAGTAGCTACTACCTTTATTATTGTTTTAGGTATAAAAATAATTAAAATTATAAAAAACCTAGAATTGTTGGAATTCATTATTTAAAAACCCAGAAACCCAAACACCATTGGAAAAACCCAGATCTGGGTGGAAAAACCCATGAGTGGCAGCCCTGCTTGTAACAATATCGCTTTGCGCCTCTCCTTCAAGGCTTCAACGCCTTCCCCTGCGCTTCCTCCCCTACATTCTTTCCCTTCTTTATCCCTTATTCGTCGTTCCTGCTCCCTCCCCTTTCACAAGCTCCGCCCAAGTGACCGTCATCTGCGATCGGGTACTGTATTCATTGGCCGTGGTGTTGTTCCAGCTGAATTCTGAACTGATACTAAAGTCTCTGATACTTTTCAAGTGTACTCGTTTGCCGTTCCTGATACAGGCGCGTATCAGTGCCAAAGTATCAGGTTGATACTTTTCGACCCACCTCTACCTCGAACTAAACAAAAAAAAAACTACTGTGGTGGGCAGTTCAAATGCACTATTAAGACTTCCTTTCGTACTCCATCAATGAATTTGCTTAACTGTAAGAGCCAATGAGAAATTAAATTTTACAAACAATAAATTCCATTTACCGAGTATATACCATAAATGAATGTCCTGTTTGCAAATTTTAATAAACATTGACATTAATTGTTAGAAGGAAAGCAATATAAAAAAACATTATGAGTTGAATTTCAATCCTTAACAGTGCATTTTGAACTGCCCACCACATATGTGCTGGGGCATAGCCAGGGGGGTGGGGGGAGTTAGGGGTTCAAACACCCCCCCCCCCCCTTTAACCAAATCTTTAATTAATTTCTTATTCATCACTCACAGATTTTAAATTAAAATTTAAAAAAAAATATTATTACAATATTTAAATTTAAGAAACTAAAACTGCTAAAATAACACTATTTTACACCTTCAAATCCAAATTTTCCCGGGGGGGCATGCTTCTTAACACCCCCATACACAAATCCTGGCTACGCCACTGCATGTGTCCATGTGAATTGTTAGTTGAGATAAAATATTGTAATAACTTTATTAAAACAAAAATAGGTACCTATATATCAGGGGCGCAACAACAGGGGGGGGGGGGGGGGGCAAGGGTATTTTGCCCCCACTCTAAAATGTTGAAGTGGGGGCAAACGGGGGCAAAGAAATTGCGGTGTAATCAATTTTTTAGATAATAAAACTGCTTAAATAGGACCATTTTCCACCTTGAAATACAAATTTTCCTGGGGGAGGATCCCCGGACCCCCCGCTTCAATAGGGGGGGTCGATGATTCTTTATAAAAAGGTATATTGCCCCCCCCCCCCCCCCCCCCTTTTGGAAATTTAGTTGTTGTGCCTCTGCTACATATGATACTGGTGACTACAAAAACAATCATTAAGATTGTACATTTGCAACAGCATAGAGCAAACATATTGTCAAATGTATAAAGCAGCAACTAGACAAACTGTATACAATATAATTTATTTATTGGAATGTACATATAACTGGCAAAAAATGTTTCATCATTTATTGACATTGCAGAATAGTAAAATAGTTAGTAGGTACCTACACTATAAATGATATGATGTACTGTGCCATAAAAGCACAAATTCTATCAAGAAACAGTGATTGTACTGAATTTTAATGTTTTATTTGTTATTAGGATATTGTTGCGCAAATAATGAGTAAAAAAAAAACGTGAGTTCCTACTGTTCATCCTTTTTTCCCGGTTTGTTAGGTCAGGTCAGTTACATTATAAATACTTTAAAACTAAACAACCATTAAAATTAATTCATATTAGTTTTAATGTCCACTTAGTTTGAAAGTATTTATAATGTAACTGACCTGACCTAATCGACCATTCTAATTAATTAGGCATTCACAAACAACACACGGCAAAATAAAACATGGCGACGGTCGAATGATTGGCCAGGTCTTGTATTGCAAAATAACAACGGCGATATCTCCTAAAGTATTTGGAATTTCTTATCTCCGCCGGGTTTAATGAAAAGAGAAAGTTAAAGAGTATATAATAAAAGTACCTATTTTCGAATTTTCAAATTTTTTTTCACAAATACCGCTTAGCTACATATTTACCGGGTTTTCGAAAAACAGAAAAATTGCAATAACTCCCATAATTATTATGATGAATATCACATCCGTATATTAACATATAATAAATTGTAGTGAAAACACAATTCTTTTTTGTCCAAATTAATTTTTTTATACAACCAACCATGATTGCTAAGGGTAGAAAAACAGGGTTTCCTGGACCAAAAAAATTCATAACTCCCTCATTAGGCAATCTATCAAAACCATTATTCTTATAATTTTTATCTGAAACTTTTATCAAAAACAATTTTTCATAATTCGAAACATTTCAGAAAGGGGTTTAAAAAAACTGGGGTTGAATATAAACAAAAATTCGTAAGTTCAGAACTATGTTATATTTTAAATACAATCTTATTTATTGTTAAACATTGAATTATTGTGTACAACTTTCGTCTGAAACAGTTTTTTTATACTACCAAATTTATTTCAAGGGGAGAAAAAAAAACAGGGGTTCAAGAACAAAAAAATTCATAACTCCCTCATTAGGCACACTATCAAAACAGTTCGAATTGTTTATAAATCTTATAATTTGTATCTAAAACTTTTAGCCTACATGAAACCATTTTTGATAATACGAACAATTGCTGAAAGGGGTTGAAAAAACATGCCGACATGAACGAATACATTTGTAGTAACAGAAACAGATAATACTAGGACATAACTTGATATTACTAACCTGGCAATAGGAGGGTTGGTACAGAATTGGCGTTAAGCCTCTTCGTACCTGGGCTGAAGCAACCTGCACTGAAGTGACTATTGCATATCCTGTAGACTTTGTAAATATGCTCATTACTAATGAGAGCTAATTTCTGCGAAGCAATCACACATTTCCAGTGCTGAAATCTTTCAACGTCACAAACACGAGGAAATCTGTGACGGGTTTCAGTCCTGTTTTGACAACCCGGCACACAACAGTTTATAGTGTAGTACATATTGACATAACGCAAGTACGACAAAAACACTGAATATAAATTACACGATCAACAGAAATAAGCAAACCCAAACTGTGCACAGTTCATAAGCATTTAAGCGGGAAAAAATGTCAGTCAACGTAAACAAAACAGACTACTAGCGCTCAAATGCACTCATGTGGGTGTACCTCGAACTAATTACACTGTAAGCGGTTTTCCCATAAGAGATAGCCCGCCATGGCTACAATCTGGTGTTCTGTTTTCTGCTCTCCTCTCTCCCTCTCTCTCTCCTTCCTCTGGAGCGGCCTTCGGGATTACACTCTGGAATCCTTCGCTGGAGCGGCCTTCGGGATTTTGTTCTAGCATCCCTCTTCCCCTGGAGTGGCCTTTCAAGGATATCGCTCAGGACTTTCCTCCTGGAGCGGCCTTTCGAGGATTACACTCTAGGGTCTTTCCCTCCCTCCTCCTACCAGCACTGGACACTGTTGCCGCGACACGTCAATGTACCTAATTGTATGTCAATGCTTTTGTTATCAGGGACAGCCTTTAATTAATAAATAACAAATTACGTCTTAGCATGACTATGTTCAGAGATTTACCTAAATTACTCCTCTGTGCGTGTTACATTTTCGCAGGAAGACAGCCTCTGGTGGTGTGCTGAGACCAGGGGCTCGCTCAGTTCAGCTTGTTTCGTCATCGGGGTTAGTCGGACTTCACACCGCTGGGCCCCTTAACCTTTCTTCAACATGTTCTCAGCTTTAGTGTAAGTTCTTCTATAATCCTCATTCATCGACCCTATGGCTATCTCCCAACAACTTGGATTGAACTCGCCAGCCATTTAATTTAATAATGTATGTATACATGAGGAGCATTTCAATTTATACATAAAATTAACGATTTTAGTTTGGGCATGGACAATTGTCGTTAAGATATTAAACTGTTTCAGTCCCACAAGGACACACTACAAATAAAGTGGTTGGGTGCCCTCAGCGTCGCAGCAAAGCCTTTATGCCATAATATAAGTATCCTAGGAGTGTTCTCTGGAATCTTTCATACCATCATTATGGATGTTGTTGTGAAAGTTTTGGTAATTGGGTATTTTCGAATTTTTGTGGATGTTTTCCTACAAAGTTAAAAGTTTAGCTGCTATCATTTTGAGTTATCAACCAATGATTTAATTTGTAAATGTTAACTTTTTTTTTAAAAAAAATTATGTTTTAGAAGGGTATTTTCAGTAATCTACTGACTTAGACTGTTTATATGTACATTATGTAATGTACCTATCTTCAGATAAACATTACTAAACAATACACGATATGTTAATGTAAGTATGCCTATCACCGAGTCGCAGGTTATATTTGTTTTAAAATTAAATTAATGCCAAAGGGAAATAAACCAATGCATATAAACTCAAATGTTATGGGTTTAAGAAAATGGGAAATTTACTGCATTTAAAAATAGCAACATAAAGTGTCATTCCAACATATAAAATTCACGTGCTCGTGAAAATTGCCTATAAATGAACTACCACTTCCAATATAACTTTTAATGATATTACAGTGGATGAGGTATGGTCTCTTACAGAGTGGTGTGGAGTTGTGGTGGACCTCTTTTATTAGTGTTATCGGTATATGTTGTTTGTTTCCCAGAGCCAGCTATCTCAGTAAGGGAAAACTCCCTCAGAAAGGTCAATCATGGACTGTTCGGCCATTGTGGCTTACTGAGAGACATCACCTGTGCTGGATAATGATGCTATGCAGCCTAGCCTGAACACTCACTGACCCATGTGTTTTTGGCCCATGGGTATGCCTTTAGCTAGACTAAACCATCTCTTATGTGGACACTCACCAGAACAGGAAAACAACTGGGTGAAAACATGTACTCTTAGCCCACATCACAGGTAGGTAAATATGAATTTGATTAATTTGTATTTACCTTATCATATATGATATTCTTAACAATCCAACTACATAAATCTCATATATAAGTAATTCCTATATATATAATACATATAAATTATGAGATTAATATTTTCTCACTATCACCTCCAAACTACTACCATACAGGTCTCATTGATTCACATTATGGACATCAGGCTGGCATTTTAAAAAAACTGAGGTCAGACAATGGTTTATTACAAATTCAATTGGTTGTAGACATTTACACTACCGTGATTAAAACTTAAAAGAAAAAAAAATAACAAGTCAGTTACATCTACATCTCGACGATTGAGACCTCGAATAGTACCATACTTAAGAAAGTTTACTGACTTCTTTAACAACAATTATTAACTTACGTGGAAAACCGATAGTCATTTCCTGCTCACGTAAAATATAAAACAAATGTTTAAATATTGAATTTTGGATGAAATTGTCGACCTAAATTCCATACGAAAGAGAAGTAATAACATGGGATGAAATCTTCATTTTTACAGCTTGAGCCATTCCTTCGAACCCCCTCCAGTTGGAAAGCTTTAGACGCACTCCTGCTAAATTTCATTACGCATGATAATGCTATTCTGAGCGTCGCATCCAAACGGCTCGAATACGACGCCTTTCCCCCGCCCCTTTTAGCTGCGGCGAACGGCGGGGCCGGGCCGGCCTTGCGCGCTCGCACGTCGATATGTTCTCCCATTACGAACAGGCAGCAATTTCGGACCTCGGGGGAGCTTTAACTTCCCGCCGAGCGCTCCCGTAATTAACTGAGGACCAGGCAGGAGCACACTGCACGGGCTGTAACATCTAGGCATTGTTATACACGTCTGCGCGGCGCGTCCGACGCAGAGCAGCCATCGCGGTGTTTTCCCCTCCCCGCGAGAGGGACTACCCGTACAGCGTACGATGCTTCGGAACTTAACTGCAACATTTTAATGTTTCTGCAACGTTCCAGGGTTATGTTCGAAACTTTTTTTTTGCTGTACGAGTAGCGTATTTCCAAACCCTAGATTGACTCGTGCCTTAGGAGGAGGGGAAAGGAGGTTGGGCGCGAGGTAGGGGAACCGCTCAAGGGAAAGGAAAAGTAGTCGAGTAGAGTCAATCCGGCACGGCGACGAGAATAAATTTATATAAAAAGAAACTACGTATGTGTGTTTGTATACATGCGTGTACTTATTTACATAACATAGGAATGAGTGTCTAGTTAGTTACGCGTTCAAACCTCGACAATAACTTTCAAATGATAATATAGATGTGCCGTACCATTTGAATAGCAATTTAGCCTTTGACTAAATTTAGTATTTTAACGCACAATAATTACCATTTTCAAATCATTTAATGAACGCAGGCTCCTCTGCGACCGTTACTGCAGATGTGGCTCGCTCAAGGCGGGTTCCCTCGGTTCAGACCCAGTCCTTGTTATGTTAAGACTCGGAGACGAGAAACCAGCAGGTTTCAAAACAATGTTGCATTGTTAATTTATCTTAATGAGCCTCAATTACCAGAATTATCTTTTGATTCTTGGATTTTTAGACATATAACATGTTGTATATCTTGCATATATTGTACATTCATTGTAACAAAAATGCATATAAATTAATACTTTTATTTATAGTTGTAATCCATTTTAACCGGGGTTAAGCTGTGTGTAAGATGTATACTTCATAGAAGTAACTAGCATATTTATTCAAAAACCTTTTATTAAAATTATCTATCTTGTGTTACAGCTGTTTGTTCGTTTAATTGTACGATGCGCACGCGTCGTAGGAAGATGGCGTATCCACGTGTATGAACATGGAACCAAAAGTATTAGAAACTACCATGGAATATATCAGAGTAAAGAGTTATTTAAAGTTTTTTTTAAATAACAATCTTCTGTTAGTTTTCGTAACATTGTGGTCGTAGTGCGTGGTTAATAAGCTTTAGTAACGTGGTTCACAACTCAGGAGTTGAAAACTAAAACATACAAAGTGTGCTTTAAGAAAGTACTTTTATCATATTATTAAATACTAAGTCAAGTCCATGACTTAAAGTAATATTAAATTAATTACATTTTGCCTAGGTAAAAATAAAAGTATTATTATCCTTTAGTACTTCCTATTACATAAAAATATATAGTCAACGTGTGCGGAAACTATAAAGTATTTTTTTTAAGTTAAGTCTTTTTTAACGTCTTTTTCATGTTAGTGACAGAAATTGTTTTTATAATCTTATGGAAGTGTATTTATATAAGTGAAGTTCCCGTATAAAAAGTATTTTTGCAATTATAAATTTTTATTAATTAATTAATTAGAATGAACAGTCTGCATATTTGATGTTTAAAATTAACTTAATTAATATATTAAAAAAATAAATTGATACATATTTTGTTACAATAAAGCGAGTTCTGTGTCTTGAATAAAAAAGGGTGTATAAAAAGTGTATACAAATATATTTGCCAAACTCTGCGAACCCGGATGGCCTCCGCATGGGGAGCCCTAGAAAAGAAACGGGCTTCCCATTTGGAAGCCATCCTAGAAGGTTATTTGTTTTCACTCGCCGTCTCTTTGGTAGCCTGACTTGTTACAAGGTATTGTATTCCTATCAGACAAATTCCATTATTTTCCTGAGGTAATCCGCCTTGGAGGAGCCGAGCCGCGAACCCGGGTCATACAAGTCAAGTCAGACGCTCTACCCCAGAGCCAGAATGTAGAGCGGCGAACTGCAGCCTTCTTACCACTGTTAAGGTGTTATATCAACAGTGTTTGTTTCTGGTAGCTTATCTGGCAAGTAAATATGTATCTATGTAGGATATTTAAAAAAGACACGTGATCGAGTGTTATATTAGTCGCCAGTGATGTGTAACAACTAACTTCGGTACACAGCAAATTCATATGTTCTCATGTTGCAAATACACTTACTTATAATAAGATCCTCGGACACGATATTTAACGCATAATACGATCCTCAGACGCGAAATTTAAAGAAGAATTCTTTAAAATAAGCCGAGCGTAATAAATATACGTCAAATATGTTTTCAACTAAATTTCTGGACGCGAATCATATGTAGTTTCCCCCGCCGATAGAATTCGCTGCCGGAGAAACTACGTCGACTATCAAATTTGCAGAGCTAAATTTTAAAGTATGTAATTAAATTGCTCCAATAAAAGTGATAAAGACATTAAAAAATACTAAACCCCGGCTATGGACCTGATTTTCGACAATGAATTTTATTAAAATCAAACAGTTAATTCTACACATTTTCCCTTGCCAACCGCAACAGATGTCACAATTGCGTTAAATTCACGATGCTACTCATCAAACATTTACAGAATGAAAAAAAAATACTTACAAATAATCTTATACTTATTGACTGATATAGAATACTGATCCATATAATTAAAAAAATATTATTGTGAATATTAATGATAAAAATTTTGTTTATAAACTTTTTAAAGTGTATTTATATAAGTTAGGTTATGTTCCCGTATGTACAACGATGTCACGTTGTTTGTAAGCGTTCATTGTTGCTGGCAGAGAGTGTTTGTGGAGGGTTTAGTATTCTCCTGGCCGTTTACATGGAAGTGTTTGTGAGTTTAGGTTCCCGTGAGTACCTAAAATTTATTTGCATTATAAATTATTACATTATTATTAATTTATAATTTAAATTAATTAGGGAAAACTGTTGGCATATTTTTCATTTAAAATATTAATTATAATTTATTCTCATTTATATTAATATTGAAAACTCAGAATTTATTTAAAGTTTTATTGATTCAATTTATAATTTAATAACAATACTTTTATTCATTTTTTCTTATTATTTGCATGCAGTATAAAAATTATTTTTTTTTTATTACGCACTGTACAGTACATAAGTATACGCACACATTTGTTTTAAGAATTTTATTGTTTTCGGATACTAGATTGGTTTTATGACTGTCTTTGTAGTTAGTATTGTTTCTAATGTCTAATTTATTTAATATGAAATTTATTAATTTATTTAATATTAAATTTATTATCCATTTAACCTATCACACTGGCTAAAATTGATGTATGTTAAGCTGTGATAGAGGACTTAGCCCGTGGGGTGGTGACATACATGAAGTTTTATGTGTATTTATATTTTAATTAATTTCTTTCAGCTACCTTCATCACAAAAGTTTTTGTCAGACATGGCAGCAGAAACATAACTAGTTAAAAAAAAAAGTTTTTATAGATATCTACTGCAATGTAACATGTAATTCAAAGGGAAAATTTACCATTCTGACTGCAAACACGCCTAAATTAACTGGAAATTATATATGAATTTTCTATATCATAAAAGTCGTTATGAATATTATTTTTCATGCAGATTTACGTAAAATTTGTTTTCCAATAATTTCCACTTCAAAAGACGGATCATAGCCTAATTATTAGTTTGATTCAATAATATATGCATAATGAACTACAGATTCTAAACAAAGTGCTTTTTGAAATTTTAACATTAATTTTTTTAATACAATCTGGTTTAGTATCGTCTGAGAAACTCTTCACCTAACAATAAATTGCATTTCTCACTCCAAATCTCTAGATCACCTTGGACATAGCACTAAACTAAAACCTTCACTGTTCATTTAATTGTTAATGATTCGGAATTATTTTACCGGCGGAGTCCTTTGAAATAATCTTTTCTAAGCCTATTTCAGAATCTGCAGCAGTACACATTCTCGCCCTCTCATATTTGTTAGCTTTCTTTCCTCCCTTTTCCCCTCCAAGATCAAAACCACCATTACCATCATAAAAATTCGCCAGAGCGCGACTCCCTTTCCACGGTGACCCTCCTCCCCTCAGTGCCGCGACCAATTCCAGCGCGCTTCAAGGGCCAGCACGCGAGTCAACCTAGGGTTTGTAAATACGTGCACGGGTAAAGAGGATCTCGTGGCACATACGCCGCGTCTCGTCATTTTTATTATTTTTTCCTTTAAAAACTAATTTAATTTATTATTATTGTTATTATTACTATGCAGTACATACTTACACAGTGAAAATCCAAAACGGAATTGTAGTTATTCTTCCTGAAAAATTGAAAACAAAAAATTATTATTTTAAAATAAAATAAAAATATATATCAGTATTTGGCTGAATAATTTAACTGATGAAGAGAATTTTTAAGGTTTGAGCTGGCCATACCAAAAAAAAAATAATTAAACATTTCAGAGGTGGAAACTGTAGCTAACTGAACGCTACGGAAATGTGTGACACCATTTTGTTCCGGAGCCCCTCTATTGAAATATTATGAAAAGTTTACCCTGTAAGCCACTTTTTGATTAGTCTACCACTACAATAAATTTAAAAATATGTATACATACAATTTATGATGCGGAACTAATGTCATGTCAAGTACTGTACTGCGACTCGTGTTCGTGCAAGATTGCAACGACGTGCCTGTCGCGTGCGTGCGGTCGCGGCCGAGCGGCCGGGCGGATGCGTTCTCCGTCAAACCCCGAAATCTCCGCGCTGGACGCGGGGGTGCAATTATCGACTCCCGCGAGGCGGCAACGCGGTACGTCACCGCGGTAACGACTGTCGTGCGGTCCGCGCCGCCGACCCTCTTCCCCTCCCCCTACTAACTACCCACTGATCATACAGAGGGGTAGTGTGGTTGGGGGTGGGAGGGGGGAAAGATCGCGTGACTGCGCAGCGATCACACCAGTCACGGGCCTGTGATGTCGGCGCGGCGACCGGAAGCCGCGCCTCCCAGGGCTGTCATCGCGGGGCGCAGGGGGCGCGCAGTGGTCAATCTGCCAAGCTGCTGCTGCCTGGCCTTCGCCTTTAGTTGCGGTCCCGAGCCCCCGTGTTCTGGCAGCAGAGCAGCTCAAGCGCCCTGCGTCTCGGGGGTTCCATTTGATTTTTGACGTGCAAAATAACTAGAGACCCGTGAAATTCGCGGGTTCATTTCGTGTTATGCTAAAATTCAAAGAATCATACCTTAGTGTTGCTTCTGTCATTGGTTCACTGTTAATCTGGAGGACTGAGGGCCAATTAGAGACCCTCACTCATAGAAGTGTCGAATCACAGGCCACCCAGTCGAGACGACTCACAAGTTAGCAGCCAATGAACAGTTGGCATTTGCCCGAGTGTGTAGAGGATATTGGAGTCTATCCTGGAGGTCATTGAACCCGCGAATTTCACGGGTCTCTAAAAATAACTTAGCTCTCTGTACGCGGCTTTTGGTGGGGATAATTTCGCGAGTGGAACGGAAGTAGCATGGAACGGAAATGTGCCACGGTGCTGCCATCTGTGGCGAATGGCGTGAAACCAAATTTCACACAAAAGGGAAACGTTATAGTATTAACGCTTTAACGAATTTTAACAAGATGGGCATTATTTCATATGGTCCCCCGTGCAAACCGAGTACTTTTATTTGTACCCGGGCAAAATGCCGCTTTCCACTGTGTGTGTGTGTGTGGGGGGGGGGGGGGTGGAACCTTTCAGGCACCCACCCACAAAGGACCTCAGGGGATTTCCTGGCCGACACACGATAATGTAAATAAATACAAATTCCTTAACTTACGTTATTATTTAATTGCTTTTACTGGTAGATAAAACAAGAATAAATTTAATTACGAAATAAATAAAACCTAGAAAGGCCTATGGCTAAGAGGGTTAAAGTTTATATATGTTGTCCAACCAGGTGGTCCGCGGATCCTAACCCAGAACATTTTTGAAGGTTAGTGTATCAAAATTGTTTTTCAATGTAAATATAACACTAAAATACTAAGCGAAATATTGACTTTAAAGGCGATTAATATGTCAACTGATAATTTTTTTTAGATATTGCGTTTTATTTCTTATTTATCCCCCCCCCCCCCTCAAGTATTCCAAATTCCCCTCATAAATGTTTTCTGAATGGCGCAACTCGCGCCATACATCCCCCCTCCCCCGTGGGCGGCCTTGGTGCGACACGGGCCCGTGAATGGCAGCTAAGTGCGGCGGAAACTCTCAAGGAGACGCACGAGTTGCACTATACGCAAGCGCAACCTTTATGCCTGTTTCACCCTCGGCGCCGCCGCCGCCACCTGTTGCGTAACGCGGACGCCAGGGTGGCGTATAAGAGGCGGCAGTGCTCGTGGTCGGAGCCAGTGCGCCAGTTCCGTACGCCGCCGCCGCCATGTTGAAGCAGATCCTGGTCGCTTTGCTCGCCGCCTTCGCGCTGGCTTCCACCGTGCAGGCCAGTACGACCAACTGCCAGGCGATTCCCTCGCAGGCTTGCCAACTGCCGACCAGCGACCGGAAAGGTTTTCTCTTTCCATCGCGTCGTGGTGTTACATAAATTCTTGCCAGAAGTTTTTTTCTTCTCTCGATCGATTGCTAGACTTGTGGCGTTATAAATTTTCAGATGACGGCATTGGAAATGGTTACTCTTAACAATGTATCTGCAAACATTCTGAACAATGTCGAATAAAACTAAAATTTAAAATTTTCACTCAAACAAGTTAGCAAGTCAGCCTGTGAAAGATCACTTAATCATATTTTAATCCTGTTGTAATCTCTACGTTGATCAGTAAAACGCTTGAGGTCGCTTTGTTCTTTACATGTTTGCATCGATGAACGATCTTTGTTGTTATTGCAGGCGGACGAGTTGGAAGACATGAAGAAGATGCTGCATGAAACATGCCAAAAAGAAATTAAAGCCGACGAAGGTAAAAAATAGAATATTCTTCAATATTTTATTCCATACTAGCGACCTGCTTCGCAAGGGTGCCAAATAGTAATAAAGAAAACGAGACAAATATTCAGGGTAAAAAAATAAGCATAGTGTTTAATTATTTATTTAATTAAATGGTTATAAGTATGTCACAAATTAAAATCTTCTCTTCTCTAGTTTCTAGTCCTTTTGATTCATCCTTCCATTTCAAAGCAGAGTAATTTTTACAGACAACAGACATTGGACCTATTGAAACGACAGAATCATTCTTGTATTAAAAATGAGAATCGTAATTCATTGCAGAATTCAATTGATTTGTCCACAAATTAATCGCCCTCTGAGATCTATATCCATCCATGTCACGACTAAGACGAACTTCACATTCAATGGAGGGCTCTCTGTGACTTATGTCTAACTCGGTCAAGACTAAGACTTAACCCACGTTCAACAGACGTTTGTCTATTTCTTTACATAAAATTACTTTCTCTTCTATTAGACAACCTGATTTCTTTTTCTTCTTTGGTTTCATAATTAAGACGAAAACGTTTTCTGCTCGCATCTCTGGCACTACGACCTATATTTGAACGACTTCTTCGTGACATAATTACATTGAAAAAAATAATAACTGTAAAATTAGAAGAAATTAAGTTTTATAATTGAAAAAAATATACGATTTTAAATCCACATTACCTCTTATGAATCAATATACTTGACATTTGGATACGTAAATAAACAAAATAATAAAACATAACCCCAACCACCTACTAAAAAATAGCCAATACTCGCCGTACGTACAACACAATAACGTTGAAATTTCCTTGAAAAATAGAAATTAAATGAAATTAAAATGAAATACTAATAACTTTAAAATAAGAATAAATGAAGTTGTATCCTTGATAAATAAAAAAATATGAACGTAAACACACAATTAATCAACATTCACGACGTATATAAATAAACAAAAGAAAAAAATATAAACTCAACTTAACTACGCACTAAAAAAAGAGCCAATTCTCGTATTATGTACAACAGGAACAATAAATATGCAGAGACTTTTTGATACTATTTATAGAGTAGATAAATAAACAAAATAAGAAATCGTGTCATCTTCATATATCGTTCGTTGCTTGAGGGTGAGAGACTGCTTTATTGAAAAAACACCGTCATAGTACATTTTGTAAAAATATCTTCAAATTATACATAAACATCTTCCTCGTTTAACGCTCTTTCCAATAGTGAAAACCGTATTAAAATCCGTTGCGTGGTTTAGAAGTAAGCGGAGAAGCAGACAGCGACTTCGTTTTATACTGTTATCTTTAAAAGATTTGTGCAATGGGAGTGCATGACTTGATGTAAGTTGTTGGACATACGCCATTGCTAAGAACTTTTTCTGTTGAAGAAAACTAATAAATAAAATAAATAAATAAAAATACCCAAAAAAGACAAAAAAACACACAAAATTAAGCAAACAATTGCAAAGTTTGTTTTATACTATTACGATATTTTCCTAAAATCTACAGGAAATTAGACTAAGGATGTTCCAGAAGTAATAATATCTTGCACTGGCAGATTTACTCCCACCAAAAATAATCGCTTTAGTTATATATATATATTTATTTATTTATTTTCAGTCAAATGTTACGTTTCGTATTTGTTATGTTGTAGGCTTGATCGGGAGAGCACAGAAAGGAGATTTCGTGGAAGACCCTAAACTCAAGGTATGTCTGGTTTGAAATTAGAAATAAGTATATATATATGTATATATATAATATTCTTCTTAAACATTTTGTTTGAAGCCAACAAGGGCGTTAGTTGTATTGACATCATTTGTTGTGGCTGTTGAAGCTATAGAAAAGTAAAAGAGTTACTAGAAGTAAAATAAATGAAATTTTCTGAAACTATAAAATATTATAAAAGAAGCTATCGATAGTTTATGTACGGGCAAATATTTTTACGTTCTTGGCACTAAGAGTAAGTCCATAACATTCCCTTTTTTGAAATGATAACGGTATTGTAAGAAATCTCTTAAATTGAAGCAAAAGTAATTAATAGTTATAAAGCTAATGTTATCAAAAGTATAAACTGAATATTATTCTAACATTTTATTATCTTATAAGGTAAGTAGATGCAAGAGTTGAATTTCAATTGTAGATAGATGTCTTTTTCCAAGCACAAAAAAAAATATTTATGCAATATTTAAAATATCTAGGAAATAATATAGACAGCTATTATTTTTTTATTCATTGATGTGCTTTGTTTCAGGATTACATGAAGTGCGTTTTCACGCAACTGGCTGTGGTGAGTACTGCGTGAGATTTCTGATAATAACTTCTAGCGTGGATCGCCAGCGAAAATGAGATACTCTATGTTAGAGACGCAAAAACTTGTTTTCCTCTCTGATATGCCATTCTATAACATTAAGATAAATAAAATAAATAAATAATGGTTTTTCAAACATACTGCCTTTAAAGAATAATTTTAAAGAAATTGTAATACTGATGTACTTCGAAATACATATATATGTATGAGTAAAAATTAAAGGTGATATTAAGATTAATAGTAGGTGTGACTTCTGAAACAATCCTCAACTTAATTATCACCATAGAGTTGCGTGATCTGACAGGCATTCTGTTAGAAAAAAAATTTAATGAGTCATATCACTCATGATTTAAAATTGATTTTCGATTACTTGCATTGAACTTACAACGTTTTGCTCTGTTTTATTTTTGTCCCCCTGTCGCGAGCAGATGAACGAGGCCGGTGAGATGGACTATGACATGATGATGTCAATGATGCCCGACGAAATCAAGGTCCAAGGCCAGAAGGTGGTGGCCGACTGCAGGGGAACGAGTGAGTATTGCCCGGGGAATCCAGGGAGACATACATTTATGTTCCAATTTACTCTATCTGCGACGCAATGTGCTCTCATAAGGAAAGGCAGAAAAAACAAAAATCACAATATTGCTATACTACGGAAACTCATTTCACGGAAAAAAAAAAAAAAAACTGTCAGCGTAGACCTATTAACAAAGAAACACTGCAGTTCTTAATTATTAATGTAGCTAATCAAACAAAATGATCTAACCTAGTCACGAGCGAGACAAAAAAATATTAGATACTGAAATTATATAATGCTTTTGAGTTTACTTCGTATATATAAATATATATGTATATATGTATATACAGTATATCTTTATATACATATTTCTTGTGTGCGTGTGTATGTCACTGAACTCCTCCTAGACGGCTGGACCGATTTTGATGAAATTTTGTGTGTGAGTTCACGGGGATTCGAGGATGGTTTGGATTCACAATTGGATATTTTATCTCGATTCTGAGTTAAGAAAAACTAAAAAAAAAAAAAAAACGCTTTAAAAGCAAAAATTGCAACGCATTATTAGAAGCCATTAAGTTTTGCTATTGTAAGGAACTAAGTAGAGAGTAAGAAAAAAATAAAGATCCTGACAGTTTATAGCGTCGCCATATTTGTTTCAATTTTCAATACCCTTTTTGTATATTACAATTTAAATTGCAGAAAAAAAATCATGTTTCATAGCCACACAAATAGTGAGGATGGTTTAGATTCACAATTGGATATTTTATCTCGATTCGGAGTTAATAAAAACTAAATAAACACGCTTTAAAAGCAAAAATTGCAACGCATTATTAGAAGCCATTAAGTTTTGCTATTGTAAGGAACTAAGTAGAGAGTAAGAAAAAAATAAAGATCCTGACAGTTTATAGTGTCGCCATATTTGTTTCAATTTTCAATACCCTTTTTGTATATTACAATTTAAATTTCTCTATGTCCACGAGGTCTCGCCGCGTCAATTTTCTCCTTGGAGCGAACCCATCCGCTTAATTAAATAAACAGCTTTTATCGTTGAATGATTTCATGATTTATTTAATGAAAATATGCTCTCATAAAAAAATTAGTTAGATAGACATTCAATATGTGTCTTTCTCTCACTCTCTCTCTCTCTCTGAAATGTATGTAGCTTGCTCGCGGGTCAGTAATGCAGACAATCTTTACATTCTAGCTCGAGACGGAAAAAACAGTAAATGTGGTTTATAACGACATTTTATGAAGTGTCTTCCCGTCATTACATTTGAAAGTAGAAACATATTTTCTCAAAATTTAGGTAGTAACATATTTTTATTGCAAATACTGAAATAGAGGTGAGAAAAATTATCGTTTGTGAACATAAGAAAACTACTACAACTGTATCAACTGTTATGTTATAATGTTTAAATTTCTAAATGGTGCAAGATAATACAAAATTCCATGCGGAAAAAGTCGTGGGCAGCAGATACGTATAGTTATAGGTGTGGGGCTATGCATGCTGATTTTTCATATACTGCATGGATGCGAACATGTAAGAATAATCTATCTATCTTACTATAATAAAACAGTACTTTTTCTGTATGTCTGTTTGTACGCGATTTTGATGAAATTTTGTGTGTGAGTTCACGGGGATTCGAGAATGGTTTAGATTCACAATTGGATATTTTATCTCGATTCTGAGTTAAGAAAAACTAGAAATACACGCTTTAAAAGCAAAAAAACTAAGCATTGTTGATAATTAGCCTCCATGGCAACGGGCTTTTGCATTGTTGTTGCCTTCTGCGTAACCATGGGAAAGGTTTTTGGTAACGGCAGTGGCGTGCCCAAGAGGAGGGGTATGTATAATGAGAAGATACAAAATGTCCAGCGAAAAAATACTTACCGCCATATCCATATCTCACAAAAAGTACATTTGGGCAGGACAATGTCTGTCGGGTCCGCTAGAAAGATATATAGAGAGATAGAGATATAAATAGAAAGATAGAGAGTTATAGAGATATACATAGAGAGATAGAGAATTAGAGAGATAAAGAGAGATGCTTAGTATACGTTTAAAAAATTACAAAAAAAAAAAATGATTGAGGCATTGCAACGCATGCCGGGCATTATCTAATATATATATATATATATATATATATATATATATAAAATTGGATTTTGGTATGTATGACGTCGATAAACTCCAACACCATTTGACCGGTTGCCATGAAAGTTGGCACATCGAAGTTTTTATTTCCACGGAGAAGGTTTTTATACTATTCGTTTTTTTTTGCAACTCACTGCTAGATGACGCTGCAGTGCGTCAACTTCTAACCCGTTCAACCGATATCCATGGGCAAACAGAAAATCATGGGTCATAGATACACAAACAGTAATTTTTGTGCCATTTCTCCATGTCCACCACACTGTCATGTAGCGCTATCCATTTTGTTTTTACTCGCAGACAATTATCGCCCTGTGTTCAGCCCAGGGCAACGCCGGTTACTGCAGCTTGTATATACTGTAAGAAAAAGAGACCACCGTATCAAACAATTAACATGTTTCCTCTTTATTCGCTTGATTATAATATTAAAATAATGGCGTATAGATTTTCCGGTTAGAGCCACGTATTGGAGATTGCTTGTTCTAACCAACGGCCCCAGCTAAGGAAACGAGGGTCCATTTGCTACAAAATGTTCGTGAGAGCCCGCAATTAAATTGTGAGACCTGGTGTGTGCTGAATTTTTGTAAAAAAAAAATGTATTATTATTCATTATTAATGGTTGACACATGCTGTGCTATTTTCAGCTGGGGAAACTCCTGGTGACGTGGCTATGAATTTCAACAAATGTTTCTTCAAGTCCCAGCCATCCGTACGTATCTATTCTTTGTTCTTTAAATGTTTGCAACGATGAACTGGATTCTGATACCTAACATTTAATCTCTGTAAATCTTGTGTGGTGATCCATCAAAATATACATATGTGTATCAATCGGTGGTAACTAGTAGTATATAATAGCCGATTCTCGTGCATTGTTATTCTTATTGGACTACGATTTGGTGGTTGCTGCTTGTGGCGGCAAGCATAAGGATTCGATCATGTTCGGTCGTTTCCGCCGCTCGTTAACTAAGATCGGGATCTCGTCGACAATATTCGCTAACATTCGTGTTTTTCATCCACAATTCTGCACAGTTATTCGCAGTTGTTCGAGTGTCGCCTACGAAGCGCACTACCGTCGCCAGACGCAATATATTTTTTTTTACGGTATTGGTTACTTATACTGTAAAAATAGTTTTATTTTAGTTCTGACGCTGGTTTCTTAAAATATTTAAAGAAGTTAAAAAAAAAAAAAATCCGTAGGTGGGCAGATTCGCATCCAAGGGCTTAAGATTACCGACTCAATGCTTTGACCGCTCAGCTACCGGGTCGACCATTTCTATAATAAGATTATAAGTGTATACTAGTAATAATTTAGAACTCTGATAGGTCGGACCTCTGTATTGAAATACATACGCCTTTTACCGCACGTCCATCGAGAAATTTACCGGACCGAGAATTAATTAAGGTATAAAAAAAATAACACACATATTCGGACTTGCATTATTTTTATTTGAAGGAATAACAGCATCACATGTTAGAGAACATTGTCGCCATCTTTATTTTCAATACTTGCTGCCAGGAGCGCTAGTTAAAAAAAACATCTTCAGCTAGAGGGTGCTACCACCATCTTGTTTTTAGTAATCGATACAAGGAGTCCTAGTGTTACGAAGCACATGCCCAATTTTCTATTTTATAGATTGCGTTGCAGTCATATTAGTTTAATTTTTATCTGCTAGAGTGCCAATCATGTCATCCGCCATCTTTTCGACCGTCTTGGCTGCCAACTTAAGCAGCCACCATATAATTGTAGTCCGGATAGTGATACGTTTGAAGTTATGTGATTAAAAGGTTGTTCTTTTTTACACATACACCATTGCCTCATCGTACTTCCAAAAAAAAATTTAAATAAAATTTTCCCATTACAAGAATCATTCAGAAAATGTTCATATTTTTTGTTTGGAGTTATTAAACTTTTACAGTTTGGTTTGTAACAGTCTGCATTCTTATGACTGTTGGTTTTAAACTCATCAGTACCATTATTCTTTTTTCTCAAACCTATTTTACTGGTTCGGATACATTTTAATGTTTTTTTTTATTTTTTCCAGATATACTTCTTGATTTGAAGAGATCATCACAAGCAGAAACTACGTAGTTGTGTGAACTTCTTTCATTGCTATACATAAAGAATGCTCTTTATCAACTTAAGTGTTGTTTTTAACGTAAATGAATATTTTATTTTGTAACATAACAAAAGAAACGTGAAAACGCAATTGTGTAGAACGTCTTTAAATCACTTCCCTAACTAAAACAAATGTATTCATAAACTTTCACTGCACGAGTTAGTTTAGAATAAAAATTTTGAAGTGGAAACTTTTGTGTGTTAATTTACAGTGATTTAAACCTTGTATGAATGTTGTGTATTCGTTCTGGTGTGTATTCGTTCTGTTTGAATACAAATTTTTATTTTGCTTCTTGATGTAATGTTTGAAAATTTTTATGTAATTATTGCAACATTTATCATAGGATTTAATTCAAAATATTCGTCCGAATACGAACACCTCAGTATCATGTGTATACCTACAAATTAAAAAAAGCGAATGCCTTATTCAATAGTGACTTTATACGCAAGTATTTGTTTTTTATGTTTCTGTCCAGCTGTACAAGCGTAGCATATACAAGAATATTCTATTTTTAATCAGGGTAAATTTTGTTATAAAATAAATCAGCATTTACTTGAATACTAAGTTGATTATGGCTGATTCAGAAATATGAAAGATTTTAAAATTTAGCTGCATATGTCTTAGCTGGTTTATGACGTAAAAAGTATACTTTAATTTATCTCTGGCCAGAGTTGATGCGCAGAAACAATAAAATGTGCAAATACTCGTAGTTACTACACTATTTATAGGTTTTATATATTTTTTTTAAATTAAATAATAACGCCTGGCCTTTACGAAATGTTTAAAAAAAATTTTCTGGAAGCGCTGGTAAGTAGAACAAACAGTTTCTTTGTTGGCTTGTTTGGAAGTAACGAGATTTCTCACACGCCGTAGATATATGTGGGTACATTCTGTTCAAGATAATGTGATAGTTTTTTTTTACATACGTTGCAAGAGACGTTCAGACTTTAAAAGTTGAATATTATTATAAAACTAGCTGATGCGCCAGTGCTTCGCTACGGGAGTCTACAGGCAGAATACTTTCGCACTGCCCATTATACATGCCCTTTCTCCTGGGTACGCCACTGCTGCACCTAAAACAAAAAGAAACAAAAATTAAATCAAATTTTGTAAATCAATCATTAAAAAAAATGTTAGAACTATGATAACCGGAAAAAAAATATTGGTTTCAAGTTAGCATTTATTTGACGAACAATACTTTGTAATACCCGGTGTTGCCCGGGTAAGAATATATTGTGATCTTATATTTATGGTTGGTGGTTGATAGTCAAAATGTAAGCCAACTTCACTGCAAATTGAAATCGCTTAAAAATTAAGGGCATAATGATTTAAAACAATCTTTACCTTTCCAAAAAAAAAATCATTCAAAGAACGAGTCCATAGTGTTCAACGTATTGTAGATCACAATTGATTATACCTACGTGATTTTAATTCACGTTGTAAAATTAACAAAATAAGTAAATATTAGAGGTGCTTACTAGTTAGAAGTAGTTAGTAATAATATTGCAATTAATACAAAAAAAGTTATTTATTTTTGTGGTTACTCATATTTTGTGTTTGTTTCAAGACAAAAAATGTCATGCTTCTTAAAAAAAATCCCTTTTGGCACGTGATAGAAGTTAACGTCTTTGGCAATTAAAACATCAAATCGTAAGTAAATCTCTTTGGCCAATTACCTATTATCTGTCCTTTACGTGTCAGAAACGTTTAACAACATTGTTTCACGTAAACGTTACATTAATTTTAGCCCTTGATATTTTACTCACGTCACGCCCAAAAAAGTTTTACTTCAACAAAAATAGTCAGTAATAAGCTTTCACGCAACAATCGCTCAGTATTCACATTTCGGGGTAGGATCTGATATATGGGAATGTCTGTAAACATTCTACAAACGCTCAATGCGACAGCTCGCAGTGTATGAAGGGTAGGGTCTGATATCTGGGAATGTCTCTGAAACATTCTACACACGCTCAACGCGACATATCGCCGTAGGGGAAAGGGTAGGATATGACAACTGGGAATGTCTCTGAAACATCCTACAAACACTCAATGCGAAATATTGACATGGGGGAAAGGGTAGGATCTGATCACTGGCAATGTCTCTGAAACATTCTACAAACGCTCAACGCGACATATTGACGTGGGGGAAAGGGTAGGATCTGATAACTGGGAATGTCTGTTAAACATTCTACAAACGCTCAACGCGACATATCGCCGTGGGGGAAAGGGTAGGATCTGATGACTGGGAATGTCTCTGAAACATCTTACAAACACTCAATGCGACATACTGACATGGGAGAAAGGGTAGGATCTGATAACTGGGAATGTCTGTGAAACATTCTACAAACGCTGAACGCGACATAGCGCCGTGGGGGAAAGGGTAATATCTGATATCTGGGAATGTCTGTTAAACATTCTACAAACGCTCAACGCGACATATTGACGTGGGGGAAAGGGTAGGATCTGATAACTGGGAATGTCTGAAACATTCTACAAACGCTCAACGCGACATATTGACGTGGGGGAAAGGGTAGTATATGATAACTGGGAATGTCTGTGAAACATTCTACACACGCTCAACGCGACATATCGCCGTAGGGGAAAGCGTAGGATATGACAACTGGGAATGTCTCTGAAACATCCTACAAACACTCAATGCAACATATTGACGTGGGGGAAAGGGTAGGATCTGATAACTGGCAATGTCTCTGAAACATTCTACAAACGCTCAACGCGACATATCGCCGTGGGGGAAAGGGTAGGATATGATAACTGGGAATGTCTGCTAAACATTCTACAAACGCTCAACGCGACATATCGACGTGGGGGAAAGGGTAGGATCTGATATCTGGGAATGTCTGTTAAACATTCTACAAACACTCAACGCGACATACTGACATGGGGGAAAGGGTAGGATCTGATATCTGGGAATCTCTGTTAAACATTCTACAAACGCTCAACGCGACATATCGACGTGGGGGAAAGGGTAGGATCTGATAACTGGCAATGTCTCTGAAACATTCTACAAACGCTCAACGCGACATATCGCCGTGGGGGAAAGGGTAGGATATGATAACTGGGAATGTCTGCTAAACATTCTACAAACGCTCAACGCGACATATCGACGTGGGGGAAAGGGTAGGATCTGATATCTGGGAATGTCTGTTAAAACATTCTACAAACACTCAACGCGACATACTGACATGGGGGAAAGGGTAGGATCTGATATCTGGGAATCTCTGTTAAACATTCTACAAACGCTCAACGCGACATATCGACGTGGGGGAAAGGGTAGGATCTGATAACTGGGAATCTCTCTGAAACATTCTACAAACGCTCAACGCGACATATCGCCGTGGGGGAAAGGGTAGGATCTGATAACAGGGAATGTCTGTGAAACATTCTACAAACGCTGAACGCGACAGCTCCGCGTGGGTTGGGGGGAGGGGGGAGGGTAGGAGTTTCCGCCGGCTAACTTGAGCACACCCGAGCCTCGTCCGCCGCTTCGAGCATGGCGCGCGCGTGCTTGCGGCTCGAGAGTGGCGATGGTGAGAGGGCGGGAGGAGGCAGCCCTGCGGCGCCTTTGTCGCCATTGTTACACCCTCGTAGCGACGCCATTGTCGGCTGTCCTCTCTGTGAGCCGCCCCCCCTCCTCAGCCTCCTACACACCCCCGCAGTGACATAGAGAGGCTCAAGGTCGAGTAGCCTCGTGTCTCTTCGCTGCGTGGTGCCGAGAGGACAATGCACGGAGCCGGGCGTGGCCTCAATTCCCGTCGGAATCCGCGCCACTCCGCTCGTGGCATGTAGTGTGCTCATGCGTAAGTTTGGCCGGTTCGAGCTCGTCAGAGCTGTATTCAGTCCATGGAGTTACGAGGTAGTTGTCGGGATATGGCATTCTGTTAACTAGTTGACGTCACGTTTTACCTCAAAACCGTCATATTACATCATTCAAAACATTCCTTAAAATTGAATCTAACTACGCATTAGGCTATATTTTGTTATTACGTATGAAGTTGTACAATTTTCGTCGTCACACGCTTGCGTAAAATTTCAGTCTTTTGAAACGGTTTTCACAATCCAGACAACATACTTCATCACAAGTTTTGGGTGTCCCACAAACATGGCGAAGACCGACAGCGGCCTCATGCAGTATCCACGCTGAACTGAATTGGTCCTTGATATAATCAAGCCTCTAGCGTCACCAAAAATGTGACAATGCCACAAACAGTTTAGTCTCATCCCAGTCAGAAATTACGCAACTCTGCTTGTAGTCGGTTTGTGCACGTGGGGCAAGTTTGTACGTTTCGATATGGAGGCCTTAATTCTTGTCTAAGCATCTGAGCATCTCTGCATGTAAAAGGCATCGACTACATTTAAGTCACCTACAAACACGTTAAAGATAATAAATATTAAATTTTACATATATAATAAGTTATCCTTTGCTAATTACTAACTTACATTGAGCGAAAGTGTTAGTAAAATGTCAAATTGCTCTCTCATATTTTATATAAAAATAAATCATTATAAATACAACAATTAGGTACAGCTAATCCTTTACATGAATAAGTACGCGGGAACGTCATCGACATTTATTACTTTTATTACTAATTCATGTCTGAACCCGAGGCCGCACTCGCCACCTGAGTCAGGCAGCAGCTGAAATACAACAAATAGAGCGACGAACAACAAGCCTCCCTCCTGGGTTCGACAGGGGCGGCTCCAAGGCCGGGCCAGACGGGCAACTACCCACGACCTCTTGTTTGTGTAGTTTTCCAACAACAATAATGAAATTAAAGGGAAAATGAAGAAGTAAATTTATACATTTGGAATTTATTTTAAAGTCACGTCACGACTCCTCAATTTAAACTAGAGGTATCCATGCGCACAGGCTCCAGCATTAAAGGAGATCAGAAGCAACAACCACCCGCATCGTCATCTGGACATAAATCTAACACTGTGCTTGGTCAGTTACAGACAAATGATAATGGATTTTACTTGGCACAATCTGCATTTGGAGTTTTAGTGAGGCAAAATATATTTGCACTTTCCTTAGTGATATTGAGCAAAATATAGGTAATACAACAGATTATGGACGATACAGCAACACATGGGCCTTTAAAATATAACTTATGGTTGGATTGTCTATATGGTAAACCGGAGCCTTAAAATCTTTAAACCCTACCGTAACCTGCATTGGAGGCTGATTTTAGGAAAACCCCGTGCTCAGTTAATGTGTATGTAATAACCCGACCTATTGGATCGGTAAGGGTGCGTTCACAGAGAAAGCTGGTAGCAAGTTACTTGTTCCTAGCGCTTGCTCCCAGCGCTTTCAAGGGCTTGTGGTTAGTGTTGGGTGTTCACAATAAAAGCTTAGTAAGCTTTCAAATCTCATTGCGATAAATCTTCCTCTAGTGATAAAGAATATTGTTTTTACTAGAAAATGTAGATTTAAAAGTGCGAAGACATGTAATTAAACGCGGTAGAGGAAGATTTGGTGAATACCACCATCTGTTTCCTCAGCTAAAACTGGACAAGGTGAGATTTTTATCTTGTGTGAGGATGGCGTTGAGGACGTTCAATTATATCCTCGAGAAAATTGAAACTAATTTGGACAAATGCTGGGGAAACTGGCATAAGCAACCAATTCATCCCGAAGAACGGTTAGTTATTTGTTTGAGGTAAGTCTTGGTTGATAATAATTATTTTTAGGAACCATTTACTATATAATAATTTTTATATAGTTTTTACTATGCACTATAAGATAAAACTACTATTTATATGTGGTTTGTATTATATTACATTACCACAGTTACAATAAATTCTTTCAAACAATAATTTGTAGTTAAATATAAACACATTAAAATGTTTGCATTTTATCTTTGAGGAAATGTCTATTATGGATCTTGAATTGTTAAGAAAATCTGCACTTATATCCTCAGATCAATTGAATTAATTATGCAATGGTGTCGGAGTGAGTAATGAGGTTTTATTTATGTCTAGTGAATTAATTAAAGTACCACAAAACACAACATAGTTGGAGTTTCAATTGTTTATTAATATAAGAACGTAACAATGAGTAAATTAAAGGAAACACAAACAGTTGTGAATTTAAATATAATAGGTATGTTGTTGGAAATATTTACTGTTTCCTACACGCATAAAAACTCCTTAACTAGTTATTTTTATTTGAGATTTAATAATTGGTCAAGTCCGTGAAAATCCTCATTTGCAGAAATTGGTGTTGCCTCATATTCATCCATGGATGAGCTCTGGTTAAAAGTGCCACAAGGTGAAAATTGAGTGCTGTTTCTAGGTGTAGATCCAACACTGTAAGACATGGAGTATGCACATTGCTGAACAACTTCCTGAATCCTTGCACGAAATGGAAAAATCTGTTCCGGACGATTTTTTCTGACATGTGGTAAAAGCGTCTTGAAGAATAATGAATGCTTGTCTTCGGGTTCCTTTTCTTCTTTATTATTCCTCTTTTGTGTTAAAAATTTCTAGTTTTTTTCTCTCGATTTCCAGCATTGACGACATATACTCGTCATCAGATCTTCTACGTTTGATTCGATCCATTGTATGTTTTCTAATGTTTTGTGTTTGTGGAATTCCGCAAAAACGATAAGCTATTGTAGATATATAGTGATTATCCAAGGAATTATCTTGCTGGGGCTGAACTACTACCACATCTTCAGACCCAATAACTTCTTCCTTGTCACCTATATCTGGAGAGTTCCTCTGCTTTTCAATATCTTCAAAAGTATCTGGGCTCTTGAGTGTGGAACAGTTACCTGAACTTTGTTGAGGTCTAACAATTTCTTTAAAAAAACAAAGTGCTTTGAAATACTGCCACTTACACGTAACTATTTAATCTCCTCTAGCTCCAAATTTGGGACGAGTCATCTTTGACAGCTCAGTGTAATATTGATCTCGTAAATATTTCCACTTCTTCTTCAGCACATGTTCTGAAATAATAAATTTGCTTACCTTCAATGTTCATTTCCAAAGCTATCTCCTTCCAACACTTCTATACGTAAACTCTATTCGCATTTTGTTTGAGACGTTTGTCCCAAATAGGTCCTCTTCTAAACACTTGTGAAATAATTTCATCGACATCCATGTTGACTGTACAAGTAGTTGTCAGGGACTGAATGCTGCCGGCGCCGAAAAACAAGTATCAACAGGTTCTTGCTTGCCGTTCAGCGCTTGTAGCAGGCGCTTGCAAGTCGGAACAAGCTTTCTCTCTGAACACACACACTTGATACCATTAAAACATTTCCTCGCGCCGGTCAGCGCTTGTCGGCGCTTGTTAGCAAGCGCTTGCAACCAGCTTTCTTTGTGAACGCACCCTAACACTCGAAACCGGAAAAAAAAGGCGTTTTTAAAATTTTGAAATTTAGGGTCATTAAACCCTCCCTCCTCCGAGGGGGAGAAAGACGAACCCCGAGACACATTTTACACCATAACACGACCTCAGAAACACTATAAATATATTACATAATATAAAGAATATCCCTGCCGAGTTTCAAGCCTGTAGAAATATACTTGAAAGACGGTCAAGAGCTTTCATTTTACCGTAATTTTCCTAAAATTAATTTTTCAAAACCATAAGAGTTTGTTATTTAATTTCTTAATAATATGCAACTGGCAAGCTAAAACCATTGTTGTCTTAAATTTTATTAATTAATTAATGTCTGCAGTTCTGTGGTAGTGCTGTAGTGTAATGTGCTGTTAACAATGAAGTACAAAATGGTTAATGACAACTGTAACAAATATGGCAACATTTTATTTTCAGGCAAAAAATAAAATAAACATAGAGTAATAAAACTAAACAAATCTGCTTTTATCGTAGAATGAACTAAATATTAAAAAATAAAAATTTAAATTAGTTATTTTGTCCAACAGCAGAATTTACATTTATCAATTTTTAATAGTGTACAGTGTACGTTGGACTTGAATCTCTTCTGGCCTTGTCTTTGGAAGTAGGAAATGTGACAGTGAAGTATCATCAATACGGTAGAAATTCTGACGTGGATAGAATTATGGTTACAAAAGGATGAAATGTAATGGAGCTACCTGCATCTTGCATGACGAGAGTGTGACGAGATTTGTACGTGAGGTGCGAGTGGCCAGCTGTCAGACGGCTTACTAGGAAACCATGACACAGGTATCTTTCCTGACGTGTTCCTGTGTGTGGTTCAGATTTGAAATTACAATACGTGAAATATGTATTAAGTAATAGTGACTACGAAAAATATTAAAACTGATTTTAGTTTTACAAAAGCATTTAAATATTAATAGCTACACCGAAATATGTTACTGTACTGTACAAACACAAATAAAATTATTCATTTACGAAAACTCAAAGCAATTACATTTTATATTACCATATTATTATTATTGAAACATCTCTTTATGATTCGACTATAAGTTTTTATTTTTAATAGCTAGACGTTATTATTTTAAACTATATTATATATATATATATATATATATATATATATACACACACATACACACACAAGCGGGGCATTGTATCTGTAGATCTGTAGACACACATGGGTCTGTAGGTCATTGAACTATGTAACAATGGGTCATATAATCCAATAAAAATTGCTTGTTTTTATAAAATCTCGATTTTCATTTGTAAATGCAATAAATTAATGTCATGTCAAATACCATTTCATGTACGCTTGTTACTTGAAAAATGAGATTCATGAAGTATTTTATGGTTTAAAATTGAATGTGCAGAGAAGACGTCAAAATACGTTTTTGGAATAATTGATGTATTTTAATAGAAATCAATTGCGGTTTCGCATGGCCGTTCATCAATCTTAGTGAGACAACTGAGTACTGGGAACGAGGAAGTTTCCGTATTACGTATACCGCTAACGAACGATCAATCACAAAGGGCACTTCATATGAGTGATGAAGTTGTTTTGAAATGGATGTGCGTATACAGCCATTTGAATCACTCACCTAAACAAATAATTCATGTGGTGCAGAATTCAGAAAACTGAGTTGAATATATATATATATATATATATATATATATTGTTTTGGGGTGGGGATGCCTTGAAAAGTTCTTAATGTGTTTGTTAAGTATTAATGTGTGGTTTTATCGGAACGTACTGATAGTACTTTTTGAATCTTTATCAAGTATATTCATACATAAATGAAAACTTAATATGCACAATGCATTTATGGCGATTCAGAAAGGAGATTTTTAGGTAGATTTCAAAGAAATACTACCTATTGAAGCCGTTACCATGGTGTGACTTCCGGAAAATTTTTATATAATTTTTCGTTTCGTGGCCCACTGACCCCAAAACCATCGTCAAATCAAAAGTTTATATTTACAATTTTATGGATGTGATAACTGTCGCAACTTTTCTCAAATCACTTACAAACTGATACATAAAATCCAGTAGTGAAAAATCACTGTCGAGTTCATTAATGGGCAATATTCGACAAAACGGGTAGAAATCGGGGAAGGATTTTTAAAAAACAGAAAAATTGTTCTAACTCCCATAATATGGATAATATCACATCCGTTTGAACGTTTTATAACTCGTAGGAATAATACCAATATATTTTATCAGAATACGTTTTTGATACGACGAACCATAACTGCAAGGGGTTGAAAAAACAAAAGTTGTCGGGGAAAAAATCATAACCCCCTTCGTAGAACAAAAATATAAATTGCGCAAATTAATACTATTAATCTTATAATTTTTATCTAAAATTTTTGTCTAAAATTTTTTTGTTAGACAAACCATTGAGGCAAGGGGTTGAAAAAATAGGGGTAGAATTAAAAAAAAATCATAACTCCCTTAGTAGGTACACTACCAAATCCGTTCGAATTGTTTGTAAATCTTAAAATTTTTATCTAAAACTTTTGTCTAAAACAATTTGTAATAAGACAAACCATTGTTTCAGGGTGTTAAAAAAATAAAGGGTAGAATTTAAAAAAAAAGATCGTATTTTACTAACCAGGTGCACCGTTAAATTCGTTCTGTTTTACTGTAAAACCTTAAATTATTATCTACAACTTTCATCTAAAATATTTTTTTAAGCGACCAACCATTACTGCAAGGGGTAGAATAACAAGGATTGGAGAAAAAAAAATTATAACGCCCTTCGAAGGTTCAACGTTGAATTCGTACAGATTGTGTATTTATCGTATTTTTATCTAAAACTTTTATTTGAAACAATTTTTTGATTAGTCGAACTATTGCTGCATGGTGTTGAATAAATGAAAGGTAGAATTAAAAAAAAAAAAAACTCCCTTTGCAGGTAAACTATCAAATCCGTTCATATTGTCTATTGTCTGTAAATGATATAATTTTTACCTAACTTTTTGTATAGGTATAACAATTTTTGATAATACAAACCATTACTGCAATGTATGGAAATAAATAAGAGTAGAAAAACAAAACATCATTATTTTTTTAAAAATACATTTACTTTCATTTTCATTAAAATTTATTGTAAAACGCCTAGACTTTATCTAAAACCTTTAGGGGGGACATTTTTTGATTAAACGAACTATTAGCGTAAAAACAGGGGTTGAAATAAAATACCTTTTTGATATCAAATTCGTCAAAATTTGTTAATAACAATCTTAATATTACCCTAAATTTTGTCCAAAAAAATTTATACGACCACGTATTAGTGCAAGGGATTAAAAATTGTGTTTGAAGATCTAAAGTATTTACATGTCTACCTTATTATGCATATCATGAAATTCGTTAAGACATTCAATGCGGATGCATAAAGTTAAAAAAAACATTAAAAATATTTTCGCTGCATGGAAAATAAGAAAATGTTAAATAGATATTTTTTTGAATATTGGCTAACATATAAGATGTTATGTCAGCTATATTAAGTTCTTAATATATTCCAGGAGTTTATAATAGTTTCCAAAATATTTCCAAAGAAATAGTTACTTTGAAATCTACCTACGTCTGTAGACTGTGCCGAAAGGATTTTTTTGTATAAAAAATTAAAAGCATAGTTTGCCTATAAATAAATATTAAGGGCGGATATACAATAATTATAGATGCCAATAAAAACTTTCTCTCTAGTTCATATTTACTGAATTAATGATACTTGAAACACATAGTTTGAACCAATAAATAAAGAAAATCATTTTAAGAGAACCTTGAAGCAAGTTCTTGAGCTATAAGTACACAAAAAATGACTAAACAATTTCTACAAAAGTACATTTGTAGATGTATTGAAATCATCGATCATAGAAAACTATTAAAATTAGAACATTTAAGACATTACATTTAGGGTCGTGCAGAAAACGTTCTGTATGCAAAACTCTGTAGTGGAAGAAGGCTTAGAAATTTACCCATAAAGATGATGTGAAGGTTTCCAATTGAGCATGTTAGCGGCCACTGTGTTTGAGTCGTCAGGTAACCAAGGATCCAGATTTGATTCCCGGCGGAGTGAAGTGGGAAACATGACGGACATTGCCGTGAGTACGTGGGTTTTCTCAGGCTACACCTGTTTACACCCGCCAGTGCATTCCATCACAGCTCTATCATCATCCCATTCCTCTCATATTATAATGACACAAATGTCGAGAAGACGTTATGCCTTTATTAATTAATAATTGACTCGAAACATCGAACATGCTGAATGGTCATTATCTAGAGCCTTGTGTCGTTGTAAGTAATAAGGGAAAATGTTTCTCTTTTGGTCATTGGTACTTAAATGATGCAAAACCTATACTGAAACATAAATAAAACTTCCTTACTCCTCTTTGATGATTTAATCAAAATTAATATGCAATTTATACAATTGACTTAGGTTTTTTTTTCTAAACAAAGACCTCTGAGTGAACCAAAATGAAAATAACATTTTATTGATTAATTCTTGATATAGGAATGCAGTTGAAAGCCAACAGTTTTCGTGCTTTAGTACTGCGTTTGGTGTTAAGGAGAATACACACAAAACATTTTTTGATGGTCACAAAACTGTTTTATTCGGTGTATGGATGAATCTAAGACATCAGGATGATGGTTGACAAACGTATTTACCTCTTCAGGTACACAAATGCTTGATCCAACCAGCAGGCCGAAGAACGTTACTGTATACCAGCAAGGGGTTGGAATTATCTCCCGAGTGCTGGTCCATCGGACATTTACGTGTTGATTTCACTAGAGTTCATTCGTGTCTGCAACGCACCTGAAAAGCGCAGAAAGCCACGCTGTATTTAGAAGTAATTTACAGAAGGACGACTTGTTTTTTGAAGACGTGAGCCTGAGTCGGGAGACGATGTCCATTCCGCCATCGGCTCAGCCTCTCGTGTTGACTTCCTCCACGCCGAGTGACCTCAGTGCGACGCCAGCCGAATTGAAATTTCAGCCCGAATGCTTTGAACAACTTCCAAGTAATTAAATTCTTGAGTGCGAGCTGGTGCGTGCTTATTACATTTCGGTTGATGAACTACATAGTTAGTGCAAGAATTTCATATAACATTGTAGAAGATCTGCACAACTTTTGAATAAAACATAAGCTTTCACTTGTACTTAAAGGGTGATTAATATGTGTTTGATAAGTCACAAACGAAACACCAAAACAAAACAAAAAAAGGCTGATGTATTTATAGCAGACAAAAACCGCTGGTAAATAAGCTAGAAAGAAAGCTGTTCGCTTTAAATCTACGATTGTGATGTACGTATATCCGACAGTGCCTGAAAGTACACCAGAACTATGCACCACTGTTTAACATAAATTTAACATATACACATCGTACCATTATTCTTTGTTGGGATTCGTTGAACAACCTAAGTCTTAAAAAAAAATTGTGTTACAGTATTTTTAAGATAACTCTCACGACAAAGCCATTCTATGATTATTTTCGAACGCCATCACTTCAATTAGCGATATCACCCGCAGATTCAAAGTGAGTCTAATAAAATTTATTTTATTTACTGAGATGGACCAGCAGAACGCTTGGTATTTAAAACAATTAAGACTAAACCAATAATGCAACATTTTCATTAGACGTGTATTATGTACACGTTATCATTTACATCTCAAGACCATATAGTGGGAATCCTTACTTTTGCGCTCTAAAGGTGGATTCATAATTAAAAGAGAAAAACAGTAAAATTGAGTATGTGCATAAGAATTTACTGCCGTGATTTCAAACCTACTAATTCACAACCACTCATATTACGGCCGTGTGCATGTGCGAGAGGTCGAGCAAATAAGAGAAAACTTGATATAGTTCCTTTCTGCTCTGTTAACTTTAGCCAGTTCAATTTCGTAATGAATTTAACATTTGTTGGTATGTTAGTAAATTAGCATTTTAAGTAGCAGTCACCCACAAGAGTAAGAGCTGTTCGACAGCCTGTAAACAATATTTTGCAACTCAGAATTTGCATGATATTATGACAGGTTACAGAAAATATTTAGAGATCAATAATTAAGGGACCAAAAATAAACGCTTTTCAGTAATTGTTATGATCAAATTTACAAATTATTTATTTTAAAATTCAATACACGATACTTTTAAAGACGCAATTACCTGAAGCAAAGAAATATCTTGACAGTTTTTGCCACCATAATATATATAAATATTACCCTGACAAATAATAAACTTATTTACTAACATCATCAAAAGATTTTAGATTAATCGCGAAACTAAACTGGCTGAAATTAACTTCAAGGCTTCCATTGTAAATCAATTTCGCATAGGTCGTGTGCATAGCCTACTATGCACTCAATCAATATTGGTCCATCGGACATTTACGTGCTGATTTCACTAGAGTTCATTCGTGTCTGCAACACACCTGAAAAGCGCAGAAAGTCACGCTGTATTTAGAAGTAATTTATAGAAGGACGACTTGTTTTTGAACACGTGAGCCTGAGTCGAGATGCAATCAATATTGAGTGCATAGTAGATCTACTCCTGCACTCTTACTTTGAGAAAACAGTTCTCAACAACAGAGGATACTTCGTAGAACTTAGGCCTACATTAATATATTGTGGATCGAGTCTGACGTGGTGTCTTCATCGTAGCGAGCTATTGCGTTCATTTCAATACTGTTATCTAGAGCACAGACTTCAGGGTCCCGTTCTCATGGGCGCTGAGCTTTATAAGATACCCACGCTAGTTAAAAATCGACTCAAGATAACCAAGTCGTGGTGTGTCTACGAAAAAATCGAAAACATTTAAAAATGTGCTGAGATTAACATTGTAATTCTGTTTCCGGATTTAGTTTTTAGTTTATCTTTTGAAGATATGCAGTGTTTTCAGAATAATTTTAGGTATAAAAACACCCGGCATAGATTCTTGAAAACACAATAGGTACGTGAACAACACCAAGATTTTCACTTATACGCCTTAATGTTATGGTCACCACTTAGTCTCATAGTTGCCCTGTTGGCGACGAAATACTGCATGCCATATTAGAGCTTTGCGATTAGAAGCGTTATCACGCTATGTGTACAAGCTAGTGTCGTACTTATCATTCCGTATCACTTATACTGCAAATACACCCCCTGGCTAAGAGGAATATTCCCTTAATGTCTATCAACACCCTAAAACATAAATATCCCTACAGGTCTTGGTGTGTTACTCATTAAACAAAAAATGTTTTATACCATATACGAGTCCTTTTCCATAGTAGATTAAAGTAATTTTGAAGTAATGCATACAACTAAATTTTCAAACCACAGTTTTTTATTGTTGTAACAAATTTTTAACTGAATTTTTATTATACATTTTTTTATCCTGGCAATATTGCTTCATAAATAATTGCGGGAAATAAACGTACAACTAACAATCAATAGTAATTATTTGTACAGAACCATCAGATTTTTTTTTGCCAACTCTGGTCACAGTATCAGATATCGTAATCAAATTAATTTCCTTAATCAGGAGTGGTTGCAACGGTATTCATTGCGAGGATTTTTCTAGAACAAAACGCGCGTTTTAAATTACCAGACATCTGTGTAATGATAAACAACCTCTCCGATTTCATACATTCTAAGAAATATCCAAGTTGACATGTTGCCCTTTTTTTTATAGCAATAATCACGTTGTATATCATCTTTTTTCCCCTCATTATTAATGGTTATTCTCGTTTCTTGTGTATTTCCCGAGTAACATCATCCTGTTTTAGCAATGGAGATTCGCAGAAATGGTTTCAGTGAATATTGGCAAACCTCTGAAATTAGGACTGGTTCCATGAAGCCTGCCGATAACGCAAACGAATGTTTGTTTCTCCGAATCTCCCGCAAACATACGAAACATTTTTAATATTAGTGTTTGTTTCAAGTGATTCGCTATTATTATTACTCTATAAATACCTGTGCCCAAAATTTGTTTAGAGCGTTTCTTGATATTGAGCTGAAAGTGTAAAGTCAATCATTGTAAAATCTCCATTTTCTCCCCTCCGCCCCCCAAACCTCCTCAATTTAATTCTATCCTATAAACATAATCTTCGTTAAAAATTTTAAAAATTTAAGGGCTAAGAAATTCCTTTGCATGTTACATGTTTTCCAGGAAAACCAATGCCAAGGACACATTTAACTTAGTTTACACAAAGAACTTGCTCAGGTAATAAATAATTCACTAAAATGTAAAGCTTTTTCTTTTTCCTCAACGTCGAATTCAAGAAAAGAGCTTGGCATACAGAACAGTGTAGTTTCTGTACCCCGAATAGTAAAGATGCGTGATTGACCGATACAGTCTTAACCAAATGATCGTTTTATATCAAGGCTGCATTCAGTGAGAAACTAGCTAAAAATTCTTTCTACGCTGACACAACCTTTTAAATCAAGTAAGAAATACATTGTTTGCGATTACCAACTTTCTTCTCAATTTTCAGAAAAATTTCTATTTTTACACGTTTAAGTTAGTCATTTACAGTAATCGATAAACATAAAAATCTCTTAAGTCCATACGTCAATTTTACATTTTCAATCATACTATTCACATAAAAGTGTGATAATGCTATTTAATTAATTGCACAAATAAATAACTCTTTTCCATTCGAATAAATAAATTGTAGATATTTTAAATTAAACTAAAGGTATGTGTAAGCGTCCATCGTTAGCTTCTACGGACGAAAATTGAGTAGTAGACAAACACAAGCAGCGTTACAAGGATTCCGTAGCATCACTGCTGCGTCATTTCTACCTCTCCCCTGCCGTCTGCCCTTCCGGCCGTTACAACTAGCATATAGCATGCTACGCTAAGAACATAAAGCCCCACTCCTTGCCGTCTTCCCATTCGACCGCTAGCGCATGCGTTGGAGTGGCGTCGCCGCTGACGCACTCTCCTCCTGTACATGTTCCCCCACCACGCACCTAACTAACTATTCCCCTCGTGCGATCGGAAATTTCGTAACGCTCGAAAATTGTAGCCCCCTCAGCAAAGAAGTTTCACTACAAAAAGGCTGTACACAGACGTTGACTGTCCAAGCGACAGGTCACCGTTACATGTTTATTGAACGATGACGTCGCGAACTGCTCAAAGGAACACGAGGATGCATGAAAGGACGCAGCGACTCGTTCTTTTACGAAAGGCCGCATCGTTGATTCTGCAAGATACTTGAAAATATTCGGAAAGGTCAACAGAAATGGCCTACGTACTTTTCAAGGATCCTTCAGGTTGAAGGGGTTCTGTAAGTGGATATTCGGAAACAGCCAGATACATACAGTTGTTTGTTTTCCTTCCACGCAGCTCCGACTTAGTACAGCTGTCGTCATGGAAACCTCTCAGATGAGGTTCTCTGCTATTTTGGTTATTCTTGCTTGAGCACAAAGCCTTTGGAACTCGCTCGAACGATGACCTATAATAGGGTCAAAATTATGTGGTGAATTGCGGTAAAACCGAAATAACACAGAAAAGAATGTAAAAAACACAGTTTAACACCGAAATGCAAGTTATATCATGGAATTAAATGCTTCTTCACCAAAACTTAATTCAAATTTAATGTTTGATATTCAAGGAATGACATTTCCGAACACGTTTAAAACACAAATGATCGCTAATTTATTTTTATTGTTCCGAATGTGTCTGTTTCAGATTAATTTATTACAAATTATTTTATCATAATAATGCAGCATATAAATTTCACATCTATTTTGGTAGAGTAAGTATTATAAAATTGCTTTTATAAAAAATAAAAACAATAAAACCAAAATCTTCTGTTTTAAAGATGAAATCGGACTAAAAATAAAACCATAAATTATTGTTCCTACTTATCAAGCGTTAGACGTTGAATTCATAGATAAGCGTATCGCTACTATCATAAACAGTTATGTATGGCTATGTCATTAACTATCCCTAATAACTGTCGCTTGAAATAAGTCTTCCTACAGGCCCACGCCTCATAACAATCAGGCAATGCATTTCTGCGCGAAAAGATTTCGAGACTAGCTGTACGTTAAAACCCAACGCGTGTGTTTGGTGATTATTTATTTATCGTCTTTATCGTCTTTATTGGTGGCGAAGTTAAGGCGATACACCTTTTCTTACACATAACCACTTTTCTGCAATTACATCAAATAGTGGAATATTAAAAATTAACCATGATATAAGCAGATGTTGACTAAATATTAAGAGAACAAATTAAAATTTTAACTTAATGTTCAAATATTAACTATTACAAAAGATTCAACCATAACCAATTTAAAGTAATTAAAAATTAAGCATAGACATACATAAAAAGGAAAGTAATTAAACATACAGCAAATAGTAACAAAACCAGAAAAAAATAGGTGCTACTACATTAAAACCAGTCACTCGCACATTCACACGCAGATTCAAGCAGTAGGGTAGCGGCGAAGTGGTCATGGTGACCAGCTGTTACAAAGATGTTTTTTCAGCCTGTATACTTAAAGGAAGCTAGATTTTTTGTTTGCCTTGTCGCTCGGTCTAATAATATTTGAGCTTGTTTCAGGCAAATGTCTGCCTTTGACGCACGAATCACGGCAATTCGACGTGGAAGCAAACGCGTCCTGAATGACCCGGCCGAGTAAGGCAATGACTTCTCTTGCAGACATTTGCAAGGAAGAATCCGCTGTGAATTAATGAGCGCTCATTATAATTTTTTTTTTTCGCGGGAAGTATCTACCCTTAAAATATTAATTTATCCCATGCGAACGCTCCCGTAAAGCATAAACAATTTATACTTTCTCCGTAACGTACACGGTTTTTCGAGAAAATTAACCTGGGCTTTTAAAAATATACCTATATATATAAATTTCTTAAAGTGCTACACCTTGTGTTTGACAATCGAGACTACGAAACATTGGCAAATAATGTAGGTTTATCATTTGTAATGTGTATCTGACGTCTTGTTGCAGGAAACTTTCGTCCTTACAATTTTTATTTTTTGTTTCTTATTTCTATCTGGGAGATGAAGACAGGTCGTCATGTGAAGACTGCTCTTTCTAAGTTTCCTTCTCCCCCCCCCCCCCCTCACCAATCCATCAGAAGCAGACGGAGACGCGTGATGGCCCTTTGCAGAATTTCGACGATCAGGACGTATTTTCCCCCAAAGTGTGGCCCGAGACTGGACTGAAGGGTCGGACTCTTTTGTGCGACTTTTGTCCGACTCGGCGGTTCCAGCCTTCTCACTCATCTCCCGTCCTCCAGATAGCTCCCTGCCCTCTCCCGGAGCGGAAGAGATCGTTAACGCTTTTGTGCGAGAAGAAGTAAAATAAGTAGAGGGGGCAGAGAGAGAGGGGGGGCCGCGAAAGGAAAAAAAATAAGAAGAGGGAGTCCATGGAGTCGCAGCAAACAATCGGCTTTCCGGGAGAAGTCATTGTCAACATAAGCCCTCCAGGATCGGGTGGAGTGATACCGCAGATGGACCATTATGTGAACCGATATTCTCGTCCCCGGGGGGGATGTTACAAATAGAGGGCGGATGTAACAGCTCCGCGGAGGAGCACGGACTCCGTACGTCCGATGGGAACGGTTTAACCGGATCCGTAAACCGTTTTCCACGCGTGGGATCATGATGCGACCTCTATTTATAGGCCCAAAAAAATTATCGTCTAATATTACCTACCATCTATTTATTTATTTAGTTTTTCGTTTGCAATAACCATACCTATAGCTTAAGCTAAAAAAGATCTTAGTTTTTTTTTTAAATTTCAAGTTTTATTTTAAGTATAAAATTTCTAGAAAAAGTTAATATAACTTCATGCTCCACCCCAATCATGCTCATAGAGATCCACTGTATTCGCCAAATAAATTCTGAATACACTCAATGTTGCAGTACATACTCTTTAAACTGGTATTCAGAATCTCATAATTCAACTGGTGGTTGAGGAACTGGCCAACTCACTATTAAATGTCTGGCATAGAATACCTTATAATTGCTAATCAAAGCGCAATGTTATTTTATATATATATTAGTTCCACGGTAGTGGAAAAATTCCAAAGTCCTACAATAACTTCATTTGTTTTAACAGCCGATTTCGACAATTTTTTTCAACCCCCTTTTGGGGCTTAATATAACACACACAGTTTGCGTTCAAATGAATTTTTTTTTTGTAATTCTTTGTAATCGTTTTGTGCCAAAATTATATAAATGTTTCAGAATTTTGACCAATTTACAGTTTTCTTTTACGAATTAAATATAAGGCATGTAACCATATAGCAAATATTATATACTTTTACCCTGAATCCACCTAGTTCTCTTCATGAATACATTACGAAAAATGTCAAAGCATGTTTTTGACATCTTATACAATGTAAATAATTATGCAATGCATATTTATAATTTTATTAAAATCCCTTATTTTATAAATTCCAAAGAATTTATATCGCATAAATAAAAATTAACTTATAAATAACATATCAGGCTTAACTGAATGTTTACATACAATGCATAAGAACATACACTGTCGCCATAAAGATAATTGATTTTTATTTAAATTGTGACTTCAAAGACTTTTAATTTTTCGCGAATGCACTTAAAAAAAGACGTTTCCTCTTCAGCTAGAGAAGGTGACTTTTTTTTTTAGCATTGATGGAATCATAGTGAGAGTAGTACATGAATACTCTGATAAAACCGATATGCCTCCGCGTGGCTTGTCATTACTTCCGAATAGCCTACATTAACTTCAAGGCCTGAAACATTCTGCGCTCGAACCCACATCACTTTGGTGAAACTGTTACTTTAAGCCTCTGCGCCTTTCATTATGCCTAAATGTTACCAGGGATGTTGCCTTTGGCTAACATTGTATCTGATGTAACAAAAAAAAACCTACTTTGTAGGTTTCTAAAATGTTAAAATTAAAAAAAAGAACGTTCACTGTCCTTGTTTAAATAGTTCTGTGTCTTCATGGTAACCTTAATGTAACGTAAATTTAAATGTAAAAACTGTACTGGTAGTTTTGAAAGTAACACAAAATTCAAAATTATAGATACTAGAGTACCGCTCTCTTAAAATTTTTGTTTAAGTGTGCCATTTATGAGTTTGCGTGGAAGAATATACGTCAAAGTCATTCGCTAAGCTTCTTTGCATGCGCCTGACAAAGTGAATCATAAATTACTTAGTCCGGCGACGGTGGGATATTTGTCACAGATCAGGCTTTCTTAAATTTTCCGAGTTCCTCGGGGAAATGGGAAAAGAAGTGCCACTCACCAAACTCAACAGGATAAAATATCGCGCAATGTATCCAGCTGCTGTCGGCCAGGGTCACAACCAATTACAGGCGCGTGATTTATAGATGACTTGGAGGGAGGGGGAATTTTTCTCACGTAGAAAATCGCAGCGCAGTTGGATACTGAAAGAGGAAAATGTTGTTGACGACGATGGAAATGAATACCAATTGTGAGTAGAAATGGGAGGTGAACATTTTTATCACACTTACCCTGAAAAACTAATGAAATATTAAAATAAATTCAGCTTATGAATTCCCTTTACATGAGCAGGCAAATGAATTAAGTTTTGTTTTTATATGCCACTGGCGACCTTAATATCGCTTTTGATTGCGAATGTTCAAAAATATAAAAAATATAATTATGTATTAATTTGTATTAAAAATATGACACAAAATTACCCAAAAAAAATAATCTGTTGATATGATCGCTACCACCCTCACATTATCACCCACTGGGCTAATCTGAAGATTGCTTGAAAATTTCATCAAAATCGGTATCTTTTTATATGCCATAAAAAGTTTATTTACAAACAAATACTGTTTACACGAGAATTCAAAATATTTGAATATTAGTTCTCTTTAGTAGGGAGATCTAGGGATTCCCAGGACAACTATGATCGGGGGGACGGGACGATGATTCATGGGAAATTCTCTGTATGTACCTACGTACTACAGCATTGACGATACCGAATCGGTCTGCACTTGGCTGAAGGATAAGTAGTTTAGGTATGAAATAATAAATAATAAAAATATGATCCTGAGACATTTTGTTTCAGAAGGGACGACAACGGATACTCCTACTTCGGTAGTAGAAGAACGGTCGGTGTCGTCATCGTCCTGGGAAGCAAATGCGTATTTAAATTGAGTTCACTTCGTCCGTAAGTTACATTCGTAACTATGTTATTTGTACACTTTGTGTTCAAGCGACATAATAAAGGCGAATCCGGGATAGTTATCAGGTGGTAGATCTTTAATTCAAATATTGGCTGATTTTACTGTATTGTGCAGGAAAACACTGTATTTTTTAACTATTAATTTTTGACATTAAAGAAATAAAAATATTTGATATCAAGGAAAGTACATGGAATTAATAAAATGTACACTCTTAATAAAATTAGTAATGTACTTCTCGAAATTGATTTAAAATAATTTAAAAGCAATGTTAACAATAAGTCTGGGAAATGCATGGAAATAAAGGTGTGACTCAAAATTATGTCAATGAAATAACTTTATGACAGCGATTAGCTTTGCGGTGGTTGTAGGAATTTGTATCCCGGCATTCAGTGTTTAATCTCAAATACTTTCACTATAATTTGCAATAAATAAGTGGGTTAGCTCTAATTTCAAAGGTGATGTACCTGTATTGGGAAGCGCTTTCGACCATAAATCATATTATGTTTCCAACGTTTTCGTTTTTTAATTAACCTGTTGCCAAATTTGTTGAGCAGTGTCTCACTCTGCATGAAAAAGGTAATACATTTTTAAACCATTATTGTGATATTAAACAAGTTAGGTGCATGCAATTTTATCATAGTTGTTATTTAAATGAGTAATAAATGCAGTTTATAAACCACAAAAAAAATTGTTTATGTGGTAGTGTTTTTAATTGTTTTTGTTTCATCTTATTAAGAGCTTTGTATTTCCTTATTTGTATATCTCTGTTAACCAGAAAATTGTTAGTGTGATTTCATATTACCATATTAGTTGTAATTAACTATAAAACACACAAAACAACATTGCTAACAAAAATTAAAACTCTTGACAAGATTCACAACTGCACAGTGATTAGCAGAAACATTAATTAATTACCTAAATGGTGTCATGTATGTATACTCACTTCGTAATTTTTTTCAGGAGGAATCTTTGGTGACACAAATGGAAATATTGGGAAGCAAATAACCCAACAAAAGCAGGAACTTCCGCAAGATTGTGAGTGTTAATGTGAATGTGAATGTGTTTAGAGAAAATTATCCAAATTATGAATATTGTGCTGCTTAAAATCACACGTGCTACAGGTCAAAAATCATACATGTAGGCCTAGCTGTTAGGAATGAAAGGTGGATTTCTATGTATTTAAATATGGTTTAAATTTTTTTTTTTTAAATAAATATCCTGTAAGAATATTTACACTTCGGTTATTTAAGCGTGATTAACATGAAATTTATTCGACTGATTAAAGTCTCTCAGGGCGAAAACCAAATAATTGACAGTGTGTCGCATTATAATATGAGTTACATGATGAAGGTTATGCAAGGGCGAAGTGAACTACCGTTTTTTTCGGTAAACACATACATGCTAAGTACAACAGAGCATTGATGCCTTCAATGCTCAAATGGCTACAGGAAAATAGAACAGTTTAAATGAAAAAAAAAATTATTTCGTAGGCATATTCTTGGGAAAAAATTTAATTTCGGGCAGAGTCAATAATATCAAAACTTTAATAGACTTGACTTTGCATTTTTTTTTGCAGGGGGTCTTTAAAAATATGAAAAACTGCAAAGGACGTAACTACGTGAGGTCGAATTAAAAAAAAAGATCTTCGAGTTAAAGCGAAACAATCTTGAACCGTGGAAACCACGAGAACAAATCTCGGTCCGCTACGCGCCTCAAGAGAGTCGAGATACGCGAGCCCCAACGCTTCAGTCCACAAAGTCGTTGAACATTCTATGAACTTCCCCCCCCCCCCCCCCTGGGTCGGAAATAGTTTCGCACGCGCACACACTAGCCCTCCGTTACCAGAAGGCCCCTCACCCCCCACCGCAAGTCGCGCAAAGACGAGGGGGGGGGGGGGGGGCGGCGCAGGCGGGCTTTTGTTCCACCAACTAATTTGGTCCCGGGCACTTGAATTAGTATGACAATAAGCTCCTCCCCTGGCAGGCCGCGACTTCGTGGGGTGCCCGGGCGGGGGTAGGTGGGGAGACCCCCGTGGAATCGCGCGCGCAGTCGTAATTAAAACGACGAGAAGCGTGCATTCCCCCTCCCACCCTCCCCCAGCTCCTTTTCCAACCGCCTCCCCCCACACCGGGGCCGGCTTGTTTACTTTCCAATTTGAGTTATATTCGGTGACTTGGGCGGGCACAAACGTCCGCCCGGCGCCCCCACTCTCTCCAGGGTTGCGAAGAGAGGATACCGTCACGGGTGTTCCGGGCGCAAGAGCTGATGGAGAGAGAGAGAGGGGGGGAGAGAGAGAGAGAGAGAGAGAGAGAGAGAGACCCCCTTCGTGCTCGCTCCGACCACATCACAGAAGGCTATATGAAACGCGCTCACTAATACTCCCTTGGCCGGAAGGTCCTGTCTCACCTGGGGTCGGCGGGGCATTCGCTGCCAGCTGCTCCCCCCCCCCCTCCCTCAAACACTATTTCCTTCCGCGGAGAGACGAGAAAAGACTCTGCCGCGCTCGGCAAGTTAACATGCACGGGTTGGACTTCGGGTATCTGCCGGCGACAGGCCTGATCAAAGCCAGTCCTAACCCTCCTCCCCTAACCCGCCGACCCACCCCTTCAACTTCTCTCTTTTATTTCGCGCTGGACTATATATCCTTCCTCCTAGTTTCCTCGGGGCTTCCCGCTGCAAAACGGACTACGTCCTTCCTGTCCCATAGCAAGTCCTTTCTGAAGACAAGGAAACAAAGAGCATCGAGAGGTGAGTAGCAGCTCGGTAGGAATCTTCAAACCGGAAGATGACGATTGCGATGCCGACCGAAACGTCGGTGAACTCTCCGCCTTCGAAGAGGCTAGAACCCAGAAAGAAGCAATCAACTTCATTCCTAGCGCAGTAAGACTTGCTGCAGCAGCTCTTAGTGGGGTTTTAGCAGTATCATTTCACTCTGCTCCAAAAGGCCCGATTCAGCTACAGGTGATAAGGACCCTAACAGCCTTTGGGATGAACACCATGCATGAACACATACATACAAATGTGTATAATACATACATGCATAGCCTATATGCAAGCATACATACATTTAATCCTAAATGATAGAGCTGCTAGTCAGATTTTTTTTTCAGATGTTTCAAAATGAATTGGAAGAATGCGTATAGCAAATAAATATTTTAGATTTTTTATTGTTTTTTTTTGTATGAAAATAAACACTATTTTAACTTAAGAAATGTGTATACCAGCAGTGGCCTTATACAAGTTCTTTACACAAATTAATGTTTCCTCTTATAGAAGGCAGCTTTCACTAAGGCTTCGGCATTCATTTTTAGAAGTTATCAGTGCATTCCATATTAAAATAAATAAACACAATATAAATAAATTGGTCTTTAACAAATTATCATTATTGTGTGTTGCAACCATTCCAAATTTCATTTCATAATTTTTCTCGGTGTTATTTTTGCTGTGGAAAATAAATAGAAACCCATAGAAATTAAATATATATTTACCTACTAACTTTACTACTCATTGACTCAAACATCACGGATTCTCCGAAAGTATAAGGCGTACAACTTGTAAATTGGCAGGTTTGTTAGTTATGCTACTTGAGCATCATTTAAGAATTTATTTTAAGGGACTAAACTCCTAACAGTCTGAACGGGGAAGGGTTAGGGTAATGAGCAGTGTGAGATAGTTCTGACTAGTTTTCTGGAGCAAAGCAGGAGCATGCCAGCACGTATAAATATATACATATAATCAAACAATTTTAGCTTCCTTTATTTGTTCGTATCAGTTATGCTTGTTAAATTAACTATTATTATCTTTGACAACATTTAAGCTGACGTCTTCTGGATGTTTCCAGGCTGTGAGGACGATGATTAAATTCCGCCAAAAGCGCTCTACCAACCCTCAGGAGAGGACTCTTCACGTCAGCGCAGAGCCGTAGAAAGCAACACTATAAAAAACATTTCGTTCTCTTTTTTACAAGGATAAATCCTTGGAAACTCGTTTGCCAGATATACCACTTGTAAAACTGCAAGGCGGAGCTTTTATTTAAAATTGCAAATGGTACAAATCTCTCTGCCTTCCAGTTTTACAAGCGACATCGTTGACAACTATAAGGCTTTCCAAGGAATATCCTTGAAAAAATACTAATGTTTTTTTTACAGTGTAGCCGATTCCAATACTCGGCCGTCACTCGCCCCACTGCGTGCGAGCACTTGGACCTAACGCGCTCTCCGAAGAATTTAATTAAAGTTTAGAAACGGTTTTGTTTCGTTTTGATCGGCAGTGGACGGTTCGCCGAGACCGGACCCCTCTCCCCGCGTGGTCGCTCGGAGCTCAGTGAGGAGGGGGAGGGGAGGGCGGCGACGCGGCCATTTTGAAATCGCGTGAGATCGAAAACGATCGAGATTGATTCAGTCTGTCGTGTCTCGCTTCTCTTCTCGTAAAATTGGGCGCCGAGTGTTTTGGTACTGACAGAGCCCGCCACACTGGGCGAGAACCGCGTATAACATCAAGAATTAGTTTCTGAAATAAAGTCAAATTTTGCTTGCTCGCCTAGCTTCCGCATTTCAGAGTATCTTAAAATCGAGACTATGAAGGGGCAAAAATCAAGCAGTCCTATTGAAAAAAAAACTTTTTCTTCTTCCTACGTTTCGGGATATGAAGCACAGTCATAAAAATAATTAATCTTTTGTGAAAATGTGACAATTATTTTCATTTTCATAGATGCAACAAACATTTAGGACTTGAATAATACAATGGAAGAAATATCTATTCATTATATTTACTCTCATAACTTTCGTACGGACCAAAAACAAATTTGGAGTATTTAATTTTTTTTTCCGTCGAAGATGAATAAGTGTACAGTTAGTTGAGAAAAATCCTTCAACGAGTTCACTTAGTTCAAAATAAAATACAACGAATGTTATATATGTTTACGAACTTTAGTTAGAAAGAGGCCTTCATTGACGTCAAGGGATCATTTATAAAGCTAAAAGCTGCACATACATACATACATGCATGTATACTAGAGTTTTGATAAATGTGGTCAAGTTTTAATAAAAGTTAAAGAAAGGAGGCGGTGAGTATAACGTATCTAATTTTCCGGTTTTAACTTCGTTAGTCTGTGAAAAGTTGAAAGGAAATAGTTTAATAACTCATATTTTCCTTTGGAATTATTATATTATTTGCACATATTTGTACGTAAATTATATAATGAACTATACATTTAATTTGAGGGCAGTCAACAAACGCATGCGTTCACATTTACTCATAAAGTCATCCCGTTGTGACAAGTCTTACTATAATTCGTTTTATAAAGAATTCTGATTAAAATATCAACTGTATGTCAGTTTCTCTTTGAGCATTTCTATTTTACTGGGTAAGCTTAGTCTCAAAGACACCGTTTATAACTTTTAAACTATTATGTTACATCATAATTTCATATTTTACATTTTCACTGCATATAAATGGCTGGTTTCCAAAAGAGAAGAATTACGTGCGTTAGTCTTGGACAAGCGGAAATGAAAATCTGCAAGTATTGTCTCGCCAAGTGCAGGTACATGGATGAAATTGGATCTGATACTCGTAGGAGCCAAAGGAAGAGACCTGACGTTCTATTCAGCCTGGAGAATGCCATTGGTGGGGGAAAACGGGAGAACTCTGAGAAAACACATAATCTCAAGGCAACGTGAGATAGGTACTATCCCCACTTGCGGAGAAAAGAAATCTGGTGGTGACGCCGTACAGGAAGAGAAACCGGATCACTTTATTGGCAGGCTAGTGAGCTGATTATATATTTATTTATACATATTTATATATATTTGTATATAAAGTTATGTGCGTAGCTTTTATAAAAAATGAGCAAACCATATCTATACTTTTATAAAACTGCAAACATAAGCGTTTGCTTGTTCAAGCATCACGCACAAACTACTCAACCAATTTTGATCAAATATTTTGTATTTGAAACTTTGGATTATATCTACTTAAAAATTGGTATGTATATATATGTATACATATATATAAACTCGCTACGATGATCGGAGCCAAATATATAACAACAAAACCATAATTTTTTTCACAACCAAGTGCAACAAACATAAGGTGAGCTCCCATTTCAAGTTGATTCCTATTAAAGGAGGGTCAGGTTTGTGTAACCCTTGCACTTGATGGCACGCGGGCGGAGCTATAGTATACCATAAAAGAAAAAGGATTTAAAACTATTCGAAAGAATTCCATAAAAGTACCTTGAGACACCGTTTGTTTGTTTTTTCATACAAATCTACAGTTTTGCTTCGATATCGATGACATTTATTTTGCACACTTGACCTTCGAGCCACGAGGAAGGTCAAGCTGCCTAGTTAAAATATCGTGAAAACAACTCCCAAAGCTGAATTTCATTATTCTGGACGAATTTTCGCCATTTCATTGTTGATGCCTTCTGCGTATCCATGGCAACGGCTTTTGCAACGACAGTGGCGCACCCACGAGGAGGGTGCATTTGTAATGAGCAGTGCGAGTGTGTTCTTCCTGTAGAAGAACTGGTACTCCAGCTAGTAACTTTATATTTCTATTTCAATTGACTTTAATTGGAATTTATTTGTTTTAGTGGGACAGACTTTACTGAGTTTAAATACTGTACCACAGATACAGACGATACATATTTACACGCCAATGCCCTACGGAGAACGGCTCCAACTCGACCCTCTGTATGGTCCCTTGTTGCATATTCATATGAAAAGAGGGAAGTGGACGTATACGTGCAGTTGGGTGGCTAAGTTATCCATCACCGGGACCGCCGCGAGTTCCAGAACCTTCAAACAACCGTGGCATTATATCCCACTCCACGAGTCGATACTGGCTTCCGGGGCATGAGAGTCTGTCAGAAATGACCGCCATCCAATTCATCACGGCCGTCAGACAGAAGTAATAAAGTAGTTCGGTAGGAAGCGGCTTTCCATTGGAGGGAGGCCGAAGAAACTGATGGCTTCGCAGCTTTTCCTTGGCAGAAGCGGAATACATTCGAGAGCGGCTGGGGACGGGGTTGGAGGGGAACGTAACTAAATCCAACGTACGCCATTTCTTTCGACGCGAACGCAGATTTTCAAACAGCCAGTCTTGCAATAACTTTGTTCGAGGCGGCAAGCGTGGACGAATCGTTTTAATGTAGACGTTATCTGACTTCTGCAACTATGTACGGAGAAACATTGCGAATTCAAGTATTGCTGCATGTCGTGTCGTGTCAATGCTTAGAAGAAAAACAATACCATTACGTGTTTCTTTTTTTAAGGGTTGCGGAAATTTGGAATGTTTAATTCTGACAGCTGGATTAAAAATCTTGGAATTAAATATGAGATGCTGAATATTCTGAATTGTAGATGTATCTAGATTTAAAAGTATTTACAAACTAAAAGTTTCATGCTTTCAAAATTCACGCACATTTTAAACAACGAAATTCCTTCTTAGACTGAATTTACCATTTTATAATGCATTTAATGTTATTCTTTGATTTTATATAGTGGGAATTTTTGTGTACCTACAAAGATATTTGATACAAAATTTAGTCCGTTAACGCTGGGTTATACGACAGTGTGTTAATAAACATTACAATAAAGCGAATTTTCAGTTTTATTTTAGGTAGATTTAAAAGAATTACTACCTGTTGAATCGTTACCATGGTGCGACTACCGGAAAATTTTATATAGTTTTACGTTTCATGTTCCATAGACCCCAAAGCCATTGTCACCTCAAAAGTTTATATATATATATTATTATATATACTATCAAATAAGTTATAATTTATTGTAAAAAACCTAAACTTTATCTGAAACCTTTGGCTTAAACAATTTTTGCTGAAACGAATTATTACCATAAAAACAGGGATTGAAATTTAAAAAAAATTAAAAATTCCTTAGTATAAAATCGTTGTAATTTATTCTTAACCATTTGAATATTACCTTAAACCATTTTCCCAAAAAAAGAATTTATACGACCGCATATTAGTACAAGGGATGAAAAATATTGTTTCAATGATAAAAAAATAATTGCCTTAGTAGGCATACTATGAAATTCTTTTAGACATTTAATTCTGGATGTATTTGATTTAAAATCATTCAAAATATTTTAGCTGCATGGAATATGAGAAAATGTTTGATAGATTGTTTTTGAATATTAGCGAACACATAGGATGTTATGTGCATAAATTTATAAAAATCTTCCAGGAGTTTATAGAAGTTTCTATAACACTTCCAGAAGAAATAGGTTCTTTGAAATCTACCTACGCCTGTAGGCTGTGCCAAATTTTTTTTTAAATTTTAGGTGTGTATAAAGAACACGCTTAAGGTGTTAACAACATGACAGTCGTTCTCGTGGAACCTTCCAGCTGAGGAAATATACATTTTGATGTGTAATAACATCTTAGCTCTCTGTATACAGTACTTGGTGAGAGTAAATGCGTGATTGCAACAGAAGTCAGAGAACGTATGTGTGTAACAACTACGGTGCTGCCATCTGTGGCTGATGGATGAAGACAAAATTCACGAAGACAAAGGGAAAATTTGTAGTAATAACTGTTTAATGAAGTTTTAACAAATTGGGCTCTGTTTTAATAAAATACCTTGTCGAAAATCATGTCAAAAGCCGGGGTTTAATACTTTCACAAGTCTTTTTCACTTTTATTGGAGATTTTCATTATATATATGTAGCTCTATAAATCGAATTATTCGATAGTCGACTTAGCTGCTCCGACTGTGAATTCTATCCACGGGTGAGGAAACTACAAAATGGGTGAGCAATAATATTGGCATTCTTTCCGGCAGTGTTTTTTTTCTTCCTTCTTTTTATCACATTTTTCCTTCATAGGTTCATACAATATTTTCGTGATGCAACATTTAAATGGTTTATGCATTTTAACATTTTTTTAAAGCGATCAAAACTTGTAATATGTCGTAATTATACACCAGCATTTATTGCGTGAAGTACGACGTCAAACAAAAAAAATATATCATTCATTGATAACGTGTGTAAGGTTTCACAATAAGGTATGTGTGTGTGTGTGTATATATATATATATATATACATACATATATATACATACATATATATATATATATATATATAACTATGAAAATATGTTACTGTGTGGGAGTTATTCAGAGAATTACTGTACTAAGTAGGGTATTTATGTAAGGCACGAAATATCGCTTAGCACAGTTTCTGTGCAATAGGCTACAATCACTGGCCAGATGAATGAGTATGGTCAAATGGAACCATCCGCGGGCGTAGCCTCGCGTCCAGGGAGCTCGTGAAGCAGTGAGCTACCGAGTCTTGCCGCTAGTATCTGAGAACCCTTCGACACGGTCCTCACACGGCAGAAGCCGTCGTTGCCCGCGAATACTGGCTGCTCGCAGGCTGCACTTGGGAATCTCATCCCTGTCCACGGAATGGCGCTACTATCGGGCCGCTTGGCGAACTGCGCAACCACCCCGCGAATGAGAAGAGGGCGGTAGCCTACCTTTTAACCATCAGATGTTTTATTTATTTTAATGCTCGGAGTATCGTGAACGCTATGCAGAAAATAGTAAGCTGGACTGGTGTTTGTGAACGTTTCTCAAGAACAGAATTCAACTGCTACCAGACTTTCAGTTATTCCGTGCCTTCTGTAGAAACTACACTCGTCAGCAAAGTCCAGGGGGCAACGAAACTAGAGTGTGCGCCATCTCGTGACAGCTCGGCAGCAATGGGACATCAAAACTTAGATTCAAAAAATTTATAGGGGGTGCAGAAGACTGCCATATTGTAAGACTACCATAATGACGTTATTCCACCTGGCCTCTTCGAAAAAGGCGGAAAAGTACCGAAACGGACAACTGCCATACGTTCAAAGGACGAGACGGAATTCTGCCATACCTTCTTATGAACCCCATGGAAAAAGTACATTGACATTGCTCTCGAAGTAGTGTATAGAATACTCGGTAGATAGCGCTGTCAAACCCTATAGCTGTTTCTCAGGTTAACTTTAAAGCTTACAGATAGCGCTTCTGACGGTGATAGTTGCAATAACAAATCATTTCCAGATCGCGGACGAGAAGAAAGAAATGTTTCCAAAAATGTATTATAGGGAGCAGCAATGTATTCTTATTACGATAAAAAAAATACATAATGGAGTTTTCCATGATGGTACTTTTCTGACGCCTTCGTCAAAACAGGAGGATAATGTGAGACAGCCATAACAAAAATGGATAAAGGGGAATTCTGTTATCATTTCTTATACATTCCACGGAATGAGGAAAACGGCCTTACTCATAAAATCGTAATGTAACTAGCTTCATAGAATTGACATTTTTTCACAGTAATTTGCAAGTAATTGAAGATCATTATTTAATTATTGCAATTCCAACGCAAATATTCAAGGGTTTTCTTGTGTAATGTTTTCATTATTAGGGTGATAGAACATCAGATATTAAGGCTTTTAATGTAGATATTAAATTAAAGTCTACAAAATGTATATTTAAGATGCAAAAAATTCGAGGGAAATATTTTTGTCTAGTGTAGTTTATTGGCACAGGTCAAGCATCACAGGCACTCTAGGGGTGACATAGCCTCCTACATCTTGTTTGCAGTCTTTCAAAAGTAAACTATGCTAAAATTTAAGTATCTGTTCTATTACGTAGCATATTATTCTGCTTCTTTAAAACTGTCAGATCAAATTGAAATTCGGTTTTTTGTGCCTTACGACACATACATTAAAAAATAGGTACCATATAAGCACCAAGAACCTATGACATACTATATATATATATAATATATATATATATAATATATATATATAATATATATATATAAAATATATAACTTTACGACAAAACACGAAACAACACAAAACACAGATAGATAATGTTGTTTACTTCAGTTTTCACAAAATAAATATGTAGATTATAAAAGTTTTAACTAACTTTTTGCTTTAGTATATTTACTAATGAATTTTTATAGATTATTCAAAAAGAGTTATATTTTTTATACAAATTTTATAGTTACTAATGGTTTTAAAATTGTCACTAATTCTATAAATGCAAGTTTGAATTCTTAATCCAAACCGAGATATTATGTCTGAAGCATCAAAAATGGTAATAAAACGTATATAATAAAATGTGTATCACTTATTGAACGTCTAGTAAATAGAAAATGCAAATTAAATTTATATAAGAATGTAGCATATTTAAAAAGAATTTAAAAACCTGAAATTTTAAAATATTAATTGAAGAATTTTTTTCTGCATACTTTCAAGTATATTACAATCAAAATTAGTTATTTAATTCCAAATTACGACACAATATTCTACTTCATACCTAATCAATTTGAAGAACAAAATATACAGTCAGGTATTGATGCAGAGAAAGTTATAAATGTAATAAGACCTTATATCTTCAAGTGCAATTAGTATTATATATATGTTGGTGAAAAATGAAAACTTTACATCCAATATAACACGCAAATATTAAATGTGGACACCACGTTTAATGTCATTTCTTCCTATGCGATAGTTCTATTTAATTTAATTAGTTTTTACTAAATGTTATACTATAAATGCTATCGTAATTCAGAGACGTTTGTTAACTTGAAAACCAGATTATCAGCTTTTTTCTTGATCAATTCGGATTACAGTTGGAAAATCTTTTATTAAATATTAAAGAGTATATGAGATAAACTACTACTTTGCGGAACACCTAATACCATGAAATTGCATTTGCAAATTTGACTGCAAAGCGTCTATTTGTAAGATAATTAAAACAAATATATACCACGCATTTCTTGACGAGGCCTAAAATTGATAATTTTTTTATAATAAGATTGGGTTGGAAAGTATCAAAGGCTTTGCTCATGTTGAAATAAATAGAATATTTTATTTATATCTGGATGTTATACTGGCGCGCACACAAACACACATATACATAATAATGTGTGTGTTAAAGACGATCTTCCTGATTGAAAACTACGTGGTTTTTCAGAAATAATATTGTTTACGTCAAAAACACTACATAACAAAGGTATTTGTGACTAAAATTTAACTGTCAATAATATTTCAAGAAAATAAGTAGATATAATAATTTCGTTATGAAATTAAATTCTCCATATATACTACACTTGATATTTTGGGATTATTACGAAATAATATATAATATTTTTAATACATTTTTTTTGCAAATATACGGGTTTAAAATACTAAATAAATACTTTAATTGTTATTTTTTTAAAGGTTCTTGCAATTGGGGAGATTGATTATAAATATAATTTAGGACATACACCATTGCTGATTATAATGTATGTTATAAGAAACCGCAACAGACAAGAATGATAGATGTGCAAAAATACAGAAAACAAGCTAAACTCAGGGAACATAAAACCATAGACAGAAAATTACGTAGAAAGGATTGGCAAAAACAATTATTTCAGCACAGACGGACACGGACGCAGTGGGCTAACAACGACGAAAAATATTTTGGACAACTCACAGAATTGATTTTTCAGTACTTTTACAAAACATTCTATTGGAAAACAGTTTACAATAAATAGTTTCCAATACTAAAAGAAAGATATTATAACTTTTTACACCACATATTTTTGGTTATTTTTGCACATCTGAAATACGGTTTATCGAGGTATAACTGAGTATTTCTTTCAAAAATTGGCTAATAACTTTATACTTCAATTGATGTGTACATTCGGCAGTTTTTTTTTTAAACCATGGAAAAGATAATCGATCAAATATTCTACAATTTGGCTTTATTTTGTTTTACGGTGCTTAATATGCGCAGTTAATACTGTAAAGCTATTCAAACAAGGGTTTACAAATAACTTTTAAATATTGGAGGTACTGGGGCAACACAATACATAAATTTTGTAGTGATACAGTTATTTTCATGTCATTGTATAACTTAACAAATAGGCCCTACGTAAGTTCACATGAATATTTCTGTTCCATTTACAAATAAAATTTACGGTGCACAAACAGAATAACCCAACAATAAAACTTAACAGATAAAAATTGAAAAAAAAAAAAAACAGTGGCTACACAGAGACGCACATGTGAACCCAGCGATGTTACAAAACAGCGACGACAGCACAGACGAACACCGTAAGCAACAGTTGAACGACAAAACAGATATTCTGAAAACCACAACGATGGTAGCACAGAATAAAACAGAATGTTTTTTCCCCAAGACAACAGTTGCGACGTTTCGGGAGAGAGATCTATTCTCTTCTTAAGGCACGAACAGACTGAGGTTTCTCATGACATTAAGTTTATTGAGTAATAGTGTATGTCCAAAACTACATCTTCAATTTATTTATTTTTTGTTTAAAATGTTGTTTGTCTGTTAAAATTTTGTTCAATGAACTACACTGTTTTTGAAATTCACGTAGATACTGACTTTCTTTAAACAGATTTGTATTTTGTTTTGTTTTATGTGTATATTAACAAGGCACAGGTATAAGAGCAGAGAAGATTACTCAAAAGAGGAACCTGTTTCTGTAACAAATGTCAAGAACGTAGTAAAAAAAAAAGGGGGGGGGTAGGATAGGGTGGCCAGATTAGTTTGGACATAAAAATTTATTTTACAAAAATTACAATGGCATGCGTTTCAAAAGCACTTAAGGGATCCTTAAGGGATCGTCAACTAGCCTAAAAATATATTTTCAAGCATTATCTTTGTAAAAGAGTTTCCGGCTTCTGTCCTCCCCATCCAGAAATACTCTTTACACCCATGGTAAATGTGTAAACAAAATCACATGTAGATACACGCACTACTACACGATATACTCAAAAGACGTGAATTAAAATTTTCGTGACTGTAATTTTTGATAGGTGTACTTATAATATTATATGTCAATATTTTTTCAAGACATGTGATGATAGCCCACATGGAGTACTATAGTCTGAAACTATGTATTTGTAATGTTATGCAATGATCGTACACTCCTGTAGCATGAGGCATCACTACAAGGCAATCTGAAGATGAGAAAAGATACATTATCGAAGTTTATGGACCGAGTCGTAAAACATTAGATTAGTATCCCAGAAAACACTGTTTCAAATCCCGGCTGGTCATTGTCATATCGTTTTGACGTGAAGCGTCTTAAAAATCACAGCGAAACATATGGGTAACAGAACAGACGAAAAGGTCTCTATCATCTTTCTTTAACATAATGCTGGAATCACAATACCTTGTAACAGCCCCGAGATGACAAAAGCAATACCACAGCCATTAAGATATAAGGTCGTAGTGAAGTCAGCACACGAAAAGTAAACGCCAACAGCCCATCAGAAACATAATGTGGGTATTATTAAAGATGTATTAACTATATTTTTTTTGGTGAAATAATTCATGCTTAAGTTTAGTTTATCGTTCTTTTGATAGACATTACGTAAAATAAACTCAATTGAATTTCCACCTCAGTACTATAGATGACTAGACACCTGATGGTGATAATCTGTCGTGGCATTTCAAACATATGATATAAATCATGCAATATTCTACTTACTTAACTGTCGGTTGTTAGGTAATTGTGATTTTCGGTCACTATATTGCATTTCATTAGTGACCTGAGTTAAAACATTAATTAGAATCACAAGACTTTGTATGCTACTTATTTATACAAATAATTTCTAAAATAATAGACATAATTGTATCATGTCGTTCGAGTATTAGGACTGTATGGTCGCGTTTTAACTTTTCCGTCGCCCCCCGCCGGAATTCTTTGATTATGGTAGTCTTCCAGTATGGTAGTCTTTCATTATGGCAGTTTTCCATTATGATAGTCTTCCAGTATGGCAGTCTTCTAGTATGTCAGTCTTCCATCGACTCCCGTCAAAACAGGAGGAAATGTACCATAATGGAAACTACCAGATTTTTATTTTTACAGATCGTGGTTATAAGTATACAGTGCTGCTTTCAATAGCCCATTATTGGAAACATTTGTTTCTATTAGTGCCCGATCTGTTGAGTTGATTTATGACTGGAACTACAGATAGTCACCGTCAGAAGCGTTATCTGTAACCTTTTAAGTTAACCTAAGAAACAACTAGGGGGTTAACAGCGCTACCTAGCGATGTATTCTTCACAGTACTTCGAGAGAAAAGTAGCTGTACTCATTCCATGGAGTGTATAAGAAAATATGGTAGAATTCCGCCTCGTCCTTTAAAATTATGGCAGTTTTCGGTTATGGTACTTTTCCGCCTTTTTTGAAGAGACCAGGCGGAATACTGTCATTATAGTAGTTTTCCAGTATGGTAGTCTTCCGTCGCCCCAATTTATATACACACACCATATAATTTTCTATTGTATGTCTATTCTAAGTTGTGTGTTTCTAAATCACGTATGTTTTAATCTGTGTGTTTCAAAGTTCGTATTTATAAGTTATGACAGTTGTACGTTGTATGTTTCTAAGATGATATAGCTCTGTGTTTCTAAGATATGACGATTTTTAGTTATATGGTTCGGTTTTGTGTGTTCCTACGTTACGTGTTTCTTAGTTATGCTAGTACCGAGCTGTGTTTTAAGTTGTGTGATTTGGCGTTGAGAGTTTCTATGTTATGATTGTCCTAAGTGGTGATAATTTATAAATTTGATTTTATAAGTTATTACCATTACATGTTGTGATAGTTTCAAGTTATGTGTTGTTTTTTTTCTCTCGAGAATTTTACGTTATGGCTATTATAATTTTTGTGTTTCTAAGTTATACGTGGATCCTGGCCGCACGAACACAGCAAGACAGAAGCCAACCCGAGATAGCGAGGTTTGAAGAAACGAGGAACTCCGCAAGACATTCGCCTAGAGGAGAGATAGGGAGAGAGAAACAAATTTTCTGGGGAACGAAACAGATGTGCAGCTCAAAGGGAAACCCAACAGACTGGTAAAATGTAAGAAAACCTGGAAATGGAGCGATATAAGTTGTTTTTGCGATGGCGCGGAACAAACTACGAAAGGAGCTAGAGATTGCTGCGGTGAATTACATAGCGCCAAGCAGATTCTCCAAAGCGGCTTGAAAGGTTTCATAACTTTCGCTGCAAAGAAAGATATTCGCGAGTCTCCAGAGCCAGTGCCTTTCCTGAGTTTCCCTGTTACTTCCACGCGCTTCTTAAAGCGATACACTCGCGACGGTAGTGTAGTATTAATAACCATCAGTATTTTTTTAGAGATGCTGGTTGAAAGAGTTACCAACCGTCATCTTGGATGGCCTTTTACCTTTCGAGTGAACGAAATACAACATACAGTAGGAAATCACCCGACATAGTCCTTCGCATGACCAAGTGAACATTTTTTTTAAACATTAGTTTGTGTGGTATTTAGCTGTATTTATACTTCAATTTGTCCATAAAAATGAAATAAATTAGCTACTTTAATGTCCAAATAACTAGTCTGGCCAACAATTTACCAATGTGTGAATTTTATCAGAACTGATGGAATACTGTTCAGTAAAAATAAAAATGTTCATAAACACATTTATCAGAAAAGGGCAAACGTTCGTGAGATGTGCTGTAACGGCCCAATTCTAACCAATATTGAAAACGAAATATAATTTTTGATTAACTCAGCTCCTGAGTCTGTTTAAAATAATAAAACTGGTTGAAAATTGTGTTTTTATTTTATTCTGCTTGTGAATATGTTTATTCCCTTCAGTATTTCAAAAAATGTGTATAGTGTTTGATAATCTATCTGAAATGCACCGCTTGAGATTATCAACATATATAGTAACATTATTAGAAAGAAGAATAATGTTTACTTAATTATTTTCTCATTATACTTTCTTATGATAAATATACATTAAATTGATCGGTCCGACAGTTACGCTCAGGGAACAGAGTATCTTGAATTTCAAGACCACTGGGGTGGAGAGTACGATGATTTTAATTGTTCTTTTTTGACGTAATAACGTCTTATAAATCGATGAACGCCGGCTGCACGCACGAAAAATTGTCACGTTCCGTCTGAGCCGAGCGTGCAAGAACCGGCCAACCACCGTGCGAGAAAATCTTCTATAATATCAAACAGGTTAAGGTGGGCTTTGTAACTAATTGTTCGTGATTATATTTAAACAAATAATTTAAATTTAAATTACAAAAACTGTAAATAATATTTGAAAATTTAAAAGTATGCAATTTTGCATCAATGTTTTCTTATGACGTTATCACGTAAAATTATCCTCCGTAATCCGACTTTACAGACAACCCCCTTTTTCCTTTTCATTTTTATGCGCAGTAGTATTCCAATAACGGAACAGTTACTGATTCCATAAATGATTGTTATAAAGTCAATACAGCAAGGCAAATAATGCATGAAATAATATTATTTACGTCTTATATACTTTTGGTATCACTAGAACATCTGTCATTAATAAGTATAATATAATGTGTTACAAAGACTTACTGCGTACATTTGCAGAATAACCAAAATAACATTTCTTCAAACGCTGTAAATGTATGTGGTTGTCATGGCCTTTGGTACACGAAGAAAAATTTTAAGTTGTCATTTTAAACCAACATACTAACGAAAAATACACTTTTTCATTATAGCTGAATGTTAGACTTCCAATCTTTTTCTTCTTCACCCTTTTCGTTGTTGAAACAAACATAATTAATTAATTACCTCCTAGAGTATTATGAAATATTGGATTTCAACCAAAAATAAATGGGTTTGCATAGAATATGTAAGTACATAGATGTGTCCTCTTTCTGAAGCATAACCATAGAAGACAAAATAATATTACTGATCAGTAATTATCAGTAAAAAAATATTTCAACAAGACAGTTTGACGTAGATGGCTATAACCGTTTTGTTACACCGGAAAAATTTAACCTATGCAAGATTTTACAGAGATGACTTTGAGGAACTGGAATGTACCATATTTGGTCCAATAATTTTTAGGCCATAACAATTTTCTGTTTTTTAATGATTTAGTTTTGTATTTGTTAAAGCATAGTGTATAACTTAATGCAATATATGAAGTTAATAGTGACGGACTGATATAAATAGTTTCCATGTGAAGACATTGGCAGTTAGTATTGTTTACATTTTTTTAAGAATAATTACTAGTGTAAGTATATATAATACATTAAGTTACAGTCTTTGGAAATCTCTTAACAAAGGCCAATTTTCATCAATAAATGATAAAAAAAATTGTAATGTCATAATAACTTTTGAAATTAACGTGGTGTCTTCTCTTAACCCTTAATCGCACATACGAGTATATTGTATTCTGAATCTTGCACAAATATTTTAAACATCCCTGCGCTCATAGCGTATAAACGACTTGGGATTATACCCGGGCGTTAGGAACCGATGAGGTTTTGGGATGCCGAGCTCGCAAAAACAGGTTTAGCTACATGCGATATTCCTTTTTTTCCCCTCTGTTCGTGCGACCCCCGTGCGCGCGAGCCCGAAAGGCTTTATTGTTTACCAGCACATGACCACCCCCTCCCTCTTCGCGGGTGATTTGTTAACCCTTTCATTCCCATTGATACCATATGGCAACACAAATTTTAAACCTCTGTTGTGAATGCAAATATAAATATAAATATAAATGAAATTCTGTTTTCCAATGGTTGCCATATGGCCACATCCTCAAAATGTATATAAATTTTATTAAAATTATTTTTTTAATATAATTGTAATTCTAGATATATATTCATCCGTATTTTACATAAGAATATTTTTTCTATTTTCAATAATTTGGGAATGAAAGGGTTAACGGATGATCCGTATCGGTCCCGCAGCTCGTAATTAAGCTGGTTGCCGTGCAACGACACTCCTCCCCAATTCCCCCCCTTTTTTTTTTTACAGTTTTTCTTGCTTGAGGTAAGTTCGTTACAGGGTGGTTAACAACACCATCATCGCGGATCTCTTGTACCATTATCATGATACTCATTCAGTTGTTGTGGTGTACCATTATTATGGTACTTATTACGTTATTGCACTCGTAATATCATTGTGGTACTTTAACCATTATAGAGCGTTGTGTACAATGTCCCACGATGGAGCAGTAGTGTTTTTTTGACTGCAATGTGAGTAAACAGCGAATAAGGTGTTTTTTTTTGTAATCTATAATATAGATATTCCTCCTATTAGACGAATCAATTTAGGTAGAAGAACCCTAAATGCTACAAACCAAGCTAATTACCGATCTAATCATGCACTACAATGAAAATAAAAATTATTATGTTTCACATGATTAACAATAAAGAGATTACTTATTTTTTTATTTATATTTTTATTTATATGTTTTATTTAATTATATTTCTTATTCACAACACCCTATCACCAGGGTGACGGTACTGTTCAGGATAATTTTTTGCCCCGACTATAAAATATGTAGGGGAAAAAAATGTCACATTACAAATCATTTTGACAGGACTTTATTGCAATTTAATTAGGCAGTACGAAGTCTGCCGGGTCAGCTAGTTTTATATAAAATATATTTTGGTAAGCCGTCTCAAATTTGACAGTTCTCCTAAGTAGTAGGTAATAGTGTACCACTTATCTTCCTGCTACTGTTGTTCTGTGACAGCGTTTGTAAACAACTTCGCGTGATCATCACTGTAAACAAACATGATGCGATGAATTTGCAATTGACAGGAAATGGGTATAACTGGTACTTTTTTTTGATGATCGTCTGTTTGGAGACAAGTTAAGCGACACGGGCTATGCTATAAGAAGAGACCTGTAAAATTCGCGGATTCATTTTGCAATAGGCTAGAATCAAAACATGTTTACCTTAATTCTGCTTCTTTGATTTGAGCCAATGATGAAACCTCAAAAAAAAAAAAAAGACGTATCGAAACGCTGGAATCAGTAGCCAACGAGCTGGTAGTGCTTGTCCGAGATTGTAGAGGATTGTGGAGTTCATCCTAGAGGTCATCGAAATCGCGAATTTTATCCAGTCTCTAGCTATAAGTAAAGACCGGAAAAATTCGCGGGTTCATTTCGTGATATGCTAAAATTCAAATAATTATACAGTTGCGCTGCTTCTGCTATTGGTTCACTGTTAATATGTAGGACTCTTGGCCAATTAAAGAATTATTCATTCACAAGTTACCCACTTGAGACGCCTCAAAATTCATCACTCAATGAACAGACGCCGTTTGCCCAAATAGGCAGATGATCGTGGAGTCTATCTTGAAGGTCATTGAAATCGCGAATTTTTCAGGTCCCTAGCTATAAGACACTGACGACGCAACATTCCTAATGGGCGACGCGGGGACATGTCTACCGAGGGTGTAGGGACGGGGGGGGGGGGGCGGGGGGGAGGGGAGATGTTGGGTGTTGGAACAAGATCTAGCGAGAGGGAGAGAGAGAGAGAGAGAGAGAGAGAGAGAGAGAGAGAGAGGAATGTATTACGACAGAGATACCGAAAACACAACAGCTGTACGAATTATTGGATTCCCCCGTGGCAACAAAACAGCTGCAGTAATCTCGTAGGTATAGCTCCCGTGCCGGAGAGAAGAGAAAAAAAAAGGGGGGGGGGGGGGACTGGCAGCCACCAAATGAAGTTGGATGATGTACGGGCACCCGGTGCTTCTGCAGGCTTCGTGGGTGGTGGAGAGGGGAGGGGAAGATGGAGAGGCACGCATGAACCGTCGGAATGATACAAAACAGACTTACGCGCTCCCAGATGTAAAATTCTACGTGTGTGTGTGTGAGGGAGGGGGAGAGGTAAGGGGATGCCCGCTTTTCCACTCGATCGATCAGTGGAAGTGTTGATCTCGTGTCGGCGAACTGCGTTTGGTCGTGGTTGTTTTGCGACACGCTCGCAACCTGCAGCGAAATGAAGCAAACGTTTGTAATGATGCAAATATTTTGCTCCGCTAACTGCAGAACTAGATTTGAGCTTAGATTAATCCTTTTATTTTTCCTGGTTACTGTCAACCTCTTAATTTTTTTTTTGACATGGCAACGTCTAATAAATCGATGAACGCCGGCAGCACGCACGAAAAAGTGTCCCGTTACGCACATTGTTCCGTTACGCTCATTGTACGCTTGCGCCGCATCTATCTCTCTTCCACTCGATTGACGCTTACGTCTGAGGAGAAGAAAGACAGCGGCAGCACACAACTTACATCTACACGTGAACTGTTCCGTCGATTGTTTATAAAGTGAAGTGAAAAGTTAAATGTGGTATTCAATGCTTATTACAACAAAAATTTCGGCAATAAAGGTTAATTATTCTTGCATTTTAAAAATCTGATTACTAGTATAAATTAAACTATTTATTCTTTTATTATTAAAAAAAGTAGCATCTGTCGGCGAGTGCAGTAATAATAGGTTATGTTACAATTGACTAAAAAATTATGGTGATTCATATAATTATTATGAAAACTTGTTCATAATTATATTTTAACTTTATAGCTAAACGCCAGTTTTAAAATGAATTACAAGTCATCTACACGTGAACTGTTTCATCGACTGTTTATAAAGTGAAGTGAAAAGTTAATGTGGTTTCCATTGCTTATTACAACAACAATTTCGGCAATAAAGGTTAATAAATTATTCTTGCATTTTAAAAATCTGATTACTAGTATAATTTTAAGTATTTATTTTTTTATTACTAAACTAAAAATGATTCAATTTTATTCAAAAAAGTATGCAATCATTTCATCAATGTTTTGTTATGACGTCACGTTAAACTATCGTCCGTAAAACGACTTTACAGACAACCAATTTTTTTCTGCATACTTTCAAATTATATTACAATCAAAATTAGTTATTTAATTCCAAATTACGACACAGTACTCTACTTCATAGCTAATCAATTTGAAGAACAAAGTATACAATCAGGTATTGATGCAGAGAAAGTTATAAATTTAATAAGACCTAATGTCTTCAAGTGCAACTAGTATTATATAGGCCTATATGTTGGTGAAAAAAAAACTTGAAATCCAATATAACTCGAAGGTATTAAATGTGCACACCACGTTTAATGTCATTTCTTACTATGTGATAGTTCTAATTAATTTAATTAGTTTTTTTTACTAAATGTTATACAAAAAATGTTATCGTAATTCAGAGACGTTTGTTAACTTGAAAACCAGATCTGGATAGCTGAAATATCTTGCTGAATAGTTTCAGGAAAATATTTCTTTTTTTTTTCATCAGCAATTTTCTTGATTAATTCTGATTACAGTTAGAATATCTTTTATTAAATACTAGCTGCAGTACCCGGCTTTGCGCGGACTGAACACCGGGTGGTATATTGTCCGCGGGTTACAGCACAATGGATAGCGATATGTCCAGTGTGGTGGACATTAATAAATGACACATAATTACTGTTTGTGTATCTGTGACCTATGGTTTTCTGTTTACCCATGGCGATCGGTTGAAAGGTTTAGAAGGTGATGCGCTACAGCGCCATCTAGCGGCGAGTTACAAAAAAATGGTTAGCATATAAACCTTCTCCATGATAAAAACACTTCGATGTGCCAACTTTCATGGCGATCGGTCAAACGGTGTAAGAGTTTATAGACGTCATACATGCCAACATCCAATTATATATATTCTTATATTATGAAATTTTAGGGCTTTCACTTTTGCGGAAAGTGGATGTTCAGGACCTCGAATGGTTTGGAACACTCCATCACGAAAGAATAGATATTTGAAATTCCTGAAATTGTCGAAATTTTGGGGCTTTGTTCCCAGAGGGGGGCGGGGGGTTCGAGGACCCTGAATGGCTCCAAAACACTTAAAATCGAACGAGATAGATTTTTCCAATTTTTTAAACTTTCAAAATTTTGGGGCTTTAAGCACCTGGAAGGGAAGGGGGGTTATGTTGAGGACCCCGAATGGCTCGGAAACACTCCAAATCGAAAGAGATATAAAGGAATTTAAGAATGTAGGCATTTACTGTATACTCCTATCTACCATAATAACAATATTGACAAATAGAAAGCTTATTACCTACCTATGAATAATTATCTAAATAAATTAATAAATAACTGTATGTTTAAGAATTTACGTACATACATAATATTAAACTTCAAACTATACACACCAAAAAAAACCTAAGGATGTTTGTGAAACTATTTTTTGTTTGTCATAATGTTTAAAAGATTTGTAGGATTTGTTTATATGTAAAACTGTGGTGGCAATATTCCGCTTATCCAAAGGAGTATAGAAATTAATAGAGATATCACTCCCTGTACACACCACAAATCTTTGAATTAAGTAAAAAAAAAAAAAAAAAAAGAGTCCAAAATGAAATAAAAAGTATAAATAACAACTAATTTGACAAAACAATTTATACAACTGGAAAGACAATGTTAACATCCGCCTGAAATTTAATAGAAGTAGGTAGGTAAGAAATTAAATGAAATTAAAACATACATAAATAAAATTTATCTCACACTCAACCAAACATAATGTTTAATACGAAATAAATGAAGATGGCAATTACACGTAACTATTCTAATTAATAAAACAAATCAACTTTCCTCAAATAGTAAAATTCAAATTTTTCAACAATATATTGCATAATTGATAAATATTTCTGGTCTTCGGTCTCAGCAGCCCTAAGACTCTTGACGCTCAGCAGATAAATTATGAACACTAAACCAAACTCCTTGCAAATAAGTAGGTACTGTAAAAAAAATAACAATATTGACAAATAGAAAATATTAGTAGGCCCTACCAACCTATGAATAAATTTTGAAGAAATTTATAAGTTTAAGAATTTATGTACCTACATAATATTAAACTTGAAACTATCAACACAATAAAAACCTAAGAATGTTAGTGAAAGTAATTTTTTTTATTTGTCATAATACCTAAAATACGGATGTTTCCAAAATGAAACAAAGTATAAATAATGACCAATTTGACAAAAAAAATTGTACAACTCGAATGACATTGAAAACATACACGTGAAATTTAAAAGAATTATGAGTGCCCTAGGTAAGGAGAAAAAAAATATATAGAAGAAATTAAATAAAAAAATGGGTGCGCGTACTTGAGAAATTATACTTCTTTGGCATCATTAAAAAATAGTTTTTAATTGCATGCAAAAATATTGCGTGGAGTCCCTCCGCGCGGAAGAAGTGAAACTTCGTAATGTGGAATTGAAAATAGGAAGGGGTAGAAATTGATTTTTAGTGAAATCATATTGTATAAAATCAAACTAAAAAAATTAAGGAAATACATTTGTAACGATTCATAGATTGATCTTCAGAGAGAGAGAGAGAGACCTATTGAATGTTTATAAAACTAACTTTGTTATGAGAGCAGATTTTCATGAAATAAATCATGAAATCATTCAACGATAAAAGCTGTTTATTTAACTAAGCGGACGGGTTCGCCCCAAGGAGAAAATTGACGCGGCGAGACCTCGTGGACATAGAGAAATGACACACACTCACTATTTATGTGTATGAAACATGATTTTTTTTCTGCAATTTAAAAAACGGTATTGAAAATTGAAACAAATATGGCGACACTACAAACTGTCAAGATCTTTATTTTTTTCTTACTCTCTACTTAGTTCCTTACAATAGCATAACGTAACGTAATGGCTTGAAAGCTATTGCTCGGCAGACATAGAGGAATGACACTAACAGTTTATGTATCTATGACACACATTACATAAAATTAAGATATATATATTTTTAACACGTTTAAAATTTATTTTTTTAGACAAAAGATAGCCTATGTCCATCCCCAGGATATAATCTATCTCCTTGCCAAATTTCATTACGATCTGTTCAGCCGTTCAGCCGGGAAAAGGTAACAAACAGACAGACAGAGTTACTTTCGCATTTATAATATTAGTAAGGAAGTAAGGATTAAAGAGTAGTTGAGATAAACTACTACTTTGCGGAACACCTAATACCATGTAATTGCATTTGCAAATGTGACTGCAGAGCGTCTATTTGTAAGATAATTAAAACAAATATATACCACGCATTGCTTGACGATGCCAAAATTGATAATTTTTTAATAATAAAATTGGGTTGGAAAGTATCAAATGCTTTGCTCATGTTGAAATAAAAAGAAAATTTTATTTATATCTGGATGTTATACTGGCGCGCACGAACCCGCACACACACACATACATAATACTATGTGTGTTAAAGACGATCTTCCTGATTGATAACTACGCGGTTTTTCAGAAATAATATTTTTTTTACGTCAAAAAACTACATAACTAAAATTTAATTGTCAATAATATTTCAAGAAAATATACACTGATAAATCGGTGTGCAACTCACTGACTGATACACACTTACTTAACATATTTTTGTACAAAATAATTTTTTTTTAAATATTTGTTTGAGCTTTATTAATAACAAGTTGGGAATGATAATGCTGCAGTTACTAAAAACTAAAACGCTGCAAAGCTACAAAAAAAATATTTTTGCAAAACTCCGTTCCCCCGGAGAAACCCCCGGAATGGCCACCGCATGGGGAGCCCAAGAAAAGAAACGGGCTCCCCATTTGGAAGCCACCTGAAAGGTTTTTTTCTGTTCCACCCACCGTTTCTTTTGGTAGCCTGACTTGTTGCAAGGGATTGTATTCCTACCAGAGAAAATGCCACCATTATATCTGGGCAATCCGCCTTGGAGGAGCCGGGGCGCGAACCCGGGTCCTTCAAGTCACAAGGCAGGCGCTCTACCCCAGAACCAGAGTGGTAGAGCGGATACTTGCAGTCTTCTTAACACTGACATGATGCTATTCCACGGGTTTACTGTAGTTTCGTGTTTCATTAACACGTGCAGTAACATCTAACCTCGGTAATGAACAAATTTATGTATTCTTATGTTCTTCGTTCAGCATGAATTGTGTAAGTTCATAACAGTGAAATATAATTTGTAGTCTATAACTAGTCTGGCAATTTTTAGTTGATTTCCTGCAAAAAAAAAAAACTTACAGTCCCGCTGTACAATAATTATATATACTATATATATATAGACTAGTAAAAAAATTTGCTATGTTATGTATGATATATTTTATTGGAACTTGCAGTAGTCCTGAGTACAGAATTCTTGGTAATAGCTTACTTCAGGGTTAAGCAGGAGCATAAATGTTTTATTTCATACAATGAAACCCTCAGAAACTGAATTAAATCATCGAGATTATTAAACATGAACTTCTTTGAGTAAACAACTACCGGAATTTTTATTTAGAGTACATCTAAGTATTTAAATGGCTACACCTATTTTATTCAAACGGCACTCAATAATGAAGTATAAAATTTAATTTGTATTTTGTACAGCTGTAATTTAATTTTGTCAACTGAGATTGCATGCGCTCCACGTTTTTCGTTTTAAATCTTACAAGTATTTTCATGGCTATTAAAAATCCACAAACAAACATTTTCAAGACAGTCAGTATTGGAATTAGGAATATATATAGGTATATATAATAGGGTTATAAATCTGTATGGGACCACGAAAAATTATATTGTACTTTTTAGTGCGTTTTAAAAACGTGGTAAATTATTATTTTTTATTAAAATAATTATTTATTAAAATATCAGGTATACCTACTATATCAGCTATACAAGTCGTCTTGTATTAGGTATTTTTTCAATGCATATTTATCACAATTATTAGCATGACAAAGCATAGGTAGCACATTTTCAAGCTTTTTAAACGCGAAAACGTCTTTAAGCTAAGTACCAACGATATGGGTTGCCACTCCGAAATTATGTGCGACCTCAAAACTGTAGAGTTTGTAACGCGTAGCACTGGAAGACTGCAGGAGGGAGGACATCAGGAAGGGCAGCGTTTTACACAGGAAGGTTGAACAAGATTAGCGAAACAGCCGAAAAATTTCCTAAGCCACTGCAAGAAGACGGGAATCGTACTTTTATATTTGGGGAGAGAAAAAAAACTGTAACGCAGAAGAGGAAGAAAAAAAAAACATTCTCGCAGTACGTGAAAATAAAAATAAATTGGAAGCAGGATGAGCGAAAAGTAGGAAGAAATAAAAACGGACCTAACTGGAAATGCGGGGAAGTGTCGGCGCTACCGATTAAAGGAGAAAACTGAGCGAGAAAACGCCACACGATGTTGCAAGCTGCCCCGACTCACATGCATTTGTGTGCGTTTTATTAATAGAGAGGAAAGTGTTACCATATGCTACCTTATGTAACACATTTCATAACAGTTAATTACTGAGCGACACAAAGTTTATGTTGCGTGCCTAACCAAATTAAAATATAATAATTTGTTCTTATTGGCCAAAACGAGATGTTTTCAAGAAAATATTACGTATGTAGCCTGAGCCACCAGGCGCGCAAGCAGAGAGGGATTATATATATATATATATATATATATATATATATATATATATATATATATATATATAACTAATTCAAACCTACCAAATGAAACAATTTGAAAACAAAAAACGGGCATTTTTTTTAACCTGCTATTATCTACAACATGTAACCGCTAGAGGATATCGCCGATTATTTTGCGTGAGCGACTGCAGTTGAAAGTCACTCTATAATCTGAATGTCGAATATAATAAGGGTCCGAAACTAGTTTCTGTGGTTTATCGAGCACTAAACCGAAATTATTACTACTGTATTTTATAGCCAGATTAAGTAAAAAAAAAAAAAAAACATATGAGCGAGTCTTTCAGTACTCGCCATAGTTGTGTAAATTATAACCTCGGTAAAGTGCAAATTCACGTGTTCTCTGACTCTCTGACACGAAATTTAAAATATAATTCTTTAAAACAATGCCGAGCGTTATCAATATACGCTAATTGTATTTTAAACTATGTATCTCGACTCGAATTACACGTAGTATCCGCACCCGCCGCTAGAATTCGCTGCCGGAGAAGCTACGTCGACTATCGAATCATTCCATCCGCAGACCGAAATTTTAAATCAAATAATGAAGGAAAAATAATACGAAACCCCAACTTTGTATTTGATCTCCAACAAGGAATTTTATTAAAATACTGCCCATCTTGTTAAAATTCACTGAACAGTTAATACTATAAAGTTTCTTTTTGGATTTGTGAACTTTGGTTTGCGCCATCTACCAAAGAAGGCAGTACCGTAGTTACACATTTCCATTTCACGCGACTTCCGTTCCATTCACGAAATTACTCCTACCAAATGTCGCGTATCGAGAGCTAAGATGTTACGCATCAAAAACAAGGTGTGCAGGGCACAATCTGACCTTTAAAAAAAGAAAGAGAGATTTAAACAGTATCTGCTGTTAACACAACATATTTTTTTACAGGTAAATAATTATATATTCATCTTTAATGTAAAAATTGTTAAACTGACGTAACTCCATCTAAAATGCAAAGCAGATGAACTTAGATGGACTAGTAAGCTGGAAGGAAATGTACCGTGTTGCGTTGTTCCACTCAGCCTTGCCAGGGTCGCCGTTACCGCCGAGTTCGAAGCAGAGGTCAGGGAAATGTACAGATGGGGCATAAGGCCCGATTCTGGAGGGGCGGTGATGCCAAAAGTGAAAGGGTATTTCAGTGTACTGCACGTTCCAATATGGCGGCCGTTTGTTTATAAATGTATCAGCTGTACCTGCATTTGAGGTTAAATTGGAGATAAATGCCAACTCATATAATTACATTAGTTTCATGAAGATTCATTTGACACTTTATATATATATAACATATTAACGAGTAATATTTTGATCTGATTTTCTTCCGATTAGCCTAACTACAGTCGTTAATAAAAGCAGGCTGTATACAATATGGACAAATGTCCGCCATGTTGGTATGTGAAAATCAGAAGAAGAAGAAAAAATAGTGGATAAAAAAAAGAAGGGCTTCACGTCTGACGTTTGTATCCTTTCCTAATCTGTGGTTCGAAGCCGTTAACAGTGGCGCGGCGCGGCGGGAGGACCGGGAACTAACACCCCGGCCGCGCGCTGGTGCAGCGACGCGCGGATACATCTGACGCGGCGAAGAGCCCTGCTCCCTGAGCCGCGCGGAAATTGCCAGATAGCGATCCGGCCGCCGCGAGCTTCCACGACTTAAATCCCCCTCGTGATCATTGGCGGCGAATTACGTGTAATGTTCAGCCTTTTGAAACTCTCTCTCTCTCTCTGTCCTTCTCTCTCGGTTCCATGTCGCCGTTGAGTACGTGAGCGTGTTGCGAGGTAACCATTCCTCAGTGGTGGATACAAGAACTTTTTAAGAAGGAATATGATTAAAAAAAATATTTAAACTCGTTTTATTTTTAAAAAAACTGACACTGACACACTGACATATGGCCCTACAGTAGTAGGCTATAGGTGAGGTGGCTTCCCACACAATAACATAGTCTTCACTGATATTTTAAAAAAATTTCATAACTTTGGGGAGGGAGGGGGGAAGGATATATCCCCCTTATCTCCCCTCCCTGCGTCCACCAATACGCGTTTGGCTTGTTTGGTTAAATTTAGTAAATTTCAACATTGTTTTGAAACAATGGAGTATATCGCATGGAGTAAAATGGCAGAGACAGGGAAAGAGAGAAAGAAGACAATTTTCTAATAAGTATTTAAGTATTCTAACCTTTTTATATTTATTATAAATTGATTAAAATTAAAATAAAACATTAATTAAAAAAAAGTATTTTTCAATTCAAAATACCTGCTCTAGATATCAATTAAAATTGATAAATCAATAATGATTAATAACAATAAATGTGACTCAACATTGAAATACTGAAGGGTTTGTATTATGTTTAATTGACTGAATATCTACAACCACCATGAATTATGACATTTTTGCATAGTTATTTAATTTGAATAATTGGAGATAACGTCATAGTTTTTCAAATCTTTTTGTGACGTTTACTGCGACCAATTACTTCACTGAAAAATTTTTGCAACAGCGACAAAATTCACGGTGGTGGTAGAACTTCGTTCAATTAAAACTGATCCAGACGCTCAGTGTTCCAATTTAAATGTATTCTCTATTATTTACAATAAAGATGTTGGAATACATTTCAAAGACGTATACCAGCCTCAAGGAGTCACTTTATACCATAAGTCGTTTGTATGTGATCATCTCTATTTGTCGTGATAAACATGCAGATGAAGATTTTAGGTCGAATTCAGACTCATTCTGTGTGCCTTTAAGAAAGGAAAGGAAAAAAAAGGTGATTAAAGTATTACGTCTTTCGATTTTTATCTCCAGATAGCTGTCAGAAATATTCGGCATTTGTCGTCGGACGAGTCAGCTGCAGTCAGTAGATGCAGCCCGGCGCTAGAAGTGCACGGGGTAAGACGCGGGTGGATGGTCGTCGCTAACAGCGCCGAATTAGCTTCGTCTAGGTGATCAGGGAGGGCTACCACCCTCCCCCTCCCTCTTCTTAACGCCTTCCGGCAGCGCTATCTGAGGCGCTTACGCGAGCGCCGGAAATTATTTCCAGCGGAAATCTCGGGGCCGTAACTTTTGCGACCTTTTTTTTTCTCTCCCCCCATCCCTCCTCCCCCCCACCCAACATGCGGGGTTTCGGGGGTGGGGTTAAAGTGCGGCGGGATGCGGCGTGTCTGACGAGGGGAGATAAGGCTAAGCGCGCCGCCTGGCTGCCGCGCCGGTAACTACCAGACCTCTTCGAGCGGTGGCCATCTCCCCCCCCCCCCCCTTACCAATATGACACCCTCGTCGCAACAGGGCTGCACACAGCTTTGTATCCTGGCAGGGGCGAATCACTGGAGAATTTTTAAGCGGTGTGTAATACATCCCAGGTAAATGGTAGACGAGGTCCAAATTTTTGAAAAATAATAGCACCAAAAAAAGAATGCCACACCGTTAAATACTTTCGCCTTAAATTTAAGAAGAACGCTCGTTGCAAATTATCCACGGATCTTCCTAAATATATCGTTACCTTCGTAAATTTGCGGGTACTCAGATCACTTACTTCGAGCATGAACCCACAAGAATAATGTTAGTAGATAAACAAAACATACAAAAACTGACAGACGTCTGCAAAAAAAAAACACGCTTATTTCTTCCGGGCGTGCGTTTACATTGTTTGTGCCAAAAAACATAACTTGGAAGGTGATATACGGCGCTGTTTCTACGAGATTACGAACAACTCTGTTTATTTGAGGTTAATCTTCTTCGTTGATAAGTCCGTCAATTTACTGTCATTTCTAACAGTGTATTTAACGCATGTCTAACATCTTTAAAATGTATTATAGAAGCTAAGTTCAAGGGGTTTTTGAGAGGGGGTGCCCCTCCCATAGGACTGCTGTTGCTCCACAACCACTTCTGACCAGGTCCTAAACCCTTTCGAACCAAGCTGAGTCGGCGCTGAAAGCACTTGATGCTTTGGAGTCTTCTATTAGCCACCATCGAGAATGTTTTTTTTTTTTTTGCCCAGCTGGCACCAGCAGTATTTTATTTTTTCGATAATGTTCTAGGCTTCGATCAATAAATTCATTTTAAGGCTTGGTCTCACACGGGCCATTTTCTATTATGTCGTTTTATCATCGTAACTATTTTTGGGTTATTTTTGTAATTCTAACACGATGTCTACCAAGCATTTGTTGTTTTGTCACTACTATTCCCAACGACATATATATAATGCTATGGTTTAAAATTTCAGTTTGCAAATTGAATGTTCGATAGTCAATGTAGCAGCTCCGGCAGCGAATTCTAACGGCAAGTACGGAAACTACGTGTAATTCGCTTCCAGAATTTTTGTTGAAAAAACAATGTGTGTAGTGTATATTTATCACGCTCAGCATTATTTGTAAGAACTATACTACGTTAAATTCCGTGTCCAAGTTTCGTATTATAAGTGTATTTGCAACATGAGAACACATAGATCTGCTCGTTGCCGAGATTAGATGGTATACACCACTGGCGAGTACTGAAAACCACACACACAATTATTATTATTTTTTGTTTTCGTGTCAACTGGAATGCACGAAAGTGATTTAAAATTGTTTGTTGTTAATTTACGGCAAAACCAAACAAAATAAGGATGTAAAAATAACGTCACGCAGCTTCATAAATACAAGTGACTTGCGATGACACTGGCAAATAATGAATGTATTTGAAATATAAATAATAAAAATAAATGTAAATTTAGAGGAGAGTTTCGTTGCACTGAAAAAAATAGAAAATATCAAATTTTATTATACATTACAATGACTTTAAGAAGCATAAATTTTATCATCGTTAAACTTAAAGAAAATTGCTCATAAGACTAATAACCTACCTACTTTTGAGTTGATGTCAGAAAAACTTTAACGTTATTATTCATTAAAACATTTGATTTCGTATGCACATCTCTGCACACTTTATATTTACAGTGAAATTTACTGAAATCTCATTGCTACTAGACATTTTAATTAAATTCAGTTATTATTTTTTAAAAAAGGGAAAATATGTTTGCATTTCAACAGATGCCTCAATGCCTGACGGCTGGGTGCTCGCATGAGCTCAAGAGGATGAAGCTCGCATGAGCTCAAGAGGATGAAGCTCGCATGAGCTCAAGAGGATGAAGCTCGCATGAGCTCAAGAGGATGAAGCTCGCATGAGCTCAAGAGGATGAAGCTCGCATGAGCTCAAGAGGATGAAGCTCGCATGAGCTCAAGAGGATGAAGCTCGCATGAGCTCAAGAGGATGAAGCTCGCATGAGCTCAAGAGGATGAAGCTCGCATGAGCTCAAGAGGATGAAGCTCGTATGAGCTCAAGAGGATGAAGCTCGTATGAGCTCAAGAGGATGAAGCTCGCATGAGCTCAAGAGGATGAAGCTCGCATGAGCTCAAGAGGATGAAGCTCGCATGAGCTCAAGAGGATGAAGCTCGCATGAGCTCAAGAGGATGAAGCTCGCATGAGCTCAAGAGGATGAAGCTCGCATGAGCTCAAGAGGATGAAGCTCGTATGAGCTCAAGAGGATGAAGCTCGCATGAGCTCAAGAGGATGAAGCTCGCATGAGCTCAAGAGGATGAAGCTCGCATGAGCTCAAGAGGATGAAGCTCGCATGAGCTCAAGAGGATGAAGCTCGCATGAGCTCAAGAGGATGAAGCTCGCATGAGCTCAAGAGGATGAAGCTCGCATGAGCTCAAGAGGATGAAGCTCGCATGAGCTCAAGAGGATGAAGCTCGCATGAGCTCAAGAGGAAAACAGTGTGTGAAACCTGTGGCTAGAGACCAGAAAAAATTGCGGATTCATTTTGCTATACGTCAAAATTCAAATACATACATCTTTCAGCTGCTTTTGCTTTAGGTTAATGAGAAACCCTCAACCCAATAAGTATTGAATCACAAGCAAACCAGTTGAGACGATTCACAAGTCAGCAGCCAATGAACTGGCGTTATTTTCCAGAGTGTACCGAGGACTGGGTAGTCTATTCCGAAGGTCATCGAAACCGCGAATTATTGAAGTACATACCTATGGCTAGGATTATTTCACGGATTCATTGGGTAGCAAAGTAGACTTGAAACACATATAAATCTGCTTCATGTCTAATATTACACTATATTTTTCTTGGCACGTCTTTGACGAACCTGAGACAGATACAAAAAAAATTTCTGGGTGGCTGTAAATTGGATTACAGCGGCCAAGGTTTTTTTTTTCCTTCATTTATTTCCATTGCACTGAACGGTAATGTTGTGCATGAAATATATAATAAATTTAACAGAATTGATGTTGCTTGATTTTCTTTCGTGATTTCGATGAACGTCTTGCTTAAAGGTCGGGCGACCACGCCAGAAAAATTGCGATGACAAAAATCTGTTGACAGTATTTTTCATCCCTCCTAAGTAATTTATGGTAGGTAATTGCAATGTTTCCGAGTGTCTGCAAAACTATGGGAAATGGCCTTGAAGACTGTAAGAATTATTTGCTAGTAATTTGTTGCGGATTAAATTTATCAGCCTTTCTCTCATTGCCTCAAGGGTATCTTTCTCGACAAAAAAAATTGCGACATCAAAATGCAACAAACTCGGCCCATCGTTCACAACCACTGGCTCAACTGACTCCATAGTAACATCAGGATCAACAGAGAGCATATCGAAGTACATTACCAAACAATTTTATGCATTCCCCGTCGCTTCTCGCGAGGTAGACGGCTGAGATACGCTCGAGCGCAAATATCGCGCCTCGTTCGGGGACTCGTTTTGCCCCACTGGCTCATTTCTCTCGGCTGCTGTTTGCCTCATTCGATACCTACAACACTTCTCTGCATTTATAGTTTTTTTTCTCGTGCGATTTCGCCTTTTATATTTATTTTCTCCAACATAACCTGTTTTCGCTTAGGCATTTTGCGATCAATGGCTCCAAAACGAAAGTTAGTACATTTATAGTTATTACACTCAACTCTCGCCACTAAGTGCTCACTCACGAGCAACTTAAAGTTTAAATCACGCAAATAGGTCTATCGCTCTCAGAGTCACAACTCTCATTGACTTCAATTCAACGCTAACCACAACGGTCATTACGTCATCAGTGCATATGTTAACCGGGTGAGTCACACGTTACGACCACGAGGAAAGTCTGCTCTACTAAGATATATATTTTTCAACCCTGTAGCTTTCATAGTTGACGAGTTTTAAGTTGAGTCGAATCCTCAGCCGAAGTGACACCCAACTCGACATTAAAGACATATTCCTGTGGGAAATTCATGTCGAAAAGAACTTATCTAATCACTTTTTAAAAAGATTCCTTTGGAAACCATTAGCCAAGAAAAAGGTTCTCAGTGTTATAAGAAATATATTGTAACTTTGTACACCACATGGCTATGGTTATTTTTGCATATATTAAATATTACGTTTTTCGAGATAATACTGAGTATTTCTTACGACTACTGGGACATAATTTTATATGTTAATCGTTTTTTTCAGTCCAGCATGTGTTTTTTAGACTATATAAATACTTTATTTTGTTGTAATATGTGTTTTTATTTGCACAATTAACACTGGAAATATAGGTATTCAGGGAACGGTTTACAAATGCCTTCAAAACATTGGAGGCACTGGGACAACACAAAGGATCCGAACGCAGTATTACTGCGAACACTATTTTGTAGAGATACAGTTGTTTTCATGTAACTGAACAAATTTACAAACGTCTGTAATATTACAAAAAAAATGTTACATTTACAAAAAAAAATACAAAAACACAATTTACAACGTTTTGTAAGCTTAGTAACGTAAGCTTGAATATGAAAACTTACGGCAGTACATTATTTTTGCAAGGGCAAAAGAGAGGAAGAGAGCCAGAAATGGCGTGTGAGAGAGAGAGAGATTGGGGGGGAGGGAAGGAAAGCTCGGATTACCGATGCGAATAACGCGGGCGAACAAAAGGGCTCAGCGGCGCACGCTCTTTGTCTCACTTCTTGCCCGGGCTAATTTCCCCCATGCAGCGAGAGCAAAGAAGGTTTCTGGGACAGGCATCGCCGGGTGTGGATTGAAAAGGAGGGATAAGGTAAAGAAGGGGAAGGGAGGGGGGGGGGGGGCAATGTAACTAGCCCAGCGGACGGGAACGTCTCTGGAATAAACTTGGCAGAGCAGATTAAGGGAGGGGCTTCGTGAAGTTTTCCAAGTAGAATTAGGCGAAGCCACTTAAAAGAACCAACTCCGGCCTTTGAGACAAGGGGCAACTTCTAAGAACAACTTCGTGGCGGGTATTACTGGAAATAATTACACAACTTCCGTATCATAAAGCTATTAATCAGCTTGGCAGGACTGTGTTCCAGCCTATGGAATCAGAAAATTAAGTACCTCTGTAGTTTTTGTACTGTGAAACCGCATTGTTTAAATTTTTATCGTCGTGGTTTAAGAATCATTGCAATTACTTCACGTTATTATTAAATTGCTACTTATCAGATAACACATAATCTAGATGTACTAAAACATTCCTACTCTCTGAAAAAAAATTTTTTTTGTCACCACGAAGTTTTTTATAACAACATAATTTTGTAGTGTTCTTGAAGTGGCTTATTGATGTCAGCGAAATTACGCTGTAACTAATAAATTGTTTTGTTTACATTAAAAAATTACGTGGTTTTAGCCAAAAAAATATTTAGAAGAGTTTAACTGTATATTGACCAAATATGTCTACTAGGAATCAAAACTTTTTTGTGCACAACTTTTATCAGTAAAAAATTTACAATATTATACATATTTTTGAAACCCACAAACACAAATAAATGAGTGACCAGCAAATCATCCACAAATAAAAAAAACACGTAATTAACATATTATATATAATCATATAAAGTTAATACATAGACTATAGATATACATAAATAAAACGTATAATTCTTTCTTATTCAAAGTGTGTCTACCGTTTGCACAATATTTATACGGGAAACAAATTAAATGGAAAGGAAATATCGCTATTCTACAAAAAACAAATAGCGACGCCATACACACTAATGCTTAAAATAGTGAATGATGGACTTGCGTTTGTTTTCTTTACGTTTTAAGCTCTTGTCAATCTTCGTACTCTTATATCTGGGCAGTACTTTGATGGGTTATGTATAAGGTGTATAAGGTATAATCATTCGCCTCGAGTGGTGATAGGAAACTGCGATAATGAAAATCCACCTATAGTAGAGGAGTCTTGGCCCGTATCACAACAGGAACCCCTAAATGCAAGCCAGAAATGCTAGCGAATGACTAAAAATAGTTTGGTCGAAGAAACACGTTCAAATGCGTAGGGTCAAACACATTCATTACCAAAAATGTTGGCACGTATAAACAGATTTAAATAAAATCCACTCAATTTGCCTACATAAATAAGCTTCTTTTAAATGAATTTTCCCACAATTATTAAGGTTGGAAAATTTACCCTAAATGATAATTCCAGTAACTATTTTTTTTTCCAACGAAACTATTGTAAGATATGTATGATGAAACACTTTAAATTGTTTATAAATTATAATAAACTTATCAGTTTTAGAGTACTACAGAATAAAGAGAAAATATTAATTTTATACATATATTCAACCTATATCGTAAAGGAAAATTAAAGTAACAAAATACTTTTAAATTATTATTTCATTTTGATATTTTTTAGCCCCTCTATGAGTCTATTTTTTATTATTTATCTCCGAGGCCTTTGTATTCCTGAGGGATTTCAAACTTACGATAGCAAAAAAAAACCTCTCTCTCCGTTTCCATGGCTTCGGGTAATGAGATGAATGTTTTTTATAACTTATTTCGTCGTGTCGGTTATTTTGCGAAGTGTATTTACTTATCATATACTATTTCATGTCATAACTTTTTTATTATTAATTTTATCTTCCTTTCTTTGCTTAAAACGTAGATCTTCATTTTCAGGATAATTTTACATTCGGTTCCTTTTCCTCTGGGGAAACTACGTTGCAGATGAGTAAGCGTTAACTAAACGCTGTATAAAGAGTATTCAAACATTTACATTTATTTATTTTTAATAAATATATTTAAAGCGTATTCGTACATAAACATGTCGTCCTTTTTGTTTGCAGTGAGTTAAAAACACTTAATGTATCAAATGTCTCCATTAAAAAACAATTTAGAAATTAAATTTAAGTGATTATATTTATTTTATTTTGCAAATAAAAAAATAATTTAAAACTCAATATTTTGGAAAGAGATAACTATAAATTTTCTTAACAAGTTAAACATTTACGTTAGACGTAAAAGCCTGAAGTTTAGCTACTTCTCAACGAAACATAATTACTACGTTAATCTCAGGTAACATAGAACTTAACGTTTATTTGAGGGAAATTTTGTCAATACAAAGCTTTAGCATTATTGCACCTTTTACGTGTAACCTATACATACCATGCGATCTCGTGGATAATCATAATTTAAAAAAAAAAAAGAAATAGGAGTTAGTTGTGTTATCGTTGGCTTAAAAATTGTTGGTCTCGTGAAAATGTTAGTATTTAAGGCTATGTTGTTTTAGAAAGTTTTGTGATAGATTGTGAGAATGCAATTAAAATTATTTTTGTTTACTATAGCTCAACCACTTTTCATAACGCAGGGTTTGAGGAGACTAAAACTTCCCTATTATCACCCTTATCTCACACATGCACAAACTCATGCCTAAGCTTTAAGAATGGAAATATTTTCTACCAACATGACGTGGCAAAAATTCACAAACCAAGCCAGTTCATACTTTCTTAAGACTGTAATATAGGTAAGTAGACAAACGTTATAACAGGGAATTCACATTTTTTCCTTCGGCGATATTAACTTAATGACGTTATATATACCACACCAGTCAACACATAGGAAAGGTACATGTGGCGAGGGTCGCAGGTTCGATCCCAACATCCCGGCATGTATCGAATTCATGAGCAAGGAGTCGGTACCCAAGTGGCTCGCAAGCCACTATAACATTGTGGATCCTATCAACTTAAAGACTATGTGCGTGCAAGGGCGTCGATTCAAAAAAGTGTAGCCAAATTTAAAAAAAAACATACTTTTCCCACAACTTGCCCCCCCCCCCCCCCAGGCCATCGGCTGGCGACGCCCTTGTGTGCGTGATTGCGGGACGTCTAAAATGTGTAAATGGGAAACCAACCATCAGTGCAATTTTTAGTTTGTTTCTGAAAGTTTCAGCAACAACTGCAAAACTCTGGTTTATATATATATATATATATATATATATATATATATATATATATATAGTTACGATTTACCGCGGGTTCGTAAAGGATAGCCCAATTAAAGATTTTTTATCACACACACAGTTTTATTTATTTCCACTACTTATGTCACGTACAATTAATCTTCTAAGATGGCAAATAATTAACTACACTTAAAGAAATGTTGATTCCCCAGTCGCTCGTTCCACACACCTCGCAGGGCCGCACCTCTGGCGCAACTCTCGCCGCAGCACCCCTCGTGGGTCTCCGCCGCGGGACTCCGTCGCCACACTCCGCCGCCGCCGACGCACTTCCCCTTCGTCGAGATCCCACTCGACTCCTCACTCGCAATTTCACTCGGGACTCCGAAGCGCCCGGAAACTCCGCCGCGGGAAAACTCCCGACTCCACTGAACTCACTCACGCCCTGGAACCTTCGTCCAAGGACTTCGCCACTCTGCCGCACCCGCGGCACTATCGCCCGGAAACTCCGCGGCGGGAGAACTCCCGACTGAACACTCCGAACTCCAATTCTCTCAGACTCAGACTGACTCTCTCGAGGCCGCCGTCCTCGTTTTATCTATCAGCCGCAATTCCCAGAACTCGCGAGCGCGGCCGGGGCCAGTCGCGTCACTCCGAGCCGTCCAGACGGCAGAAATCTCTCGAAACACGTGTCGGCGGCTCGCGCAACTCCCAGCTGTCCGGTGTCAGTTACGTGTCAAAGGCAGGGCGCCGCGCGGGGAGTGGCGGGAAGGAGGGGGGAAAGTGACAATCCTTGTTATCTTCCAGGCGCGCGCGGCATATATCATATTGCGGCAGTCGCCAGCCAGCTCTGCACCTGCACGTGTCCCGGCCAATGTCACGTTCGTAACAATATGCAAAGCATCTTAACTCTCGGTACACATCATTTGGTAGGAGTAATTTAGTGAACGGAACGTAAGTCGCATGGAACGGAAACGTGTCCCTAAACACGGTGCCGAAGTCGTCAAGATGGCGGACCCACGTGTAGAAACACAATAGTCTTATTTCGTAAACATTAGGGGACACACCAAACTAACTGGGCTGCCAAATGAAACTTTGTGATGGTGAAACTACCCTGGTGCACATTTAGTAAACTAAAATAGTCATGGTAAAAAGATTTCACATGTTTTGAAATACGTAAGAAAACTGGCATTACGCTGTTGATAATACAGAGTCCCCTTTCGAAGTTACAATAGTCTCTTCAGCGCGGTGACAGAGCGCGCGGTTGAAATGCTATAGGAGTGATTAATTCTTGACATGGTACAAGCTTCGTCACTGCAATAATTTTTTAAATTCTTTTTTTAATAAAAAAAATATTGGAATTGTACAAATTCTGCTTTCATCGAATGTGAATTAATACATTTTATTTGTTTTCTTACTGCTATAATATTATTAAATACATATATCAGTCTACTGGGTTGATTATTTCATGCTAGGTAGGCCTGTATCCTTTATTCTTATTTAAAAATAAAATTTAAAAAATTCACAAGTAATTTTAAAATAATAAAATTTTATTCTCTGACTAAAAACCTACGTTTATTTTAGAAATGAATGTCCGTCAATTATTAATGAACAAACTAACACTTCCTAGAAACGCCACACCTGTTAGCCTAAATGAAAATGCGAGATGGTTTTCCACCACTTTAGGTTTAAGGTTGCCAACTTTGTTAATTTTTTTGCAAGTGAAATGTAGAAAATTAAATATGAAAAAAAAAATCATTAAACAGGTTTCGTAATTTATTAAATAAACAGCTGCAATTTCCCTATATCATGTACAGCAACATGTTTATCCTACCCCGATATGCTTGCTTTGGTCAGCAACTGCGTTGGCTGGTTTTATGTTAGCATTCTCTAGGTACGTGAGTATGGAGTAAAGAATTCTTTCTTTTCTTCTGCTAAACAATCGTTTATACTCACTTATATATATATGTATATATATTTATATGTGTGTGTGTGCGTGTGTGTATGGGTATAACAGAATATATAGCAAACATTGGACATCGTATGGGGTGGGCTTGGCTGTTTAGTGAGTTTTAAAAAGATGATGAGTATTTTAATGAAATTCCTTGTCGAACATCAGGTCCAAACCCGGACTTTCGTATTTTTTTCATGTCTTTTTCGCTTTCTTCGGAGCTGTGCACGCAAGACGCAAAAAATTCAGCAATTAAATTTTAGATTACAGGTTTTTAAACTACGCAAACCACAGTAAAGCAAGGCAAGTATTGTTTAGCTTCAAACTTATTGCGTTTTGGCTTTCGTTTTCGACGGCCATGTTGGAAGCGAAGTGTTCCGAAAACTTTGAAAGACGCAGACATTATGTATGTGCGTATAAGGTTAAGATGTATCTTTTTATTATAAACATAATGTTTTCATTTTGACAACCTTTCGGGCAGTAAAAGAAAATAACACGTTCGGCATAGTTGTTTTTTTAAAAATTTCTACGTTAAATTTTTGTGTTCGAGTTTTGTATTATAAGTTTATTTGAAACATAAGATCACACGAATTTACTCGTTAACGAAAGCGCTCACCTTTTTTTAAAAATTAGTTTTTGCCATAAATATAAATAATTAATTTCGTGATAGTAACTAATGTCCTACTTAATGGAAATAATTATTTACACCGTTAAACCACCTTTAAATGATTCGTTTAAAATATTCTTTGGTGGTAAACCCTCGATGTATCAACTGTAAGTTTCGTAGTGTCATAAAAAGGTTTTTGCTTTTTTTTTTCAACGTCGAAATGAATTTCAATTGAAGAGGAGCATTGCAACGGGAGGATTTGGATGTACAGACCGACGTCTTGTGATAACGACACAACACGGAGTTCACGTAACTCCCCGTCGGCGCCAACTCGGAGCCGAGGAGATATCTCCGCGAGTCCGACCCGCCCTCTCTCTCTCTCTCTCTCTCTCTCTCTCTCTCTCCCCCCCCCCCCCCGAGGCGACATTTCCGCACGCGAGCGAGTGCAGTACGTATTAGCGTAATCTTCTTACCTTCTCGTCGACACTGCTTCTGCGCCGCACAGACGTCGCGCGTTCGTGAAAATGGGATGTGGTTAGGATTGGTGGGAGGTGGGGGGATAGAGAGAGAGACAGAGAGAGAGAGAGAGAGAGAGAGAGAGAGAGAGAGAGAAGAGAGGCTGGGGGCGAGGAGCAGGTGGTAGTAAGAAGTGGATGAGAATTATCGCGAGGCAAATTGAAGCCATCATGTTGTCATAACGACCACAAATTGGACCTCGCGCCGCGCGCAATTTGGCGGCAGAATCGCAGCATTGGCGCCAGATGTGGAGGGAGAGAGAAGGGTGAACCTTAAGAAGTTTAAGGAGGTAGTAAAAAAAATCATATTACTTCTATTATTTCGTGATTTTTTTGTTTTAAATTAATTCATAATTTAAACACGTTAAATAATTTATAAAAGTTATTGTAGTTAAGCAAGTACTTATTGAAGTTATACTTATTTAGGCACGTTATGGAAAAAAAATAATGGGAGTGAATTTTTACATTACGCGCGCACCATGAAACAAAATTTTCACACGATTAAAAAAAAAGGCTGCGTACAAAAATAAGATACATGAAAGTAAAAATTATATTTATTTGACTTAAATTTTATACTTTAGTGACTGATAATGAATATTGGTCCATATCATTAAAATAATTTATTTATTGTGACTAATAGTGATTTAAATTGTGTTTATAAACTTTTTCAAGTGTGTTAATGTAAGTGAGGTTATGTTTCCGTAAGTATAATTTGTTTGCATTATAAATTATATATATAATTATTATTTAATAAAATAAAAGTTAATAAATTAATCATTAAGCACATTTATTGATTTACGTTAACAAGTAAATTTTTTCTCGATTATTATACAAAATTAAATAATTAGTTTTATACACATTTTATATAAATATTAAATACTGATAATCCATTTAATTTTTAAAATTTAATTGAATTATAGGCCTACTTTACCAACGGTATAAATAATGTCTCTTCAGTACTTTTATTATTTTATATCTATTTTTTTTTGCATGCGAAATTTAAGTTAATTTTTAACTACGCTAAGTTAGTTTAATTTCAAACGCGCGTACATAATTACAAGCACTCATTTTATAAAAGATTTTTATGAACTTAAAGGTAAATGAAAACATGTTTTGTACAGTTTTCGATTAACAGTTCGTATGTAGCCTTCGCCTTAAATTATTAATTTTTAGTACACAATTCATTTAAAAAAAAAATAGGTTAATGAAAACCACATAAACCTGAGTTTTTCAGGGTTTTAGGAAAAACTAATTTTCTTCGATTTATTGATGATATACTAACAATAAAATGTTTAAGGTGAGGGCTACATACCAACAATTAATCAAAAACTGTATACCACACGATTAAATGATGTCAGTAGCCTACATGCTAGAATTACATAAAAATTTGTCTTTCTAGTTCATAAAAAAACATTAAAGTATGGTTATATCATGAATTTATTTTAAATCATGAATAAAAACATCATAATTATAGAAGCAAAATAATTTAGACCTGCGCGCTAATGATTGTTTGCATTCGATTATTCCAAACGGTTTCGGTATTAATTTTCGGGAATCTATTTTTTGGTCTTGATTATTTCATTAAATAGTCCCTATTTAAGTGCATTAATTGTGGCTCTTCTGTTTCCGTTAGTAATATAATTTTCATGCATGTGGAACTAAAATCTAACACAGTAAAAGCCCATTTGTAGCGGGGAAATAACATTACCTACTAGTAAAATGATACGTTTTACATTCATGCTAAGCACCTAAAAAAGTGGGGATTTTTTTTTACTTTAACGACTTTTATTCAGTAACAGTAAACAAATATAATGATTTAACTTAAATAAAATTTACTAAACAAATTTTTTTCAAGAAATGTAACCATTGATATTTTCTCTGGGGAAATTATATTCTTTTAGCATTGAATGGCTTTCAAATTAGAGTTGAAATTCTCTGTGTATAGGAAAAAAAAAAACTCTTCACTCCAAGTATAAACGCGTAGAATATTAAATAAAACCAACCAATATCGTTTGATTAAATTTTTACACCACAACTCTTTAAAATCTTACATTTGTGCACATAAAAGCCCATGCAGTTTTCTTTCGGACGTGGCGTCCAGATTCGTAAAGTTCATTAAATTAATCTGAAAGGTTTTCACGAGACAATCGGTGAGTCCAAGCGTTCATTAGATACTATTCCTGAATCCTAATTCTCGACAGTTTTGAAGAGATCGCGTCGTCCTTTCAAAGTATACCTAATCCTTTTCCTCTCGGTCTCTCGCTACTTTTCTTTGAATAACACATCTGTTGTTCCTTCTTGGTAGCTACCGGTGACCCCGAGTCGGGCGGCGCCGAGTCCGCCTAATCGCCTTAGCGGTCCCGCGGGGGATTCCGGGGGGGGGGGGGGGGGGGGGGCGAGAGCCCAGGAATTAAGTTATCGGGCAAGTAACTCTTTCTCTCTCTCTCTGTGTGGTACGGTGCTGAGGCGGTGACTATGCTGGGTTGGTGGCGACCCCAGCCGCTGGTCGTTGCCGAAGCACTAACACCTTCCCGATCAAACAAGAGGGTGTGATCCCTAACAGTTCTGTTTAAATTATGCCCTGGAATGTAAATAAATCGAACTGGAAGTTTCTCCCCCCCTACCCCAATAGGGAGCATATATGGGAGGATGAACGTGAGAATGCCAGCTGTAGGTCGGAATAATCTATGTGTCTCCCCCTCCCATCCTCTACGGACCACCGGCCCGGATCACCTCTCTAGTAGGTGGCACCCTCAATCATTTTGCTTCCATGGTTTCATGTCTATGCCCATAATTTTTAATACAATCATAATATAACTATTTAATTCTTATTTACTTAATTTTTTTTTAGAAAATTAGAGGTAAATGTTTTATAACAACCCTAGTGTGAACTAAGCGCATATGATCGTGTTTAAAATTAACCATTTGTGTATATAGCCTTTTTCGTGTACTATTTATATCTATATCATTAATAAATCGGTTTTTTAAAAATTTTTAGTTTCCTCACAATCTTAAAAACTTAAAGGTTTTCAGGGTTTTGTAAAATCGAAATTTTTATTGATTTATTAGTCAGATAATAATTTAAAACTGTGTACAACACGATTTTATGGTCGGGTTTACATAAAAATTGACTCCTAAATTTTTAAAAAAAAACTATCAAGTAAAAAAAAAAAATTATAAATTTATTAGACATTTTATAAACGATTAACTTAAGTTACACTGTGAATGTATCAGAAATAACGAGGAAAGAATACGGAATGCTAGAAGCCAAATAACTCGGGACACCAGCCACGGGAGGGAGGGAGCGACGGCGGGCACAGCTGCGCGCTGCAGATTGGCCGCGCCGCTGCTTCCTCGAGAGACGCTCCGGGGGCGCCGCTAACGAGGCCCTCAGCCCCTCCCGCGGGTCTGGAGAGCGCGCGACGGGACCCCCGACTGTCCCTGCACGTGGCGCGAGGAGCGATATCCCAGCACGCGTCAGTCGCGGCGACGTCACACCACCGCACGAGTGCTTCGCTTTTTTTTTTTTTACCATCCCGACAAGCGATTAATGAAGTTTGGCACGAAAAAAAATATATTAGTGGTAGCTTGGCGCTTCTGGGTTGTAGCCGCGTACTCGAAGAATAATAATTCACCGACGCGACGTTTCGGTTCGACATTGCAGTCGTCATCGTCGGGGAGCAGAGTAGGTAACTAACTGCTCCCTGATGATGGCGACTGCAATGTCGACCGAAACGTCGGTGAATTATTCGCCAAGGACGCGGCTACAACCCAGAAGCCAAGCTACTTCAGACAATGGCCGTGAAAGCCTGCGAACATTATATAAAAAAAAATATTACTTTTAGTTAAAGATTAGTGTTTTTATATTTAAAAGTACAGCAGGTCCATAAAAAATGACACAACTACAAATTTTAATAGTATCAACTGTAATGTAAGCGTAGTAGAGTTTCGGTTCAAGGTCACAATTATAGAGTAACTCAAACAGTTTTAGATAAGCGCGTGCACGAGTACTGCTTTGTTGTTTTTTTTTTTTTCGCTTGCAGCGCCACCCACGCAAAATGGCGACTCCTGGGCGTAAAACAGTCTGTGTTCTGCGATTAGCTAAGAGTGAATCTGTTATCTCAGAATGGAGTCCCTCCTCACTGGAATCTCTTTGTACGAGAGTGGTTGGACGTCGAATTCCATGACCGTTGGATTGGTCGTAATGGTCGAGACGACAGAGCTCTTTATTTCGCTGTCCTCCACGTTCAACAGACATAACGCCATGCGAATTATTTTCTTTGGGGCTTTATAAAAGGTCGTGTATACGTTCCGCCAGAGTTTAGACACAGAATTGAACAGGCTATTGCTTCCATTACTCCGGAATTGTTGACCAAAGTGTGGGAAGAATTGGACTTTAGGTTGGATGTGTGTCGTATAACTAAAGGTGCACATATTGGACATTCGTTAAAATAAACAGATTAGTTTACCTTCAATTTGATTGATGTAAATAGTCTAAATTAAACTGTTATAATATTCCATTGAAATTGGGATATTCTTTTATGGACAGCCTGTATTGTAAATCACTAACAGCTAACTAACATTTGCTGTCTTCAGCAGTTTATAATTTATTGTAGGGTTCACGGTTTAGACAGATGACTAATAATTTGTGGCTTCGCTTTTAAAAACATTTTTATGATATCGTATGGTGACGATCATTAAGTAAAAAAAATTTGGTTTAAATATTATACATGAAAGCGAAAAACTTAATAGGTAGAATCAGCAGAGAAAGTTATTAATTTAATGTTTTCAATTAGAGAAACTATATTTCGAATCGATTTCCACTACAATTTTTGGAGGTAACGTCTCTTCGACCTTCTTTGTACAACCAAACAACGCAAAACTTAAATTTACGAATTTTCCCTCCTCCAATTCAGTGCGTATGGATGATTGCAATTCTTAAAACTTCTGAGATTAGTTTCGAGATCGTTTAAGCAATCGTTTAAAGCAATTTAATTTTAGCCATCAAATAGTTCATGTCGTAAATTCACCGGGTGCCAAGAGTGCGAACACACAGCCAACGTACCTGTGAGCCCGCCCGTTGGTTTTTGGTGCTCTTCTGAGCGCGACTCCGTTATCATCCAGCAGGTCGAGAGCCTTCGAGAGGCCTTTCGGAGCGCAAGTGATGACGGTCCTCTAGGCGAAGGGAGAAGGAAACCAGATCATGCGATCATGGTTCGAAACCTACCGGCTCCACGTCCTGGGTTTTATAACACTTAAAAAATATATTTAAAAAAAAGAACAGCACAGCTAGTACCCGTAGCGGCAGAACCTAGAGCTATCTGTGACGTCATCCATCATGGCCCATACCTTCGGACCTCTTTATCGCTGCACAGCAGCAGACATTGTAATCAAAATGGCGGTCGTGACGTCATACAACGTGGCAGTCAACAGCAGACGATCGCTGCAGACGAAATTTGGGGTGGGGAGGTATGGCTGGTCTTGAGGGCGTAACATAATTGATCCCTTGCACACATTTGGCGTACGATAATTTCTCTTCATAACCCTTCGGCGCACCATTATTCTCACCACAGCGCACCATAATTCCGACACGGCGTGCCGTTATTATCGCGCGTACCATAGAAACGGAGTCTAACGCCCACGCTCCCCAGATGGGTTCTTGCAAGGGTGGGTGAGGGAAAATGAGGGGTGGGGGTTTAAATGAAGGGTGAAATTAGGCCAGGGTAATGCAAGCCCCATTCGGCGCCCGCTGCTAGACACTACCCGCCAAGACAGTCGAACCGAGAGGAAGACGTTCGCCGCACCGAGTGGTTCATCCGAAGATCCTAGTGGAATGGTAAGACCTGAAGAGGACACGTTACCAAAGGGAATGGCGAAGAAGGCACACCATACGCGACAAAATGCAGACTAGGTGATTGCTTGCGGTGATGAAACCGTCTTTCGTATGTAGACTGCTTTGTTCTGACAATAATAAAAAAAAACTTGGAATAATTATGAAATATGTTTCTGTTCCTCAGAGTACAGATGGTAGAATTTTTTTTTGTAAAATTCTTACATGATTTATATTTTAGGATTACCCAATACAAAATTCACTATCAATAGGTATGCAGTTTGTTAAAAATAGCATGAACATAAAAGTCAAATGTCGTCTTGCTGGCTACAATATAGTTTTTTTTTTGTTCGTTCTATAGTTGATGATTATGAAACCTTTGAACTTTTAGGAATTATATTTTGCTTAAGTCATTTTCTATAAATAAATCCAGGTTGATCAGGATTCCATCGACAAACGTAAGCTGCAGTTCAATCTCGAAACACTAAGTTGAACACACCGTACACGTGGTCTTAAGTGCTGTACAAGGCTGTTATACGCATTTAAATTTAAAGCTGAACAATTTTTTTATATTTAAAATAATAGATAAAGTATTCAATATGGAATACTGACTAATAAGCACATACACCTATTTATAATCTTAATCCAACATCGAGGTCGCAATCTCTTCTGTCGATATGAACTCTCAAAAAGAATTACTCTAATATTTATAAATAAATAATCCAAAAAACATAAAAATTAAATAAATTAAGATCTACAGGGTCTTATCGTCCTATAAAGAAATTTAAACATTTTAACTCAAAATTTAAATTCGTAAAATGATTTCATTGACATAATTGGTGATGACACCATTATTTTCTATAATTTAAGATTTTATTTCGTAAAGAAACTGACCTGATATTTTGCAGTCTAATTCTGGCACAAACTGTATAATGGACGATACTGACTTACTAAGGAAGGGAATTAAATGAACAGAACGTATATTTCAAGTATGGTATCGGACTAACTCAGTTTAAATACGAACCATATAAAGTGGGTTTTATTTGGCACCAGAATCCTCTCACCTTTTCACGTTAAGCTCACTTATAGCTAGCTCTAACTTTTTTTACCGTTCCTCAATATTTACGGTATGCAAAACAGGCGCGATATTGCCGTTGGATGGTTATAATCACGAACATTTCCCAAAGGTGAAAAATTCACATTTAAATATCGAAAAATTACTGAAATTAAAATTTTAAAAATCTGTTTGAAATAAAAATGAAACGACAGAGATTGTCTTGCGGTTGCAATAAAAATAAAAGTTACATGACTTTGCGCCCCATAACTGTGCGAGAAAACAAAAGAAATCCGAGTGCGATATTCCGTTCTTGAAAAGGTTATTATAAAAAAATTACTATTGATTTCTTAGAAGGGTACTAATGATACATTTATTTTTATTGTATTTTCTTCTATTACTTCTTATAGCGTTTCAAATCCACATAATGAAAATAAGTTCATGTAATTCCGTTTTGCTGTGTATAACATATTTTAAAATTAATATTGATTGATATTTTTTTTTCATATAACCTAATTAGTTTACTTAAAATTGTTTAAAATGAAAAATATACAAATTAATGTGTTTATAATAAATTAGGTAAATGAGAAATTGTAATAGTAATAGTCCCAACTAGCAAGATATTTGTATTACAGTATTTAACGACTTACTTTCAAGACGGAGAAGCTAGTGATATTTTTTGTCTTTTAAAAGTATGTTTGAATAAGTGCAGTAAGAATACAAACGTTTTTATAATATTGTCAGAGAAAAAAATTATTATTTTTTAAAAGATCGATTTAACATTGAATATTATAAATGCATAAAACGCGTTGTTATTTTGTAATAGTGGGATATAATTAATGTATAATAAATACCTACTTTAGGAAACGCGGAAGTGCAGAACCAATCTCCCTTTTACTTTGATAAATTATGCCTACAGTATAAACTACATGAGTATTCGATGTGTATTTGTGATTAAGTGAAAAAAAGACATGTATCAATCTGAATCAATCCCTGTCTTACCTTTCACTTTGTCCACTTTGCAAAATATTCCCCAGGCTTGCTTTTCAAAAGATATTGTGATTTGTCTTTTCAAACAGAACCTCCGAGTATTCAAATTAGAACAACGCCGTCTTATAAAGCGAGGGTAGGTGGTTCGTTGCCTGACTCCAGAAACACTCATTTTGTTAGCACTTGGTCGGTGGGCCAAGTTGTCCGGAGGCCCCGCTGCCATAACCCGTGTGCTCATAGCGTACAAACGAAATATTTAACAAAAACAACAAAAATAGTGGTTAAATGGTATCTTCATTGTGAGCGTATGGGTATGACTAATGGCAGACATTTTTCACGAATAAATCTGAACGCCTATTAGACTGCAAAAAGGTATGTATACCCGCACCAACGGGTTCTTCCTTGTGATTGGCGGCCGTCTGCGAGAGAATTCGTTGCCTTATTCGACCGAGACACTCAGGACATGATTTGATTGCTTTCGCACTGAATTACTTTGATTGATGTTGTTACACATGTAAAGCAACTCACCCAGTCACGAAACACACACTAAGCTACAGTGTTTTAACTGTCCGCAGGTCTCGGAATCTTTTCACGATGTACATATGCATGCCGCTGGGTATGGCTGTGTGCGGGAGAAAGTCAGGAGTTCTTTATAGGACTGCGTATTTTTCGCGAAACAGTCTGAGCGCTCGTTAGAATGCAATAAAGTGTGCCCACGCCAACAGTTTCTCCGTTGTACTCGGCGGCCGTCCGCGAGAGAAGCCGTTGCCACCTTTGACCAGGCCAATCCGGGCGAGTTTTCTTCCGCACCGATTGGCTGTGATTTGTGCACCGACAAGTAGACAACGCACCTGGCGGAAACTCAGCCAATCGCGAAACACAGAAGATGCTACAATGTTTTAACACAAGACCAATCTCGAAATCTTTTCGCAAAAAAAAAAAAACATGCCCCTGGTTACTGATAAAAACAAGAAGTTACTGTTAAGATTTCTAGTAAGCCTATTTCGTCAAAAAAATAAGCTAATTATGTTCATCCTCGAACAAACATGAAACGTTATACTGATAAAAAAATCTTAACTATATACTTTTTTTTTGCTGTGAGATTCACATTTGTTAGCTATTGCGTAAATCATCACTGGGAGCCTAAATAAAATGATTATTCTTCCTAAGAAATTCCGATCAAATAAACAGAAGTTGAACTAGAGGTTGATATCCGCATAGCAGTTAAATTTCGTTGAAATATGGTTTAGCAGGAGAAACGTCTTTTTTTTTGGGGGGGGGGGGGGTGATGGGGGGGGGGGGGAGATGGAAGCGCACATGCACACACGCGCGTAGACACCTACACACAGACCAGAAGGTGATCTCATAAAGCCTTCCTGCGGAAAGCAGGCTGGAAAGTTAACGGGAAAGATGCCTGCGTTGACGACGCCGGCGCCAGCGGCGGGAGGAAAATGCGACCTCCGGGTGGCGCGCCTTGCCGCGAGGTGGCGGCGACATCCCTCCCATCAGGGCCGGCAGGGGGCGAGATGATGGTGCTTGCCATTCAGCTCTCGGACCCCCCACCACCTCCCCCCCTTGCAGGATGTCGTGCCCCCGGAGCCTGCGATCATTTCCTGCTCGCTTCGGCTCCCCCCCTTGATCACCTCTCGAGGCGCAGCTGTCGCCCCTACTGAACGGAAATTCTCCTCCTCCCACCCTCCTTCTTTTCCTTCAGTGCTTTGGGGAAGGCCACGGCACGACTTGCTGGCATGTCATCGATGGCTAGCAAAAGGGGGCGTCTTGATGCACTCTAATGTTGCTCGCTTCCGCATACCTATATGTTGCTTTTTCCCCTCAAGGAACTACAGTACTTCGACCTATTGCAACACATATAGTTTTGCTGACTGTTAATATTATTATTTAATAATTGCTCTCAAGTCTAAGATAGCCAACTTATTTGAGAGTAACGTAAGCAGTCACATATAAAATATATTGTGGTACGGTATACGGTATCCTTTTTTTTTTCCAACCGTACAAACGACTTACTGGTGAATTAAACCATGGGGCATTTTTGAAATAAATTTGCATCATGTAAATATGTAAAACTGTGTTTATTGCTGTACCCTTATTAACACTAACACTCGTACGCCTCTCAAATTACGAGTACATTAACATTTTTCTATTGTGAAGACTCTTTCAGGAGTTAGATAAACATTTTTTTTTGTATGCAGAGAAGCAAACAGCAGAATCTAAATAAACAAAATATATTCTACGCAAAATCTTTCTAGATTCTAGACGTATTTCGAAACACATCTAGTAAAATTACAGTCAGAAAAAAATTAGAATGTTAAAAAAAAAGGATTAACTAGTTTTCCAATGGAAATATTCACAAACCAACTCAAATCGACCTTTTTTTCACCTTTTAAATTTTGTCGGGATGTTATTTCCTATTCTTTTAATTTTCTCGTTTTATTTTAAAATATTATAATTTTCTTAGGATTACTATAATGAACTAAATATCTCATTAACATTTCTCTCCTGAGCCAGTTAAAGCCTCAACACAGGTTATTGAAGTATCGTTGGTTTGTCGGTACGGTAAAGCTGTAAGACATGACATGATGGACGGTATGGGACAGGTTACGAAATCGACACCTCGGTCACGTGAGCTAAACACCTGTGCCAGGAAGTAAGTGTAGCGGTGTTCGGTTGATCTATCTGCCCATTATAAACTGCATTATAGATTCGCGGAACATTTAAAAAAAATGTGCCTCAAACGAGCGAGTTCTTCTTCCTACAGTTCCCGATGACTGGACTGTTGTAGAAAACCACTCCGCTTTCAGGCTACCGAGTTCTGTGATCCGCTGCAAAAAGGATTTAAGTGGAAGGAAAATTATTCATGTGAGTTTTTGTTGAATACAATTAGATTAGATCCACATAAACGTACGAAATAAAACAAGACAAAATTATTCATGTTTAATATTTGAATACTAATCATCATCAACTGAATGAAGTAGAAACTTAAAACACAAATTAAACAGAATCATTTTTTTTTTGCAAAAAATTACATACTTACATACTTTTTTTTAAGTTTAATTGTATCTACATACACTTCCGTAACCAGCAATAAGTCAGTATATTCACATATAGGCCTAAATAAATTTAATTAATAAACCTACTAATTAATTAAGTTTAGTTAATATTATCGAATGATATAAATTGCTGGTTACTTTTGTGAATATCCCTGGACAGTTTTGTAACCAGTACATTTTGGGGGACTTGGTCCTGGGTGAGGGGTTGTCGCCGACAGTAGATAGGGTTTGGGGGGGGGGGGAATTTGTTTCCAGTTGAAATATTTAAACTTCCTGCGGCGATACCAAGCCGTAGTCTTATTTCGCAGGGGGGCTGGCGCGAGGGCAATATCCAGCAGGCCATGTGCTGCATCTGTGACGTCACCCCGCGCCCCGCCCGGCGGAGCGAGGCGCGTTATGAGGACGGAAGACACCGGCAAATTGCCCAAAAACTTTTTTTGAAAGACGGTTGGGGGGGGGGGGGGGGTGAAGAAATGAGGAGGGGAGGAGGATACTCTGGATACTGCTTCGTGCCGCGATAACACCAGTTGTGTGTGTGTGTGTGACTCGTTACGTGCGCGCCATGCTGCGAGATGTGCGCGGCTGGAGCAACGTCGCAGTCGAGTTATAAGCAGGTTATTTAAAATACGTCACTGGAAGGAAATAACTTGCAAACCAACGGGAAAAATGAAATATTCTGTTCAGATATAAATATTCTTACAGTGAATATGTCTTATAAAGTATATTTAGTTTCTACATTTTAAGTTTAAAAGTTCACAAAGCCAAAGGGAAACTTTAAAGTATTAACTTTTTAATGAATTTTAACAAGATGGGCAGAATTTTAATAAACTACCTGTATAAAAATCAGGTACAAAGGCAAAAAGAAGGTTTTCGTAATTTTTCAAGTCTTTTTTCACTTTTAACTGAGCCGTTATATTACATATATAGTTTAATTTTTTGTTTGTTTTGAAACGGAATTATTCGATAGTTGATGTAGCTGCTCTGGTTATGGATTCTAGCGGTGGGTGTGGAAACTATGTGTGATTCGCGTCCAGAAATTTAGTCGAAAACACTATTTTCTTATCTTTATCGTGCTCGGCATTATTTTTATGTTATTCTACATTAAAGTGTGTGTGAAACGTGAAAAAAAAATTATTCTTGCAAGGAGTTGAAAGAATAAAGGGTAGAATAAAAAAAATCATGATTTACGTTCCATGTACACTGTTAAATCCGTTCTGTGTTACTGTAAAAACTTAAATTATTAACTACAATGTTTTTCTGAACAATTTTTCATACGACCAACCATAACTGCAAGGGGTTGAAAAAAACAAGGGTTGGCTGACAAAAATCATAATTCTATTCATAGGGAAAAAATCGAAATCATACAATTTGTGCATTATTCTTGTAATGTTTTATCGAAAACTTTGTCTGAAAATTTTTTTTATGACAACCCATTGTTGCAAGGGGTTGAAAAATAAAGGGATATAATTATTTAAAAATTAATAATTTTGTACCATGACAACTGTTAGATTCATTCTGTTTTTATAAAAACCTTAAATTATCTACAACTTTAATCAAAATAAATTTTTATACCAACCATTACTACAAGGGGTAGAAAAAACAAGGGTTTAAGATTTAAAAAAAAACGTTTAGCGCCCTTCGTAGGCACATTTAATTCGTACAGATTGTGTATTAATCTAATAATTTTTATTTGAAACTTTCGTCTGAAACAGTTTTCGATTAGACGAACTTATTGCTGCAAGGTTTTGAAATGATGAGGGGTATAATTAAAAAAAAAAATTCATAACTCCCTTTTTAGGTGCATTATCAAATCGGTTTGTAACGCGCTATCGTTTATCTAGGAGTTGCCTGCCTTCACCCCGAATTGAAGCTGAAGATTTGCGTCCCGGTTTTGCTGATGCGTAGCCTTGGTGCACCGGGACTGCGCAACCAACGGGACTTAGAGATCAAAACTCCCCCGGGTTTTTCAAGCGTGTGTCCTGCGGACTCGAAACTCGGCGGTGGTGTTCCTTGCATTGTGGCGTGTTCGGCCCGGGCGTGACCTGATGGGGTTCGTCAGCTAGAGCTGGTTGTAGAGACACGGCCGGGAAGGCAATGGCGGAGCAGCCCTGAGAGAGCACGCGCCGCGCGTCGCGACGCCGAGAGACGCCCCTCGCTAGGGCTAATCTGCGGCGGGGCGCAAATGAAGATCGATGGCGCGGCGCTGGCTGTAGGCGGCGCTCGTCCGCGGACACGCCGCGCCGTCTGGATCATTCCAGGAACCACCGCCGACCATCCATCTTCCCCCGGGCTGTCAAGGATCCACGCAAGGCGGGGGGATTAAACACTCACTTCCTTTGTTTTCTTTTTATTTCGCGACGGCCCAGGGCATTCGCCTTCTTGTGTAGCATTCAACAATTCCAGCGAATAATAATAATACCTTCAAAGCCTTTTCCATTAACACGGAGGAAAGTGATGAATTGCCCCTCTTTTCTGTTCTTATAATAGGCATTATTGCACCTGATGAAGCTTACTTTTGAGGGGGAGATTTAAGAACAGAAGGACGTCATAATTGTTTAAACATTTTCATGCCATTAATTTTTTTTTTATAAAAGGGAAATTTGCTTTCGTTAAATTAGAGATGCCGGATGGGAAAAAGCGTAACTGTGAAACGCGAATGATAAACGTAATTTCCGCCCTCCCCTGCTCTGAAAATCGCCCAGGAGTTTCACCCCTGGATAAAGTCCTTCCCAAAAATTAACCGCAGTAGCCAATCACTATTAACTTTAGGCATTCTATTTAATTACATGATATAACGAACTCCCAATTTTGAAAATTAAATACTTGATGGGCTAAAATTACTATAGGCATAAACTATATAAATAAGGTGTAGTCAACAAAGGAGGGATTTGAATTCCAACAGACACCTCTCTTCATTCTCATAAGTGGCATATACATGAGCCAAGTGTCTCAGAAACTTGAGGTCATTTTTTGTCAATAATAAGAATGCGATACGGCCAAGTAAAAAAAAAACTTATGATAAGCATACAGAACGAGTGTCAAGTGGTTCGGAGCCCATATGTTCCTGGAGGTACCATCGCCCTAACCCTCTGTGAGTAACGGTGTGACGTTCAACCTTATCAAACAAACATTGTCCATTCTGTATTGGTTGTTAGCTGTGTTCGACAAGAAAAAAATGTCTTTCGTGATGTCGAAGAAATACTGCGGGCTGTATTCTACATTAAAACTGAAAACCACACATTAGAAAGATTTCCAGTCTGTACATTTTTGAAGTTATACTTCTTTAGGCTCGTTATGGAAAAATTATGAGAGTGAATATGCAAGAGGCGCGCGCACCAGGCAACGAAATTTTCTCAGGATGATTAAAGGCTACATACATTAAAAAATCTTACACATTAATAATAATTAAATGTACTTTTAAATCTTTTACTTTAGTGATTGATATTGAATACTAGTCCATATCATTAAAAAAAATATTTATTTTATTTATAAACTTTTTCAAGTGTATTTATATAAGTGAGGTTATGTTCATATGTATAATTCATTTTCATTTTAAATTATAAATTATTACATTATTATTTACAAATAATAAAATTAATAAATTAAAATAAACATTCAGCATATTTCTTTATTTTTTTCATCAATGAAACTATCGCAATTATTTCACTAAATTAAAAAAAAAATCTTTTTATACGCATATTTGTATTAATTTTGAATACAGAGCATTAAATTAATTAAGTTTTGTTAGAATAAATTTAAAAAATAGTTCTGTATCTTAAACCAAAAAGAAGTATAACTTCTAACGCGCGTACATAAATAAGTACACACAACGTTTTTTACCGCCTGATGATCGAACATATTCATGACCAGATGAAATTCCTCAGCAAAAATTTGCTCAAATTAATTTTCACTTCTATTATCTTACGAATGCTTAGCGATATGAATGGGAAAAGTTTTACAACGAACGTAAAAGTAGGCGATGAGCCGCGGAGTGGAATGAAAAAAATAAAAAATCTCTGGCGAAAGACGGATCTCACCAGAACAATTTTTTATTTTTTTATTTTTTAAATTCATAACGCGTCAACCGATTCACGGCTGGAATGCCGCGCGTCCTGAAACAGCATGTTTTTCCCCCCCGAGCCCGCCCGTGCGCTGGAGCGCGCCGCACGCATGAGTTCACCCGGGCCCGAACAGAGAGAGAGAAAGAGAGAGAGAGAGAGAGAAGAAAGTTTAAACTCCTCCTCCCCCCCCCCCTTTCCTTCTACAACACGCAGCCAAGGAAGCCGAAAGGCGCCTGGTGAGAAGCTGCTTCCGTTGTGTACCAACTGTCGAGCATCTCTCCCCCCCCCCCTCCTTGTAAATCCTCTTCCCCCTCCTTCTGCGCCGTGCGTTTTCTGTGCTTCCCGAGCTGCGTGTCTCGGTGATTCATGGCTCCGAAAAGTAGGGAGGGGTGAGAGGTGGGTGGGGGGAAAGGATGGGAGGGGAGGGGAGGGTTTTTTTTTAGATCCCGTCGAATCCGGCGAAAACTCCGGCGGTAATAACCGGAGGCCAACCCACATACCCCCCTCCCCCCCACCCCTCCTCAAAACCCTTCTTGACGCGCCGATTTCGCATGGATGCGCGCGAGAAAATCCTCTTCCCCGGGATATTTCGCCGCCGCGTCAACTACGCCGACATTCCTCGCCGCGAGGAAGCTGCCTGCTCACGCACACGCACGCACACGCACGCACTCTGCCGACGCTCGCCGGGTTCCCTCCGTTCGGGAAACAACAGCTGCGGCGCGGCATTTCCGGGCGACGCTCGCGCCCGGCGCTGGAACACGTCGGACGAGCGAACTAACGCCTCTCGCCCGCCCGGACACACGCACGGCGGGAAGAGCTCTTCTGGAGAACACACGCGATCTAGCAGCTGCCCAGGACAAGGACGCAAGTCTGTAGGATTCTCAAGGATGGCCGCGCGGAAATTCTCAGGGAGGGGGAAGGGGAGGCGAGAGTTTTGCGCGCGTGTTTCTGGACAGGATAAAGTTCGCAGACTTTCACGGCCATTTCCTGAAGTAGCTTGGCTTCTGGGTTGTAGCCGCGTCCTTGGCGAATAATTCACCGACTTTTCGGTCGAAAATGCAGTCGCTATCATCAGGGAGCAGAGTAGGTAACACAGGACACTGATTAATTTAACACCTATTGCATGTGTAATTTTATCTTTATATCCAAATGTGTAATTTAACACGCAGTATTTGAATAAATAACGTAAACTCATGCTTTTTTAACCGAACCTTGTAGCACAGTTTGGTTTTCTAGAAATATTAGTGTAAAATGACACAAATTGTGCTAGTTTTTTTTTAAAATTACATGATAAATATGTAAAATTAGTAAACCTTAAGTAATTTTACGAATAATTGTACTGTATATTTTCCTTACAATCGTTATTGCATTAATATTTGGAGCATTGGGGGTTGGTTTTTTTCTGCTGTTGAACATAAATTTCCATTTACTCGTGGAACTACCGGAAAATGAAAAGTTTGGAAGAATTTTATACCTGTAGTAAATTATTTCCTTCCTAAATACCTACATCTCCGAGCAAACCTCTTGTTTCGAGAATGTACTGCAACACGTGGGACCCTCTTCAGCTGCGGAAAGCAAATACAGACAATGAAAAAGTTTTGGCAATGTATCTTATCTCAAAAATTTTCCCGGGTCAAAGCCGAGATGTTACATAAAAATGGCGCCTCAACAGTTTTGCCCATTATGGCCGACTCAATTCTAACTACACCAACTGCGGGGAGAAATGTGACATAGACCTTTATTGCTTCATTCCATAAGCTTCATCGTATAGTCTACTGTTTTACATAATTAAGTTAAAGAAAGTTCTGTTCTAAAAAAAGTAAAATAATGGAGAAAACTCATTGCCACTTCTGTTGGCATGTTTATTGCTCCAAACGCAAATTTATAGTTGGGAACGCAGTCTGCTTGATATTACTTTACGCAATAGTAGCGTGAAGTAATGGCTCTAGGAGTGACCGATAAGATGATAAATAATAACCCAAAATCTGCCTCCTGGCAATCAAAATAGTGCATAAAGCACTACTAATTTCTAGATAGGGCATTATATGAGCGATGTTCTCTCTGGAACAGGATCGAATGTGTTGAGAAATTAACAAAGATTCGGGCATATTCCTGCAGTGTAAATTATTTTGGGACTTTGTTCTGGGCCACCCGAAGAAGGAATTTCACTTATTCTTAGTTCGTCACGTACTTAAATTTCGTCGGTTTTGGACAATATTCGAACATTTATCATACTTATATTGTGGAGACAACGCATGCGCATCGAAGCATGTGAGCCATATGAACTTTTTTTCAGATTGTGATAATTGCTATATTTATTTTCGATACCGTGTAATCTCCAACGGCAAGTGGATCACAGACGTATATGTAAATGAAGATAAAGTAATGGAGACCCCTTCATGATTCTGAACGCAACTGGCAGTATTTAAAATTTAACGTTTTCGGAGCAATAAAGAAAAAGCTCACGTTTCTAAACATGAACTCGTTCCCGCATACTATACACTACCACTCCCACAGACGCCACGTAAGTTGAGTAGTCATATCACTCACCTCGAAATGGTAGGGGTTCGATTTCGATCAAGGTCTTCCCCAGACAGTGTTTACAGTGTTTTACACGTACCTAAACAAACCAACTGATAATACGTTTTAAGTAAATGTTGCTGGTTACTTCATGTTATGGTTTGAATTATCTCAGAAAATTTTTTATTAATTTTACTTATCCTTTCAAAATTATAGAAAAGGCGGAGTTATAAAAGGTTGAATAATTTATTTATTTTCATTCTGTCTCTGGTATGTCTAGGCTATGACATTTATCAGGTTTACTTTGCATGTACCTAGTTAGTAAAGATGTATGTTGTTAAGTGTAAGACAAGGCGGTACGCCTTAACTTCGCCACTTAAAATAAGGCAATAAATAAATAAATAAATTATGAAGTATTCAGTGGCATCTCCTTTTAACGTAAATTTTAAGTTCTGTAATACATTTAGTTATCCATATTGGAAAAAAAAAATTTGGAACACGTAAGATAACTTGGCAGCTAATTACGCCAAAACGTATGCAAGTGATCTTTAATTATATTTTGTGCCTGCCAATTTATTAAAAAAAAAAGGTCTGCATGTTTAACAGTATGTAAAGTGAATATAAAATTACGACGTGAAACGGGACTTACATCCTTACAATCACCCGTTACACAAATATGCAAGCAGCTCCTGGATCCTGCCAGCGAGCAGAAACAGGGGCGAGGGGGGACGAGGCAGTTAGTTTGTCCCTGCGGACGCCAAAGCAAGGACGGACGGACAGAGTAGCTGACGTCGGTTGTTGGACGCTCGTCCACCGCGAGCGAGCGCTCCGGAACGGGACAATGCGTCATGGCGGGTGATGGGGGGGGGGGGGACAAAGGGGCGTGCACACAGGCACGCACCCGGGGTGCTCCGAAGGGACTAGAGACACCTCCCCCACAGACGTGATGAATAACGCCGCCAGCACTCGCGCGGGTGCCCTCGGAACTACACACACACACACTAGGCCTCTCTTCCCCTCCTCACTCACCCGTTTTCCCGCGCGATTGTCACCAGCTTTTGTGCCCGTGGCCCGTGACAGACAGACAGCGCTGCGGCCGCAACGCTCAGCCCGCGGCAAACTTCATTACCACCTCTTACCCCCTCCTCCTCACCCCTCATGCAACACCTCTTACCCCCTCCCCTTCTGGCATGTGGACCTAGCGGTGACGTCATCGGGCAAAGGACAGAGGAGTGTGTGTGGTGCGCGACTCCCCCCCTCCTCCATCACCGGACCGGGTGATTAAGGGGACTCGCGCGGCAAACAAATGAAACACACACAACGCCGCCCTTTCCCGACCGAGCGAAGGGGGTTTGTTCCCCTGGAGACCGCTGGCTACTGCGGGCGAACACGTGAGTACACACACTCTCCACTTCTCCCCGGGGAACGACACGGTCAGTCGAGCCTGATTACTAGGTTCAAGTCTTTCCAGCACGCTCGTCGAATTTCAATGAACCTTTCATTTATATATGTGTATATACATATATATGTATGTACACACACACAAGTGCACACTTTCGACATGGGTGAACGGGAATAAAAATCTACAGTGCCCCACGCCGTCAAATAACTATTGCCTTCACGCTCGTCAAAAAACGAAACTTCACGGACTGGTTCGTAGTTATTTCGTCAACTCATTTAACTATGAGTTGACTGTGAGTTTGGAAAGCTACTTGACAGTTAAAATTTGACACGTAAATCTGCGATTCGACAAGGCTTTCGACCCGTTCTAAATGACACGGAGACTGATCTCACTGAACAGAGTTTCTACGGACCAATGAGGATTATCTCGGTAATGCTGGGCTCTTCCGGTAGCACTGAGAATTTTCAGAATAATGTGTGTAATGTGCAATTGACATATCTGCAAACACAGGTGCTAAGAAATAAAAATTTTCTTCTTGGATGATATTTAATCAATAAATCTTCTGAAAAAAAAACAAAGTTTATTAGTTTACAGGAACTGTTCAAAGTCCTCTTTTATTCTCGAATGTAGTTCCTTAAAAAAAGAAAACTTAATTTTTTGAAGTGAAAACTCTTTGGTGAGAGGGCTACATTTTCCGAGCGTTACGAAAATTCCGATCATATGAGGGTAATAGTTAGGTACGTGATGGAGGAACCGTTACAGAGGGAGCCGGCAGGGGAAAGGTAAAAATGACGCAGAAGTGAAGCTACGGAATTCTCGTAACGCTGCGTGTGTTTGTCTACTCCTTTTTCGTAACGGCTGACGATTGACGCTACCATATTTATTTTATGTAAAGTATTTACATTTTATATATTCGTGTGGAAAAGAGTTATTGATTTGTCGATTAACTTTATAGGTATTCGTTTTACGTGAATAGTGTGATTTAAATTGGCGTCTAGACTTAAGAGATTAACTTAATAAGTGTAATTTTTTTTGGTATGTGAACACTGTGATTTGAAATGTCAAAATGACTTATATACTTGTGAGATAGTCTTTATAAGGGTAATTTATGTTCGATTTGAGTGTTTTTTTTTTCTTTCATTTTATTTAGGAGGAGAGCGTGATTTGACATCATGCATAAAAATAATAAAAGGACAAAAGCAGATTAGTGGTATTATCAAAGGCAACGTTGAAAAAAAACCCGCCAAAACGTGGTAGTGAACGGAAGCAAAAATTCAGGAAACAGAATTATTTATTTTTTTTTTTTTATTTGAACATATCCGCATCCTTTCTATTCTCAATTATGATATCTTGTTCAATACAAAAATACTAATAATTTATCTCTTTCTTTACCTATCAAGCAAGCGTGGAATTCACGCACACTTTTTTTTTTCCTTTGGAAGATGTGATCTAAATAAATTCAGGGACAAAAACTCATCTTTTCATATGAACCTTTATGATTTTTTTCAATGAAAGAAATCCTTAGAAAAATTTAATCTCAACCGCGTATTTTTAAAGTTTCAATTACCTATCATATTCTCATCCTACTTATTACATCGTTATTTTCTGATAGGATTATGTGAGTATAAGGTATATTATATAAAGCATTTTTGATGAAAATATACAAAGTTTTTCACTATATATACTCTTGAAATTTTTAACTGTTCGAATTGAGGTTGGCCAACTTTTTAAATGACGGAAAATTGTAAACACGATTTTCTGGCGGGAGAGCAATCGCTCTTTCGTAATTTGATTTTTTCCCCTCCCAGTTTTAGTATACCAGGAATTATTGGCGTTTTTATACGGTACGGAAGTGAAAAGTTGGAAAAACACATGTGAACCATTTACTAAACGAAGGATTTTCCGAAAACGTTTTCAAGTTTTTTTTTTGTTTATTTATAAGTAAAAAATTTATTCCTTGAGTTGGGTCATTAGGAACTGAAACACACTTTGCATTCTTTAAAAAAAACTCCAGTGTTAGATTATATTCCCGAACAGCACATATAGAGTGTATTTATAATTGTATTGAAAGTATCAGGCTAATTTAAATATAAAATTAGATAAACATTAAAATTGTATTTGATACATGGCAATTTTATCAGTGATTGGGTGCCACGAGTGGTCTGCTCTTAGCAACCGGCTCACCTGTTCTCGTCAAGACAACCCCTACTCTATAGCCCGTTCATGCTTCCTTTGCAGTGTGCATTTTATTAGCCATTTCTTTCTCTTTCCAATATACGTTTTCTCCCATTAGCGCTATCTTTGTTTCGGTCTGCTCTGTTGCCAGATGAACGACATAGAGTAGAACAGTTTTAGACACAAATTTATATCATTAGGATAATTGTTTTAAAAAATATAGCTGAAACATTATAAAGGAAAAAATTTAAAAGAGGATTTTGGAAATACATTTTCTTGTTGTATTTCATCAAGAGTGGCATCTGATAACAAATTATTTTGTTTTACTTTAAAGGCTACATAAAATGTAAGACGCCATCTTGGTTTCAACCATTTTCGTCAACAATTTTTTTTAAAATATTATTTAATATATTCAGTTCTGAATATGTTTGAGCATAGCCCATAAGATAAAGGATTTTTCTTGTTATTAATAGTGAACAACTCCACGAACCAGTTTATCCTGTAAAATAATAATAAGTGTTTATCATTTATTTATTTATTTATTCTTTTCAGATAGACGTTGGTCTTAGAGAAAAAAAAATGCACTTGAAAAACAAATCATGGTATTTTAATGCTGACAAGGCAAGTAGTATCAAGCAGTGAGCGTCGTTGACTCTGTGTTGCAGTCTAAGCGTGAGACACGCTATAACCTGTAACAATATTCAGGCTAGGGTTACTCCTGCCCCTTGTAGGTGCCGGGACGCCATAAACAATACCGGGTTGGTGCGCGAGGCAGCCAGCGGGAAGAAGAGGTCATCTGCAGGGGCCACTTACCATTAGTCCATGCCTTTGTTGGAAGGGTTTGTAAGGACGGATTGTGTGGGGTGGCGTCGGGACGGTTCTCATGAACAAGGCAGTGACAAATGGCTCTCGGCCGCCCGGCAAACAGAGACGAGATGGGAACCTCCACCCTCTTGAAGGGATTCTCGGCGGGGCGACTGGATCCCTCCTCCAGAACCCATCACGTCTTCCCTGCTGCTGTGATTTACTCGGCTCCCAGCCGGGGTGGCTGAGGGAGGCGGGTCAGGGGCCCTCTCGCTCGCTCCCGGCCTGTCTGAAGACAGATCCCCGGGTATAATGGACGTAAGTACTGTACACCTCAAGTTTCCACGTGCACGCTACCCTTCTACTTGGCGCTCTTGAGGTCCTTTCTCGACACGTTTCGCCATGGCTGTTTTGCCAAACGCCCAGCGTTCCATCTTAAAACAACTTTCTCTATAATTTACAATAAACCTGTAGTTCAGCTCTGGACGTATACCAGAGCCTTCGGAGGCACTTTGTACCATTAAAAGACGTATTAGACATTTTCAACTTATTTTTTTGTCGTGATGAACCTGCAGCCGACGTTCGTCAGGTCGAATCCAGACTCGCCTTGTATATGCATATGTAGAATTCCTGAAACAAAGGGAAAAAAATTAGTGAAGAAAACTGGTTCGTGATCACGGCTCACAGCGTTCGCTGCGGGAGAGAGCAGCACTACACTGCGCTTCGCCGCCTGGATGTGTGTATCTCTATGGTGTCGGTATCTCTATGGAGCGCGCACGCTCCACTGGCCTTGCCTCGCGCCGGCGGGGAATTCGGCCGGGCTGGCGATGGCGTCCCGATAAATAAGAGGAGGGGTGTGGGGAGGAAGGGGGGTGTCTGAAAGCGGGGCCTTTGTGTCTGGCGGAACCTTGCATCCGCCCGGTCCACTGCACCGGCAGCGCGGCGCACACAAGCGCGGCCACGTCACATCCATTCCTACAGTAAAGTACCGGGCCGAATCCATTCAGTCATCGTACCTTTTTGCTTGCTGCCCCTGCTTTTGACTGACTGCGATATCTGGAGGACACCGGACCAATGAGAAACACTCAACCGAAGCTGTGCTGTATCAAAGGCTGCTACGTTGGGACATCTCACAGCAGCCAACGAGCGGGTGACATTTTTCCCGAGTATACTTACAACCGCGCAGTCCATCCTAGAGGTCATTGAACCCGCGATTATTATTTTTTTCAGTCCCCATCCATTCCAAAACTTAACACTTACACGATCAGTATGGTTTTACACAAAAGATTGTGTGCGCAAGTGGGCCGAGGGGAGGGGGGGGAGAATTGGCAAGAATAAAATAAGTAAGTAGCTTCTTTAGGTATGAACTGTCTTTTAATCCGGAACATTTGGGACCTCGGCCATTAGTAGGGAAATGTATATTTCGCGAAACCTTTTCGTGTCTAGTTGTGTGTTAAAACACCGTGGCATCGTTTGTATTTATGTGATTGGTCACTTTTATTTCAAATGTACACTACCACTGCCAGCACACGAATCACGACCAACGCATCGTGAACGGCCTGGCCAAATAAGGCAGTGGCTGGTTTTGCACACGGCTGCCAACGATAAGGAAGAAACAACTGGCGCGGACACACACCCTGTTGCAGTCTATCGAGTGTTCCGATTTCTTCGCGCAAAATTCCTGCCTCTACAGATGAGCGACTTTGCCGCTTTATCAAACGTTAACAAAGAGAATGAACTAACGGTTTAAATGGGATCTAAAAAAAGTTTGCAATACGCTGCACTATAGAAAAATATACACAAATGTGCGTTACTCTTTTTTAAAAAATCTCTAATAATAGTGCGTCCGTGCTTTAGACCTCTTCAAATTACTGTTATATAAATGTAACCCGCTAAAAAATACGCCAATTTTTTTGTAAATTTAACCGAAATATTCATGTAAAATAAAAATATCTGTAAATGTGTACACTTACATGAGAAGAATCGTATCACTACAAAATAACGTTCGCAGTAATACTGGGTTCGGATCCTTACCCGAGTAATTATGCTTTGTGTTGTGTCAGTACCTCCAATAGTTAAAGATATTTGTTTAATCCAGAATTTAAAATAAACCTTCAATTGCCTACATTGTATTTTTTTTCTATTTTAACTTGAATTCTCATTAATAATATTATTTGATTTTTTTTTGGCACTCCGAGGTCCTTTGATGATGAGACTCAACTCTACCCTATCGCGTGCTAGCTGTAATATAGTTAAATTTTGCATATTATTCATCAAAAATAATTCTGAGTAACTTGATTGAACCTGTTTATCAGCAATTTCAGACTGAACACTGATGCAAATACGACAGTTTTGGTAAACTAGCAACTAAATTATGTTCAATAGTGTTTTTATACTTTATTCCAATATGTGTCATGCTGGGTTAGTTTAGTATAACCTGATTGTTATTGATTTGCTATAGAACGTCCGAGTAACTACAGAATATACTGTAAGTATAGTTTGAGGTCAATTTAAGTTTTTCCACTGATCTTAGGAATCTAAGAGTATTTAAACCCTAACTAGATTCATGATAGTTAGTAAGGGCACCTATTTTAGAGAAGAAAAAAACAGACAAGTTGAGAACAGTAATGGGTTGCTGAATAATCTTTGTTACAGTAATTCATAAATAAAATACTTATCCCCCAACGCGAGGCATTTATGATAACACAAGGAAATACTAGTTATTTTTGAAGTATTGTTTGATTATTTTTGTATTAAAGCGATGCAATATATGTATATATACTTACATATACAAACAGAAGTGTGATGATTAGAGACTCACGATATTTTTATCTTAAATTTCTCAACAAAAAATAATACATAAGTGCTTTGTGTTAGTTTGTCAAATTACATGGTTGAGTGTTTCTAGAATCTATGTAGAGTAAGGAAAACTAGAAAATATCAAACTTTTTTTCTTTGAGTCCAACAATATCACCACTTTGTATGCATGTGTATGCATATATATATATATAATGGATACATGTAACTTTGAGCATATTCTCAGTTAACTGGAAATTACCTTTTTTGTTAATAAAATCATAGAAGAATTATGCCATAATTTTATAAACAAAAAAACACGACCAAAACGGGTACTATCGCAGCAGTTAATTTTGAAGAGTTTCCAGAAAACTGTTGGTAATTTTCGCGCGAGACTTTACCCAACCGAAGAGTTATTTTATACGTTTCGTGGTCAAACAGCTCTGTACACGCACACATTTGGACAAAATAACAGTTCTGACAGGTGTTTATTTATGATCTCTTTATTTTACTGGTGATTTGTGATTTGGTAACGCAGTTTATGTAGCTTAACGATGCACTGCAACAATCACAATAAATTCCTGGACCTTTTTTTTAAACTAATATTTCACCTGAAATATTTGTTATTCATGGTTTCATGTAACTCGTTTTTCATATGAATAATGCCGTATTTCGACTTCCATGTTATGTTTTTCGTTATAAACAGGGTAGACACACACTTGGAAGAAATAGTTGTGTTTTGCAGTACTCTCAACCAGTTTTTGAAGTTTTGCTTGTATATTAGGATTATTCTCTTTGATCCATTTTCGAAGTGAGAACTTCGTACCCGTAAATCTACGGAGATATAACGATACATTTACGAATATCCCCGGATAATTTGTAACCAATGTTCTTCGTAAATTTAAGGTGGAAATTTTTAACAGTGTGACCAGCGGGAAATCCCCCTGAAAAGACAGCACTACAAAATTAGTTTTTATAAAATCAGATTGTATCAGGAAACCAACAAGGAGGGATCGAGTAGTACACTTATTGTAATGAGTTTTTTAACTCGAGGACACAAAACTTCGGTAGTAATTGCGATAGTGTGGATAAATTTTTATGTCAAGAGAACTTCAAAAATATTCCTGATTACCCAAATGCACTTTAGACGGAGTCATAATTTTTAAATATTATTTCTTGTTTGTAAAATGCGAATGGATTTTCACTGGTCCGCACAAAAAAATTCCTGCAGTATTGTTACGAGCGATACGGGAGACCAAAGAACTGCGAAGCGAAGACGAACACAAGAGAGAAGTTCAGTCAACAGCAATCAAGCGTTCGTTGTAAACATTACGACGTTTTCTATTTGTGTTTGGAATTACAATTTGCCAATAACCGGATTTTGCATTAGCGAAGCAGTTTTGCAATCGCCTAAGCGGGCATAACAAAGTTAACGGCGTTGTCGTAAAAAAAAAAAAACTAAAAACATCTCGCCCGATAATTTAAAGTCATGGTTTTCGGGGGAATGTTTCCGAAGGTTATGTCAGCAGTATAGGAATAAAAATCATTCGTTGAAATGATTTAAGAATTTAGAATGGGACAAAATGACAAAAGGTTTCAAGGAATACATCTCTACAATATAATATAATTTTGGTCTAATGAAAATTGCAGGCTTTCGCTGAGATTTCTTGACTCGTGTGGTCCAGCCACGTTTAGGCGAAGCGTTCATCGACCATTAGAAGAATGATTCCCTGAAGATAGCGACTGTAATATAAACCGAAACTTCAGTGAACCCTTCTCATGAGTCTGGTTTGGAATCTACTTAAACTTAGAAGTATCTGAGGACAACGTTCAAGGTTAGGCGAGTGCAATCCAAGCCAAATCTTTGCAGGTCTATGGAATGGTTTGGCTTGGTTAGAAAATGCTTTTATTGACTTTCTCCCTCAATCGTCGCCGAAGGTAACTCCACCCTCCGATGAGGGGGTTTACTGCCCCTAAACACCCCCTCTCAATGAATTCGACCTCAAACTGACACTTGTATTAGATTAATATCTTAAAATTTTTAACTTACTTCAGGTACTGTTAGTCATCAAATATTTGCAAGCACATTGGCACAGCCAAAAGCGTGCCACGCATAAAAGGTCCACTTCGGGGCCATAAGAGAAGATGAGGGCTATTTAAATAATGTATTTTATAGTTTGAACTTAAAACAAAGGTTTGGAAACCAATCAGTATCATCTTGACACACTATATTTTTGTAAGAAAAAATCTTTTTAATCATTATTGTTAGAATATTGAACTTCATAACGCATGCTAAATAATTGACTGGCATTTATTAAGCCAACGGTGAATGAGTTAATTAAATATGTTACAGTATTTAAATTTTAGTAATTATTTCTTAAACTGTAATAATATTATATATATATATATATATATATATATCTTGGCAATCCCAGAATGTTTAATGGCTTCCTTTTGTCAACATACATATTACATCTACATGATAAAAAAAAATGGGTGCGTGTATTTATGTACGCGCGTAAGAAGTTGTACTTCTTTGGCATCATTAAAAACTAGTTTTTAATTGCATGCAAATAATTAATTACAATAAAATAATAAAAGTGCTGGGAAAGATAGTCAACGCAGTCAATAATGTTTAGTTTAAATTTGAAAAATTAAATAAATAAAATTTAAAGAATAATAAATATATATGACATAAAGTGTACTAAATATTATAAGATTCTCAATTTAAATATTTATATTGATCATTTAATATTTTAAAAGAAAATAAATAAATTTAATAATAAATTAAAAAATTTAATTTAAGTTTATTCATTTTTTAAATATTTATTATTTTCTTAATTTAATATTCACTTTCAGTTTTATCAAAGGTTTTCATTAAATATGTTCATTTATTTTTATAAATATTTATTCTTTATTTTATAATAAATATTAAAGTTATTATTTTAATTTGATGTTCAATTTTAAATTTTATCACAAATGTTTTATGAGATGTTTTATTAAATTTATTTCTTTATTTTGTAAATATTATATAACAAATAATAAATATTTAACATTAATAATTTAATACTATTTAGTATCTATTAATTATATTAAATAATAATATTTTAATTTATATCAATAAATAATACATACGGATAGTTAACCTCAATTATATTGGAGCACTTGAAAAAGTATACAGGCACAATTTTTTTTACTAATATTCAATAATAACAAATAATATTAATCAAAATATTCAATTTTAATCACTACTTAATATAATTTATTAGCACTTATATAATTCGCACTTGTATGAAACTAAAACACGTGTTGTGAATGTAGAAACTAGAAACATGTGGATAAATATTATAATTATGAAAACAGTGATCAGAGGCGACCAGCGTGCCAACATGCGCGACTAATAGAAGTTCTATTTCTATTTTGTTGGTAGCTTTTCTTCGAGACTTCATGAGCGGTTTAGCGCAGCTTCAACCTGTTAATTTTGCGTTACAGTGATGCGCGCGCATCTTAAAATTTCACTCTCATTTTTTTCATATCGCGTCTAAAGAAGTATAACTTAAAAAAATTATTTTACGGCCATGCAAGGCAACATTTCCATTTATCTTTTATTTCTTACACAGGATAGATACTTTTTCAACGGTCTTTCGTTTCAGTTCATTTCCGATTCATTTTAGATTTTCAAAACGAATTAAATTATATTTTTTCAAGTTATCTAGCAACAAAAACCATCAAAGTATACAGGCACGTAAGTTTATAAACATGAACAATAAATTCTTAAACGTCTATACACTACAATTAAATAGCTCCATATCCATTAAATATTTAAATATGCAATAGAACGATTTTTTTTAGGTTATCGGAAAACATTTACTTTCGCTCGGGTTCAAAGAGCAAACTTTTAAATTTGACTGGTTAATGTGTGTTTTATGCCGGTGTGATCAATATGCAAATTTTAAGTGTTAATCTTAGAAAAAAATATATGTTGCTAAGAGGTATGAATTCCGAAAGGTAGTACATCTAGGTAGAGCTCGCGGTGTTGGCGCTGACGTCACGAAACAGCGCCGGGAGAGAGAGGCTGAAAGCGCACTTTCCCACCTCTTATCTCCCCACCGCGTCATCTCCCTCGCCTCTTGTTCCTCTCCATTCTTTTTTACCTCTGTGCGCGTGTGTTGGGCCACTCGTAGTTCCGCAGGGGTTGTCGGGTTGAGCCATGGATGAGGGGGGGGGGGGGTGAAGAGTGGATGAAGGGGAAGGGGAAGGGGGTTAGCTAGAGCCGAGCAATCTCGCTCAGTGGCCGTCGGGCGTCGTCAGGCCGTACCATACCGCCTCTCTTCTCTTCCTGCTGGACCTGGAGAGGTCGTCGGCGCCCGTAAAGCCCGCCTCCCCCTCGAGCCCCGTCTAGGACCCTGGACAGTGCGTCCAACCCCCTAAACGCGAACTGTGGTCGGAACTGCTTCAGATCTGTTCGAGGGGATAGAGTCGGAAATCAAAACACTCCTGGGTTTCAACAATTTATCGATCTTTTATTTTTTTTCTTCAAAATTTAGCTTCTTTAAAAAAACTAGTACGTATATAATTGGAATTCTAAAATTTGATAGTGGCTGTCTGTCCCAGTTACTCGTAGTTTCACCTTAAAGTCGTCGGCGATTTTTTAGAGTATGCATTCTTAAATTTTACTTCAACTGTAATAATACTGTCAAATTGACACCGTGTTATGATGTTTGAAAAGTACGAACTGACTGACTGACTGACTGACTGACTTAACAAAGGAAAAATTTCAATACCAAATAGGTAGTTAATTATTGTTATGGCATGAAACTGGTTGAAACGCACAGAATCTTTCGGTTCTTATCTCTCCTCCTTAAAAGCTCTTCGTATCATTATCATTTTGATCACCATCATCATCGTGCAGTTCACGTCAGTATCAGGAGCCATTGTGAGCAAGCGGTCAGTTCGAGCACTCGCCTCCCACTGGAGCTGGACTCGCAATGATCCGTCTCATCCGCTCCATCCGTCTCATCCGTCAACCACGTGACACACAGCCAACCAGGTGGCTGTTCCTATTCATGGCGAAGGACGCAGAAAATACCCGCCAAATGGTTACATTTCCAGCTTGAAGTCCACCGGGTTAACCTGGACCGCATAACCTTTTCTCCCTTCGCGCTGTTCACGGTTATTTGCGCTTGCGTTTTTTTTTAAATATATAATTTAAACTATATTGGGCATCAAGAGAGACCATGTTGGAAGCAACCTGAAATGCAAACACCAAACTTTAACATCCCTCCATAAAACGGTCTGACATGAATAAGCATTTATGGAACAAATTTAGATAGAGGAGTTTAATATACGAGTTTCAATATACGATTTTAATATACTAGATTACGCAACTTTCACTGAGTTATCGTGGAGCCAGAATGTTAACGTTTTTAATTTGGCATTCTTGGAACACAGGTAGTCGTCTTAAATCATTTTGAATTAAAAACTGCTTGAAAAAAGTGATTACTAATTGATGTGATGATAGTAAAAATATAAATAAATATTTTATAGTTGATTGTTTGCACGATAAAAAGCTTAATACTACATGATTTAAAATTAATTATGGCTTCAGAATGACTCATGGATAAAATAGGTGTTTATATATAATAAGTTCGTGATGGAAAGTCACCATTTAGATCTTATCGGAAAGTAAGAGCCTTTACTTGAACGACTACTAAAACATTTGATAATCGAGAAACAAAGGAATACACAAAACTCAACCGCAAGTAGCACAATATTTCCACCACATAAAATGAGAAAACTGTAATAAAAATGAAACAATATATTTTCATACAAAATTATTATGACTTCGAATGGAACAAAAAAAATCATTCAATGAAGTAATGGAAAACTAGCTACAGCGAACAGAGCCCAACATTTATAAACGAAAATAATACCAAAGCTGTTACTTCACATAAAAATTATCTAATATATTTTTCAAGAATCTATGATAGTCGTTTCAACAAATTTTAACAAGAGTTTTAAAATATTCTTGAGTATTTTGCAATGTATCCTTAAATTTCTGACACTCATCTCATATAAATAATCAACATAGGATAAAAATCATTTATATAGCTGTTGAATATTTACATCATGAAACAACTATTTTCAAAACTATAAAATCAAAGACAAGAGGATTTTTTAAGTTATACTTCTTTAGGGGCGTTATGAAAAAATAATGAGAGTGAATTTTTACGATACGCGCACACCATGCAACGAAATTTTCACAGGATGAAAAAAGGGCTACAAACAAAAAAAAAAGACAAATTCAAATCCAAATTATATATAATCTTTTAAATGTTATATTTTAGTGATTGATATTGAATATTGACACATATAATTTAAAAAAAAAAAAAAACATTTATTTGTTGTGAACATTAGTGATACAAATTGTGTTTATAAACTTTTTCAAGTGTATTTATAAAAGTGAGGTTATGTTCCCGTATGTATAGTTTATTTGCATTATAAATTATTACATTATTATTTAATAACTGATAAATAATAATAAACTTTCCTTATTAATTAAAATTTATCTCCAATGTTTTACTAAATTAACAATTAGTTTTATACGCGTGCTTATAATAATTTAAATACTGAATTTTTTTTTTAAAACTAGATTGAATTTATGCTTTACCAACCGTATTTATAATATCACTCCACCAGTCTTTTTATAATTTTATTTCCATTAATTATTTGCAAGCAAAATTAAAATTAGTTTTTTTATTACTCTTAAAGTATTATTAACTTCTAACGCACGTACATAAGTACAAGCACTTTTTTTTTTTACTGTTACGAGCCCCGTGACAGCCTGGGTCACCCGGCGCGCGGAGGGTGGGTTGCCCCATCCGCCCCAGTTCCCTACAATTCCGCTGGGCCACTGGTCTTACAATGACACAAGGCCACTCCTCCACTCCTCCCCCTGAGTGGTACATGCCTACCACGCGACGGTCCCGGTCTAGGCGCGTCCTAAGGAGATAAGGCACCAACGTGTGGCTTCACCTGTCAAGTGGTGCGATCTCTCGAAAACATTCTGTCACTCTTGTTCTGTTAAGTAGAAGGCACTGATCATTAATTTTGCGGCGTATGTACATTATAGATGGCCAGTCTGTTAAGTGTGAATTGATTGTATAGTAAATTGAGTAATTAAAAAAAAAATATTATTCTTTCAATCAAGTTCTCCATCCAAAAAAATTTTGTCTACCTGTGGCTCCTTCACAAATTGTGTAAAATATGTTTAAGCATATAACAGTGTCAGAAAATCATGACATTTTCTATGTTATTTTTATTTTTATTTTAAAAAGACGCCGTATCATGTCAAGAGGATAATTTGAATACGTGTAGCCAAATAACATTTTGAAACACTTATGCCTAGGGTGAGGCTCGAAAAAATAACCGCAGGGCTACAAATCTGATATTCTGACTCCTAGACTACCAAGTCCGGCTTTGAATGTTTTATGTTGAAGATTTTTTTTCCAATTCCCCAAATGGGGAAAGAAATAAAAAAAAATTTTTAGCTTACCAATTAGGGCGCCATTATTCTTACTGGATGAAGATCACGTAATGCTTATTTACAGATATATTTTGTACAACGATTTTTGTTTCCCACCCGCTATTTCTTTAAACTTGTCAGAGTGGTTACAAAAGTCTTTTGAACTTTGGCATTTACAAACTCATTTACACGAACGAAACTTTATTCACGAGGATCTGTGCCAAACTTTCATATCAAGGGCAGTTGGAAAGTTCGCGATGTTTGAAAGACGTGCTTGTACTCAAGTGAATGCTTTCCTTCTCTTCACACTTACAGAAAAGAGCAGAGTTGGACGGCTTGAGAGGAAAACATCGAAGGGGTGTAACAAATGGTGCTGTATATAGAAGTCTTGAAGAGAGCATTAACAGGGCTATATAGCACAGGGTGGAGGGGGGGAAGGGTGGATGATTCCCCATTCAAGTCGCGCCCAAGAGAAAGGGGAGGAGAAAGTTTTCGATCTTTATGAAACTATCGATTTCCAATCGCGAGAACATTATGTAGATGGGATTTAGAAGTTGGTCGGTACTGCCTTAAGGAGGCTTCAAGTTGCGCTGAAGAAAAGGCTGGAGGGAGAGAGACTTTTCAGCGACGAGCAGCAGACGGCGAGCAGAATACGGCCGCGGGAATCTCTGCCGTCTGCTTCAGGGCTGGGGCGTGGGGCCCCTGGCCGATCAGGGGATACAAAGTTTTGTAGCAGGATATTAGGGGATGAAAGGATGATGGTCATATATTGGAGCCTCTCAGAGGAGCTGGAATTATCCAACGTTGTTCAGATATTCTCTATGCCTGCAACACAGGGATCTTTAGTTCATGTTGTTTATAACTCTTTCCACTACACGAAGTGCTTTACAAAACACTCCAAAATTATTGACACAACTATTAATATTAGTTAAAGATGTTTTATTAGCATGGTAATAAGTAAATTTTAATTGCAAGTACAGAGATTCATTATTATAAAAAACTAGTTTATTTATAGAAAACTTAATAATTTAAAGGTAAATACGTATGCAAATACAGGTTTTTAATTTTATTTTTCAACATTAGTAGGTTGTCGATCATGGTATAGTTTTCTCAACAAAATTCATGCCCATGTTTTACGCAGCTTGTAGCCAACAACTCCAGTGATGTTGTTTGGGCGCTTGAATATTTATTGTTCCTCTAACTGTCCGGTTCCTGAAATTTTATACGTTGTCTGTTGTTTCAAAATCATCAAAGTGTGCGCCGTGTTTGGTAACAGGAGAAGGTTATAATATGGCCAATCTGTAGTTCTCTTGTTTGTAGTCTCTAATTTGTCCTTCGAATTTGGTGGAAACCCTTCTTCTTGTTGGTCCTACGTCAACCAGGCTACAGGAATATGGTTTTCTGGCAAGTTGTTCGGCTAGAGTTTAATAGTTAAATGAAAGCAGACAGGTTTGAAGTTTTTGAGAAAGTTTTTGTACTGAGTGAATCGTATGTTTCTTCAGAAGTCGGGCTATCCTGTTAGTGACTCATTGTGTGAATGGAAGAAAAGTTAAGTTACTGAACATTATAACTCTTATAGTAGCTACTGCTAAACAAAGATTTTAACAAAATATCAACGAGGAATTAGCGTAAAAATTCATTATAACCAAAGAATGTTTCGCTATCCAGATGGAAATATGGTTGTGAAGCTTGTTAACTTTTTGACTTCAATTATTATCATGGTAAATATGGTACACATCCAATCATTTATTTCCTACGTACATGGTTTGAGTGTACGGTGGCGGTCATTTTAATCAGTTATAACCATCATTTTATTTATTCACACGCGAAAAAAATTCTGCACTAGGCCGTTTTTTTTTCAGTTTCTTCGTGTTTATTTACATATTAAAAAAGTAAAATATCAGGTTAACACTAAATGTTAAACCACGCTATAGCAATACAATTAAAGAAACTTTATTACTAACGTAATAAAAAAAATGAATGCTAGCCCTTCCATAAATAAAATAAATCAGTTCACATTCATAAAAAAAATCGTACACGCTTCATCCCATCTAGTTTATGACGCAATAGGTCTATATTTCATATTACTATAACATTTTTTGTAACACTTGTAAGTTTGAATGTAATCGATCTAGAGAATTTGGCGTTTGTTTGTATGCATGTACGACGATAACTGTTGAACCATTAATGGGATTTTTATGAAATTTGGTAGGTAGCTGAGTAGCGAATATCGGTTGAGTGATGTTTGGTATATTTTAATAAATAGGACACATATAACTTCCAACTTGGAATCCATGGAGATTATGATATACTACATACCTCAAAGCAAATTATAAGACAATAGCAAGAAATTAAATGTAAATTAATATGATTGAATTTATGTCTTGGAATCAAAACATGAAAGATATCATGTTAATAAATAAGTATGTACTATTTACTTTGGTAATTACATAACGTAATATTGCGAGATCTCAGTTCGAGGTGAACTACTAGTTAATAATAATCATAATAGAATGATCGAAGCACAAACTTTCATACATGTGCACGTAATAGTGTCCAAAATCATACGTGAAAATACCCATTACAACAATAAATCCACACGTATTATATAACCGATTAACACGTAGCCCATGTGCAATGAACGTCTTTTTTAACGCAGAAATTCCTCAGCTCTATTTTAATTTAACAATAATGAAAAAACCTAAAACTATGTTTTATCCCAAGTTTTAAAATTACAAAACATGATCGTTTATATTAACTGACTTGAGCAGTAAACTACATCAGAATTCAGTAGAAGTGCTCATGCATGCATATTTTTCAGGAGGTGAGAAAAATAAATCGCATGCTATATAAAGCACATTGAAGAGTAAAGTAGTTTCTAGAGCAAGAAACTCGACTTCGCAGTTATTATGGTGACCTAATATTTCACCCGAGTAGAAAATATGATGCAGCAACAATCTCCGAGGAGGTAGTTTATTTTGTCACTATTCTGCATCCAAGCACCTTCAAGCAGTCTGTACACGTAGGTTTCAACGTGGACTGAATTTCATTGCGCCAAAATAACAGCTTATTGTAGGTTTTAAATTCGTTCCGTTGCGCAAAGTTATATCATGTCTGTAACAGGAAATGCGCATCGTCTTCACAGTTTGCTACTTTGTCACTCTTAAATCGCAAGAAAAACGTGTTGCCAAGTGACCGTCTAAGGAAGAAACTTCAGGAATTCCTTTCCAAAACAAAATAATAAAAAATACATGAAACAAGCATACCAAATAAAAATAGTTAAATAATTAACTTTATACAGTGGTTTATATTAATATTGAATATTGAGTATTTATTTAATTATATTTTGTTACAATAAATTTCAAATAGATCAGTGTCTTAAATAAAAAATAAGTTTAACTTCTAGCGCGCGTACATACGTACAGATACCTTTTTGCACAAGTTCGCAGTTTTCCTTATATACGAAACTATCCACAAATGGAAGCAACATAATAAAACTAAAACGTCAGAATTTACTTTTTTTTACGATTTGAAAAAGTCTTAAAGCAGAAAAAATATATAAATTTGTATTTTCTCAGGCTGTGTAATTTAGGGTTAAATGTGTTGTAGCAGTCGGCGATGGACGCACCGCTTGCGGAGTGCTACGTTATGCATCCCGCAACACCGTGCTGTCCTGCTCGTAGCCCAACGCCACAATGCTGAACCAAAAAAAAAAAAAAAAATTGTAACGAACAGACAGACAAGAAAACGAGTCAATATTGCTTTATCATCCAGTTCTGAGCTACGGTAAAAAAAAAGTTTCATCGGGAAGTTAGTTGAAAATCGATCGCATAAATTGGTAGCGGTCAGACAGATAGATAAGAAACCGTTTTGGTAAAAACGTGGTAATGAGGCGAGGGGAAAAAAAAAGACCGTAACCCCAAAGGATAGCTTCGAGCTTCGCGAATTCCACGTTGTATTTCACGGTTACGCATGCGGGATCCTATTTGAAATCTCCCTCCTCGTCCAGCTCGCCCGAGCTGTATCCCGCTCGGGACGCATATAGGTTCGTCCCCCTCCCCCCCCCCCCCAACGAAGCTGTTATCCGCAAGTGCGAAACCGTGCACCTGTGACCAGCAGGGCCGGCGTGACGTCACAGCTCACGTACGTGAGCGGGGGGAGATTTATACCTGGGGACTGATTGCGTCCGAGGGACTGCCTAGAGGGCGCCCGCGGGCTGACACGATAGCGGCCGGGAATAAACCTCGCCGCGGTGTTTTTACAGAGCGGTCGGCGAGGTGTGGTCCAGCAGGAGGGAGGGGGGGAAGGGGGTGGACAGCCGCTCCCTTGAATTATTTGCGGCCTGCCGTGAGGGGAGTCGGATCCATTACTGTCCCCCTCCCCTCTCCAACACTATCCCTCCCACACCTCCTCTCAGGGCTTTCGAGAAGGCTGGAGTGCTTCGGATCCTGGCTTGTCCTGCTTCTAATACCACGTGTGATTAATGTTTTTTTTTTTTTTTCGCTAAATAAAAATAAGGGTATTTAGGAAATATTTTAAAAATAACGGAGATTGTAGAAAATATTTCGTTTGCGTGGTTGAGCTATGGAAACCTAGAATATCATATTCTAGTGCTGTGATGACCAAATTCACTCATTTTTGAGAGCTAAATTATCACTTTTGAAATTAATCCGAGGCAGGAGTGTACACGCAGGATTTAATTTCGGGTGAAGGGGGAGTACTGTTTGTTTTAAAATTATTTTCTTTTGTAGGTGAGAATGATACTTAAGGATATTGGGGGATTTATATAACTCCATGCACCTCTACCGTGTACGCCACTGATAAACATTTTTTTTTTTTTTTTCGTATTTTACAAATCAAATAAATATATGGCAAGTGATGAAATATCGAAAAATTAAATCTTTCAAAACAGTATTTACAAAAAAAAATTGTATTCAACTATATATATATATATATATATATAAAAATATTTTTAAAACTAATTACTTTCGTCATTATATATATATATATAATGACGAAAGTAATTAGTTTTAAAAATATTTCTGTGAGAACATTTTGAATTCTGATGAAAACTTCAATGTAGGTACATACATGCAAATAAAGACGGATAGTAAACAATAGTATGCCTAATAAAATTGTATTGCTGAAAGATTCAGTAAGCGGGCCGTGTGAAACGAGGCCGCTGGTCGCCAGTCGGTGGTCACTGTTCCAGTGAGTTGCAGGCGGACTCCCAGTGACGCGTTCATTCTTCACCCGTCCACCCGTCCACCCGTCCACCCGTCAGCTGTCCATCCACCACACCTCTGTCCGACCACTCACCCGCCTGATTCACGAGACACTTCTCACGTCCGCACAAAATATTTTCTTTTCCACTTGGATGCTGCCAACGTAAGTACATACTTGTAAAGCTTACATTTTGGAGACCATTTCTCAAGTAAAGGTAGATTAATTTGATAATCACGTAAGCTAAGCCGTTATGAATCATTAAACTATTTTTTTTCGCGTGTAACATCTTAGTTCTCCGTATACGAAATTTGGTAGTACTAATTTCGTGAATGGAACGGAAGTCGCATGGGACGGAAATATATAACCACGGTGCTGCCATCTGTGGCGCATGGCGCGAAACAAAAGTTCACAAAGTCAATGAGAAAATTTATAGTATTTAGTTTTTAATGAATTTTAATAAGATGGACAGTGTTTAAAAAAAATGCCTTGTCGAAAACCAGGTCAAAAGCCAGGGATTAGTATTTTATTCAAGTCTTTTTCGCTTTTTTTCTTTTCTTTAAATTTTAAAATTTCTGTCTGCGAATGGAATGATTTGATAGTTGTCATGGATTTTCCGGCAGCGAATTCTAGCGGCGGGTGCGGAAAATGCGTGCGAATAGCGTCAAGAAATGTAGTTGAAAACACAATTTGTGTATATTTCTCACTCTCGGAATTATGTATTTTAAAGAATTCTAGTTAAATTTCGTTTCCGAGTTTCGTATTATCAGTATATTTTCAACGTGAGAACATGTGAATTCGCTCGTTAACGAGGTTAGATGTTACAAATCACTAGCGAGTACTGAAAAACTCGCTCACATATATTTAATATATTATCGAGGTAGCCGTAAGTTCTTAGTAAAATTTATGTGTCTCGGTAATAATTTTTTTCGAAAATAAAACCTTAAAACTTGTTCGAATGCAAGTTAGAAACATGTTATAGAAACCGCTAAACATATTTCAAAACCTTTTAAGATAGTAAAAATTGTCGTCGATAACCCTGCAAACACTGCAGAGGTCATACATACGTAGTTAATTTCTTCCGTCCGACCGTCGAAAGTCCGTCGAAGGCTTGGAAAGAATTTGAAGTATGGATGGAATATTTCGGGCCTTCTGATTGGCTTTGAGTTCACGTTACTGACGGAAGGATAGGAAACGACGCGTCGTATCATGGTGGGTTCAGCTTTACCGCGACAAAATAAGTCCGGCAAATTTTTTTAACAGTGGTTGCTTGTCTTTTTTTTTCTTTTACGAATAACGGAAGACACGTTGCGTATATCTGGCAAACGAAACTAGCTACAAAACACAGCATGCGCAGCTTATGTTAATAGAACACCCTTATAAATTAAATGATTGCACAAAAATGAGATGAACACAATAGGGGTGTGTTAGTGAGGCGGGATGATAAGTGTACGTACGCTCACTGTTGCTTCTTGCACTGTCTTCTCGTCATACATAGCGAACCATGAAATTTGATTATGTACGTAGACTATATAATTTTCGTGCCTAAAAATTATCCAGTAAACACGTTTGTTTTAGCCATTTTTCACTGTTATAAAAAAAGTTTCAAAACGAAAACTGGGAACAGAACTACTCGTGCGCCCTCAGCGTATTCGTAAATGCTTACCGTAAAAAAAAAGGCACTACTTGGATATTTGGTGTTTGTTTTTTTTCTGAAGCTCTTCACTCTGTATGTGTTCCCGGGTAGGTGTGGCCATTAACCACTGCGAAGTGAGGACATCTTTATCGGTATCCTGTTTCACCTGTTCTCCCACCCCACGTACCACGGTGTGGTGGGTTGATGGGGAGGGGGGTTAGAGGGGGGATCCGGAAACGGCGAAGTAAATAAATAACACCGCCGCAGCCGTTCCGAGAGTAAACTAACTGCCGCGGGAGTTGAGGGGCAGTTGAAACACGTCGCGCGCATCACTTAGGAAAATTGCCTCACGGCACATGATGAATATCATCACGGGATTGCAAAAAGTTTTTTTCTTTGGCCATTAAGAGTGTTCGGTAACTTTCATCTAATCAGTTCATATCTACTGTAACAGTCTTCTTCTTGACAACTTTAAGCGAGGAAACATTGAACGAAATTAAAAAAAAAAATCATAATTTCATATGTTTTATATACCTATAGAATATAACAAGGTTAAGAGAGTAGTTTCCTAAATGATTTTTTTGAATCTACATTTATTTTTATTTTTACCAGTGACTTAAATTGGATCAACAATGTTGATAACTTATTGGTAATTTTATCATTTCAGTTAGTGCTATTTAATGATTTTTAAAACATAAATGACGATATTTCATTCCTAACATTAATTGAGAGCATGATATTATGAATTCATTATTGAGTTAACCGTTCTGTATGTAGCATTTGTCATGATATTTTTCTATATCTTTCATACATAAATGAAAATAATGTTTGCCAAACAATCTGGAAAACTCAGGTTTCAAGAACTTTTTGAAAATATAATGTTAATTTATTCAAGATTTCTTTTTTTAATATTGAGCCTTACGACTGATATAACATGAAAACATTTTATTCTAAATACCACTCGATTATATGCTATTTGTTCATGATAGAATTAAGAATAAAATGGTCACTTAATTTTAGAAAACTATTAAATACTCACTTTTTAATGATAGGACCACCCATAAACCTGTAGTGAGTAAATAAATTTCTTTATAATTATGAGGACAAAAAATAAATTTATTTCAATAAATAAATCAGGACTTTTCCCCTTTAAACTTAAGTGCTACTGGCTACTTCTTAACAAAATCGACGATCCCAAATACACTGCTGAAGTGAGTAAGTACGCATATGCTCACATCTCAAATAAATGACATGCCCTACAGTGATAAATAGTTTATTTGCATCTAAAGTAAGTGCTTTATTTTTTATCAGGCAGTAGACGATAGCTAAATAGTAAATTATCAACACCAATTGTTGGCCAATATAGGATTTATTATCTTGAAGGCAGAGTGACAATTGTTTAGGAAGTATCAGAAATTAAGTATGTTGCTAGACACACTTAGACAAAATCTTGAGCTATCTTCCCTAAAATGTTATAAAAACCCATTCTTTGAAAATTTATTTAAGACTTAAGTGTCGACTCTCATTAATCCGTACTAGTATTATAAAGAGACTGAGTTTTTTGTAATCAGTAAATTTAACACTATATGGATTATAAACCGATATAAATTTATTATAAAGCTTGAATATGAGTTAATTTTCCAGATATATTACTTTATTTAAAAACAAACCATTTTTATCATCAATAAATGATCCGATCAAGAAGTAACAAACATAAATTATTTGAAAGTATTTCGGATGACTGAACTAATAATATAAAATCGGTTCAAAATGTTAAACTACATAATACTACGCCGACTATTAATATTTTTATTAGTAGTAGTGCGAATTTTTAATCTATATAATAGAACGGTTCTGATAAAAGCGAAAAACACTTAAAAAATATATTTAACTTCGGCTTCGGACCTGATTTTCGACAAAGAATTTTTATTAAAATACTGCCCATCTTGTTAAAATTGACTGAACCGTTACTACTGCAATGTTTCCCTTTGGCTTTGTGAACTTTGGTTCGAGCCATTCGCCACAGATGACAGCACCGTTGTTTACAAATTTCCGTCCCATGCGACTTCCGTTCCGTTCGCGAAATCACACCTAACCGAGTGCCGTACACCGAGAGCTAAGATGTTACGCATAGATATTAAAACAAAAACGATGTGACGCGAAGGCAAGGTGTCGGGGCGCTCCAACCGCGCGCACGTGTAGTTACCGTGTTGCGTCAGAGCGGACGCTGATTGCGAGGGGGTAGCGCCTGTGTTTGTTTACTTGTTCGCCAGGCGTGCCACACCCGTCACTTCCCCCCCCCCCTCCTTCTCCCCCCTAACCACTTCCCCCTTCCACCGCCAAGCACGCTTCCCGGAGAGAGATCACTAGAGCGGCGCACCGCCCACGATAATTGTGTGGCGCTGGCCTCCAATCTGTTGACTGCACCACACTTAATTGTGTTTGCTGTAATTAACCATCGGCGCAAAATTAGCCCCGCGGATGCAAACAACTCCCCCTCCCCCCCCCCCCCCCCCCCACGCCCTGACGAGCTAGCTCGCGCCGAGCCGCAGAACGAATGCTTCGATGCGCAGTTGCCTCCCGTCCTATAAACCATTTTGGTAACCCCCTACTTAAAAATTAAATTTCACTTTCCTTTCGCCGGGTTGCCAAATTTTTTCCGTCGCTTCTATAAAGTCATGTTAAACAGTGAAACTATCACATATGTCAGTGATAAGACCAAAACTTTAAATAAGACGCTAACTTAAGCTTGTATTGGTTTTCTGCTATCTTGGAAGTGCATGGCCATGACTATGATTGACTCGAATCATACATGCAGCTACGGGCAGTTATTTTTTTTTTATTTTTAGTTTCAGTTCAAAACTGTCTAGAGAGTTCTAAATGGGCTGTGATAATCACTAGGTCGATTATAAGCTGCACGCGACTGCCGGTACAGATTTGCGTCCGATTGGCCCGCGCGCGCACTGATTGTTCCGCCACGTTGCTGGAGTGTACACTCGTACTTCCGAGTTGCGCGCGACAGTTCCGCTACTGTGCGCCAAAGTATTTTTCCTCTCATTTCTGCCGATGTACGCCGGTATACCAGTGACGACGGACGTCGAAAAGTTTAGTTATTTACTCTCTCGCCATGCCGTCTGAGATGAGTTGACTTGAGAAACCAAGTTGTAACTCCGTTCTAAATTTGCCGCCATTACGTTTCTTTTGCGTTAAGCTGGAAGTCGATCCGTCAACTCCAAATTTACTTCGCTTGCCAGAAAGGAAAGAGATAGGAATTGAAAGGCGCCATATTGTTTTCAACTGTTTTTGTACCATAATTATAATTTTGTATAGCTTTATTTTAAAATTATGTTTAGTCAAAGTGTATCACATAAATTAATGGAATGCCTAAAGTGGATAATTACTTGCTGCTACAAATAGTGTAATAATTGATTTTAAGCATTTAATTAATTTCAGGGAATGAACACAACTGTAATAATGTTGTTGTTAGACACTATGTTATCGTTTTTTGTAAATCTGTTACTGAATAATCTGTGCTTTAACGAAGGAAAGTTTTAAAAATTTTACGATAGCAAAAATTGTTGAGACCAATATGGCCGTGTGGATGGTTTATTTTGTAGTTACTTTTTTAATACTATTTCTAGAATTTTTAACCCGATACTTCTTTTGCAGTTGATGTTCTGCCAAAAATATTTTAAACAGATATCCGCGTAGTGTAATATCATGGGTGTAAAAAGGAGCGCCGAGGTATAGAGTTAACATTTCAGTTTTAGCCATTAAATAAGAGCAATGGCGAGACAATGAAGAATTCAACATGGCGTGTGACACCGAGCCTTAAAATGCTCAAACGCGACTTTGCGACGTAGATACAGCTGAACATGTTGATGAAGCAAAAAAAAAAAAGTAAGTCAGTCTTTTAGTACTTGCCAGCGATGTGTAACTTTGACGCCCCCGTAAGCCCCAAGGGAGCGTCGCAAACCGCGAATAACTGCCGGGAATTACCTGGTATAGTGTATCGCCATCCGACATATCAGAAAAATAGGTTACGGCACACAGTTCACCAAACCTCTCGGCATTCAACACGGGTATAAAAAAATCAGGGCTTAAATTGAACAGCGAAAGAAAGGAATTTGCTTGAGAAAGCACAACTTTTGCGGCAAGTACGACAAAACATTATTTATTAATCTGAACCTCTGAAATCAAACTATTACAAGCATTAAAAGAATATAAGCATTCGCCGGTACATATTAACTAAATCGGGCCCGATGCTATAAACTATATATATATATATATATATATATATATATATTCATACCCAGCACATGATAAGGAAATATAAAAATACCATAAACTTAACATCAGTTACAATAGACACCTTATAGTGATTTAAAATCTCTGATAAACCAAGTTCAAGCTAGTTAACACCTTCCTTGTTACGCGACGTGCTCAAGTGTTCGGGGGACGGGTACCCTTAAAACGTTCAACGCGAGTCTCTACCATTTGAATTTCATCATAAGTTTCAATTATTTACTTCACGTGTCCATATCATAAAGTTGTTAAATGTAGCTGGGGAAAAACAGACCTCCGACGTAAAATAACACTCTCAGGCTTGACGTAATTATTTCTCCCACCAATCTCTTGCAGCATAACCCCGTTGCACAAGGGGAATCACAAGGGAAGTCACTCACGTATCGGCTCGTCGTCTCCGTTGGATTAGCGAATCCTCGCTAAACCCCACTGGTCCTCAGGCCAGTCGGTGCTGACGGCTATACTAGCCGGAAGGAGCCTCGTTCCGCCGCGATAGTACCGCGACCATCTTCTTGACGAGCTTTACAGCTACTCTTGCACACAGATACCAACGAGTTATTTTGCTGCCCAAGCCGGCCCCACACTCGCAAAAGTCATTTTTTTTGCGAGGCCGCTTGCTCGGACCACCACACACTCCGGCCCGTCGTCCAGAACAGCTGATCGCCTGCCTCACCTCCCCTCCTTCTAAGAAGGGAGGGGAAAAAGTCTGTCTCCCTCGCGCGCATGCGCGCTGTGCTCGTGATTTGTTTCATTTTACCCCGATCACCACTTGTCCAACTTTGCTATGTCGCATTAATAATTAAAATAGTTTTATACAAATGCAAATATATAACTACATTATAAATATAACTAATAAACACAATTATTTAATGATATTCTCACTAACTGTTACCAGGTGCTCCCGGGCGACACTAGCGCTGAAAAACGTTACCAATAATTCAAAAAATACCGCCGTACGGATAACACCAATACTCAAATAAACTCTACTAAAGGAAAACTATAATATAAACTTCCTTTTAATTTCCTTGTAAAACGGTACCCCGAGAAAGGGGTACAATTTCTATCTCCGATAACGAGAAAATTCGTGTATTCTCTCTTATGTTACGCATATAGGCTATAATACGAAACTAATACACGAAATTTAATGTATAATTCTTTAAAATAATGCCGAGCGTGAGAAATATACGTAAATTGTGTTTTCAACTGAATATCTGGACGCAAATCGCGCGTAGTTTCCGCACCCGCCGCTATAACTCGCTGCCGAAACAGCTACGTTGACAATCGAATCATTACACTTGCAAAGCAAATTTTTTAACTACATAATAAACGGTTACGATAAAAGCGAAGGAAAAAAAACTTTAAAAAACTAAATTCCTGATTTTTGACAACATTCATTAAACAATTAAAACTATTATAATGTTTCCCTTTGGCTTTGTGAACTTTGTTTTCACGTCATCTGCCAAAGTGACAGCAAAGTGGTTACACATTTCCGTTCCTTTACTTCCGTCGCATTCACGAAATCGTCCCAACTGAATGTCGTATACCGAGAGGTAAGATGTCACAACGTCAAAAAACGTAACGAAAAGATGCCGTGTGTTAACAGAAAACCGGCCATGATGACGCCATTATTGTTTTAAAGGATAGGCGCCAGCGTAGCAGGAATGTCATGCCCGGTCACGCGGGGGATATCTAACCCCCGGTGCTTGCACGACCGCGCATCACCCCGTCACGTTGTCGGGGATTATGTTGATGGAGGGGATGGAGGAGGGAGAGGGGAAGAGAGAGAGAGAGAGAGAGAGAGAGAGAGAGAGGAACATCACAAGCGACAGCAGCCGGCATTACTGCCGCGGGCACGTCACGCTCATTGCGGGGCCTCTGCTATGAATACCAACCTCTCCCCGCACCCCCTCCTATCACTCCCCCGCACCGACCGGACATGTAGAGGGAGGGTGATTCCACCCGGCCCGCCTCGAGGGCCAGATATCTGCGTTCGCTTCGTTCGTCCCTTTCTGCACCTACCCTCGTCGCGCATCAGTCATGAGGCGCGCGGCGAGATAGGGAGGCTGTCTAACCCTCTTTTGTCGGCGCACGAGACAGCTGCCCTGGGGTTAGCTGCCCGCAGGGAAGAGCTCTGCGTTGAATGCAATCAAGGTAAATGTTCGTCTCGCCGTAACAGCGCGCAAGGGAACAAAACCACGAAGTTATTAATCCATGATGTGGGCGTCTGTTCTCAATTTGGATTCAGCTGGTTAGCAAAACAAACCGCAGCAGTATAAACGTGTTGGTAGAAATTTCTAGCAAGGAAGGATCGTAAAACAATGTCATCATTTAATGAGTATCCTTGAATAAAAATGTTAACGACACCCCAGGAAAAAATGGGGGGAGGAGGGGGAAGTTTTGTCGTTCTCATTTTGACTTAAAGTATTAACACAGCAAATATTGGAATGAGAAAAACGGAGTTATTTTTGCTTTATACACGACCTAAAATCCAAATAAATAATAATTATCAACACTCGGGTGTACTCTTTAATATACTTTGGCTTAGTTGATGATTGTGTTTAGCGTTTATGTGTTGAACAAATCAACTAAACTTTTATATTCCTGTATTAGTACCAACATACAATTAACCATGATTTTCGTACTTCTATAGTGATTTTTCTCTTGCTGTGAGTTACTTGTTACTAAGTTTTGTTATTAATGTTTCGTTATGCCATATATTATTATTAAGTATCACGTGGCACCAACCAGTAGGCTACACCGATAAAGCTAAAAGAATCTCATACAGAATTTTTCCGAAAAACAGGTAACAACATCCTGTAAGTGATTGATCACTTACGATGAAATTAGAAGAAAAAACTTCCAAATTTTTTTTCCAGTGCCCTGGAAAGTATATTTCAGATTTTTTTTCTTTAAAGAAATACCTGTTAGCTAAATGCAACAAAGCAACCCATCGGGGAATAATGCTTCTTGTAACTCAAATATTCCCCTAGTTGTACCACTGCGTTGTAGCGTTTCATTGCCTACATATCAGCCAATTAATGTTTAGGGTATGACTTTCAGTTGATTTATTTATACTGGTTAAAGTTTTTCCACTAAAACGTTAATGTTATAAAATTTCAAGGGAAAAAAATGTTGGCCGACCGTATTTTATTATTAGAAAGACTATTATAATCATCCATGTCTTCACTGGTTGATTCATCGCTTAGTTGCTAGTAGTTTCAGATGATTTCTTACAAATGTTTTAAAATTAGGTTTTTTTAAGGTCACATACATCCTTCAGTAAACGCTTTAGGGCTAAAAAAATATTGTGTGTATGTTTTCTTATTAAAGATCGCAGGCTTGTATGGCCATTGTCTTAAGTTGCTTGGCTTCTGAGTTGTAGGCATGCTACCCTTATGATTGCTACTGCAACGTCGACCGAAAACTTCGCCTTCAATACGGGCACAACCAGGGCCGGTGCAAGAGAAATTGGCGCCCTAGGCGAAAAACCTTAATGACCCCCCCCCCCCCCCCCGGCCGAACACCCCAAAACAAATTTTCCTTGCCTCAAAATAAATCACGTAAGCCAAAGATTTTGTCTCCGATCAAATGTAAGCAGGCTTGTGTTTTTTTTTACTTTTTTACTAATTACAAATCATAAACAGGTCACCGTGGACTTTAAATAATTACTTATATCAATATAAACATTCCAAACTGTTACACAAATCCATTTTAATCTAGTTTCAATAATCGTTAAACATATTATATCAGCTGTTATGTGTCGTGCTGCGCCGCCCCCAGCTACTTGGCGCCCTAGGCTGTTGCCTAGTTCACCTGTATGGACGCGCCGGCCCTGGCCACAACCCAGATGCCAGGCAACTCCGTGTTTTCATAATATTTTCTTCGGTTTAAAATCTGCCGGACTACGCTTGTGTGGCTCACAACTATCCTGTTAATTGTAACAGTTTTCGAGGTTCACAGAGAATTTATTCATGAAAGTGGAAATCGACAGGGGCTACCATGGATGGAATGGAGCTGACAACGCATATGAGCCGGCTGCCCTGATGTTCCGGGCAGCCCTGGAGAATGCGAGAGGTGATGTGATATGGGGTACGGAGCAGCGAGAAATGAATCTGTGTGTGGGGGGGGGGGGGGGGGGGAGTGCCCCGAGAAAACCCACAGCCCATGGCAACGTCCGCCACGTTTTCCCACTCGCCGGGGAATCGAAACCCGGTCGCCTTGGTGGGAAGCGAGTTTTCTAATCACTCGACCACCGCGCCTCCTCAAAATTGCGTTTTAATGGTTCGTCTCAAATTTCAACCAAGAAATTTACCAAATAATATCTATAACGCAGTGAAGGTCTTAATTTACAGCTCCAAATACTGGATGAGACAATTTTCGTCCCGAACAAAACAAGTCCAGCAGAACTACCGAAATGAATTCAGAGGAAAATCGTGTAGTTCACACGCAGTAATGACGAGAAATTGAAATAAAATCAACTGTAGGCGGACGAGACCGAGTCGTGGCTGACAGCCGACGGGGCAAGCTTCTCTGCCAGCAGAAACGGATGGCATAGTGTTTTTTTTTGTCACGGTGCTTCGTTCGTTGGGGCTGATTACCCGCTAAAAGCCCCCGCGCACGGGTTTTCTATTAAAAGGGGGAAGGGGGTATAGAGGGGAAGGCCAGCGCCAGCTCAAACGACCCGACCGCAATCCGATTTGGTTGGTGCGTCCCTCCTCTGACCGGTCGCCGCGCCCGGCTGCGGCTAATGGAGCGCGGACGGTCGCGAGAACACGATCCCGACGACTCCTCCCCCCCCCCCCCCCCCCCGCAACCCGCGCGCGGGTCGGGCCTGATCACAGGGCCGGTGCGAGGGCTAGAGTTCTGCGAGACACCTCTTCCACAACCCCCCCCCCCCCTCCACCGCAAATTACAACCGCGCGACGTTGTCTTGGGGGGGGGGGAGGGGGGAAAAAAGTTTGTTTACCCAACCCCCTTGTCATCAAAGGAAGCCGCCGCCGATCCGTCACATTGCCGTCACGGGAAATGGATGGGGAGAGGGAGGGACTTTTTGCTGCGACGCGAGCTCAGGAATCTCACTGCCGTGCGTGTCATTATTCCAGATGTGCCCCCCCCCCCCCCACACTTCCTGTCGAGACACTCGGTTCGTTCGTGTTCCGTGGGCATGGCCCGTCTCACGCTCAGACAGCGGCACGGAGGAGATGTCACATTCGTACCACCCCAGCTTGTTGAACGTTAATAATCTAATCTTGTATACACCATCGTTGTATACCATTAAATAGTTTATATTGACAGTTGTAGACATTCTGAAAGAAAGAAAATATTTCTTGAATACTAAACACATATATCCCTCCCTCTCTTTTCTATGCCTATATTATGTGCTTTGCTCAAACACGGCCAAATATTTTTGGTATTGAAAGATATAACAACTTTTTTTTTTTTTTTTTTTTTACAAAATCTATTGAAAGCAGGCCTTTCCATAGAAAAGAGAGGGGCCTTTCTCCTAGCTGCACATTTCCTATATATGTACCTATACATGACATTATAGTATATTAATGTGTACTTTATTGCTTTTTTATTGTTCAAGTAAATTATATAATATTTTAGGTTATCGCTTAGGTGTGAAGTTTCACTTCGAACGCGTGTTAGGTTAGGTAAAATTAAGTTAGGTTACGTTAGGTAAAATGGGTCAAATTAGTTATGTTTACGTAAATTATGGGATTACTTAAACTAACCCTAAATTTAGGGTTACGTTAGGTCACTTCTCTTCAAAATGAGTTCGACATCACGTGAAAGTTACACAAACTTCACGTAAATGTCACATCAACATCCCATTAATGTCTCCCAAATGTCACATCAATGTCAAGTCAACACTGAGGCAATGGTATTGCAACAACACAACCATTAGAACACAATCTTTATGCAACATTTATGCAATATTTTCGCAATGTTGACATCATTATTTTAGCATGTAAATTCGATGTTACATGTTGGTACGAAATTGCAGCAAAGTTGAGACAATGTTAATGCAACATTGTCGCAATGTTTACGCAACATATTATAACTTAACCTACCATAACAAAACTTTTAAAACGTAACATAATTTAACCTAAATTAACCTTACTTTACTTAAGTAAACCTAAACTAAAAAAAAATAAAAACTAAACATAACTTAACAAAACTTAACGTGAACTAACCTAATTATTATTTTTTTTGTATTGGCATGTTTGAAACTTGTCTTACCCTAATCTTTGCTTTAGTTAACATCACTTAACCCAACCTTTTATTTCTTTTACCCTTTTTCTTGTTTTTCGATACTTCAATCAGCTCATTTTGCAACTTATCTTTAAAAAAATTGTTATAATTTCTTAAAATTTTGCAAGTCATAAATTAATTAGATGATTATACTTATATTTTACAAAACGTATTAAAACATATCAAAATATTGTCGCCAAGAGGAAGAAACAACTTGGAGCAAACATACGCCAACTTAAAGCACTCTTACCGAAAAGTGAAATCATTAAAATTTAGCTAACTGGCATAAAGAAAAGTGTATCATCCCGAAGCGAAACACATCCCCTCTCCTTCGCCCGCGCATTACGTCACCCTGAGGTTCGACGTCGCGCCGCGCGGTGCGAGGGGTGTTCGAGCCGAGCCGAGACAGGGGCTCGTCGTCCGTATCGATTGCGGGATAAGAGCCACACCCGAACAGTTCCGAAGTTACCCGAAATTTGCCGATCGCTCGTAAAAAAAAAAACACACACACACAACATGTATTACAAGGATTTACACATTTTATGGTCATAAAGTATTTTGAATAACTCTAACCTAACCTAACCTAATAAACTTTTCATTCTAGTTACGATGACCTCTAACCTACCATCTGGAAAAAAAAATTGTTTATTACACGCGTGGAGTTAGGAATTGACAGGAGACGGCATGCCGTGACATAGTTGAAGTCACTTTTTAACCTCAACAACGCCAATTTTTTTTTCACCTAAAACTTTGCGGAAATATGTTGCTTGATCACGTTTGATGATGGTAAGTTAAGTATGAATGAGATTTTCCGACGTTAAAAACAGTCACTTTCATGTGTGTGTGTATGTATATATATGTTTATACGCTGCAAACACAAATCATCCAATGTTTTGGGGGTCTAACAAATATGGTGCAACAATTAACTGACTCTTGACACGCTTAACCATGGTATCATTTGGACGTGACCACGCACAGACCAAATCTAACTGAACCTTGCACTTCGGTTGACTTTGGAACTGTCCGGGTTGTGGTCGTGGCTTGCGATGTTGCGAGATTGCCCCACTCCCCTCTGGTCGGCGCCCTTCTCGGCCCCGAGGAGACTCGTCCCCGGGTCCTGTCCTCGTGGGGCGACCCCGCGGCCCGCCGCTGACGTCACTCGAGCGTGGTCAACTCCAGGACCATGTTTCACTTCTTAGTGTCCAAGCTCTCAGAACTAACTGCATGCTTCAAAATCAACAAAAAAAAAATTGGTTGTCTGTAAAGTCGGTTTACGGACGATAGTTTAACTTGACAACGTCATAACAAAACATTGATGAAATGATTGCATACTTTTATGAATAAAATTGAATCATTTCTATTGAATTATCCCTATTTTGTATGGATACAAAGAAGGAGCGAAATGAAATCTACAATTTAATTGATAATTGTACTTTTATTTGCACTCATTAATTCAAATATGTTTATTACTTTAACGAAGAGATTATTTTAACTATAACTTTTATACATGTTTGCTATTTAACTTCTTCCAATCTGTGTTATTCTGTTAAGGACAGGACGATGATAGGAAAAGTAGGAAACGAATAGGAGTGTTTCAAGTTTAATGTGCCTCGAAAAAGTCAAATCGATAGTTGTTCCAATCGAGTGGAAGAGAGATAGATGCGGCGCAAGCGTACAATGAGCGTAACGGGATACAGCGTAACGGGACAATGTGTTTTACGGGACACTTTTTCGTGCGTGCTGCCGGCGTTCATCGATTTATTAAACGTTGTCACGTCAACAAATAAATAATTATTGTGAAAATATTTCGAAAAGAATATTTCAGGAGATACTTCACTTTATGATTTCGAACTTTTTACTACCTTGCCGTATATAAACGTTAATTATTACGGATATGCTGAGTGCTGAGACTTCATCGAATCCGATTGCACCTTTACGAAATATCCTTAGATTTTATGTCAGGCGTTATTGCGTTCAATGTTCAGACTTAGCCAATATTCGTTCAAATTTTTGAAAATTTTAAACGTTGAAATTTGAATGGAAAAATTTGAGCAAGTCTTTCAGTGCTCTCCAGATATGTGTAACATCTAACTTCGGTAACAAGAAAATTATGATTTCTTCTTTTGCAAATAAACATATAATATGAAACTCTGACACTAAATTTGATTTTTTTTTTAAATAATGAATCTTTAAAATTATATTTGTTTAAAATAATATCGAGCGTGATAAATATATGAAAATTGTGTTTTCAACTACATTTCTTGACGCGAATCACGCTTAGTACCAGCCGCTAGAATTGGCTGCCAGAGCAACTTCGTCGACTATCGAATCTATACTAATATTATAAAGCTGAAGAGTTTGTTTGTTTGTTTGAACGCGCTAATCTCAGGAACCACTGGTCAGATTTGAAAAATTATTTCAGTGTTGGATAGTACATTTATCGAGGAAGGCTATAGGCTATATTATATAATCAATAACATGAGGGATCCTTACTAAAAGTCCAATTTAGAATAAAATGCGTTGGAGGGGGTTAGATACAACATGCAGTACACGTACGAAGTGTGTGTTGACAATGCCGCAGGCGCTAGAAGTTTATTTCCTATTGCCTATTAGATAACATTGTTGCCACGCACTAGATGCCTTATCATTCTTAATTTTCCCATACAAGTAAAAAACACCGGTGTGATATTAACAACGAAGCAATCAGTACACTCATAAGAGTTCAATTAGTATTTAAATACTTTTTATCACTTTAAATCGCAAACCTAAACTATTGTTTTTTTCCTCTCTCTGTGTTTAATTTGATTTTTTATTGCCCTTTTTTTCAAGTATATATATTTTACAGACTTGAAACTTCACAGTAATGTTCCTTATGTTACGCAGGAGGACATTTTCCGAAAATTAGATCCCATGGGTGGTTAAAACCAGGCAACAGTGGGTACTTTGTCTGCATGAGAACAGGATTTTGCATTGTTCATGCCTTCTGCGTCTCCATGGCAACGGGCATCGCGCGTCAGTGGCGTACCCACAAGGAGGGGAATGTATAATGAGCGACGCAAGAGTGATCTGCCTGTAGACTGCCGTAGCGAAGTACGGGTACATCAGTTGTACGTTGCGTGCACGAATCGGGAAACCATCGGTGCTATTCATTTTCTCTCCGGTACATTATACAGCATTGTAATAAATTTTCACAGAATTTTTTTTATTTATCATTACTGTAAAAGGGAGATGTGACTTAATTTTTTTCCATTAGTATAGCCGTGCGAAGCCGGGTCGGGCAGCTAGTCATTATATATGCAGAGCGAAACTACATATTGAAAGACTAGAAAAATTACTAAACCCCGGCTTTCAACCTCGTTAATATTCATTACCAGTTAATACTATAAAGTTTCCCTTTGATTTTGTAAACTTTGATTCGTGCCTTCCACCGCAGATGGCAGCACCATGGTGACACATTTCCGTTTCGTGCGATTTCCGTTCCATTCACGAAATTACTCCCACCAAATACCGTATACCAAGAGCTAATAAAAAAAACATATATTAACTCGAGAAATCTCTGATATTATTATTTAACCAAATGACTTTACATAGGTATCCATACAAATATGTAAGAATAAAAAAAAGTTATATAGTAGGGTTAGAATATGATAACAATGTTACTAAACATTGTTCAAATTCAATCGACTCAGAGGACAACATTTATGGCTTTAGCAGCTTTTGTAAGTGAAAATATCTGTGAGAGAATTCTTGAAGCGTGTGTAATAAAAACACCATATAATAAAAAAACACTAAATAAAAATATAAAATGTAATATGATTTGCAATTTGATTACATTTACCTGTTTTTTACTGGCCCGAAAAATATGCACCCCATTAGTTGTAAAGATGGTTGACGGGCGTCAGACATCGCGAGGTAGTAGATATAAGTACTCTTTAGTGTTCTCTCGCACTCTTGTACTTTAACCCGCTCTCGAGTTGAGACAGCCATAGAGTGCTCTCTGCAACGTAATTCTGACGCAAACACGTGAGGAGGAGCACGAAAGAACTCTCTATTTATCTCTTTTTATCTCTTTATTTCTTATTCTGACTTTTTGTACTTTATTTTCTCTCTTCTTGTCTCTGTCAATCTTTGTCTCTCTCTCTTTGCCAACTGACGGAGTATGAATTTATTTGGTCATTCACTCCTAGTCAATACAGTTGACCATCACACGTACGTTGATTTCATTCAATCAACGTTTAATGACATTAATGTCACGCGTGCATGGAATTACGTGATGGTTAACAACAACGGAAGCGTGCTCACCAAACTTTTTTTCCCACCTAGTTTCAGCTTATCGAGTTAAAATTTTCGAATAACCGATCTTGTCAGATCCAGTATTTTATTTTTCTGGACTGGTGATGCAACACACGCAGACACGGTAAAATTTCATTTTTTTTTTAAATTAAAGGATGAAGTGACGAGGGTTGGTTAGCAGGCGAGGCAGCTCAGTGTACTTACTCGCTCGACTTAATTGTTTAATTTGTCTAATGTCTGTGTGTTGCTCGACCTTGCAGTCCTCGCCCCTGCAAGGCCAGCTGAATTCCAAAAAGGGGAAGAAGAAGAAGAAGAAGAAGAAGAAGAAAAAGTATTTCTGAGAATACATGAGAGGTATAACCTTAGGCACGCACGCGTCGCAGTAATGCCCAATTACTGCGCTCGGCGGGCCATGGGTTCAGGTGAAGCGCGACGGAATACTAATCAAGCAAGACGCCGGAGGCGGGAGAGAAGGATTTGTCGGGAAAAAAGGGGGGGAAGAGGGGATAGGCATCTGGTACTCGCGGGGCGTCGCGTGGATGAATCTTCTTAAAAAAAAGCTCACATATTCCTCCTCCCCCCCCCCCCCCCAACCACCACCGTTCCTGCTTCGCCAAGGGCCTGGAAGAAAGTAAAACAAAGATCAACGCGACGCGGTGGGCATCGCGAGGGGCTTTACGCCTGCGAATGCGCGTGACGGACTTGTTCCCCCGCGGGCACTCGATGGAGTGGCGGGTGTGTCCACCGCCACAACCCACCCGCCATCCAACACGAACAGCCCCCGGGGATCAGCAGCAGTGGATGTCGCGGCTTCGCCCTCCTTCTGTCCAAAAGTGGCGGCCGGGTTTTACGGACTTATACGAGTCGTCGTGGCGCGACGAGCAAAGAATAAAACATAACTCTTGTCACAACGCGAACCTGTTTGCCGCGCACCCCAATCCTTGCTTCGTGCCGTTCTGAAAACATCCAGCTTCGTGTATTGCTAATAAAAAAAAAATTAATTTAATATTTCGATAAGGACCACAATAATATTGGCAGGTAATGGAACATCGACCTTATGTGCCTGAGAAAGAGCGATTCTTGCGCTATCTAGGAACAAACAGCAGAAACAAATATGTCGGTATCCATTATGTCAGCCTCCAGCAGACTACAACAATATGGCCGATATTATGTTAGAATCAAATAAGTTGTGACATCAGATCCAATAGGGCGTCTGTGACATTATGATTCAAGATGGCGTACGTAACGAAAATTGCAATGTTTTAGAATCCAAGATGACGACCGTAACGAAAAGTGCAACGATGACATTATACACATTAAATATGGTGACCGTAACTATAATATTGCAACGTTCGGGGATTGTGGCACTCGATTCCAAGATGTTGAAATTCAAGGTGGCGACTGAGGTCAAGGTCGAGGTCATCCGAGTTAACCGTCGTGACATCAGAATTCAATATGGCGACCGTAAAGAAAAGTGCAACGGTTACGTCATCATTCAATATGACCACCGCGACGTGACAATACAAGATGACGGTGGACAATCGACAAATGGACCCTGGAACCTGGCGCCAGACACAGTGTTATATACTACTCAACTGAATGTTTGCAGGACAGCTGTTAGTGCAGGCGCGCGGTCACTTCACACCGCGCGGAAAGATGACGGAAAGCCAGGCCTTCGAGACGTCTGACGACGACAGTACACACCACACATCACCGTAGCGTTTCAGGAACATGCTTTATTCATTTCTTTACGACACGCCGGCAACGAGGTAATCAGAGACAGTGCCTAGCTCTCAACGACGTAATATATGGATACACCTTCAAAGATATCGTCCGTGATACATGGACGAAGAATCCACCCTAACATTTCTTCTGGGGCTATTTTGGGAAAAAGCAAGGAAAACAGAAATCAGCAATAAGACATACCTGACACTTTTTTTTTTTAGAAGTGCAACAGCAAATTTTGAAACTGAACATTATCTGTAATTTTTTGTTCTTACACTCAGTTGTCCTAGTGAAAGTTTCTTGTGACTGCCACTGAGCCTCAGCAATCCGAATCGAACCCCATTACTTTAAAATATCAGTAAATTATTAACAGTGGGTTGTTATTTTTGAAGGCTTATAAACTGATATAAATTGAATGAACGATTTCTATTTTTAGTGTGTCCAACCTTTATCCGGCATTTTATATACAAAAGTAGTCATTCGGCCATAAAATAATTATTGTTTTAGGTATTGTGTATAAAGGTTAAATTGTCAATTTATTACATAGATTGCAACTTACATGACGTGTTTGAAAGAGATCTTTAGTCAAACACTTTTACAGTAAATGATGTGTATGTTCATTATTACTAAAACTATGTAATTTATTGTATATTTTAAAAAAGGACCTAAGTTAAAATAATTTCATGATATCAGTTTGCTGTTTTCTTATTTTAAAATATATGTTGCTTTCCCCTCAAAGAACTACAGTACTTTGACCTATCACAACACACATAATTTTGCTGATCAGTGTGATACTGTTAATATTCTTGCTTAATAATTGCTCTCCAGTCTGAGATAGTCATGTTATATGAGAGGAGTATTAGCAGTCACATATAAAATATATTGTGTTACGGTACAGACTCCGGGATTATTAAGTCTTTATTTAGTTGTGATATCTTAACGTTTACGCAGAAAAACTAATCTTTCTATTCCAATTAATTAATTTCCATATAACATTACAACGCGGAGTTATAACTATACTTTTTTACTATTTTTATTTGTTCATAAACATAGAGAAATTATTATTTCCACATCCATGCTGACAAATGCAAAATTGTATACAAGATCTGATGATTTTTGAACGGATGAACAGACTTTTATCAAGTGTAGCTAAGAACTATCCCGATTAAACTAGCTGGAAAAAAATGCATATTGAAATAGGTCAATCCGTTTGAAAGATATGATGCCACAGATAGACACATAGACATACAAAGGCTTCAAACTTATTCACCCCTATTTTTGCGTCGGAGGTAAATAAAAAATAGACAATCATTTTTATAATTTTTACACTACTTTTTAAGTTTTATTTTAGCTTCCCTGTAAAACTACATTCTAGGTTTTACGTTCAGAAGCAAGTACAAACCATTTAGTATACTCAAAGTTTCTAGTTAAATATAAGGAATATATTTTAAAAAATACGTATATTATTAATACACACAATTTATATAACATTTAAAACTCCGGGTTGTAATGCTTTACTACAACAAATTTTTGGTATACAATTATCATAATTTCATATTAACTATTAAATAAAATAAGGCTTTAATTATGGGCCTACTAACCGAATTATGATTGAATTTCAAGCAGTATTTAAGTTTAAAATATTTAACGTTATTAATTAAGGTATTTAATATTCTAACAGTAAGAGTATGTAATATTTAAGAGCTATAAAATCTCAATAATACTTAAATTTTATATATTTTTGTTGATGAATTATTTTTAAACACCCTGTTTTGCAGTATTGGTTCAAAATCGTGATTAAATTGTGTTAGGACACAGGACAAAGTATCGAAACACTATTTTATGAATCATCATGCAAAAGCACGTGGACAATGTGTTTAATTTATCACAACTCGATATTTTCTCGGTCCTTGTGTTTGCAACACATTGAAAGACGAAAAATATGTTTGAAACTTACTAACTGGCCAGCGAGGAAATATGTGGAAAATTTCCGGTGTATAAATAACATGACACGTAGAACACAGCCACATGAAATCAAATTAAACACGTTACAAAAACTTCTAGCTCGGATTACAATTTATTTATAATATCAAAGTTCCTGCTTTCTAGTTTACCAAATTACATTTCACGCAGCGGCGCGTGACTAAGGCTGAAAGTGAATAAAATTCAACGGAAAATTAAATAATTGAAATTCTCTCTCTGCGGACGGGCAAAAGGAAAGGGTGTCAAAAAAACGTGTCTAAAAAAGCTTCATGAAAAAAATAAAAAATGTAGTATTTTTGAGTTGAAAAAAAAAATGTGGAATTGTTTCCACTCCCATCCTCATTTTTATAACCAAAGCGCATTACACGCGAATTTTTTCAAATTAATTTTGCCACGCAAGACTCTATATAGTCAGTGTTACGTAACTTGTCTCGAATTTGACAGTTTTCGAACGTAGCACCAATGCTAACCATTTCCCAACTGTCACATGCGAAGCAACACACCATGTTTGTTTACGAACACTAATACATAATCACATGAAGTTTGTAACACTGTCAAACTTTCGCTTCCAACAACTTTCAATATGTTGGTGTAAACAGGGTCGGCGCTGCCAGGTCTGCCACCCTAGGAAAAAGTCACATTTGTCGCCCCTCCCATAACTAAGGTGACCACCTTAGCGAATTCAAATTACCATACACTGTAGATAAATAAAAGTCACACTCTCTCATACAAATTCATACCCCCACTTTCGATAAAAACTCTATCCCTAATATCGATTTAAAAAGTATAACTATAATATATTCTGTAACCAAAGACTATGAAAATACGAAATCTAAACATCATTTAAAAAAAAAAGTCTTGTGTCTTAAAAAAAACAGAAGAACGTATTTTATGTTAACATTGTACCAAATTTCAAATGAATATCTTCGAAATAAAAAACACACAGTGACGAAGAAAGATTGATTTTTTTTTCTTTTCAAATGATTTGGATGGCGACGTTGTGGATGATTTTTTTTTAAACAAATGTGAATGAAACAAGATTGTTTTCACAAATAATTTTATTCGCTTTGTTATAATACCATTTTCAATGTTATGTAAAATAACAAAAGAAAACCAAAGAACTAAATAAAATCAAAATTCTAATTTTTGAAGAGGTAAATTTCGTATTTAACTATTTTTTTACTAACATTTGTATTTTTCCCCCTTCCTTGACGCCCCTGATATGTTGCCGCCCTAGGCGTCCCTCACTCGCCTAATGGGTTCGCCGGCCCCGTGTGTAAATAAAGTTGGAACGCTACGACGTCACAGAAAACGTCACTAGGGCTGCCCTTTTCGTTTGACAAGTTGGATGACTTGAGTTTCCTTAAAATATTTTTTTTTGTTTGTTTTCGCAGTCCAGCCCGATGTTGCAAAATATCACCAAACACATCAGAGTCAACAAGAGTTGAAAATTGAAATGAATTATTCAGCAGACATTTAAAAAAAAAAATGCGCGTATCGGTGATTCTCACTGCCCACGGCTCCTCTATCGGGACACGTGACGGGACTGTCCGATGCGTTCCCCGATAATATTCGCCCTCCGTCCAGTGGCCAGGAAAATTGTGTGTGTGTTGCGGAGAAGGGGGGGGGGGGGGGGAGGGAGTGGAGGGTGAAGAGGGGCGCTCACGTGACGCAACAATTCCAATAGGCACACATTCTATATCTGAACCGGTTTGATCTCCTCAAAATAACTCGAATTTTATTGCAGAATTGTTAAAATTGTTCCACTTGGATGGCGCGTCGGTATTCGTACATTTAATGTTTCGTTTTGTAAAGTTCCCTTATTTCGGCACTGAATTTCACTTCTCTTTGCGCATATTCCCAGTGTTCATAATTTTATAGTCGGAAGCAGTTCATTGAGACTTCGCCTCGCCTGGAATGTTAGAATAATGCCTTTCCATGATGTCATTTTTTTTTGTTCTGTTAAGGGTTGTTCACTTTATAGTGCGGGCCAAAAACGTTGAGAGTTATCAATGCTAGAAAATGGGGGGGGGGGGGGGGGGTTTGGAGAAGCGCGAGAGGCAAGCGTGTCGGAAAAGAGAAGTAGGCATACCATTGGCAGCGCGGGCAAGGAGGCTGAAACATTTCCTTGGACGTGACATTTATCTTCACGTGCTGTACCCGTTCATATCCTCAGTATTCGATGTATTCGACTTTCGAGGAAAAAGATTCGAAGAAAATTATTACAGGAAATAAAGTAAATTAAAAAAAAAACTCCGATTACCTCTGATGTTTACTAGGTCAATTTTTTCTCTCTCTTTTAACCCATCTTGTTACAATTCTCAAAGATATTGAGCTTTTAAAATTTTATTATATAATTAAAATTACAACATGTATTGATTCTGGAAACTTAGTTTGTGAAACAACCATTTAAAGGGCAGAATCTTTCAACATCGTAGTTAATATATTTTCTTTCATTTATTGTACATTAGTAAAGTTTTGACCCTTGACACTTAGATTCGGATTCAAGGGTACATTCGAAGTACTCTCTGGAATTCGAATTCGATATCCTGATTCTAAAAAATTTATATTTTACCAATAACCACTAGAAAATAAACCGAAAACATATTTACAACTTTTTCTATAAAGTGAATATAATATGTGCTATTTCAAAAGAAATTTTATAACCCCAATATGAAAGAATTATAAAAAAAGCAACATATTTCTTACAACAGAGATCTTATGCCTGGTAACATAATTCCCCTTGAATGATAAAATAAGGTGTACCGCCACACTCTCGCATGTAGGTTTAAAACATCAAGCTGTAATAGATTTTTAGTGGAATGCAATCAACAAGCACATCAAAATGAACAAAAAAATTGTCTTGCTTGAACACTCGTAGGGAATACGTTTTCGCGGAATGTTTACGTAGGTTTCTGACGCTGAGTTCGAATCCCAATATTATTTAATTTGTTTTCAGTAGCTGTAGCTTGTGGTGCAGAAATGATCGTTTTATATTACGGTACAAAAAATCGATTAAAGTAAAATATCGTGGACTAGTGTTACTATTATGTAACTATTACGACGTCTGCAGACGTCTAAGTGAAATAATAATTCAATATAACCCATCTGGGGACAGTTAGTATCGGACAATGAAGCAAACCTCAAAAGTTTGGATAGATATTGTCAGTACCTTGTCACGGCAATAATTTGAATTGATAACTCAACGTACAGTGTAATTTGTTTTTGTAGATGGAACAGAAATATGAATGTAATGTTGCAGATATTTGCAAATTTGTACATTTACATGAACACAGCAACACAAAATAGTGATCGCAGTAATACTGGGTTCGGGTTCTCACCCGGGCATTTATGCTTTTGTTGCTCCAGTACCTTCAATAGTTAATGTTATTAATAAACAGTTCTCTGAATAGCTTTCCAGTATTAACTGCGCACATAATAAGCATGATACAACAAAATAAAATAAAATGGTTGAATATGCAATCATTTATTTTATGGTTTAAAAATATTACACTGGAATTAAATATCAATTCAGAAATAAAATTATGCGCCAATTTTGGCAGGAAATACTCAGAATTATCTAGAAATACGTATTTTATACATGCAAAAATAACCATAGCCATGTGTTGTACAGTGTTACAAACTATTTCTTGTAGTTTTACAAACTTTTTCCCTCCAAAATAATCCTTCGTAAAAGTACAAATTGTTGTACGGGGACGGTGAGACACGACGACGCTAATCAACAAGGGAGGTCAATGCAGTGATGAGGATGGCCGAAGCGGTGCCTCCCAGAGTGTGGGTTCAGCATGTTACCACTGCGCCACCTCGCCACGTGTTGCGGAGGTCGCGGCGCAAAACTCCCAGGCCTCGAAGATAAGCCCGATGGGGAGAAACACGCGATTAGCCCAACTTTGATGACTGAAGTAGAGCTCGCTAGGGACCGCCAAGCCAGGGGTGTGTCTGTGTCGGCGAGGCGGGATGATAAGTGCGCTGGTGCTTCTAGCGCGGTGTCACATCTGAACTGACGCGCAGTCTTCTCGTTGTGCGTAGGAGAACTGTGAATTTAGAGCGATAGCTGTAAAATTTTACGTATGCTGGAGAAACGAAGATAAAGGCGTAGTGCAAGTACCTTTTAGTGCTTTTAAAATATCTGCACCGGGTGTTCATGCCTTAAAAATTACTCTGAAAACAAGCGTTCCAGCCATTTTCACTCTCCTAGAAGTACAGTTTAAAATCGAAATACGGCCTCAGCGCAGTCTTTAAATGTTTTTCGTAAAAATACCCCGCTCGGATATTTTCAGCAGTTTTCGAATCACGTGGTTTATTCTGAAGCGCTGATGCACACCGTATGTGTGCTCAGGAAGGCGGGGCTCTTAATATGTTGCCCTTAATAGGTATTGCCAAATTTCCAGGTAGTTAAAGAGGACTGAGACATCCCAAGACATTTTTATGAAGAGATAGGTTATTTTTTATTCTCGGTTAGTTTCACCAGGGTGTCCAGCTTCAGAGACAACAAGGAAAACCTTAAATTGTCAGAAATTGCGAATTTATGGGGGGGGGGGGAATCAGGGTTTAGTCAGGAAAGTATATTATGTTAGGTATGGAAATTTAAATGAAATCGTTAGAAAAAGCTCGTTCTGTATTTTGGTTTAGTTGCAATTCTTGTATGATAAGTATTTCTGAGCAGAGTTGTATTTTGAGGTACGTGAAATTGAATTCCATTGGGGGATATTGCGTCGGAGTGGTCTGGTGTTAACTTACTTGAGTTATGAATTTCGGCAACGTCGTTGTGACAATTGTAAAGTTTAATTATAGTTATCTCGTTTTAAAAATACATATCATGTCTAGAGTCTAAAAATTATAGTAAATAGGGATTATTGAAGGGAACAAACAAATATTCCTTCAAGTTTACCGTACCAAAACATAATTTTCTATTTTATAATTAAGCTTTACTCGGGTGTTTTTGTTTTAATTATGAGCGTCTTTTAAGGATTTTCAGATATTCTGAAAATAGCATACATTGATTTCTTTAGAATCCAAAATTGTTATGATAATTTTGGAAGCACTTCTAAGGAACTACACAAGTAGTGAGACCATATGTTATCAATATTTTTTTAAAACGTATTGGCCTATATTTCTTAGCTCCGGGACACAAAAAATGGGTCTCATGCTTTGAAATGTTGACACATGATGCTCAGGATACGTTGTAACATTATTAGAAATTATTTTTGAAAAACTGTGTAAGGCTACTGTTCTCTCTCAATTAATTAGAAGAAAGAAAATTATTTAGAAAAGAGAGGCTTTCTTCGGCTTCTTGAAGCGTCGGTTTTTTCTGGCATCACTTAATTAGCTGGCGAGCAGGTCGTTAGCAGGCGTCGCGCGCAGAACTCGGAGGAACGCCGACGGGCGAGGGCCTCCGCGCATGCGCGGCACTTCGGGCCGGTTGCTGGAGAAAGAGGGGGAAGAGGGGAGGGACAGTGAGCCGGAGGGGGGAGAGGGGCCACAGCCGGCGAGGCGGGCGCAGCGGCCCCCGAGTCGGCCGCCGACAGCGCAATGCGGGAGTCGAGCTAGCCAGGGGCACGCGCGCCTGGACACGCAGCGGGCATGCAACCCGCCTCGCACGGCGGACCGGCGGGCAGCATCTAGGGCGGCCATGAAGACTGCCTCGGAGGCCGGCAGGCGCGTGCGGGAGGCGGAGAGGCGCCTGGCAGCCATCCTGCGCACGGCGCGCAAGCTGGCGGTGAGCCCGGCGGACGTGGCGGGGCTGGCGGCGGCGCGCAGGCTGCGGGCGGCGGCGGACGGCGGCGGCGGCGGCGGGAGGGCGCTGCTGCCGGTGGTGGCGGCCCTGGCGGCGCTGGCAGTGCTGCTGATCGTGTGCTCGGCGGAGCCCCGGGCGCCCGGCTGCCTCAAGAACACGTCGGTACGTAGCCTCCGCCGTGCATTGATCTCCCGCGCGCCGGCACGCGTGGGACCGCCGGGCCTGACCCACATTCCCGGCATTGCTTTCACTCGACATTGTACTCATTAGACTAGTGCCAGTGATTGTTCCCTTGTAATTGGCGGTTATCTGCGAGGGAAGCCATTGACCTGTTTGACCGGGCCATTCAGGACACGTCTGCCTCCGGGATGGCTATGATTGGTGTGCTGACAGTAGACGTGTCACCTGATATAAACCCATACAACCACGAGGCACAGACAACGCTACAAAGTTTTAACATGCAAGAAATATTTTTCGTGAAAATATTGCACAACCCTGCGTATTTATATCTGCAGAGGCCTAAAAAACACGTGTCATTATTTGCCTGCACGCGGTCAAATCAAAAAATGGCAATACACTTTAATGACCCTTATTGTTGGATCACCGATATTTTTACATGCCCTGAAGAGTTGAAAAGGCTATGAGAAACACCGATAGAAACATTTGATCGAACCATGAGTGACCCATAAAAATGAGCTGAAATATGGCTTTAGCCAACGAACGCAAGACATAAACTTGACTAAGCACATGTTCGCTGAAGATAACCTGATACCAGAAAATAAAGGAATTTTGTTGGTCTCTAATTAATTCCATTATTTAAATGAACTCTCCACTTCTTAGTTTGTTAAATTACTTCTATAAAGTACCTCTACCAAACATAGTGCCACTAAGGTTTGAGATTTAATTGCAGTTACACTTAACGTAGAACACACGAAGCTCAAACAGCATAATATATTTTTTGAATTTTGTTCCTATTTTCAGAGATATAAAGAATATCTGTACAGGTAATCTCTATTACGAATTGACCTTACCTAACTAATAGTTCTAGCCAATGCTGGGCACCAGGATATAGAGTTTCAGTTTAGTCAGCTAATTGCTAAAACATACGAGATGGTTTTTCAGTCAAGGTATTTTAAAATTTCAAGTTGTGATGTGAACTTGTTCGTAACTAAAAAATAAGAGTTAATGTTTAAAAAAGTTTATTTACATAAAACATATAGGTACTAATATTTCTCAATAGTACTGAAATATTGTTTCACGAAAATTATTATAAACCATCATTTCTTGCAATATTTAGTTCAAAAATCCTTCAAAACTAAATAAGTAAAATTGAAAAAATATATTTATTTATTTACTTTTGTATTACTGACAAAATTTTATTGATTTGAAACTTGTACTTCGAAATTGATCTTTTCTAGCTCCGGATGTCTTATAAAATAATATAATGCAGTGGCGTAGCCAGGATTTGTGTATGGGGGGTGTTAAGAAGCATGGCCCCCCCCCCCCTGTATTAAAGCGGGGGGTCTGGGGGTCCTCCCCCGGAAAAATTTGGATTTTAAGGTGTAAAAAAGTGCTATTTTTGCAGTTTTCGGTACTTAAATTTAAATATTGTAATGGTAACAATTTTATTAATTTTTAATATGAAATTTTTTTGAGTGATGAATAAGAAATTTATTAAAGATTTGGTGCTAAAGGGGGGGGGGGTTAGAACCCCTAAACCCCCCTGGCTACGCCACTGATATAATGTAATTGTTAACTAAGTGGTTCATTGAATTAAAACAAATAAAGTTATTTTACATTAAATGTTAATTACGATGCTTAAAAACAAAATAATTTTGTAAAATTAATAATGATGAGATTATGTCTGTTCATTCTCCTGAATCAAGTAGGAATTTTAATTATTTTTTAGCATAATGCAAATATGTAGATAAAATTCGTCGTAAAAATATAGTCTTTACTTAAATGGTTCTTATGGTAGAAGCCAGACCACAATCTTTAACTGTCTAATAATTAATTAACTCTTCATCCGCAGGTTTGGCTTTACCAGATAAACATATTGAAAGAAAGTAAATATACATAAATATGTATATAAATATAAATAAAGAAATCTCGGTAATGCACAACAGCACCTTGAGCAACAAAGATGTTGAGGTCGTAAAATGTACGTAATCCAAATAACGCTTACAAAAACTCGTGTGCGCACACGTTATCGACGCAGTGTTGTAAAGGCGAACTCCCATCGCTCCTCGTGCAGCTTTAAAACAACTAAGTTCACGATGTTTTGGTCTTTATCATTCCGAACACGTTCGCGCAAAATATTAGTCCTGTGTGATTTTTAGTTAAATTGTCACGTTTTTTCCCTAAAATCTATTGTTTTATCGTCAATGCGGCCGCTATTATTCGCAATACGTATTAAAAATTCGATTTAACATGTCTATAATCTTTAGAGGGGCCATTACGTTGATATGATTACTATTTATTCCGTTTAAGTAACTGTTCTTGGTCTAATTTGTAAACCTCGGCTGTAAAAAAAACTGGTTCATAACGAGATCAAATGCCCGGGAATAGTTTATGTAAAACTTTCGTAGACATTTGCATAAACTACCAGGACGTTTTCTTTCGGTTTGGAAAGGTACCACTTGATTTAGGTGATAGAGAATGTGCTAGCGAAAGTAAGGAGCTAAACAAACCTTGGAATACGTGTCTGTTCTGGAGTTTAAGTCAACTGGTTAGCAATTGGATATCAAAATAAATCATAGCTGTTTAAAGGCTGATAGCTTCATAGTTTAATAGCTTCAAACGAACTCGCTAGGAATAATCGTTAACATTCCATCATGTAATGAATATTGCTAAATAAACATAATGCCAACACATCTTAAATAAATTAGCATTAAACTTAATTTTAACCAAAAAAAAATTGTTTTGCTATGCAGATAGGAGAAGGGGGTGGGGAAATGTTGTCATTTTGACTTCAAGTATTAACTTGGCAAAAAGATTACACACCAACTCCCTTACTTCTTACCTACATGAAAAAAAACCGGACCGTTGCCAGACAACGACGGAACAATTACTCTTTTTTTTCAATATGGCGGTCATAATAGCAATTCGGTGCATTCTTATGGACCAAAAAATTTTGTTTTCATTAAGAGGCCACTCCAGTGTTTCAGGGGCACTACGCAACCCGCGTTAACTTCATAAGATTCAATGCTATTTTCATTTTGCTTATAACTAATTAACTAATATAGATTTCGACATGATGCTTGATTGATATGTAAGACTACGATGCTCTTATCAAAGCCCCTTTCTTCAAAAACGTGCTTAAATTATGGTTTTATTCTAATCTTTACTAATATGCATAAGTGTATTGTCTATGTTTGAACCATAATTTATGCACGTTTTTTGAAGAAAGGGCTTTGATATCGTTGTCTTACATATCAAGCAAGCATCATTTCGAAATCTATATTAGTTAATAAGTTATAAGCAAAAAGAAAATAGCATTGAATCCTATGAGGTTAACGCGGGTTGCGTAGTGCCCCTGAAACTCTGGACTGGCCTCTTAAGATGTTATGTTCCCCCTTCCAACAACCCTCCCTACCCAGGGAGTGCTCTTGATGCACTCTTGCGATGGTAAACCTGACAAATAACCGCGTCCCAAAAATCTGGTGGTTTGCGCTGTTTCCAGCGCCCTTCGAGGACCTCAAGTGCGACGTCTTTCAAACTCTTCGCGCTCTCGCGTCGACGGCGTCGCGGGCGGAGGTTCGCGAGCCTCGAGGCCGGCGCCAGGAGCGCTGAGGTCGTTGCACCTTTGAATATATATACTGTATAGAAGTCGCCAGCCCAGGTTAAAATTTCTAATACGGTTTTGAGGTAGTTGGTTAATTCACCGCCGCAATCGCCACCATCTCTAGGGCATCGACTTGTGGTGGTCCCTAGCGGACAAGTGTCGAACTCTTCAAACACCCCTTCCCCTTCCCGTTGAACGAACTTGAGCTGCAGTGAATGATAGGTGGGGTGTGCGGGGAATGACAGCGGGCGACAGTGCTGCGCTCTAACGTGTAAATAACAACTAAGACGATACAGGGCTTTACGGCAGCGCACTACAGCGGTGAAGTTCCCAAGCTGCTCATCATAAGCTTCTGAAAAACGTAGAGTAAATCCTATCCACTCGCGACTTCTATACAGTATATATATTCAAAGATCCTATCCACTCGCGACTTCTATACAGTATATATATTCAAAGGTTGCACGGACCTTCCGTCGTCGAGAGAAATCTCCCTCCATCCGGGAACTCTGGCTCGCGAAGCGCGACCGCGTTCCTCTTCTCGGACAGCGCCTCTGCTCTCCTCCGCGTGGTCAAACTTTTTTTGACGTGACAACGTATAATAAATCGATGAACGCCGGCCGTCTGCACGCACGAAAAAGTGTCCCGTTACGCTCGTCTTCCCTTTACGCTGCGTCCCGTTAAGCTCATTGTTCCGTTACGCTGTCGGCGAGTGCAGTAATAATAGGTTATCTAACAACTGACTAAAAAATTATGGTGATTCATATAATTGATGATAGATATTTGATTACAGTTTATTTATATGAATACTTGTTCATAATTATATTTAAACTTTATAGCTAAACGCCAGTTTTTAAAATTAATTACAAGTCATCTACACGTGAACTGTTTCGTCGACTGTTTATAAAGTGAAGTGAAAAGTTAATGTGGTTTTCATTGCTTATTACAACAACAATTTCGGCACTAAAGGTTAATTATTCTTGCATTTTAAAAATCTGATTACTAGTATAATTTAAAGTATTTATTCTTTTATTATTAAAATAAAAATGATTCAATTTTATTCATAAAAGTATGCAATCACTTCATCAATGTTTTGTTATGACGTTGTCGCGTTAAAATATCGTCCGTAAACAGACTTTACAGACAACCGAATTTTTTTTTAAACTCCTGCCAACCATCAAACACTCTCAAAATATCCATTCAATTGCTTTGGTCAATGCACGCCCATTTTTTCCAATCCGTCGGCGACTAGTTTCAGTTATATTTTAACATTATTAGACACAAAAGGCTTGATTCCCCACAAGTTAAAAACTTTCCCACGTTCGTTCCTTGCATGATTCTCGCAATAGAAAAAAATATTATTTATTTTTTGCGAAAATACGCCATTGCTGGTATTCACTGTACGTCATAAAAGAACCACAAGGAAAGCGAATACACGAATACACAGAAAAACAAGCCAAAATTAGCCGATGTTCAATGTTAAATGAATAGACAGCATACATGATTCCATGGAAGGAATCAAAAAAAAAAACATATCACAGACCTGCGGTCGTCTGCGCCGTCCTATTTTTTTCTAACTTCGTCCACGGAATTATCTGTGCTGTCTATTTATTTGAAATTTTATTTAGGCTGATTTTTTTTTCCTGTGTGTGTGTATGCAACTTTCTTGCACTTTCTTATGATTTCTCTGTGGCATTCAGTGAAAACCATAAATGGCGTATTTTCATTAAAAAAAATTTATCTTTATTTTTATTCTTTCGTCTCGTTGGACACGTACTATCCTGGTCAGGGAAATTGGGAAAGGAAATGTCTATGGGCAGCCTGTAGCAAAGAACCTTTCCAGCGCTTGCCTGGCGAGATTCAGGGAAATCACGCAGAGCCTAGATCGGGATGGATGAACAGAGATTCGAGCCCGGATCCACCAGACTGCGAGTCCAGTTTCACCGCCATCGCGCCACCTCCCTCGCTTCAACCGCCTGATGTGTTGTGATTGGACGTACGTGCTCTTCGTGAACTCGGCTCGACCAACGCAGCTGACCTCCGTACAGCGTAGTCGGTTGAAGAGACAACTTTGGTGCTTTGGTTTCTGGGTTAGGGTTCCTAGTGTGGCAGGTATGTTGTAAGGTAAGATAAAGTTTAGTTTGTAAGCCACTCCTCCGATTATTCTGATGGCATAAATAAATTAAATAAGCATCTATAAACAAATAAACACTCCCTCACCTTCCCAACCTCACATTTTTCAATCCCAGTTGCATGACGAATCGTGCGTGAAGATCTGGCAGTGAGTAAAACTCACGTGCTCATGATAATTCCAGCATTTTGAGGACAAAACGTGATTGAGTTATTACTATTTTTCTTACACAAAATACTGTATGCCTTATAAAAGTATTTCATCAGCTTGAATAGCGGCCCACAGAATGACATGTTTTAACGCTTTTTTTAAATTGTTTCTATTTGTTTTAAAATCATATCTAGAGCTTTTTTTTTGTAAGTTAATCATCATAATATTCAACCATAAACCTAAGAACGTTATCTTATTGTTTGTTTTATATTACTGCAGCTATTTGGTTATAGATATAATTTTGCGTACTAACATAAATATATTAAAAGTGTTATTAAATCTGTTTTACAATTTCAAGTAAAATTTTTGGTTTGTTTATAAAAATGTTAGTGAATTTCAGGCATATTAAAAATTGGCTCGTATTTCTGTGTTGCAAGAGGAATATATCGTAATTTCGTTAAGCGAGTATGCCAATATTTTGCTGCGTATCAGAGTTTCAGGGGACGTGGTGCGAACAAATTTCAAGCAACGATAAGATCAAACAGAGAGGGGAGGGGTAAGCTTAGTCCAACAAGTCTGATCCCCTTGCCAAGGCTCCCCTCCCGTTCCAACCACCGCGGCCTTTGCCTCGCAACCCGACATTGAAATATTGATTCCATCCGAAGTGTTTGCTCCTGAGAGGGCCCTTTGCGCAAACAAACCCCCCGCTGAAATCTGCGTGATGCTGCGTCCAGCGCTCGCTCGTCGGTACAGTCTGTTACGCGCAAATGCGTGCGCGGGACAATCACCCCATACATTTTATTTTTCCTTAAAAATTTTACGTTCCTTGCACGCATACAACATTTTTTAGCAAGCTAACAATCTGATTCTCACCAAGTGCCAAAGCACGTAATAAATTTTCTTTGCGCACGTCCATGATCATCATCATCATCATCATCATCATCATCATCATCATCATCATCATCATCATCATACTCAATTGCTTCAAGCCTGCCGCCGGGTCAGCAAAGTAAAATGCCTCCATCTTCCTCTTTCTTTCTACCATTCCCCCTCCTTCACTCTGTTCCATTATTCTCCTCTCTCCTGCACTACTTGAACTATCTGCTCTCCCCACCGCCTCCTTGGTCTTCCTTGGGTGGTGAGGGGGGGGGGGGGGGGAAGGCCTTCATCCTGCGTACTTCAACTACATTTTCCTAGGTAGTCTCTCTTTTCCCGTCCTCTACGCATGGCCATGCCATTTCATTATTGCTGTTTCCATTATTCAAGTTCTGTGCTCCTGCTTAGTGTACTCCACGCCCACATTACATGTAACTAACTTGTCCAATTTTTGACCGATGCGTAATGGCACGTCTTTATGCACATGTTACTCTGTGGTCCTTTTTTGAGTGGCAATTTCACTATGGACGCAAGTCTTTTTTACGTAGCTATTCTACAACGTAGTTATTTAACTTTTACAATCAAAGAATGCAGGAAGAAGTCAGTACAAATTAATTCTTACTGAATGGGCTTGACCATTTTTTCTGTTATTTTTATTACCCCCTTTTTGCAGTTTAGTTTTGGTATTTTTGAATTTATATGCATTTTACAGTTTTGGGTGTTATTTCAGTTAGTTTGTGTTGTACCCCCGAAGGAAAGGGGTACAACACCAATGGCCCATGCATCATTATGCCACTGTTGTTCATTCGGCAGTGTTCGTAAGCAACGCCATGTGGTTGTCAGTGTTCCAAACAAACATCACGTGATTCTTTGCAAGTGACAGTTGGGAAATGAGTACCGCTATTACTGCTTCCGAGGAATTTAAAATTTGAGACCCGTTCTTTGACGACTCAGAAAACACATATCTAGATCATCGTGCAAAACACTGATGTAATGAAGAAAAGATTATTCTTTCGTTAAAAAAAAAATAGAATTTTTTTGTATGCATAGGGCTAAACAAATTTTCTCTTAAAGCAATTAAATATTTTGTTGGATTAAACAAATTTCATGAGTTTTATATTTATTTTGTAAAATTTTTAAAATATATATACAGTTAAATTGACATAATAACGTTTAGGTCCAAAAATTTGTTTGTAAAACAAAATATTTGTTTCAATCAATTAAATTAATTATTTCATTAAACTTTAGCCAATATTTATCTGAAGCAAACAAATCTTTCTCGTGGTTATTATATCTCTGTAAAAATTTATATTCAAATTGTGTCCATTATCAATACTAAACCGTTGTACAAATAATACTTGTTTACAAAATTTATTTCACTATCGTACATGTTAATAATTACTTATTTAAATTAATACTACCATTAAAAAAACTAAAACATTTTCTATTTTCATTTACCGTACGTAGATTTCATTTACCGGGATGTATTTATATAATTATTATGTCAATTTGATTGAGAAAATTCTTTTTTTTTTTACATTAGAAAATCCAGTGTTCTTGCTTATTTACACTTTGATGTCTAATGGTCCCGATCTTGTTTCATTCATATTCAACATTACTGGATTAATTTTGGTTTAAAAATCTTAGGACATTCTCGAAGTAGTTCAAAATTTCTGAACATCATAAACACAAGCAAAAACTTTTTTTTACTCTTATATATTTCATAAAATAGTAGTCGTGAAAATTGTAAAAAAAATTCATTTGATAATATTTAATTCACAACAGCTGCAGTTAAAAGTGTGTGTTTGTGGTTCCGATTGGAAGAGTTAGTTATGTCTAGGGGCATGCATATTTCGCGAAAAAGATTCTGAGTCTATCTGAAAGTTAAAACACCGTAGCATCGTCTGTGTTTCGTTATTGGGCGAGTTTCTTTCAGGTAACAAGTCTATTGTCAGAACACCAATCGCAGTTATTCAGTGCGGAAGCAAAATCGCCCCGAGTGGCCCGGTCAAACAGAGGAAACGACTTCTCTTGCAGACGGCCGCCAATTGCAAGAAAGAAACCGTTGGTGCGGGTATTATATTGTTGCAGTCTAATAGGTGTTTAGTATTTTTCACGGGAAAAAAATGCCTGCCCTCTAATTACGTCAGATACGACTCGTTCTGGAAATGATTAGAGACCTGAAAAATTCGCTGGATTAATTTCGTGATGGTCTAGAATCCAAAAAAACGTTTGCCTTTTTACTGCATCAGTGATTGGGCCACAGTTTATCTGAACGATACTCGGCCAATGAAAAAACCTTCAACAAAAGAAGTATCGAATCACTAGCGCCCCAGTTAACAGGTGTCACGAGTCAGTGGCCAATGAGCAGATGTAATTTTTCCCGAGTGCATAGAGGATCATGGAGTACATCCTACAGGTCAATGAAATCGCGAATTTTTTCCGGTCTCTAGAAATGATTCAAATCTTCCGTCAGCAGAAGACGACGCACAGCTCGCGCGTTTGTGAGGCGTGATGGAACCGGTTCTCTTCTTCTTCTTCTTCTTCTTCTTCCTCCGAGGAGGCTGAGGAAGGAGTCCGCCGCACAGTGCACTCTTCGAAGTCGGCGGGAAGAGTCACGGCGGCCCACGGGAGCTTGGCGGGACTAACCTTCTGGCGCGCGGCCAGGAGATGGGTTCGTCGCTTCCGAGCGACGAGAGAGAAAGAGAGAGAGAGAGAGAGAGAGAGAGAGAGAGTCTCGTCGCGGGAAAATTGGGGCAGATGACGTCGCGTCGCTACGCCAGCTTCAGGGCGGCGACGGCGACTGTTCTCCCCGCACAGAAACGAATTCCACGCACTTTTTTTTTTTTTTTTTTTTTTACAAAATATTCCTTGGGAAACCAGTTTGCTACGAAAATGGTCCGTAGTACCACAAGAAAGAGTATTGTAACTTCGCACAGCACATGGCTACGGTTATATTTGCATACATTAAATTTATTTTTTTTCCAACATGATACTGAGTATTTCTTACGAAAATTGGCGCGTAGATTTAAATTATAGTGTTTCATTCAAGCATACTTTTCTTTAAAACAATGGAAAAGATAATGGTATATTGAACCATTTCACTATGTTTTGTTTTATCGTGCTTATTATGTGCGCAGTTGATACTGAAAAGTTATTCAGGGAAAGGTTTACAAATAACTTTAACTATTGGGGAGGTACTGGGAAAACACAAAGCGTAAATTCCCGGGTGAGAACCCGAACCCAGTATTACTTCGAACACTATTTTGTATTGATACGGTTGTTTTAATGTAGATGTACAAATTTACGAACATCTGTACGTTTACGTGACTATTTCTGTTCCATATACAATATATTACAGTGCATTCTTCTCGTCAACCACAGCTCGTTACACGAGAGGAATAATAAATCTGTAATTTAAAGCTAAGTTCATTGATTGGTTCTTGCAATGTGGAAGATTGATTAAACATAATTTCATAATTTCTTGCAACCGAAAAAAACTAGTTTAAAATCTAAAATTTGCTTCATTTAAAATATTCTATAAGCGTAAATATTAATTTCTATAACATTTCAGAGTATTGGTGATAAATTTTTCAAACTTACTTACAATATACATTTTTGATTTTCCGGAAAACAAAACAACTGTCTGAAAGGAAATGAATACGTTGTTGTGGAGAATATTGTTGGTTAGTTCCGAGCTGAGCGCAAAGCCCGAGTTTCATATATGTGGTTGACATGATGCGTCTCACCGGATGACTTACGGGAAAAAGCCACAATGCTGCGGAGACGCTCCTATAAAATAAACTTTAGGCCGTCATAGGGGATAAAAACGACGAAATTTATAAAGTATCTCATCTCATAAAAAAAACGTGCCTCTTTCTACCTAGAAGGATCAGTTCCAAGTTTGATGTGACTTTTAGATAAATAACTCGTTTTCAAGAGCTATAAAACGGCCCGTATTGAGGGGTTTTCTTGATACAAGAGCCTATCGCGTAAGATCAAATATGTTATTTTTAAACCGAGGGGAATGCTTGCAAACTCTTATTCACACCAAGGTTTAGAAAAAAAACTTTTATACCCTTCAGATACGTAACTTGTCTTTCAGTTTTACTCTTCCATTTAACTTTAGGGCATCGCGTCCTTCTTTGTTCGCGCCGCTTGTCGAAGGATCAGGCTAAGACACATTCACGACGAGTAAACCAACTAATAGTTACGAGAAACAACATTTTGAGACAACTTACTGCTATCTAAAAAAACAAAAAGAATGTACATTACTATGCATAATTTCTACTTCAGCAACTGTTGTTTTAGCTATTATTTATTTTAAAATAGGATGCTTACCTATGCGTATAATAAATTATATCGCCTAGCACGGCTATATTTTTATTGCAATAAATATAATTTGTAGTGGTGCTAAGTTCCCCCCCCCCCTCTAGGGTTTATTATATGCAATCCATTTAAAAAAATTAAGTTCAATATAATATAATTTCACTAGTTCAGAAAAATTGGTGATTTAAGATATAACTTACAAAAATTCTTCTGGTGTTCAGTTAACACTGTACGCCATTTCCTTAAACCAAGTTGTGTTGAGAATATTGGTGCTGCTCAGTTTACTTTTATATTTTTAACAAATCAGTAACTTGAGAAGAATTATTTTCAGCAAAATTTAGATGAACTAGACCGAGGGAGAAAACACTTTGTTTGTGTGATTAATTCTCTTAAGTTTCCGTGGGCTTTGTGTTCGCTGGTCAGCTTCTGTGTTGTCTATTGAAACCCTATTGAAGAGAAACGAATGAAGCGCCTTCCCTAAAAGCATCCTTTATCATTGCCTTGTCTCGAAATTATGCCCATGTGACCGTTTTTATTATCAGTGTCATCTTGACAACTACGTTTGAATTGAATGATGCGAAATTGGAGTGAGGTCCCACGAATTAGGCCTATTTCGACTCCAGACAAGAAGCTTAACTCTGTTCCTTTTTTGTCGTCAGTCTGTCAGCTTTTGAGAACAGCACTCTTGAGTTTATTTTAAAGTTTACTTAATTTTGCTTATTTCAGTTTGTATCATGCCTAGCTCGACATGCACTCTTAAATAATAGGCACTACATATTTATTATTTAATTAAAATAAAGAAACACATTGTTCTTACAATGCCAATGAAATACTTTGCTGGAGTACTGATAAGAAAAACAAACATTAAAGACCTTTGAGTGGTTTTCAAAACATACTATACTTTTTGTTCCAACATTACTTAGAATTAAGCGAAATTTGAACTCTCTTGGTGCACTGGGAAAAGGTTGGTAGTCACATATTAGCAGCATACTCAAATGGACAAAATGTCGAGCGGAACTGTATCGGTTTTATCAATACAGCATGTTTTTTTTTTGTTTTTATCTGTATCCAAATCCAAATTTTACCATTCTGTGTAACATGAAGCGGCAACAAACTTAAATAATAGCACACGAAATAGGCTGGGATTAGTTTTGTCTTTGAATACGTTTCTGAAATTACAATTTAGCTTATTATGTGGAACTGAATATTTTTTTTTTATTTGTCTAAAGCTGAAGTATCTTTTAAAGCCTTCCACATTTGTATGGATTAAAACGGTAAACTTTCCTCTGAACGGGAATTGTTCCCTCTAAATAAGGAAATTTTGAGTCATTTTGAGGATTTTTAGTCGTTTTCAAGAAATATTTTGAAAATGTTCCTTAAAAAATCTAAGATGGCGGTTGTTCCTTGACCTTCTCCACGCTCTACAGCCTGAATCCTGCACTATACTTCTCTATTTCACACCACTGTCCTTGTGCAAAAAGAAGTAGTTTTATTGTAGTCTGCTTGGTGACGAACACGCTTGACTCAATCACACAAACGGTAAAACTAATGAAATTTAATTAAATTGTAATTATTTCCTGTCGCTTGAACTTCATTAACAGTCAAAAAGGATAATTTTAACATAGAAGTCTAAAAAGGTTTTCTACGAAATCACTAAATAATAAATAGAATCTTACTGCAAGCAATATTTATACACAGAATATGAAAACCCGTGTAAAATGCGCTAGAATCCCAAATGAAATGCGAACAATTTTTTCAAATACGGAATACAAAAAAAAATATTTCATCGCAAAATGATTCGCTGATTTTTCATTCCTGGCTTGGAAACGAATAAACATTCCTTTTTTTTTTTGTTTCAAATAAATAAAAAAAAAAGGTTACTAGACGGAAACGAAATCACACTGACAACACTAATTAAAAGTAGAGCATTTTATTTTTATTTTGGTAGTTTTTTTATAATAAATAACAGAGGGTGATAACCTCAGCACAGAGGGCAGTGGCTCGCTCCAGCAAATCCAAGGCAGTTGTTTTGCTTGGCGATACACCGTGCTTCTCTGCTGCTTCGCTGCCACCCCTCTTCTCTCTTCGACCGCTCTGTGAGTTTCCCGGAGAGGGTGGGGCCTGGCTGACGGGGCGGCAACCCCCTCTGCTTCCACTTCCCCCATCCACCCCCTCCCAACTCCACCCCCCCCCCCCCCCCCGCGAACCCTGTGGCAGGGGGCTGTCACTACACAGGGCCTACCTCGCCCTCATTGTACACTGACGAGTCGTCTGTACCAACATCAGATTATCATTCACATTCAGAGCTAAATCATCAATAGTTTTTTTTAATTAGGTGTCTTCTGAACAAACTGTAAATTTAAATTTCTTAATGTGATTATTTTTACTCGTAGAACATTTTAATGTTGAGAAAACCATTTGAATTTTTTTTTAAAATAAATTTGCAAATCAACGAATGTTGCAACGTCAGATTGGAGTCCTAGTTTTTCTTTTTTTAATCACGCTCGTTAGAAGATCGTTGTATTTTGTATAAGCATGTCTGATGTATTAAAAAAATCAATAGGATGCATAACAATTAAATAATGTGTAACGCTTAAATGTAAAGAAAATGGGAGGCATCGGTAAACGTTTATGTTTGAATACAAACATTCGTGTTAATTTTTGCGTTTCGAGAATGTATCAGTTCATTCTTGAAGGCACTAGTTGATGATTCCCATTTGCGTATTTGCAGTATTTATAGCTGCCACTTTCGATAAAGCCAACTTGTGTGTATTGCATTTGATGGGTAGGGACAGGTATTTTTCACGAAAAAATCTGAACGCTTATTAGACTGCAACAAGGTATATCCGCACCAGCTGGTTTTTCCTTGTGATTGGCGACCGTCTGCGAGAGAAGTCTTTGCCTTATCTGATCGAGCCACTAAGGACGCGTTTACTTCCGCACTGAATTTCTGTGATTGGTGTTGTCACATTCGACATGTATCTAAAAGAAACACACCTAATCACGAAACACATACGATTTGACAGTGTTTTAACTTTTAACTAGTCTCGGAATCATTTCGCGAAATATGCATGCCCCTATTGATGGGCAATCATGTAGAACGGACCGCAAGAGGAAAGTTTATTCATTGTTCCAAAGCAAAACGCAAACTTCTAACGGTACTGTTCACGTCATTTTCGTGAGGGTGGGGCCACAGCGGTTGACTGCCGATCTCCGCAGCGCAATCGGACGCACGGCCGGATGTTGGCGCGAGTTGTCTGGGTTCGAGTCCCGGGTAACACATTGGTGTGAATTTGCAATTGTCTAAATGTGTCACAGATTCAATTGAAGTTAGTAAATTTGTCATTTAAATGGAGATTGATGGCTCAATGGTAATTTAATATCACCAACAAAATATTAAAAAAAAAAAGTAATAGTGGTCAACTCACTCGCCTTCCACAAAAAGGGATCCGGATTCGATACCCGGTGAGTTCCACGCTTGGATTTTCAACAAGTGGGGAACGTGGTGGACGTTGCTGCCAGCCGGTGGATTTTCTCGGGGTACTCCCGTTTCCTCCTCCCAATCGTTCCACCAACGCTCCTTTGATATCTCGCACCAGAAGCCTTACGTCGTGTTCCGTGGACGCTGGTTCAAGTCTACTTACTCCAATAACTATACAGTAGATTGAAAATTTTAGTTTTGGAATTTTATATCATTAGTTTTAAATAAATAAACCTTTGTATATTTTAGATACTGTTAAAATACTTTAAAATAATTAATATAATATTTAAAATATAAGTATGGATGATTAATAAGTGATATTACATAAATAGTAAAGTATCGAAAGAGAAAGTAACAAATCAAAGTGACGTGGTTTGTATAATTTTCTGTAAGAGATAAAACGTGACTATGCAATTTTTAAATACAAATTTCATTTGGATTCATATTCCTTTCTATAATTTTCAAATAGCCACTACATATAGTTGTTTATATAATCTAAATATATGAATATAAAATATACATAACAAACCCTTTTGGTACAGGTTTGTATAACACATGCTATAGGCTGTACATCATGCAAACTGTGAGTGAACAGTTGGAATTATGTATTAAAGGAACTTGTTAACAAAACTGTCGATCTAAGATGAGCTAAATTCATAAGTTGTGCAAATAAATGAAAAAAGTGTGGAGAATTTGGGTTGAACTACTATCAACCTATTTGTGTTTCTTTAACAAAATACGTATTTCTCCTGTAGTTAAAATGCATTTAGTGATGATCCATGAAGTAATGTTCCGATATATTTTTATTACTTCTGCATATTTTCTCACCAACACTGAAACAATAACTTAATTTCAAGAACATATTTCCTACCAGGTGAAATACAAAAATAAAACTGTACTTTTAGAAACGTTTGAAAATTCGCTGTCTTCCAACGTTCCCGTCGTTTGATTTTGTATAACAAAAACCGTGAATGCTTCAAGAGTTTAGAATGACTGAGAGTTTAATACGCTGCACCGTTGAGGGAAAGATACATCTTTCGAAATTGAAATCCTAGCGTTTATTAAATAACATTTATTTACACTGAGGTATCGATGTCTCGAAGCGTACAGTAGTAACACAGTGCCGAGCTTTTTTTGGCTGGTGAGCAGTTCCTCGGGAAACATACGTTATTGCGCCCGAAGGTAATATATATTTTTTTTTTCCCCAAGAAAACAGATTCTTGGAACAGACTGTTTCCCTCTCTGTTACGTGCCGAGGAAACGGCGCTGAACTCTCTACGGCACTCCATTGACTTCGCATCCGCGGCTTGTTTATCGCGGCGCTCCCGGACCAGATCTTCCGCGCCACTCCTTGATTTATTGCCCCGTTCGCTCGATTTCTCTTCATCGCTTTAACCTGCAGTATTTTTTACTCATACGTGTGTTCTTTTCAGCTCGGGCCATACATTTCCTGCTCAGAATTCTTTTTTCCGCTGTACTGAGTGCTACGTTTCGCCTCTTCGTGTTTTTTTTCCTTTTTACACACACACACAATACACGCACACGCACCTACTCTCTCTCTTTAATTTTTTTATGCTATACTTCTTTAGGCGCGTTATTAGAAAATGTGAATTTTTATTATGCGCGTTTCACAATGAATGGAAATTTTCACGTGATAAAAAAAAAACATACAAAAAGAAGGCTACATGTAAAATTTTGGTGAGATATTAACTTTATTCATTGATAAAAAGTAATTTTCAAGTCGCCGAACATTTCGATTTATATTTTTTCCAAGTATTTGTTTGTCCATGAATCAAAAGGGTTCACCGAATTCTTAGATATCTGAGATATTTTTATACTTAATTATTGAAAAAAACGTAAAGTGTGGAGATGTATAACCAGGAAAATATTCATTTTTATTTTAAATAGTAGAAGCATTGTTCTGATTAAATTTTAAAATATCAAATTCATAATTAGGTGCAAGAATTTGAAAATTATTGTTAATTCTGTTCTTAATGTATATCTAGGCTAATTGTTTCGATCACACACCATTTGCTAACTCTTAAATAATTTTCTCATTGCTAAACGTCAATTTTTATTTGCATTAGATAAGAATGTATCATTCGTGATGGTCATTCAAAAATAAAAGGACATACACATAATGTGAAATTTTTCTGGATTCCTTTATTAAGAATGATGATAATTATTTATTTCATATCGCATAGCTGTTGGTTTCATTGTAGGGCCTATCTTGGTAAATATACCAACATACACCAATCTTGTAAGTATACCAAAGTAGTCGTAAAAATGTTAACCTACAATCTTTTTTAAAAGTTTTTTTCTGTCTTTCCCATTTATGCCACCATAACATGGACTCAATTTTAATCCAAGAAAAATTTGGCTGTTGGCACCAATGTAATCTTTATTAAGTACTACGAGAGATATAGCTGCCATTTATGGCGTTTGGAACTACATCTTTTTCTTTTTACAAAATATTTTTTTTTCAAATATACATTTTATTTATTTTTACATCCAATTCAAAAATACTTTATCTAAAATAATACAATCAAATTACTTTGAGAGTTATTTTTATTTTGTATTTTTATTCTCGAAAAGAGTTTAAACTAAATTTGTATTTAAATTCATCGCACATTTTTTCTTATTATTATTTTTAAACTAAACATAGATTTTCCTTTACAATATCTTTAATGATGAAATTCCGTGAACTAACCTATCAGAAGTCCAAAAGTTTCTTTGTTCTGAGTTGGCGGCACCGGAACAGAGTCTGGAGGCCTCAGCCTTTGTATTGTGACAGCGCCGAGGCGTGGCAAATGAACTGTTAAAACGAAATAAAGGATGGTTGTTCCAGGAAAGAAACGGGAGGCATCAGACGTGCTTCGGGCCTATTCACTTCCATTGCCATTCTTTGCTCATTTCAAATTCGAATTCTCGATTGCTCTTAATTCACATTTAGACACGCAAATTTTTGGTCTTTGAGGCCTTTTCAGTTTTTTGTGGTCCTGGCTTAAAAGAAACGGGTATTTCACCTCACCATTCCCGTCTGAAATTTTAAACCGTTAAAATCACTCCGAAATTTTAAAAATTCCTTTGTAAATATTTTGGAGGTATCAAAAAAAAATTCATTTCTATTTCAAAATCATCTACAATATTAAAACATTTTGTTGGTTGTCTGCGTGTAATGTCGCGCAATATTTTTATTCTTTTTTTTTGTTTCATCTCTTCCTGGCTGAACTGTCACAACTTTATAGCCCTTTGTGTCGTACGGCTCGCATAATTTTAATTAGAAAAACAACCTTAGTGAAAAACTGGCCAATTCAGGCGAAAAATAAAAATACAAGACAAAACAAAATAACAAACATAGGAATGAACAGAAACCCTAGCAGTCATAAAAAAACGGCAGAAATAATCATGCTCATAAAAAAATTCGTGTGACCACCACGGGCGTAAGAATTGAAACTTCACACTTCAATACTTTTCTTAAAATATTAAACAAAATACTCATTAATTTATTTGAGCGCTGAAATTAAACTAAATAAATTACACAACGTAGATACTAATAGGAGTTCACGATATTATAACAAACATGGCGAAAAAATTCTTCCAAAAAGTCTTTGTCATAGTTGTCTTACTCTATTTCATTAGTTTCTACCCCTTCACTTCTGAGACATCGAGGCCCCCCCCCCCCCAACCCCACACACACACACACACACACACACACACTGATCATTGCACTTTTCTTTACGCTCTGATAAGTCATCGCCTTGTCAGCAAAATAGCAAAGAAGAAGTAAAAATAACAACCTGGAAAAATATCAGGGTCAAAACTTGGGTAAAAAGTTCACAAAATAACAATACTGTCGCCTTTACGAATTAGGCAAGTAGGTAGGTACATGATACAATAGAAAAAGTAGAATACATCCCCCCGAAAAATGATACCACTGGGCCAACAGAAAACAAGACGATTTTCTTATTCCTTCCGTGTTATCCGAGATTTATCTTATCGGAGGTTGTCGCGATCTTCATTAACTTGATTAATCGAGACTTTACTGTACATAAATTTGTAACGATAATTACTGTGAGATATTTGGTTATACTTGTCGACGAAGATGTCAGTCACGAACATACGCATTACTAGTCAGGAGAATTCCGAAAGGTAATCGGAAATGACAGGGATGGGCCAATAAAGTCCTCAACTCCTCAGATACCATCAAAACCTTAGTATTCGAAGAATTCTATATTCTAGGGAAAAAAATTTAGATAAAAATATCAGAGGAAATAAAGTAAATTTAAGAATTCAACACTAATAACCTCCGAAGTTTTCTAGGTCAATTTTTTTCTTCATTACTACCGCGTTACAATTCCCCAAGCTAATGTTATTTTAATATATAATTATATAAATAACATTAAAATATTTATTGATTCTGGAACCATAGTTTGTGAAACAAACATTTAAAAGTATTCGCAGGCTTTCACGGCCATTTTCTGAAGTAGCTTGGCTTCTGGGTTGTAGCCGCGTCCTAGACGTATAATTCATCCAACGCTTCGATCGAAATTGCAGTTGCCATCATCAGGGAGCAGTTAAATACCATCAGCAGGTAACTGCTCCCTGATGATGGCGACTGCAATGTCGACCGAAACGTCGGTGAATTATTCGCCTAGGACGCGGCTAACAACCCATAAGCCAAAGCTACGTCAAACATTTAAAAGGTTGTCTGTTTCAACACCATAGTTGTTTTTTTTTTCTTTTTTTTAACTTTTGTACATTGTTTTATTTTTTTACCTTTGAGGCCTAGATTCAGATTCGAGCGATATATTTCGAATGCTCTTTTGGGATTCGAATTCGAGGTTCGGATCCGAGTAGACTGTGGTTCGAATGATCGCTGGGAACCAGCTATTGGGACCACGAGGAACAGGGATCAGGACCTTCGGCCCTTGTCCTGGCGGATGGCCGCGAGGCGACGACCCACGCGCTCGGCCCCCAGGTGAAGGCGAACAGTTGGACGGTCTCCGGGTAAAAGGTAACAAGTCAAGAATTCAATTTTTTGCAGGAGAAACAAAAAACTCTTAGATAAAAATTGATTTTAAATACTTAATTTTTTTTTGCATTATTCTTTTATTTACCAACATATTTACCAACATAGTTGCCAATGATTAAAAATGCATTACATATTCTAAGTATACTTAAGAGTTTAAGTTACTTGTTGACTAAAAATCACCAAAATGTGACTTGTTACCTTTTACCCGGGAGACCGTCCAGTTGTCTCCAACTGTGTTCGACGGCAGAGGACGAGGGGTGCTACTGGATGGGAAATGACAGCCAATTTTCTCCATCAAGTATATTCGGACAGATAACCACAGATAAGTACGTTTTAAATCATGTCGCACCATCAAAGTTTATTTTTGGTTTGAGCTATCTCAAACTTTCTAAATTTTAATCTTAATTTGAAATTACACAACGTGTCACAGCACTGAATAGAATTTTTGAACTTGTTATGCTATTTGTGCCTCTATATATATTTTTAACACATTTAAATTTAAATTTCAATAATATAAGTTACACAAAAATTAATGTCCGAGATTTTTTTAAAGTTACAGAAACATGGTTTCCTTTTTACACATATGATCATTTTGCATAGGTACTACATTGGTGTTATCTTATTTACACATATGATCATTGTGCATACTACATTAATGTTATCTTATCTTAGTAAGTTCACTTTTATAACCTCTTTAAACGCCCATGTGTTATTCGCCATTTAAATTTGATAGGCAAGATGATGACTGGCTGATCGCATCCAACCTCCAACATATTTTGGAACCTGTCCTGTGTGCAAAATATTCCATGGAAACTCAGGTCACCCGACTTGTCTAACAAACACAGCTGAGCTAGTGATGTTTTCGGTGACGCCACAACCCTCCAAACTTCATTTGACACATCATGTTGGAAGGTGTTGGAAGCGGGAATTCGACAGTGCGACAAGGCCTTAAGGGGCCCGCTTTGTCAGGGGTGTATGTGCGTCAGTGAGGCGGGATGATAAGCGCGACGCTCGCTGGTGCTTCTAGCACGGTATCGCCTCTAAGCGCAAGGCTCTGAACTGGCACGCAGTCTTCTCGTAATCACAGGATAACTGTGAAATTTTAGCGGTGACCGTAACATTATATGGCCGAGAAAGGAAGATAAAGGGGAAATGCAAGTCACTTAAGTGCTTTCAAGAATCTGTACTGGTTGTTTTACGCCTAAAAATTACTCTGAAAACATGCGTTTTAGCGATTTTGACTCTTCTAAAATTACAGTTTAAAAACTTAATCCGAAATCAAAAATACTTTTCGGCCCTCAGCGAACTCTTAAATGCTTTTCGTAAGCAAACCTCACTCGGATATCTTGAGTAGTTTTTAAATCGCGTTGATTTTCCTGAAGCTCTGCGCACCGTGTGTGTGCCCGGGTAGGCGGAGCCCTTAAAGGGGAAAGTGAACCGCGGCAAAGGGTCGCGCGTGTTGATCGCTTCTTGTCCCGAGAGTCGCTTCGCTCAAGGGTGAGGGAGGGGAAGATGAACACGAGAGCAAGACCTCGCATGCGCACGCCCGCGCGATGTTCTTGTAGCGAAGTCAGAGCCGCGCTCTGAAGGCCGTAGTTCACCCCCCTCCCTGCCGGCAGAAGGGTGGTCGGGTCTTGCGGGTGTCTGCCGGGGGTGGAAGGGTCAAAGCGAGGGTGAGGTTGGTTACGGTGCAGCGCCGTTTTAATGAGACGCACCCCTTTCCGCTTGTTTGTGCGACGCCCCTCACCCCCCCCCCCCTCCCTGCCGCTGCAGTTTATTGCCCGGCGCCCGGCCTGAATATTAATGTGTGTTCGGGCACCCTCGCCGCGCTTTGTTTGAATAATTGATCCGAAAACACTGGGAAAGGTAGAGGGGGGAGGGGGGTTCGCGCCCCCTGTGGTTGGCCAACGTCGCCGCTGGTCGCACACCGTGCCAACACCCTCTCCTCCCCACCCCCCACAACTCCAACCCCTTCAACGTGAAGCAGCAGTGTCATGCCGCGCCTCGGAGGTTTTCCTTCGCTTTTTTTTTAAGGTTACGACAATTTTCAATTCTGTTTTTCACTGAGAATGCGCACGTTCGAGTGTGTCATTCAAATAAAAATAAAAAGTAAGCTTACGTAAAACAATTCATCGGTTACAAATTATGACAAAGTAGGTAACTTCACTCACAGACAGGCTTTCCGTTACTGTTAACCCTCCTTTTTTAAAACTTTCGAAATCAGTGACGTACAGTTACATAAAGAGGGGGGGGGGAGGAGGTTACCTTGGAATCAAATAGCCCCTCGCTGTAGAGTTATCGTTAACAGTTAAACGGTGTTGATAAACGTAATGATACCGCCAAATAAAATTTGAAGGAAAACTTTTTGATTATTATAAAGTTTTACGCTTATGGCACGCATATAGGACGAGACCAACTATTTTTTTCCTTTAATTATTTGTTTACACTGCATGCGTTCATACAAGCGCCCTGTCCAGATATGACTTGTGTCGGTTACTCACCCAAAGCCCTTGGACCGCAGATTCCGCACGTGCGGCGAATCCTACAGATTTGCGCCCTTTGGTGACGTGGGGGCTGCAAAACTGCACTGCGAGACCACGCTCGGGCATTCAGTTTCCGCACGTTTTCGCATCCATCCCGCTTGCGGGATCCATCCGCATCCGTGGGGGGGGGGGGGGCGAACGTTTCGCCGACGTTTCGGTCGACAGGGTAGCACCCTACTGATGATGGCTACTGAAATGTTAACCCGAAACGTCGGTGGAAACCTTCTCGCCCGACGCGGCTAGATCTCACAAGCCAAGGAACCTCTGAAAACGAGAGCGAATCCCTGAGGTCTTAATCACCTCGTTTCCTATTTCCGTCACCCATCAGACCACTCGCCTCTTACCGAGGCGATCCCGGCCTCGGCCGTCGGATAGCGTACAATCCACAGGGATGAAAGCCGCATACACGACCCGAACAATTCCGAAGTTTACCGAAGTAAAAGAGGTTAGGTTATGTTCGGTCAGTGTAATAGTAAAAAGATTTTTTTTCAGGGAGGGTAGATCAGATTATATTAGGCTATCGTAACTAAAATGAAAGGTTAGTGAGGATAGGATAGCGTTATTAAAAATACTATATGACGGTAAAGTATATCAATCCTTGTAATATTGGTGTTTTTCTTTACGAGCGATCGGCAAACGCCGGAGAACTTCGGAACTGTTCGGGTGTGGCTCTCATATTTGTGATCCGTATTCCGAACTGCGCAAAAATTCTATGATAAATGTGCCATAAGCAGAAACCCATATATTTCATCACTGGGCGAACAAGATCCAGAGTTGCATGGAAAATATAAAATGCCAAATTCAATCTTGGCTCACAGACCTCCGTAGTGTGCTGTGGTTGGCTAAGCGATCGGCCAATCAGTCTCCCGCGAGTTGAAACTTAAATTATAGACATTAATGAATAATTAGCTAATTCAAAATGGTCCGAAGCACGCAGGTGTAGGTTTGGCTCCCGGGAGTTCCACTGCCTGTGCTGTTAGGGCTGACTCCCTATGTACGATGGGCATGGCCCGCCTGGCAGGCTTCACCTCCAGTGCCGGTTGTGTTTCTGAAATACATGGGATTTTGAATTACAAGCTTGCAACAAATGCCAGAATGCGAATAGGTCTTGACTTAATTCACCTGTAACTTTATACACCGACAGTTCCTCTATATTTAACTAGTAGTATAGTAGTAGATATTAGAGATTTGTAAATTAGTAATAAGTCCTAGATACTAAGTAATAGTCATCAAAAATATATATTTCTAAAATAATAATAAAAAATCTAAAAATAAAAATAAAATAAAAATTTAAAAAAAAAATATATTTTTAGTTCTTATTTTAGTTTTATCTTAAGCACTGCACGTCCATCCCTGAGTTGGGTGTTTGCATATTTCCTAACGAAATGCCTAGTTTGTAAGTCATTTATCTTTTTTCTGTTTTAGTTTCTTAGTTCTTTAGGTGCTGACTGGCGGCGGAGTGAGTGGTCAGTGCAACCACTCACCACCAGGGGCGCTTGCGTCCCTGGTCACTAAATCCAGTACTGGACAACTGGAAAAGCGGACCACGAGTCCAAGTGTCCAATCCCCGCATGGTAGACTCTTTTCTACTCTGTCCAACACTTCATCCAGACCATCCTCTGTCTCCTGTAAATTCCTACACGTAATGCATGCCAATTTGCATCCCGCATGAATGTGCCCAGGGTTTTCCCTGTGTCTATGCAGGTTTTACCTGGGCCCAACCTATCTCTAGTTATAGTCTAGATTTAAGAGTGAGGGGAGTTAGTCATGGCGCCAATCGTTGCCATGGCTGGCCAATCCCCTCCTAGCACATGATGCATGCGACCCTCTCCCTGCATGGCTAATCCCAGCATGACTAGGCGTATAGGCTTCGGCCTGAGACGCACCTAGGTCCCTCCCTAACCCGGACCCCTCCAAAATACACTTAGTTTTAGTTAGGTTAGGAAAAAAAAAATATGTGATCCGTAGGCTTCCCTAATTACATTGCCATGTCATTCCTAGGCAACAATTGAGGAGCAGCACGTGACTCTCAACATGTTTGGCAACGTTGCACAACAGCGCGCGCGACGTTGTCTTGCCATATGATGCGGAACATGACCATCATGTTGTTTGTCTGCGTTTACCTGAAGTTGCGCGTCAAATGTCGGTATTTGTTAAAGTTCGCGCGACAGTGTCAATGTCAATGTTAATCGATTGTTGGGTCCACACAATAACCACCCATCAATGGGTCCTCCCTCTATATAAATAAACCGCAAAACACATAATTATGCATTAAAATAAAACATTACGATCCCGATTGCTACATTTCATTTACTTGCGATTTCGTTTTGTTTACATAACATACTGTTGGTACAATGATTCCAGATCCGTTTAACTAACATGGACACTATCTTGAGTGGCTGATACATATTACCAAATCAGAAAACATTTAACTCCTTACTACAAGTTGTGTCCAATTCAAAAACATTGAGCAATATAAAAATGTGTTCATATTCAATAATCAATAACGTCAATAACTTAGTGAACTGTAATATAAAAGTGACTGTTTCTGCGGAATACTGCTCACAATGATTCTAAAAAAAAAATATTTTAAGAAGCGTGACGCATGGTTTTTTTTAACCCATCAACGTATTTTCTTTACAATCTATGCAATTAAAAAATCTCAGCTGAGATCAACACTAGCTCGTCAAGCAAATGTTGTCAACGACTGATCATATATGGACAGACAACGTTAATAAATTAAAGTTCTGCGTCGTAGCCCAACATGTAGCTCAACATGCATGTCAATTACGCACTGACATTGTGCAGGAGGTAAGTCCCATATTTCAGCACATTGCCAGTTCCCCGGGAAAATAAGGATATAATGAAGATGCGAAATTGAACATGAACCAAAAGTAACACAAATTGTATCATAATGCAACAAAATAAGTCAGTGGTAGTGTACTTATACTCCACAATTAATTTTACTTTTCCTGAAGAAAAAAAAACATTAATGGCACTTATTTTCTTTTCATTGTCAACGCCTCAATTGTTGCTTAGTGAATACCTGGGTTTAGGTTACAAGCAGTTTGTAAGGATATTATTTTACTTTTTATTCTTGCCAACTTTTAATGCTAAACGCATACTGAACGGTAACTGCTATTTGTAAAGGGCGAGGCATGTTTTAATAAATTCAATTTTTCGTTTTAATAATTGTGATTGCGAGGCGGGCCCTCTCGCATAAAGTTTATTCTCTGTGTTTGCAAAGCTGGATAAGAAACGCAATTTAACTTTCGTAGTCTCACTCCTGATCTTAAATTATCTTGGTAACTAAATTATGCGACTGTTTTCTCTGCAGATGTTAGTTTTTTTTATGTCACGTGTCTTGAATGAGTCATAATTTGAGTTCTGAGTCTGCAAGCAAATAAAGTAAACAAGCGTTTTTCACATCTAGTTCTTCACCAGAAAAAAAAATAATATTTCTAACAAACACAAAACCGGCAATGGTACAAATGGAAACAGCATTACTGATGTTTTTTTTTTCTCCCTATTCGTGGTCGCGCACGGTAAAGTTTGTCAAACATTAATTGAAGCGCTGCAGAAATAAGTCAAGGCTTTTAATTAAAACATGACGTCTGTGTGATCCGGAGGAAACATTTTGTAATCCCTGCGCGTGAAAGAGACAGAGAGAGAGAGTGAGTGAGTGAGAGAGAGAGAGAGAGAGAGGGGGGGGGGGAGGGATTAGGTGGTTTTCCACAACCACCAGGGCTGAAAAAAAGTTTCTTTTATTTCCTTCGGAGTCGCCATAAACTCGCGCGGCGCGCTTGATTCGGCGGGGAAGACCAACGGAGCGTTAATGTTTTGTTTCCCCGCCGTGCCGTGGGAAGCGGAGAGGAGTTCGCCACGTGGCCCTACGAGGCGAGTTATTAAATATCTGGCGGTTCGTTCGCTTCGTCTCCGTATCTCTCTCTCTCTCTCTCTCTCTCTCTCGTTCTCTCCCTTCACTATTCCTCGCCCCTCCTAAGGCGTGTTCAGAGCCACCATGTTGAGATATACTCTTTCCTCCACCCCCCCTTTTCGTGTTGAGCTCAGTGGACGCCTTGTGAGAAAACAAAACATAAAAAGTCCGTAAAAACTCTTTAAATTTGTACTTTCGTACTGCTCTGTTGCCTCAAAAACAAACGATTGGATGTATGGATGTATTTCAAACTGTACCTATAGTATTGTTACGTACGCGTAAGACAAGGCTGCTACCCGAGCGCCAGGCTGGGCCCGCACGGCCATTGCCGTCACACGCATACCGTCGCCACCCCAACCCCTTACCCAGCGCCCTCCCTCCTCGGCGCTGTTATCCATCCCTTAGCGTCCTGGGAATTCCGCGGGCCACTGGTGGAGTGGCGTGAATGATGCGACGCTATTCTGGATGCTTCGAGCACGGTATGACGCGACACGTCACAACCACTCCAGTCCGTTCCAGAAAGACTTCCAAGGCGACACCGGCCTCCGCGGGAGTTCCGAGAGTTTCGAAAGTGGGAGTTGAGTGAAGTGCGAGACCAGCGGAGAGGACCAGCGAGTGGCGCGACGCGGAGCGACGGGACCGTGCGAGTGAGACCGAGTGGCGCGAAACTGTGTGTGCGGACAGGCGCGAGGTAAGGGGCGAACCGCTGTCGGGCCTAGCTCCAGTGAGGAGTGCGAACTGCGGAATGGACAGATACTTAGTGATTAATGAACATACATATTCAAGTACGAGTGATTTGTGAACAGACCCTAAATGTATTTAATTAGCAATGTAAATATCAATGGTAAATAAAACTATATAAAAAATTAATTGTGCTATCCTTAAAAATCCGTTTTTCTGATCGAACAGTGTGGAACACATTGCATTATTAGTTTAATCGATAGATTATAATTTTAGTTTAAGTGTTTTTATCTAATAAATATATTATATGCTAAATAATGAAAAGAAAAAAAAACAACGTGACAGTTTTTTTTTTTTAAATAAACACCTTAATAAAATAAAATAACTCAGTCAAAAGCATACTTCAGAAAAGACGGGTATTAATCCTTATGAAGCTTATATTAATTTCCGTAAACAAACTCAAAATTACTTCATCTGTGGCAGTCTTGTTATTTAACTTGAGTTTGTTAAAGCTGATTACCAAAAGTAGCTAAGAAAGTACTACATATATTATTGGAAAATAACTAGAAGAGCGTATTGAAAAAAAAAAATTTTTTTTTAATAAGAAATTATATGAGACGTAAAGTTAGACTAAGCGCTGCTATTCGCCAAATGTTTTATATATTTTATTTTAGTCTATAAATAAAAAACCCGTGTTTGCGTTTAGTTTGAAAATGCTGAATAGCGTAACTTCTCACAAAGGAGATTTATCTGTTTACTCTATTTATTTTTTCCCCTGAAAATGTTTTATCTTACCCATTCTTGCATTATTTTTTGATACTCATAGTTAATGCGCCTTTAATGAACTACAATTTAAAAAATTACACTTGACTGCAAAGCTGAGATAAGGAAATTCTTGCCACGACGATGCAAACGGAGGACTACACTGTAAGCTTGGTGTGGCCTAAAATAACTGCAGCGTGAGCTATGATGGTTGCAACTTCCGCAGATGTGTAACAAGGAGACTATAAAGGCAATCTAAGTGGAACACATCGAAGCGGTGTTACATTTCAACGTTACATTCATTCAACTATATCGGGTTGCAGGAAACGAGTCTCTCTAAACGAACTTTTTAAAAAATTATTTAAAAAATGTCAAATCACAATTCATCAATGACTTCAAAGCTCTGATACTTATCATTGATGCGGACATTTATAAAATGATGCTGTTGTTCTGTTATACGTATTTTCACCAGATGCCAACTTTGTTTTTTAACGTAAATAATCGTGCTGGTGGTCTCCAGTTTTTCGGTATTGGATCATTACACGTGTAGTTATCATGAGACGACACTGGTTCGATTCCCGGCGAAGTTAATCCCAGGTTCATCGCGAGGGGGGAAATGCACGTTACTGCGAGCCTTTTGGGTTTTCTCGGGGTACTCGCACTGCCCCTCGCCTATGCATTCCGCCTCTACCTCGCCTCACAGCTCGTCCTCTCAGCTGGCTACAACGACCCCGAGTCGCTACGGCCACGATCCATTCGGTCAGTCGTCCTTTCCCTCCAGTAGTCTCCAGCGGTTTGAACTGACCCTGCATTCCATGGCAGTGTCTGTGTTTAACGAACCAAGATGACTTGATGTAAGCTTTTGGACATACGCCATTGCTAAGCACATGTATGTTTGTAGAAGAAAACTACAGAAAAACACAAATAAAGCAAAAAAATTGCTGTTGTCAAGATATAAACACCACACAATACTCCACAACAGGAATATGGTCAACAAACAAAGAAAAACAAAGAAAAATGAACTAACAGAACGAAAAAAATCCCCCACAAATGATGACAGCACAAAAATACCGGACCCAAAAAATTCAGAACAACAGTTGAAACGAGACACAAACACAGCAAAACGAAAAGACGAAACAAACACAATAGTTTTCCAAAAACAGAAGAGAACGAAAAAAAAAATACACCCACAAATGATGACAGCACAAAAATATTGAACCCAAAAAAATTCAGCACAACAGTCAAGACGAGACAAAAAAAACACGACCAAACGAAAAGACGAAACAAACACAACAGTTTTCTAATTCATACGTATTAACAATCATGAGGCATGGACAAGCACAATTTCCGTCAATGTTTCGGGTGTTTGCAATTCAGCGACGGTGAGGTAGCCAAGTGACTTCAACTTGTGACTTCCCGTTCACATGCGTATGGTCTTTCTTTTATAAAAGAGATTTTACCTTAAATATTTTCTTTGTTGACGAAATTTGTTTTTAAAAATCTTAAATATTGTAATGCGAATCTGGTATTTCCAACATTAACTTCTGGGAAATTAGCGAAAAAGAGCTTACAGATGCCGCGACGCTAGATACAAGTACGTAAAAATATATTTTATTTTTGTCGAAAATCATCTGTAATGGCATGCATTTGGCGTGAAATATTTGATCGTTTGTTAGACTGCAATGAGATATGCCTACACTACCCATCGTTTCCTTGTAATTTGCGGCCGTCGGCAAGAGAAGCCATTGCCATTGCTAGGGGCAAGCATTTTTGGCGAATAAATCTAAACGCCTATCAGACTGCAACAAGGTATAACCGCACCAGCGGTTTCCTCATTGTGATTGGCGGCCGTCGGCGAGAGAAGTCTCATTTGGCAAAGCCACTCAGGACGCGTTTGCTTCCGCACTGAATAGCTATGATTGGTGGTTTAATAATCGACATGTACCTAAAAGAAACCCACCCAATCATGACACACAAACGATGCTACATTGTTAGGGACCGGAAAAATTTGCGGGTTCAATGACCTCTAGGATGAACTCCATAGTTATACGTACTCTCGGTCAAATGTCACCCATTCATTGGCTGCTGTCTTGTGAGACGCCCCAACGTAGAAGCCTGTGATTCGATAAAGCGTTGGTTGGGTGTTTCTCATTGGCCCAGAATCATCCAGGTGAGTTGTAAGCCAATAGCAGAGGCAGCACTGAGGTATAACTATTTGTATGTTAGCCTATTGCGAAATGAATTCGCGAATTTTTCCGGTCTGTAGACATTGTTTACTTTCAGCTAGTCTCAGAATCTTTCCGCGAAATATGCTTGCCCCTAGCCATTGCCCCTGTTCGGCCGGGCATTCCAGGATTGTTGTGCCGCCAGTACAATGAACAAACCCAGCCAACCACGAAGCACGGTCAATGCTACAAAGATCTAACAAACAGCTGGTCTGGTCCCAGCAAGGGCGTCCGGACTGAGGTTGTCTCAGGTTGAACTGCGCCAGCAGGATACGTTTCAAAACCACGTCACGGCAATGCCACCCTCTTGACGGTTCACAACTCCGCGGCGGGAACTTCCCTGGTCAAAAGAGGCGACTACCCGGCCGGAAATTGGCAGCGACGCCCGGCTCGCGATAGGCTGGTAGATGCAGGAGTGGGGGTGTAGAGGGGTGTAGTAAGGGTGGGGGGTAGGCCCCTTCGAACGCGCGCCGCGGCGGACAATGGACGCATCCCGACCCGCAGCTGCCGCCGCCACGTCAGCACCGCTGCGTGGATTGGTTGATGCGCGTGCCGGGGGAGGGGGTGGGGGTTGAGAAAGGGGGGGGGGGGGCTGCAGGGCCCGAATTGGAACCCAGCTATCTCGCCGGACGGAAATATTCGTTAACCACGCGGACGGGGTGGCAGGGAACACGGGAATGCGAACTGAAACTCGCACTGAATACCTAGCTGCGTTTGTTGCGGATACCCAGCTACATTATTATTATCTAGTGAATTCAAAATAGGGAAATATTCCACAATAATTAAATTGAACAGTTAAATCTTTCTGAGGACGATAAAAAAAAATCACCGTTTTGGTGTAGTGTTTACTCTCCGATATTAAAATAAAGATTGGCTCGTTCCTGAAAACATAAACCGATTCACAAGAAACGAGCTTAAAGCGACACTATCATGTTTGTTTAGTAATGTACCTCTGCAAATTAATTAATTTTTTATCTGTAAACATCTTAGTTCTCGGTGTGCAGAATACAGTAGGCGTAATTTTGTGAAACTGAAACGGAAGTCGACGAAGAGAAAATAATTTCTTTCATAAACATTATGGTCCTTAACAAATGTATTGTTGTACCAAATGAAACTTCATGATAGTAAAACTACCCTGGGATATGTTTGATAAACTAAAAGATTAATAGTAAAAAAGTAATCCCAAGTTTTTAAAAAAGTAAGGAAACTAACCTTACAATGAAAATAATATATATTCTCCCTAATACTCTTTATAGTTTTGTTGGTACAGTGGTATTACGCGCACTTGATAACCTCAAGAAACATGGTTCAAATCAATGGATAACTTTATTTTACTCCTTTAATAACATTTTAATATAATAATATTATTTAATAACAGAGTCAAATCAGCTTGTTTGTAAGAAGTATTTACAGAATAATTTTAGTTTAAACAAAAATAGATATACAAACATATACTTAGTGAAATAACAGGTGTTTTTAAATGTTTCAGGTTAATATTTTAATAATGCTGTAAACTTCTAACATGTGAGGAAACTCTATAGTATTAACTGTTGAGTAAATTTTAACAAGATGGACAGTATTTTAATAAAATTCCTTGTCGAATATCAAGTCCAAAATCGGGCTTGAGGATTTTTTTTATTAATTTTGGAATTTTTCCCGAATTTCTAGGTTAATAAATACATAATTTTAAGATAACGGCCAAGACAGCTGACAAGATGTCGGACATCGTGAAAGTTGGATTTCTGTTAATAAATAATACTACACTCAAGCGGGTAAAAAATTAACTAATATGGTAACAGCACCCTCTGGCAGACGCATGTGTACTACGTGTCAGTATTGATTACTGAAAACAAAATGGTGGCAGTGCTTTCTAGCAGGTGATGTGTGTTAACTAGCGCTCCTGGTATTGAGTATTTTAAATAAAACATGGCGGTTCGGCCTCGAACAGGTGATGCTATAATACCTTCAAATTAAAAAAAATACAAGTCCGAATCTGTGTTATTTTTTTATATACCTTATTTAATTTTTGTTTTGGTAAATGTCTCGATGGCAGGAAACGGGATATCGAACTTATATGCCTGAGACAGAGCGAGGCCGGTGCTCTCTAGGAACGAACAACAAACACAAAGATTACGATATGCAAGATAGCGGCCTCCACAAATGGCGGCCTCCAGCAGACGAAAACGATATGGCGGACATGATGTTATAATCAAAAAAAGTGGTTGTCACATAGGATTTAAGATGGCGGCCATGACATTAGAACTAAAAATGGCGGTCATAAATAAAATTGTAATGATCTAGAATACAATATAGCGACCGTAAAGAAAGTGCAACGATGACTTCACACATGTTCAAAATGGTGGGCGTAATGAAAAGTGCAACGATGACATAATACACCTCCAAGATGGCGGGCGTAACGAACAGTGCAACGTTCGGGGAGTGGGATATTCGATTTCAAGATGGTGGGATTTAAGATGGCGACTGAGGTCAAATGTCAAGGTAAAAGTCAGGGTAAGTTCAAAGGTAATACAATAATGCCGCCGCGACGTCACACTCCAAAATGGCATACCCCATCCACAATCCACAACCAGTAGCCAGTGCCAGTAACGCCAATTATATACTACTATAAGCTAAGCCGAACGAAAGATAGTATTAAAAAAAAACGACGTAAAGCGCAGGGAAAGATTAAAAGCAGACTCTGAAGTTAAAAAAAAAAAAACACCTCCGTGGCAAGAACAGACTTAAATATTTGAAGAAGAAATAAAAGGAAGATGTAAAACAATTATCAGTTATGAGTTCAAGAAAAAAAAATAAAATAAAAGGAAGCAGGGGAAAATGAACAGTAAAACTTACAGCGATACAATTCACAAGTACGACAAAATTTAACAAGATTATTATAAAACTGCTTTCTAGTCCAGCAGCAATCATTGACCAAATTAAGATTAATAATGCAAATGAGGAGAAGATGGATGAGCGTAGAAGACAGCAAATAAAAAACCGTAAAGCGATAATGTATGTTAAAATTTGCAAATTAGAGAAAAAGAATAGAAAGTAAAAAACATTGAAAGTGGTGTTTTAGAGAAGGTAAAAAATTTGAACTATTTTCTCCTGAAAGATTAAAGATCTAAAGTTGATGAAAATTGGAAGTAATACTTAATTGAAAATTAATAATTTAATCAATCAATGTTTTATTAGCAATAAAAGATATAACATCAAATGACTATAAATTATAGTTTAACCAGTGCCGATATTTTTATTTACTTCAAGAAAACTTCTTTAGAAATTAATTATTTTTATTAATTTTAAATCATTTGAGTTAGGTCAACTAGTGATCCCAGTAAATAAAAAAAGGAAACTATATAATTTAAAATTTTTGATTTGACTATCAAACTAATAAAAAAAATCATCCTCTCACTTAAAAAGTCATTCCCTCACTATTGATAAATTTCCAATGCCAGATAAAACTTTAAAAATATTGGGACCACCTATTCACTTCAGATAAGTCACTTATGGACTAATCTACACAATGTTTAGACAAAAAAATTCGATTTTATCAAATTTTCTAATTTCTATCTAGCAATGTATTTTCTGCGATTTCGTGAGAACTAGTGTACTGCACGTATTTAAAGCAAACAGCGCTGTTTCGAGTAGCAGTCACTAGACCGGAAGTCATTTGGCAGAAATTTCGGTCAAATGACTTTCGGTCTAAAGCCTTTCGGTCTAGTGTCTTTCGGTCTAGAGCCTTTCGGTCAAATGACTTTCGGTCTAGAGCCTTTCGGTCTAGTGATTTTCGGCCTACTATCGCGTTCCTGCTGTTTCTTCCTGGAGCGTGGCCAGAACGCAAGTGAACCGGACTAGCTTTGAGCGGAGTCAGCTGCCACAACTGAGTTAGAGTCTGAGAGTATACAATATTAAATATACTGTTCATAAGAGTGACAATAACTTATTTGTATAGAAATATCAATGAGATTTATTATGTAGCTCACAACAATCCCTCACGGCCTAGAACGAATATAAATTTACAAATTCCTCTACTACACAAAAAAAAAACCTTTTAGAGATATATTTGGATTTATTTTCTTCTATTAAGTTTTTAGCTATTCTCGCTGAAAAATTATAAACTAAAAGTACTTTTCAAATATAGCTTGGTGATTTAATTGATGGTGAGATGTTTATAATATTAAATACAATAAAGGTTTTTTTTTCTGATGGCTTATGTAAATTTATTTATCCAGTAAATTTTAATTTAAAATCTTGATTTTTAGTTTTATTAAAAATGTTCTTCAAATATTATTTGTTACGTATTAGGCATTTTATATAATTAATATATTTGTCCAAAATTGGGTTCGTTCAAAAATGGCGTACATATTAAACAAAACTTCAAGTAGACAAAATAGACAAGTATCACTTGCGTGCAAGCTTGACTTCGTGAATGAATATTTCTTGTAACATTTAGTTTAATTGTGAAAATCGTGTGAAAAATAAATAAAATAAAATAAAGTAAACAACACAGTCTCGCCAGGCCAGTCTTAGGAACGAACGAGGTTAGACTAACCGGGGGGGGGGGGGGGGGGGTAGGGGAAATGAGAACTGAGATTTGGTGACTGGGACAAGGATACAATAACAGCGGTAGAATGTAGATGGGAATGAACACAGGAAACACCCACAACTTTAGTTGCGCCCACTCTTAATACACAAGTTTATAGGCACAGGATCTGCGCCCTACGTGGAGACCACTATAACTTTTGAGGTACCGTCATCTGCAAAACCTTGTGTTGTATATCATACTTTTAACCCTTTCAGTTACACTTTTTAATTACCTAAAACATCATTTTATTTTTTATCTTAACTGAAATTTTTTTATATCTATTAATACTAATAAACTCAAACTACCCACACATTCAAAGTTTAACTAATTCGTATGTCGTTAAAATCAAAATTATCCACTTCAGTTGACGAATAATTGTTAAGCTAGTCTCACACGCATGTTTAGTTATTTTATTTTATATGTTGTCTTTACTATTTTTGAAGGCTATTTCTGTAATTTGACCATGATAACTTTCTTACATTTGTTGTTTCGTCAAAATTTTTGGCACCAAATAATTAATTAGTATGATTTAATAGCTGTGAAAAATATCATGCCAGTGTTTATAATTATGAATATTATTTACAAAATGCAAATAACGTTTAGTGGAAAAATTTGCGTCCAAAAAAAACACTTAATAGCTATTCTGATACATTTAATGTAACAGCTTTGAATAAAAGCAACAACAAGAAAATTAATCAACTAACAAAGCACGTGGGACGGAGATTTAACTTAACTTTCCGACACTCACGTGTCAAATTTGATGCCCAGCTTTTGATCAATTCTTATTTATGCCGGTGCGTAAACAATGATGGAAGCTTACGGGCAGTAATGAAAGAAACCACAAATGCGGGAAATGTTTGAAAAAAAACTTAAACTTCAATAAAAGCGCAAAATAATTCTGGGCATGAAATTCCATAATAGCAAAATTAGGCACGTAGACCATAAAGTTACCCAAAACCGATTATACGGATTATTCGTTAAAACGCTTTATGTATTGAAACGCTCGTTAAATGAAAGTTAGAATTAAAAAAAAAACTGTGCAGGACTTGTGAAATTTGCCATACCTGACGTGGTCTTTTAAACGGTGATAAAAAATTGAAGAACATCTAGACTTCTGAATATTTAGCAATATATCCTGACATTAAACTTTAAAAAAAAATTACAATTTCGTTGCATTTAACATTTTCGTTCTATACCATTCCTTAATAAGCCCTTAAGTTGCCAAAGTTAAATTTATTCAGAACAAGTCGTTAAACACGACACAGTAAAATAAAAGTTTTGAAGGAGCCTGTTCCAAGACGGAGAAAAATTAGTAGGCCTAAAAGTTGATGTACTCCTTCAAAAGTTTTAATGGAAGCAATTCGCTGTCTTCCTTTGTAAATCTTTTCTGCCTCTTTTTTTTTTCCGAAGCTACAGTAAACACAGCTGTTTCGCGTGCATTCATACGTTTGCGTTCGGCAGGGCGAGGAAGACATGTCGTCATCGACCCAGGGAACCGGGAAACCCGTGCGCACGAGGAACTCTCTGCGGAACAAGATGAAGTGCTCGCGTCCCTCCGGGCAGGGAGGGGAGGCGAGTACACGTCATTTTGCCTAAAGTCATTTAGCCTAAAATGTTCTTTAGGGAAAATGACTTTAGGCAAAATGACGTTTAGGCAAAACGACTTTCGGCAAACTAACTTTAGGCCAAATGACTTTATGCAAAACGAATTTTAGGCATTACGACTTTAGGCAAAACGACTTTAAGGAAACTTAAGCAGGCTATTATAATTTTAGGCAAAATGACTTGAGGCAAAACGCCTTTTAGGCGAAATGACTTTAGGCAAAATGACTGTAAGGCAAGCTAAACAGATGCCTAGAATTTTAGGCAAAACGACTTTAGGCAGAACGAATTAAGGCAAAATGACTGTAAGGTTTGATCACTGCCTGAGAATGTGGAGTGGTGCTCTGCGAGTTTAGGCAAAACGACTTAAGGCAAAATGACTTTAGGCCAAATAACTTTAGGCAAATAGATTTTAGGCAAATAGACTTTAGGCAAAACGACTTTAGGCAAAATGACTTTAGGCCAAATAACTTTAGGCAAATAGATTTTAGGCAAATAGACTTTAGGCAAAACGAAGTTGGGGAAACACGATTAGGCAAAACTATTTTAGGCAAAACGACGCGCCCCCGGGGAGGCGACACGGACCAACCACACTCCTGGACCAGAGACACGCTCGACGGAAACGAGCGAGGCACACCTCCGCAGTGTCGAAGTCCGCGACACAGCGGGGTGCGCGTCTGCTCCCGGTGCGAGAGGTCTCGTGTACGAGTCCCGGGTTACAGCTTCTTTTTTTTTTTTACGCAAGCAGCAAGGAATGACGCTCAAACCAAAAGTGGTAGAAATCGAACACGTAATCCCCATTCATAACCGGGCACCCAGACTTTCCGATGCAGAGAGATGTCAGCTGTATGGTTTAAGAAATAAAGAAGCCCATAAAAATGCAACGACATCGGCCCAGGTAGTGGTCCAAAAGTATTGAGCGCGCACGAACGAAATACGACGCCTCGTGCGCTGAATCCCTCTACATCGGCCCAAACTAACGATAACGCATCGAATGTAGAATCAATGAACAGAGGAATTAGAAAATCAAAGTAGCGCACTTTGGAACTTGAATTTCGAATTCGCGGGAAATCATAGCAGTAGTCGTCCTAACTTCTACCCTTTCTAACTTTCTAAATTGCTCTTTTTAACTTTCATCTTTACATAACTAATGTAAAGTTTCTTAGGTTATATTTTATATATTTATTTCTCAGTTATTATACGTTTACAAATGTTTACAATCGTCAAAATACCGCATGTAATTTTAAGTGACTAGATGCACTCACATACAAGCTTGCTTTCGTGAGTGCTAAATTTCCTGGTTAATTAAGTGAATATTGTTAACAAAGTGTAAAAAAAATGGGAAATAAATCATTATTATTATATTATAAATACAGGGGTGCCCACAAGGGGGGGGGGGGGTAACGACGCAGACAGTGTCATTAAAATTTCAGGGGGGGGGGGGGGGAGGTGGTGTTAAAAGACGAGAAAAATGTATATATTTTTTACATACTTATAGCTTCTAACGTTAAAATACGTTTCTGGTGCTTTGATAGTTGAAAGGGATCTTGTCAATCAAATTGGCAACCCCGCACTTTCCTCAACAAAAGCAGTTTGGCATCTGTCGGTTCAGGATGTAAATATTACCTGATATGACCAAAATTATTATTAGAAAACCAGTTTTAATTAATGCAAAATGTGACAAAATATAATACTAAAAAAGTATAATATTATAAAATAATTGAGTAAATCATTTAGAAAATGGCATAAAAAATTTCGGTTGGGTGGGGGGGTTGGCGCATCATTAGGTTAGGGGGGGGGGGGTGAGTCATAGTGTTTGGGGGGGGGGCACCTCTGATATATAAATTCGTGTGTCCGCCACTGTGCACGGTCTGCCTCCCGTGTTCCAGGAGACGTGCGTGCCGCCGCCGGCTACTCCGCCGCAGGGCCCGGCGTCTGACGAGACGCGCGGGCGACCGCAGAGAGACCTGCCGGCTGAGCAGCAGCAGCTGAGCCGCCGGCGGTAGCCACGTGACGCCCCTGGCGGCCGCCGCGCCAACCACGTTGCCGTGGCGACGGCCGCCCAGCTGCGCCGCGCTCCCCCTCCCCCCCCTCCCCTTCTCCGCCATCAAAGTCAACGTCACGAGGCTTGTCGGCGACTGTGCGATCCGAACAGAACAATGAGCTTAAACCTAAACACTAACGTACCCCCGAGGCCGGGTTTGTAAACGACGCGACGCAAGAAACGGCAAGACGCAAAACGTTGAGCGATAACGTTTTAGAGTGCCAGTTTATATTAACTACGCAAGACGTAATAACGCAACGCAAGTATTGTTTGACTTTCAACTTTCTTCCTTTTTTTTCGACGGTCATATGTGAAGACGCAAATGTTATGCACATAGAAGCCCACGATGTTATTTTTATTACATACATCATTTTTTCCCTTTGATAATTTTTCACAAATTATTTTCTTATCGAAATAAATACTATGAATTACTAAAAAGAAGCCCGGTGTAGAATTATGTTTGATAATGTTTTACAATTTTAAGTGAGGTTGGTGAGGTCTTGCTACATGCGTGCTTTACAAACGACTATGATCTCCTTGCGTTGGTTGTTGGTTGAGCTGTTGCGTCGTTGCGTTCCTTGCGCTGTTCGTTAACCCAGCCTAAAGTTTGTAGCAAAAAGGTATCTACGTGTAACCAAGTGAAAATTGTGTTGACGTTATGGTCTTGTGTGGCAACTCGTTTCCAATATCCCCCCCCCCCCCCCCTTTTTTTCCGTTTTTTTATTCGGAAGTATTTCCGACGGTTTGTTATGTAACTGAGCGGTAGTCAAAGCATTCAAAAAATCTGTGATCTGGTTTGAAATGCATTTGGGTACTCATGAAACATACCCCCGCCGCTAAGAAGATACATATTCTTGTCTGGTAGCAATACTTCTGCAAAATGCACGCAACCTGGTAAAAACTAAATTTAATTTACTTAAATTTGTTCGTGGAACTTGAACAGTGGAATAAATATGTCTGATTAAAGAATAGAATCTTGTTAGTAAACTCAGAATATTTTTAAATATTTCTCGCCACTACATTCAAAAATTCTGCAATTATAACTTTAGCTTTGACCCCAATAACTACGTAACTTCACTACTTATTCACTGCTGTTTTTTTTTTTTTTCACTGAAGAATACAAACACACAAAGAGTAAATAATAGGTATCATGAGAATTTAGCAAAAATATATTTTCGCATTTGAAAGTTTTCTTGTTTGCAGGGACCAAGAGTGAAAAGACATTACAGAAAATTTAAGTATAGAGTTTTTACCGTTGCTGAACTGAGAGTTTTGAGAGTAGTGTAGCAAAGAAAAGCGCACTGCAAAAGAATGTATTTCTGTGACAGTACAGCATTCATCTTTGATTGTAACTTTATTTTAACATATATATATATATATATATATATATATATATATATATATATATATATATTTGTGCTGATCGCTAAATTTAATCAACTGATGTCTTACCTTAAACTTTCTGTGGATATAATGATGTTGTTGAAGTCTTGTAAATAAATACCTGTCCCCGGGTTACTTGTACTTATTTCTTTTAAAAACACCAACACAGACAGCAGTATGACCAATGTTCAACAATGATGTTTGTAACAATAATGTATATATAGCCTACCTACTACCAACAATTCCAATTATATATTTTTAAAATACAAACAGAATACAACAACAGTTTTAAATTCTACTTTTTAAAATAAGATTTTTAATATACTGTATTCAAATGAAAAAATCGTGGCTCAAAATTTTTAAGTTTATCGTGGATAGTAGATAAATGTTATCCAAATGTTACACAATACCAGTCTTCATGCCAGCTGCAGGTGTGTCATACCAGACGCTAAAACAGTTAGCATGACAGCTAAGTCTTCTGTCAAGTGCCTGACATGTCTGAATTACAATAATGTTTGGTGATTGGCACTGCGCTATTTTCTGCAGCAGATTACATACAATGTATATGCGACTATTCAGAACAAGGTTAGTTCTTTGAATGATTCTTGCGATGGGGGAAACGTATTTAAAACATTTTTTTTATGGACAAACGCCAATAATGGTTTTCACTGTACGTCACAGATGAATGTATGCATGAACTGTTCGTCAAATGTAAAATTCTGAGGAAGGGATTAGAAAAAAAATATCACGTCACAGACAATTACAGTGGGCTACAACAACGAGAGAGTTAAAAAAAAGAACAGAAAAAAAGCAGACAAACAACAACCTTGGACAAAAAAGCGACAAACAAGCGAACTCAACAATGATACTATACGGATAATGTGGAAAACACAACACAGCGATGCACAGGTGAACCCAGCGATGAAAAAAAAACACACATTCTGAACAACACGACGACGACTGCACATACGAATACTAGTCGATTTCCTAAGACTAAACAGTTGCGACGTTTCGGGAACTGACACTCTTCCTATCATCAGGCACAAACAGAATGTTAGTGGAAGATAGGAAGCACAACAAGGTTACTGAACTCGCCACCGGTGCGCTCCTTGTGGTCATATCTCATAAGTAGGGACTGGAAAAATTCGCGGTTCAATGACTCCTGTGCTAGCCTCCACATTCATCTGCATACTCGAGAAAATGCCACTTGTTCATTGGCTGCTGACTTGCGAGTTGTCCCAGTTGGGTAGCCAGTGATTGGATGCTTTTTTTTTTATTGATGGTCTCTCATTGGTCCCAGAGTCTTCCAGATAATCCGAGAACCAATAGCAGAATCAGCGAAAAGGTTCAAGTATTGTAATTTTAGCCTATCGCGAAATAAATCCACGAATTTATTTGGTACCTACTCATGAGTGAAACACGTAGATGCTTCACGGCAATAATTACACCTCTTTTACCACCGATAATTATGTTAGTAATGTTTAAACTTTAAGACACGAAACTTTGATAAAAAATACCGCACACAACAAATGCGCATTAAATATGAAGGGTTTTTTTTTTTTAATATTGTACAGTATTTAATTTGTGTGTGAAACACGAGTAAGATATATAAAATGAGTCAGAATTCTATCAAAAAAATTCGGCTGTAGGTTCATCAAGAAAAGAAGTTGAAAACAGTCCTGAGAAGCCCTTCAGATCTTAAGTCGTATATGGGTTACTTACGAAATCTGACAACTTGAGACCTATATTTATTTGTTCTCTATTTTTTTTAATAAACAAGTTGTTCAGTTCCAATGTATATTTATCAACTTAAGAGGAATATACCAAGCAAGATAAATCTCAGAATTCGCATTCGCGAGGTTCTTAGTTCAAAACCCGTACATTCAACCTCACATGAGCCTTGACCTGTTACTTCTTCAAATTCTCTGATCAGTGATGGGTAATTCCGTCTCTATAATGAACCCTGTTCGAAATATCGCAGTCAGTAACGAGCCAAATTGCGCCGAACTGCCGCAAAGTGCGGTGGAAAACGCAACAATACTCGCGTTGCTTGCGACTATCAAACGGATTCATTTCGAAGTCATCCTTCCAAAGGCATCCTTTAGAGCGGCCTATATCCGTCTCTCTCTATCTCTCTCTCTCTCTCTCTTTCTCTCTTTCTGCCATCTAAGTCTTGTAGGTGTATGTGTATTAACGAGCGTACTCTAACTGAACTGGAAGCAAATCGTCGTGGTCCCGTAACAGAATTACTTCTCTACCATTAGGCAAGATGTACGTTTTGACGTTCCGCATTCGTGCAGCGTAGAATTTTTTGGTGAAGGAACATCCAAGGTTATAGATTTATACTGATTGTAGTCATATTGGGGGGCTGGGGTTGAGGTAATGCGAAGACCAGTGATTTTCCGTTACGCTACCTGGCTCACCCATTAACATCCTGTTGAAGCTCGTCTCAAATTACGTAACACTAAAAGTGCATGAGTTAGAGGGTGAAATAATATATATTCAAACCCCTTCAATCTGCTGTACTGAGTTGCAGTAGCGACCCAAACTCGCTATTAGTGAACTTTATATGCATACCATGAACGTTCGCAAATTCCCGCAAGAACAAATTTTGATTTTTGTAATTATATTTGACTATCATAACAAACGTGCTACTAAAGAATTCAAAATCTTTAATATTCTTAAGGAAAAAAATAACGGTTGCCACTAAGCTTTAATTACTACTGCAGAGCAGAAACGAATGGCTGCACGAGCATTGTTTAAGCCACTCGAGCTGTTCAAATGGGGAGAGGAGGAGACACGAATGTTATCACAAGTGTTTGAGATGGTATCGCCGAACCAAACCTACGTCAGTTTCGTGAGTGGAGGTTATCTGCAGACAACGGAGCACAGGATAGTCGTGTCCAAGGCAGCCTTCAGCGGAATTTTCCAAGTGAAACGCCTTTACAGCCGGTAGGTTATGCCACAGCCGTGTAACGAAAAATGCAACTATCCAGGATTGGGGCGCTATTTGTATGAAAGGGGGAGGGCTAATTAAGCGATGCAACAGAGCTGGGTTTTCACTATACTTTAAACGAAAAACATAGTTTCCTCTTTCAAAATTAAATTAAATTATGATTATTGTGAAAATTTGTATTGAAATACCCAAAGTATTAGTTTATTATTTTTAATACTTTATTGTGTATTTAATTGTTTATTTTAATCATGCAAGTGAATCATTGAATATTTAGTTTCATCAAGTGAATTAATTAAATATTAAGTTTCGCATCTAACGCGCGTGGAGGACACACGCCATTTTTTTTCGAGAGGCAGGTGGGGGAAGTTTCACCCATCATGTACCTAATATTTTTTTATTTTTTAGTTATTTATATTAGTTAAGGACTATTTCAGTCAATTTAACACCATAACTCTCTTGCTTGTATGATCTTGTCATAAATATCTCCAAACGTGTAATTTAATGGGTGGGAAATTTCGCACAAGTGTTAATAACATCTATCACAGGCGTAACATTTACACCTAGCCCTTAACCAATATCACTAACAAGAAAATGAAATACAATATCAACATGGGGTGTGGAAGTCAGCCTGAACTGCTTCAGGGACTGCAAAGTCGTTGATTGGCTGGAAATTCAACTGCATCACCGGCAAAGTAGCACAGCAGAGTCTCGATTAACCGAGCTTCGATTAACAGAGGTTATCCGAGCCTAACTATGACGCCATTACTGGCAAAAAAAAACAGTTAAGCATTACCTTGAGCACATAAAAAATTATTTAAAAATTTTCAAAAGCCTAGAGATAATTTACCTCCTGTGCAAATCATGTGATGTGAAAGAAATACGCTGAAGAAAAGCTGGAAAAACATCACCCGGAAAAATTATACCCCTGGTCTAAGTGAAAAACGAGATGATTTTCTTATTATACTCGTTTTATCCGATATTGAACATATCCAAGGTTGCTGGAATCTACATTCAATCGGTTTATCGAGACTTTGCTGTGCTTGCTTCGCCTTCAAGTGTCTCATCAAGCTGCCAGCGCCTATTGGCGCGCCTCACCCTTCACTTTCTCTTTCCAATGCTCGATTTCTGCCATTGGCTCTTTCATTTTTTTCGGTGTGCTCTGTTGCCAAATATACATAACAGAGCACAAAGGTTTTAAAACACTAATGTATTGAAATTTTGAAGTGAGAATTTCGGAATACAATTTCCTGTTGTATTTTCATCAATAGAATCATCTGAATGTATTGAATTTTTAATTCCGAGGAGTCGTAATTGAAAGACGACATTCAGGTTTCATCTGTTTTTGGTAAATTTTTTTATATCATTTAATACTTTTCTTTTGCCATTTTGACCTTATCATATTTAATGTAATGCATTTTCAGTGATTGTAACGGACCGCTACAAACAGTTTCTCCTGTGAACTAATAATTGGTGTTTAGTATTTAATTATGGTTTATGTCAGATTTATTACAATTGTAAATAATAATGTCAATATACACCAAAAATCGTGATAGAACAATATGGGAAGCGCTGGCCAATTAGCATTGGCGAAGCGCGAGACACTTTACTGCATTGCTTTCAAGCTACTTAACACTCCACGCCGCGAGATGCTACATCTGTAACTAGTTGTTTCACGCACTTAAAAAAAACATAGGTACACTCCACGCCGCCAGGTTAACTGACATTACTTTTCTCGCGTATTTCTTACCAGTTTCTCATATTGTCCCTATTACAATATTTTATACACTTATTTATGGCCAAAAAATCAACAAAAAAAATATGTGCGTGGAGTCCATGCGCGACAGAAGTGAAACTTATTGCTTGTTATATTATTAGTTATCATAACTCTCTTTGACTGAGGTCGCAGATCAAAAAAAATATATATGCAAGTATGCGAGCGCTAAATTATGCCATTGTGCAAGTATTCGAGTGTGAAAGTATGTAAATATGCAAGTGTCCAAGTAAGTATGCAATTGTGCAAGTGTTCACACATGCAAGTGTACAGTATGCAAGTGTACAGTATGCAAGTGTGCAAGCATACAAGTGTGCAAGCATGCAAGTGTGCAAGTATGCAAGTGTGCAAGCATACAAGTGTGCAAGTATGCAAGTGTGCAAGCAAACAAGTGTGCAAGTATGCAAGTATGCTGCGTAATTTTTTTCCTCTCCCCTGTCGTCTCCTCCGCTACCTGTTCCCCCCACCACAAAATGGCGGCTCCGGGAAGACCTCTCGGGCAGGGCTCTCACACACAGGAGGATGCAGTTAATAATCATGACATTGCCCTTGGGATATTCACAAAATATATATGGTCTCAAATACTGAAATCTTAGTATTTTCGTAGAAATTTTGATTGAAAGAAGAGTTTAGCACATTAACGAAAGTATCTAAGTTAAACATTGATATTCCCTACAAAGAAATAAGAAGTAAAATTTGGGTTCGGAAGGGGCTATCGATATAATGAAGGTTTTTAAACTTTTTCCTTCAGAGACAATAAATTGAAACTTCTGTTCATCTGTATATAACATGTAAAACCAACGTTCACCTTTTTAAATTGTATATAATTTTTGGTAAAAGAGCACAGAGTGTTGGCATGTCAAGTGTATCACGTAAAAGTGCTAATGTATGAAAAAGACTCAATAAAAAGCTTTTTGAATTTGAATTTGAAGGGGCTATCGCCCCCCCCCCCCCCTGCGAACCTTCCTCCGGAGCCGCGCTTGCCACCACGTTCCCAACTGTTCCTCTCATGCTCAGCTAAGAATCATGATAGTTATAAATGCCAGCACGCCGGGCAGCATGGAGCGGGGCAGAGGCCTCGCCGCCGGCGCCGGGACGCTGCTCGCCCTGGTCTGCGCCTGCGCGCTGAGCGGGGCGTCGGGACGCTACAGCGCCGCCTGGACCAGCCTGGACTCGCGCCCGCTGCCGCAGTGGTACGCCGACGCCAAGTTCGGCGTGTTCGTGCACTGGGGGGTGTACTCCGTGCCCAGCTTCGGCAACGAGTGGTTCTGGTACCACTGGAAGTGTGAGTACAGCGGGTGGCAACTCGACCAATATCACCCACACATTTTTTTTTTTTTACTAACAAGGGTACTAACAACGACTCGTTTCCCACACCAATACGTTTTGGTACGTCCTCAAATGTTCACGAAATTGAATATGTACGAGTAAGAGGCGCCAGACGCGGTTATCGCCTTCTTGAAAATATCAACGCAAAAGTGTGCTCTGCGCACGCGCGGAATTTGGGCAACAGATCAGCAACCGATTGGACGTCAACATCTGTTCCCTAAAAACAAGGGACTGGCCGTGTCCTATCGTGCCTAAACCCTTGTTGTTGTGTATATTCCAAGATTGATTAGCTTTCATATAAATACGTTTCCCACACCAATACGGGATGAGACCGGGTGTATTAGTAGTATACCTTTAGAGTGTTCATCCCCATAATTAAAGCGCACTGGCCAGCCATTTCAAGGAAAAAAATAACTTTGAAAATTCAAGCACAATATATATATATATATATATATATATATATATATATATATATATTGTTTAAGTTTATCGCGATCACCAACGGCGCAAATGTCTAGGCGGTAACGTACTTACTCATGGTCCAAACGCTCGGGTTTTCGTTCTCACTAACTGTCACTTTTTATAATAAAAAAATAATTAATCTACTGTTTAAAAAATATTATGAATTTAAATGTAAGTTATTTTTATTAGATATTACCTGATATTAAAATTACATTAAAAATTCAATATTAAGTGTTTTGAATATCATATCATTTCTACCCTTTGATGAGACCCTTCTCAAACTGCATTCTTCCAAATACTAGTATTTTAAATCTTAAATGCTAGCTTTAGACGTAGAATTTTCCAGGTAAGCCAAGCATTAGTGTGCATTTAGGTTAGGTGTTAAAATGATTCCACCAATTATCTTAAATGTAATACGTTGATTTGGGTAGGGGATTAAGGTTATGGGGTGGGTAATTTTAAAATTAAATACGCAGGTGCTCTGCTGTTTTACCAATGGGTGTGTATTTCCCAGGCTGATATTCGGGTTTATCTCCCGACGGTTGTTTTCGCAGCGAACTCGAGCAGCTTCGTGGACTTCATGAAGAGGAGTTACCCGCCGGGATTCACGTACCAGGACTTCGCCAAGGAGTTCAAGGCGGAGTTCTACGAGCCGGACCAGTGGGCGGAGTTGTTCCAGAGCTCCGGGGCCAAGTGAGTAGTCTGGAGCACCGCGCTCCCCGTTGCTGGGATCCGGGTTCCCCCCCCCCCCCCCTCCCTTTCCTGCTCTTAGCTCTCGGTACGCGGCGTTCGGCGGGAGTAACTTCGTGATTCGACGACCTCGGTGCTGCCTTTGAATATATATACTGTATAGAAGTCGCCAGCCCAGGTTAAAATTTCTAATACGGTTTTGAGGTAGTTGGTTAATTCACCGCCGCAATCGCCACCATCTCTAGGGCATCGACTTGTGGTGGTCCCTAGCGGACAAGTGTCGAACTCTTCGAACACCCCTTCCCCCTCCCGTTGAACGAACTTGAGCTGCAGTGAATGATGGGTGGGTGGTGCGGGCAATGACAGCGGGCGACAGAGCTGCGCTCTAACGGGTAAATAACAACTAAGACGATACAGGGTTTTACGGCAGCGCACTGCAGCGGTGAAGTTCCCAAGCTGCTCATCATACGCTTCTGAAAAACGTAGAGTAAATCATATCCACTCGCGACTTCTATACAGTATATATATTCAAAGGTGCTGTGCTGCCATCTGTGACGGATGTCACGAACCAAGGTTCACAAAAACGAAAGGAAACTCCATAGTATTAACTGTTTATTGAGTTTTTAACCTTGTCGGAAATATCAGATCCAAAGCCCGGGGTCTATGATTTTTTTTCCAAGCCTTTTTCGCTTTTATCGGAGCCGTTTCATTATATATGTATATATATATTTTTTAATTTCCGACTGCTAATCGAATGATTCGATAATCGACGCAGCTGCTCCGGCAGCGAATTCTAGCGGCAGTTGCGAATACTACGTGTGATTCGCATCCAGAAATGTTGTTGAAAACACAATATGAATTTATTTATCACACTCAGCATTATTTTAAAGAATTCTATGTTAGAGTTCGTGTCCGAGTTTCGTTATAAGTGTATATGAGGAACACATGAATTTGTTCTTTACCGAGGTTATATGCCTCACATCATTGTCGTGTACTGAAAGAGTCGCTCACATTTGTTCCCCTTCATTTTACTGTTGCCACTTTTATTTTAGAGCTATTTCTGGAAATTTATCGCTTAAATTTTACATTTTGTCTGAAATATTCTTCACTGTGATACTTACTAAGCGCTATTCAATGGCGAAAGAATCACGTACCTAAGTTACGTAACGTTCAGAATGTGCATAGCTACAAAATTTATGGCCAAGTCACAAATGCAAAAGAACTATAGTTAAAATCTACTAGAATATCCATTAAATTAATGAAATGTCAAAAAGCGTGTGAGATTAAGCCGTAATTGTTAATAGCCACAAAATTTGTCACTAGCACATGTGAGTCAGAACGCCTTTCCATCATAGCGGACCAGAAGTAATAAAAGTTATCAATATTTGCTTACTAAGAAATATACTAGGCATTTAACTATGGCATTATCACGTCTATCCGCCATTGTGTCCATTATGCAAGGGTTTCATTAACGTGTTAGTCAGTTAGTTTATACTTTTTTTTTTGTAACCATTAGTTATGATATTAAGGAATTCAATTTAATTCCTAACTAAAATTATTTGCCGGTTTTCCGAGGCAAAGCAAAAAAAAAATTAAAAAATTAAAGCCCGTCGAGCTTTTGTGAAACAGTTGTTTTGTTTTCTAATTTCCAACTCTTAAACACACAAAATTAAAAAAAAAAAACAGCAGCTTTGTGGCTGTTTGATTTAACATCAATCTAACAGTCAACAAAATAATTTTGTAGGGTTTTCAAAGAGGTTTGGCGGTAAATACAAAATTAAAAAGTAGCCTACCGATCGTTTCAGCATTGGTTAATTAAATGTACGCTTAGAATTTGCAGTATTAGATGATTTAGAGGATGTCTTAAGTAATCTATTTTTATTACAAATAAAAAATTACAATATTTTGAACATTATTTAAACCCCATATGTAACCCTACAATAGTATTTTAAATCATAAAACAATGTTTAAGCACAACGTACCGCAATGTTTGCTCAATGATGCTGTTTGCGTTTGTGGGTTAAGAGAAATAACACAAGAGAGCGAAAGGACAGAATTAATTAAATAAATTTTAATTTTCCTTTCAGTTTTCTCAGAAAGTTTTCGAAATATTTCACAATTCTTTGGTATCACGTATCATATATATATATATATATTTTTAAATTTTTCATACCACTTGCAAGGTATATTAAGTTCACTGAAGATTCTTGTTAAAACAATATCGACAGAAGGCATGAACTGCACACACAGAATATTTAATTCTAACACAAGCCTGTGTACTCGTGTACTCCACAGGTATGTGGTACTGACGAGCAAGCACCACGAAGGGTACACACTCTGGCCTTCACGGTACTCTTTCAGCTGGAATTCTAAGGACGTTGGACCAAACAGAGATTTAGTAGGTGAGTGTAGTAAATTGGTCAGAATAAAATAAGTATGTGGAACGTGCCGGTTCTGGAACAGTTTTCTTAAAGACGTTTCAAGAATCCAATTTAGCGGCAACGTCTTATGAAAACGTTTTAATACGCTCGACATCTTAATATATGTTTTTTTAAGACGCTCAGAAAATGCCTTAATGAAAACTGGTTTAAAGCTGGCATGCTTCCCCTACAAAAACACTAGCTCCTTTCCCACCTAAGATAGCTATATTACAGCTATTCATCGGGATGTACACAGGCAGTACGTTTCGTTTCGTTTTGGTTTACTCAGCTGTTTGATGAAGAGAGTCGACAAGAACTTAAGAATGTTACCTGAACATCTGAAGTCACCTAAAGTTTACTTAAAGACAAAAAAAAATATTATAGGTTTTAGGATATCGTTCGTTGCCAATCATTACTAAAGAGTAGACTACAACAATGGAAGGGTATTTTTTTTCTTCAGGAATCTGGAGGCATTTTATCATGGCATTCTTTAACTACAACCATTTGCTTTGAATACAGGTGATTTCATGCCAGGCCCACATATTAATTTTAAAGTGAAAGACGCCCAATACTTGTATTACATTCAGAACTGCAATAATTATTAAATTATTTTTCAACTATAGTGATTAAATAAACAGTACTGCCAAGGATGTTTAAAAGTGGAAGGAAAAAGACTAACAGATAAGAGATTTTATAACTTTCGATGTACAGCTCACCGGAAAAAAGTGTAAGTGGTTTGATAATAGTTTTATTTTGAGAAATAAAAGCACTTTTTATGATAAATATTCTAAAAATAATTTGTGTAACATGGAATTTTTAACGCATTAATATCAAGGTTCATATCTTTATCATGGAACAAACTAAAAATTAACACTTGCTTTAGTTTTTTTGATATGCTTTTGAATGAATTTATTTTACATTTCATACATTTGTCAAATTACACAAAATATTTTTTCAGACAAAACTAAAACCAAACACATAAACAAAGTTGAAGTACCTAAATAAAAAATGAATATAATGTATAATGTTCATTTTGTTTAATGTTTATAGTTACAAAAAAAATCTTAATTTTCCCACAGCAAAATAATACAACCCAATTTTTTTTTGCAGGAGAGTTGGCATCATCGATTCGCAGGTTAACTGATTTAAAGTTTGGCCTTTACCATTCTTTGTTTGAATGGTACAATCCACTGTACCTTCAGGATGAAGCTAACCAGTTTAAAACACAGAAGTTCGTGGACTACAAAACTTTACCTGAGTTGTATGAACTGGTACGTAAACAATTATAACTCAATAAGTAGCCGAAAATAAATATCCCATCAATTATTTAGCGTAGTCGTGTCTGTTATGTGTTGAAATAAGCATTCAACAGTTATTTCAAAAATAAATGTCGTTAATTAATTATTTTACATAAAGTTTATCAACTTCCAAATTTTTAGATCCTTAAAAAATCTGGTGAAAAATGTAAGTGAGGAATCCAAATTGACATGTGTTTTTAGTTAATAACTGATGGGTAAACATGATTTGTTATACAACGAAAATGCTGTGTCGATTTCTTACAAAAACAGGCCTGGGTAGCCTTCGATAAAGACAAACGACGTGGAAAAGTAATTTTTGGTTAGGTTGGTATCGATAGTATTAAATTTTTTATTGTGATAAAACTCAGATATGATTCTTTTAACAAGAGCAGATAAGATATGAAGAAAAATCATTGTGTAAGACACGTCCCAAGATTCTACTGAGTTTAAAAATAAAAAGTGGTAAATAAAAAGTCGTCACCTAATTTGTTATTTATGATTTGGGAGATATCATGGCCTCGGTTCTTCTTCGATTCTTGAAAATTCTTTTAGGTAGACTTGCATTAATAAATTCATGCAACAAATTGAATTATGTAATTATTTCAGAAAATACTCACGTCCCTGTCTTATGCAGGAAGGTCCCTTAAGAGAATTCTTAAAGGTCAACAAACTGACTAAACCTAATAAAACAAAGTTACAACTACAAAATAAAACATATAACAAAAAGAAGAAAATATGCCATAAATGTAATTTAAATTCAAATTCTCGATGTGTTGGATTTAGGTAAATAGAAAGAGAGAAAAAAGTCCCTTTCGGCACAGCTTACAGGCGTAGCTAGATTTCGGAGTACCTATTTCTTATGGAAGTACTGTGGAAACTTCTACAAAATTTTGGAACATTTTAAGAACTAAATGTACATAACATATTTATGTTCTCCAATATTACAAAATGATCGATTCAACATTTTCTCTTTTTTTCCATTCAGCGAAAATATTATGAATGTTTTTAACACAATGCATCCAGCATTGAATAACTTAGAAAGAATTATATATTATGCCAACTATGGTAATTATAAAAAAAAAATTAACTTTCAAAAACTACTTTTCATCCCTTGCACTTTCGTATAAAATTTTGCTTTGCACCAAGGTTTAAAATAACAATAAGATGGTTTAAATTTAATTAAAACGAATTTTATACTAAGGAAGTTTTAAATTTTTTTAATTTTCAGCTCCTGTTTTGACGGTAATAACTCGTTTCATCAAAAATTATTTTAGCCAAAGTTTTAGATAAAGTTTAGGATTAATAAAATAAACTATAACGGATATGATGGTATAGTTTCAAATCTTGTGATTTCTTCCCCTTGCAGTAATGGTTGGTTATATAAAAATTATTTTAACAAAAGTATTAGACAATATTTATAAATTAAAAAATATAAGAATGGATTCGATAGCGTACATTACAGTGAATTTTTACTTATTTTCTTATTCCAACTTAAGTTTTTTTTTACCCCTTGCAATAATTGATTGTATTATAAAAATTGTATCAGACAAAAGTTTTAAATAAAAAATTATAATATTTACAAACAATTTGAATGGTTTTGATAGTGTGCTTACTGAAGGAGTTATGAAACTATTTACTTATGTTCAACCCTTTTTAACCACCCTTTACAGTGTTTGGTTTAATCAGAAATTGTTTCCGACAAATATTTTAGGTAATACTTGTAGGGTTTGCAAACAATTTGAATACATTTTATAGTGAGCCTACTAAGGGAGTCATAAGACCCCTGTTTATTCCACCCCTTGTAGGAATGGTAGGTCGTGTTAAACGTTATTTCAGACGAAAGTTGCAGTTAATAATTTATGTTTTTTACAATAAATTAAAAAACGAATTTAATATTGTAGTACATGGTACAGAAATTTTTATTTTTTAAAAAAATTCTACCCCTGATTTTTTTTTAATCCTTCAACAGTTTGCTGAAGACATTTAATTTAGGTTCACACCTCATAGAATTCACCAATACTCCCCCAGGCATATGATCCCGTTAGGGCGTGGTCCTGGTTAGAAGAAAAGAGATGGATCTTTGACATGCCTGACACTGTTACCAGTGCACCAACATGGGTTCCGAGAACCGGGAAATAGATTCGCCATTTCCAATCGCGGCATGATGTTACTGGTGAGCGCACGGCTATAGGTCGAGAGGTTGAGGAGACCCATCCCAGCTTCGGCCCCACCCAGGGCCGCAACTAGGGGGTGGCAAGCGGGGCATACGCCCCGGGGCGCAAAGCTTTGGGGGCGCCGAAATCGCTTGCATTGTAATTCCTACTACAACTGGTAACTGGTAAAAAGTTTTTTAACTTGCATGCCAGGAATGTCTAATCTGATTTACAATATAACGTCTCAACATATATTTAATGAACAAGTCTAGTGATTATACGGACTACTTTATGGACATAGTGGGTTCATGCATGGAAGGTACAGTAGCACAGAAACTGTTACATGTAGGTATGGAAAATGCTTAAATAGCACAATTTTTCCGTGGGAAGGCCCCCGGACCCCCCGCTTTATCGGTGTGGTATGTGCAAAAAAAGAGGGTGGGGTGGGGGGGGGGGCGCATGAATCCATTCATGCCCCGGGTGCCAGAGACTCTAGTTGCGGCCCTGGCCCCACCGAACCGCCCCCAGCTCCGCCGTAAACGCCCCAGACCACCTACAGAGCTAGCCCCCTCTGCGGGAATCTGAGTAGAACCGTCACGGAACCATACCTCTCACAGTTTGGCTGGAGACAGTGACAACCAGTGCGTGTGCGCAGGTGGAGACGTACAGGCCCGAGGTGGTGTGGTCCGACGGGCCGATGAACGCCAGCGACTCCTACTGGAGGTCCAGGAGCTTCCTGGCGTGGCTGTACAACGACAGCCCCGTGAAGAGCTCGGTGGTCGCCAACGACCGCTGGGGCAAGGGCGTCAAGTGCAAGCACGGCGACTTCTACACCTGCCGCGACCACTACAACCCCGGTGAGGCCGGGAAGCCTAACACGCACCGTAAAGTTCTGCCATTCCCCGATTACACACCTTCGGCCAACCTAGGGTTTATTTATATTGCTCTGTTTATTTTAATGTAGCTATACTAACCTAACTAACCGTCCATGGTGTTTTAAAGTGTTTTAATGTAGCTAACCTAACCGACCACTTTTAATATTTGAATTCGTTTTTCCTGCGCGAAAATAAAACCAAATCCCGAAGTTGGCCGAAGGTGAATTGTTCGGGTGTAATCGGGAATGGCAGAACTTTATGTGCATCTTAGGTCTCCCCGGTGAGGCCTCACCCGGCTCGGTCACGCCCCCTCCCCCTTCACCCAGACCTCGCACAGTTGCATCATGTAGTGTTCACAGTACCATTGAATATGAATAAAAATGTAAACGTTCGCTCGGCGCCGGACACTGGGGCGCCTGTGCGTGGCCCACAGCTTCCTCTTTCCGACGATAGGCGTGATTTATATTTTCGACTGGCTCTTGCAAGGTCTGACGCGTACATATGGTTTTTTTAAGACTTTTTACACTTTTTAAATGCTTAATTAAATTTTTACATATAAATATTGTCAAAAATACAATTTTTTTTGGCTTGAATTGATCGATCTACATAACTTCTAGAACCAAACACACGAGTCATCGCGCTAACATAACTGAGTCTCGAGCTGCACTGAGTAGAAATGAGCGAGAGCGCCGGTTGTGACCAATCTACGCGGTTCCCCTTCCCCGCCAACCCGCCCGCCCACAACGCAAACTCAAGGTCGTATAAGCCAGCTGACTATAAATACGTTAAATAATGACACCGCGCTTACGTCTGTAAGACCAATCATTAGGGAATTATTAAGGCAAGACGATATATACAAATTTTTATTTCTGGTACCCGTTGTTTCGGTGTGATTTTAAAGACGTTTCACGTCAAGTATGTGTTTTCAAGCTTCATATTTCCTGGTGGGGAGAACCCCTCCGACACCACCACTGCAATCCCCAGGAACGGGTTTAGCCGAAGTATACTCCCACCAGGGGCGTAGCCAAGGGGGGGGGGGCGGGTTAGGGGTACATAACCCCCCCCCCCTTAGCACCAAATCTTTAATTAATTTCTTATTCATCACTCAAACAAATTTCATATTAAAATTAATAAAATTTTTACCATTACAATATTTAAATTTAAGTACCGAAAACTGCTAAAATAGCACTATCTTACACCTTAAAATTCAAATTTTCCCGGGGGAGGACCCCCGGACCCCCCCCCCTTTTAATACGTGGGGGCCATGCTTCTTAACACACCCCCCCCCCCCCATACACATATCCTGGCTACGCCACTGACTCCCACAAAACCCGGCCACGCCTGTGACCGGCGACGCTGTCCGAGCTGCGCAGCGTGCAGCTAGCTGTGCTGGAGCGGTGTCCCGTGATCCGGCAGGTCACCTGATCCGGCACAAGTGGGAGAACTGCGACACCGTCGACAAGAACTCGTGGTCGTTCCGGCGCAACGCCAGGCTGGCCGACTACCACAGCGTGGAGGAGCTGCTGGCGCGCCTCGTGTCCACCGTCAGCTGCAACGGTCAGTATAGTATAGTATAGTATAGTATAATATACTGTAAATGACCATCATCACACACGATAGATACAAACACACGGTTGAGTCGGAGATCCAACTCAGGAGTCCTGGACGACCCATCCCAAGCAGGGCATTGCTTAAGGGGCCCGCCTCGTCAGCGTTGTATGTGCGTCAGTGAGGCGGGATAAGCGCGACGCTCGCCGGTGCTTCTAGCGCGGTGTCGCCTCTAAGCGCAAGGCTCTGAACTGACGCGCTGTCGTCTCGTCGTCACAGGATAACTGTGAAATTTGAGCGATGACCGTAGCATTATACTTATGGCCGAGAAAAGACGATAAAGGTGTAATGCAAGTCCCTTAAGTTCTTTTAAGAATCTGTACTGGTTATTTTACGCCTAAAAATTACCCTGAAAGCGTGCGTTTTAGCCATTTTAACTCTTCTGAAAATACAGTTTAAAAAATTAATCCGAAATCGAAAGTACTTTTCGGCCCCGCAGCGAACTCTTAAATGCTTTTTGTAAACAGATCCCACTTGGATATCTTGAGTAGTTTTGAAATTTCGTTGCTTTTCCTGAAGCTCTGCACCCTGTATGTATACCCGGGTAGGCGGAGCCCTTAATGAAGCGATCCCGTGCAGCAATACTTCAAACAGACTATCGTCGTCGCCACAGTGGACCCAAGGGCCGAGCACCTGAAATGGCATCGAACCCCGTAGCCCGCGAAGAAGTTCTAGGCGGCGCAATGTCGCCCACAACCTCCGGTTCTGAAACTCCACAGGTTTAGATGTTTTAAGGGGTTTTAATTTCTAGAGGATATCAGATATCATAATGCTTGGGTTTAAGTTGTATATGTTGCGCCTTCATTGAAAACTTACTGTGTAAGTTAACGATTGAAATTAAAAAGTCCATAGTTTAGCATCGTGGGAATTAATTTTTAGAAAGTTGGTGGATGGGTTGGAATATGATCTGTAGAGATGGTCAGTGATGCACAGTTACAACAATTTATTATTTAGTTTGAATTAGTAAAACAGATATTTTGTGAATATTTTTATTGATAGTGCGATGGATTTGCGTGCTAAGAAGTATGTAGTGGAAACTGCGAGGTTACTGAACCGTAGGCCACTTCCCTCCTCCCTTTACCGGAAGTAATAATGTCTTCCCTTGCATACGGCCAACAATCACAGGAGGAAAATCTCTGCACTGTTAGAAATTACTGTAAAATCTACGGAATTCCAAACGAAGAATTGACCTCAAATAACAGAAGGGTTCTTCGTATTCTCAGATAACTTTATCTTCGCAGAAATTTCGCCGGGTTCATCTTCCGAGTTCTGTGTTACGTCGTAAACAAGGTAAACAAACTCGCGGAAGGAAAAAAGAAAGTTTTCGAATTTTTTTGTTAGCATAGCAAGATTATTTATGTTGTTGATTCATGTTGAAAGTGAGTGAACTCAACACCCATACGTTTACGAAGCTAACCGCAAATTCACGAATGTACCTGGATAATAATTCTTAACCAGCGTTCTTCGTAGATGTTGTAACCAGGGGCGCAACAACTAAACTTTCAAAAAGGGGGGGGGGGGGCAATATACCTTTTTATAAAGAATCATCGATCCCCCCTATTGGAGCGAGGGATCCGGGGGTCCTCCCCCGGGAAAATTTGTATTTCAAGGTGGAAAATGATGCTATTTAAGCAGTTTTTTTTTTATCTAAAAATCGATTACACAGCTAGTGGAAATAACATATCCGACTTGTACATCACTTTCTTTGCCCCCGTTTGCCCCCACTTCAAGGTTTCAGAAGGGGGGGGGGACAAAATACCATTGCCCCCCCCCCTCCTGTTGTTGCGCCCCTGTTACCTTTTCCCGGCTGAACGGCTGAACGGATCGTAATGAAATTTGGCAAGGAGATAGATTATATGTATCCTGGGGATGGACATAGGATATCTTTTGTCTAAAAAAAATAAATTTTAAACGGGTAAAAAAAAATATCTTAATTTTATGTAATGTGTGACATAGATATACAAACTGTTAGTGTCATTCCTCTATGTCTGCCGAGCAATAGCTTTCAAGCCATTACGTTACGTTTTGCTATTGTAAGGAATTTAGTAGAGAGTAAGAAAAATTAAAGCTCTGCATCGTGGTACCTCAATACACCAGTAGATGTCACAGTTTTTTTTTAATCGTTTTATAGTTTGCACATCCTAACTAATAGCGCGGGCGTGCTGGAAGCCGAGGGAACAGGGTCTTCCTCCCGCAGGCAACTACCTGCTGAACGTGGCGCCCACCAAGGAGGGAGTCATACCGCCCGTCTACGAGGAGCGGCTGCGGCAGCTGGGCGCGTGGCTGGCCCTCAACGGCGAGGCCATCTACTCCACCGAGGCGTGGAGCCACCAGAAGGACGCCGCCTCCCCCGGCGTGTGGTGAGCGGGAACCCCGGGCACAAACAAACAACCCACAACAGCTTTCTTTCCTGACGTGAATACGTCTTTGAAATCGCTTCCTTGGTGGGAGGCAATTCAAATAAACGAATGATAAAAAAAATTCGGGGGATACAGCTAGGGGTGCCCACAAGGGGGGGGGGGGGGGGGTAACGACGCAGACTGCGTCATTAAAATTTCAGGGGGGGGGGGGGGTGGTTAAAAGACGAGAAAAATGTATATATTATTTACATAATTATAGCTTCTAATGTGAAATTACGTTTCTGGTGCTTTGATAATTGAAAGGGATCTTGTCAATCAAATTGGCAACCCCGCACTTTCCTCATCAAAAGCAGTTATCTGTCGGTTCAGGATGGAAATATTACCTGATATGACCAAAATTATTATTAGAAAATCATTTTAAATTAATGCAAAATGTGATAAAATGTAATACTAAAAAAGTATAATATTATAAAATAATTGAGTAAATTATTGATAAAATGGCATAACAAATTTCGGGGGGGGGGGGGGAACATTAGGTTAGGGGGGGGGGTGAGTCATAGTGTTTGGGGGGGGGGGGGCACATCTGAGCTACATATCTATAAACTCCATCCAAAATTTAATTACACCACTGGATAAGCTAAAGTATCAAAGAATTCGTTACGCTAAGTTAGGACTGTGACGCATCGCTGCGCGGTTGAGGGAAGAAGCGCCGCCGTTTTGAGGTAAATTTTGCTGCGTTTCGAGGTTTACATTTAGTATAACTGATGTTGACTCGGAGAAGCTACGATGTTTGTTTAGGTTTCAATCGTCAGCTCTCATTAAAATCTATCGATTGCATAAATTAAAACGTTAGTGTAAAATAGTTACAGTGAATATATATGGTGTTAAAATATAAAATAGCGTATTTTATGTTTTTTATAAAAAATATTACATGTTACGTATATTAAAAAAAGAGGGGGGAGGGAGGGCGTGGCTGTGTCATGGAAACAGCCGTGTGTTGTACGTGAACAGGTACGTGTACGTAACACACACACACACACACACACACATATATATATATATATATATATATATATATATATATATAAAAGAGAGTTTTTCAGTACTCACCAATTATGTGTAACACATGCGCATGGTATCGAAAAATTCACGTGTTCTCACGTTGTAAATACACTTATATAATACTAAACTCGGGACACGAAACTTATTGGCGAAGGTGATAAAAATGCAAAAATTGTGTTTCCAACTGCGTTTCTTGCGATTCAAACGTAGTGTTTCCGCACCCGCCACTAGAATTCTCTGCCGGAGCAGCTTCATCGCCTATCGAATTTTTTTATTTGCAGAAAGAAATTTTAAACTACAAAATAAAATGGCTCCGATTAAAGCGGAAAAGAATTTTAAAAAATTAATAAACCCCGTCTTTGAACATGATTTTCTACAAGGAATTTTAAAGTATCCTTTTGTCTTTGTAACCTTTGGTTCGCACCATAAGCCACAGATGGCAGCACCGTGGTTGTTACACATTTCTGTTCCTTGAATTCCATCGCAATTACGAAATTACTCCCACCAAAGCCTATCAGGTCCAGTCGTAGACATTGTGCCGTGAAACCCTTAAATTTGCTTTTACATTCTCTTGGGAGCAACTTCATGCCATCAGTTCATTTTTATTTTCTATCTTTATTTATATTTCTGCTTGAAGTCTTATCGACAACTAGGTCATTTAAAGACGGATGGACTCAAAAACAGTGTTCAAGTAAATTGGTGAAGTGACCATCCCAAACTCTGCTTTGAGTGATTACGGGAAACAATGTAAAACCAAAATCAGTATGGGCGATCCAGAATTCCAGTTCAGTGCATTAGGAATGTGCCACATTCTTTAAGTTTTCTTTTTTAAATTTAATATTTGATAAGACAGTTTTTGTTTACTTTGACGGATTTGTGAAGAATTCAGACGACACAATTCCACACCCATGCCTCTCCGGGGACTCGAACCCGGAGCCCCTCGCACGAGAGCGATACGAGGTCGGGATCTAAAAGTGACCTCGCTCCGTTATTCTCATCCATTTATTTTCAGGAAAAATTTTCATTGACAGAGATACGGAAATTTCGCGAATTTATTTTGGCGTCAGGCTAAAATGTAAAGCCTTATGTTTGCTCTACCAACATTTTTTTTTTACATTGGCTGATTTCTAAGTAAGAACCTTTTTTTTTTCTCTTTAATCGGCACTACCTGGTTAGCTTACTTCTCTCGTAGCTGGGCATCGTTGGCTCACTGTCGTACAGAAGGACCGTGTCCAAATAACTGCGTTCCAATCATGAACGCAGTGCAAGAATATGAAGGTTTGCATTCTATAATGCTACCAAATGAATTCCGCGAAATTTCCGTACCTCTGGTTTTTGAGGATGCCCGTTGGATGTCCATGTTTGTGATACACGCCTCTGTGTGTGGTCCAGGTACACCAAGAGCAAGGACGGCTCGTCGGTGTTCGCCTTGGTCCTGCAGTGGCCGAAGAACAACGTCCTGCACTTGGGCTCGCCCCGTTTGAGCGACGAGTCGAACGTCACGCTTCTGGGCAACAACATGGCGCTCGAGGTGAACTTAGCTGTGTCACACATTGACATAGTTTTCCCATCAGCATCTTCGGTGAATCTGGGTTTAGATCATCTTGGAAACTGAACAGGCATGCTGGCGATTTCGATTGTAAAGACCCTGAAGTTATTACTGGAGGGCTATAGCCAAGCCCGATGGATAAAACATTTATTTAAGAGACACGATTCAGTGGTGAATTTTTTACACAAAATTTAAACACCGTAACAGATCATCACTCAAGGAGTTGCGTGATGTGATTGGAAAAATATCAGAGCTAAAGGCTAAAAATTACATTTAAGATTGCATTTTGAAGATTTCAGTAAACGTAGAGAAATTTAATATTTATGCTTCACCGTGAATGATTTAAAAGCAATAAGTGATTTTATTATTCCCTCATTAGCTATCGTATTTTACGTTAGCAAATTCGGAAATAGACTTACGTTAGTAAAAAAAAACCTTCCAATGCACTCAGCCCTGTTGCAAGTTACTTTTAATTCTCTTGACCTCTGTGTATAATATTTATTGTCCGTAGTGAATATTATTTTAGTTAATCAATAGTGAATGTTAATAGACAACAATTTTAACCAGATACTTAATATTGATATATCTTGTATATACACATTGTTGGTTTACGTTGGTTTTCATTGACAAAACCTCACAATGAACGAAAATTTATACATAAACACACGGAGAATCATTAAATACCAGCTGATGTCAAATGTTACATTACTAGACAGCACAGAGAATTCTGTGGAAGGAATTTAGTCAGAAAGAATTAGACCGCAGACAAACTCAATATACTGGCAATGCTGGAGAAAATTACAACAATCAACTTAAATTTAATTATTTTCACTACAAATGAATTAAAATGGTTGCAGCAACATTGTCAACAACTGGACGCAAAATTCATAAGTTTTTTAAACTAGTTAAACTCAGGACAAGTGTTGCTAAGGGCCGCTTGCAAAGCCAGATAACTAAAATATAAGCAAAATATTATCATGTTAAGCAAATGGAGAAATACTCTGCTTTGCTCAGGTAAAGAATTTGCAACCCACCGAAATCTCGTTTAGGCCTAAGAAGTAGTGTTGCACTGAAGTAAATTAATAAGTTACCAAACCAAACTCGCCTTAGCTTTCCAATTCAAATATAACTTAACCTGTACATTTGCTGTTTCAGTGGGCGCCTGCATCGAGTGGCATCAAGGTGACTTTCTGCAGCAGAGAAGACGCGAAGTCAGACTGGGCATGGGCGCTGAAACTGACGAATGTCACACACTGACACCATCACTGCCACAAGACCGTCTGAGCTCATGAACTGATATTTGAGCAAATTTTCATTCTGCGTCTTCCATTTACACTCCATGTTATCTTTCCTGTGATGATTTCTTGGAATTCAAATACATTTTACCGTGTATTTAACCAATTCTTGCCACCATTGTCCTTGTGTGTTACTACCATTCGCAGTTGGAACCCAGCATCAAATATGATTTTGATAGCAGTAGTTAGAGTTCAAGATGCTCAAGTTTGTTTTCGTATAGAATTTTACGTAGGCTGCATTTAATAAGAAAAAAAACTAAAAACAATAAAACGTTAATGGTATCTTAAGAACATAGGTAATAACATTGCCAGTGCTTCAGGTGGGGCTAGGTTCACAACTTAATTTTATAAACAAGACATGCTATGATGAGTCTTAATGAGCTTCCATATACTGATACAGAAAATAAATTATTTTAATAAATAATTTTAGATAATGATTGTGTAAAATATCACGTTCCTTTATATATCTTAATTTCTTCGCTCAGAAAAAAAAAATAATTCTGCGTGAAATATTGATAGAAATGATTCAAACAGTTACTTACTTAAACAAAACTTACACCTTTTCTTCAATTAAATAAAAAATATTTCATACAAATGTTTTTTCAAGAGTATTATTACAATTTATTGTAGTGTCATTATTTTTTAATGTATTTTTTGTTGTTATTGCTGCACAGCGAGGTCACTCGAAACACAACGACCACATTCAAGGGCACACACACATTGCGCAGAGCTTCAGGAAACACCACACGATTGGAAAACAGCTCAAGGTATCAGTGGGGTCTGCTTACGAAAAGTATTTACAAATACGCTGATAGCGGATAAGTAGTTATGTTTCAGTATTTCGTTTTAGTTTGATTTCGAAGACTACATGTTGTAGCCGTTACCATGGTGCGACTTCAGGAAAAATTTAATATAGTTTTTATTTCATGATTCATAGACCCAAAAAATACAGTCAACTCAAAAGTTATCTATATATATAATCAAATTTTGTACACGATAATTGCCGTAAATTGGCACAAATTACTTCCAAATTAATAAATAAAATATAGTAATAGAAAATCTCGGTCTTTTTCGTTAATGTGCATAATCCTACCAAAGGGGTAGTAATGGAGAAAGGTTTTTTAAAAATACAGAAACGTATTATAACTCGTAGACGAAATACCAAAAACGTTGTATAGATAAATTTTAGATACGATCAGTCACAGCTGCAAGGGGAGAAAACAAAAAAGGGTTGGAAGACAAAAAATGCATAACTCCCTCCGTAGGCACACAATCAAATCCGTTCAAATTGTTTGTAAATATTATAATTTTTACTTAAAACTTTTGTCTGAAACAATTTTTGATAAGACGAACCATTACTGAAAAAAAAAAAAAATTCGTGCCACGAACACTATCGAATTCGTTCTTATATATTTTAAACTTTCTAAATATTCTCCAAACCGTTTGTCTTAAGTAAATATTTAGGTAACCCACCATTACTGCAAGAGAAATAGATAACAAGAGGTGAAAAAAAAAACGTTTTGGTAGGTGTGCAATCAAATACATTAAAGAAAAATTCTAAACATTATTAAAATCTTTGGCTGAGACAATATTTGATGAAATGAAATACCACAAAAATAGGAGTTGAAATAAAAGAAAAATACAAAGCTGCCTTACAATCAAATTCATTCGAATTTATTTCAAACCATCTTATTATTTTAAACCTTGGTCTAAAGCCAAATTTATATACGACCACGTATTAGTGCAAGGTATGAAAATAAGTGTTTGAAGGTCAACAGAATCCATAACTACCTTAAGAAGGCATACTGTGAAATTCTTTCGAAGCTAAGTAATGCTGGATCAATTGAGTTAAAAACATTCCAAACATTTTCGCTGCATGGAATATGAAAAATGTTTTTATCGATCATTTTGGAATAGTGTAGAACATGTAAGATGACATGTACATTAAATTCTTTAAATGTTCCAGAAGTTTATAGAAGTTTCCTGAAAATTTCCAGAAGAAATGTGTATTCAAAATTTAGCTACGCCTATAGGCTGTGACAAAAGTTTTTTTTTTTTTTAACTGTATTGTTAGAAGAGTGGAAATGGCTGAGACGCTTTTTATCAGAATAATATTTAGGCATGAAACACTCGGAATAGTTTCTTGAAAGCACTCAAGAGACTTGCAGTACACCTTTTTTCTACATTTCTCCTCCATGTAATGTTACTGTCACCGCTCAAATCTCACAGTTGCCCTACGCACGATGAGAAGAATGCGCGCCAGTCCTCAGCCTTGCGCTTAGAGGCGATACCGCGCTAGAAGTTACTTACCTGGAGTGATTCATTGGAAAGCACGGACTGGTTTTAAACCCGGGTACATGAGAATATGAGCCAGGGCTTACAACTATTAGGCTACACTCAGTATTTTCTTGATACTTATGAGTACTTATATATATATTTCGATTTTTTACATTATAATTTTTTTGTTATTTATTGTGCTTGATATGTGAGTAGCGAATAAATAAAATATTTTGAGGAAGATGATATAAATTCTACATACAGCACGCAGTGTTCATTTTTGATGACGTAATCATGATATCCATAGCGTTGCCTGTGCTCATGACATCCGGTGATGGATAAAATGGCTCAGCATCATGCAGATATTTAGGGCACATGGCTGTTAGTTTTCCGTGTTGATAAAGTGATAACAGTAATGACGTCTTATACAAATAGTGTGTGCTCATATCATTTAAATGAATAATGTACGACAATGATTTTTAAGATTTGTAATCTTGACATTTTTATTGTGAGTTGAATTGTTTGTTTTTATTTTTAGCATTTTAATTTTCCTAACGCTATATAAATTTTAACCATGCAGGAAAAAGTAAGCATAAAACCTAAGTAATAATGCCAATGTAATAAGGATTATATTTTTTTGCTATTCTAAGGAGCACCTTTTAAGACTTTAAGAAATCTACAACAGTAGGTTTTATAAGTAATTCCATTTCATTGTAAAATTGAAATTTACAGCGAAATTTTAAAGAAAAATTACGGTTAGTAAAGTTAGTTACAGAGTAACAAGCATGCAGACATCAGCGCTGATGGAATATTGCGTCACTACCACGACTAACCGTATGGCGCGTAATCTTGACTTAACTACCTATGGCCACATTCACCGAACCTCTCGGACACACTTCCTTTTTTTTTTTTTAATTCAAAACCGTGAAAGCAAAGCATGATGGAAGTGTTTGATCCGCGTGAGGGTGACATTTTTCGCAGCTCACCTTGTTAACCCGAACGGTTCGGTTGGTTGGTAATCCTGAATCCGCATCGCCAGCACATTCTCTTCTCTCTCTCTCTCTTTCTACATTCCTCGCAGTGTGCGGATTATGGAAATAACACGTAATCCCTTTTAATTAAACTTCCGCGTGTCTGAGTGACCTGTTCTTATACTGCCAACCACGTCAGCGAAAAAAAAAAAAGTGAAATCGAAATATTTTTTTTCCCTTGTCAACTCAATTTGCTCTTAGGTGGAGCGACAAAAATATAGTTTATAACTTTATAACTGTTACATTCCTAAACGTCAATGAAAATATATTCGTTAATACGTGGACTATTCCTTTATCAAATAGTAATAAATCTTAGTATATAAACAAATATAATACTTCCCTTTAAAAGCTTTATATTCGTTGGTTGGACTAACTTGTGCAATATTCCTTTAAGTTTACAGCTTTACCAGTTCCAAGCTGTCATGTGAATTTGCATTACTACATAAATGAGCGAAAAACATTTATTTTATTACTTTTTTACCGACTTTAGAACATTGATATAATACTATATGCACACTTAAACAAAGGAAGTTACCATTGCATACTGTAATCAAAAACCTATAGCTATAGATGATTTTTTAATAAATAAAACTATAACATTACGTACCTATGCACTTTGCAATGGACTTGAACAGGATTATGTTTCTTTATTCACTTTTAAAATCCATGCATGCCTATGTTACAAAAATAATATACTGAAGAACTACACAGTGCATCATAATAATTAACATTATCTACACCTCCATGAAAACTGCCACCATAAATAAATCTGCCGCGAAACATCGTCAAAACAGAATGGTGTGCTTTGCGAGGTTATCCGCCTGTGTCTAACAAACGACGACGTCCCTTTGAAGCTTTTGTGCGTGAGCAGGTACAGGGAAATGTACTTTAACCTGTGTTAACACAGTGATTATCATCAAATAATAAAGTTTATGCTAGTTTGATTTAAATTAAAATAAAGCAAAAGAAACATTTGATATCTCCATTAGTTTAATTACCTCATTTGCACATAAATAGGTTTTATCGAGTTTTTCTTCTGCCTCCGTCCACCGTTAGGTTTCAAACAAACGAGGGCGAAAAAAGTAATAATTTGTGGCCAGTTTTAAATAGAACTCGGGGGTATTTTTATTGACACATTTACAACATAAGTTTGGCTATAATAGTTTTGAATTTGTAGCACTACTCCAGTTTTGTTGTTAGCCACGATCGTTAAGAGTACCACTCGCCAATGAGTGCATAATGAAATCGTTCATATACACATAAAAGAACCTGCCTGTAATAAAACGTTAATAGTAGATGTCAAAATATTGATTCAGCTTCTTCCGACAAAGCCACTATGTACTTTAAAATATCAAAGTCAGAAAAATAAATATTTAAATACAATGTTTTATGTTTATAAATCATTCCACAAAAAAGAAAGTTTTAAATTTCTGACGGATATGACTGGCCTGAATACTTTGGCCATGCTCCGAACCATATAACTTCAACAGCTAAAACGGTTCCAGTGAAATAAGTGAAATTCTGCTTGTCATCTCACTGAATGAACTTCAGAAATCCAGTGGTGGCTTCGTTTTTTGTTCATCACATCCACCAGCATTGATTCTGTGGTGGATATAACCGATTCTTTGGTCAATATCAACTACTGATTAACATTTTTAGAGGCCACCATGTTTATGAGCAAACCAATTTATTCCGACCCGGTTCCAAAACGTTAGTCACTTGATAATTTGTATTTTGAGATTCAACACATTGATTTAGTCAAAATAATTTTGAGATACAACATAATAAGTTAGTAGTGTGATTTAGCCGATTCGGGGACAGCGGCTTGTGGCGTCGGATTCGGATGTGTGAACTTTGACTACTGACGTCATCAAATTCCTCCAAATTTTCCATAATTTCCTGGAAATACCACTAGATTACATCGAATATCACCCAGAATTTTCCTATTAATTATTCCCCATTCCCCAATTTCCCAAGTAGCCTCTCATATCCTCCTGTAGGTTTGGTATTCCCACTGCTAGCCTAACCAGACTACAGGGGAATACAGGAGAAGCTATCTGATTGGTCGATTCATGCAGGACATATTTGCTTCAGAGGTCTCCATCATATTGGTTAATGTTAACATTAATTAAGTTATTCGTGAATGTTAGAACTATGGCATTGTATATCCCTGTCAGTGTACAAACATTGACCACTACATTGAATGATGTCACCGACACCATATTGAATGATGTACGGTACCCACCTATGATTCATCACTGTTATATTTTACATATAAGTCATTTTTAATTACTCACATCAATTCTATTCACCATCATTATATGTATTTAATTTTCTCATGTGCTTTCATATCAAAACATAATCTTGGATTTCATTTGCACATGCTCTCACTTATACAACAGTAATCATGGAACATATAGTCATAGTCTATGTCCTCACCACCAACTTGAATAATCTCATTATGAGACCAAAGGCATCCCTGCCGCCATCTTAGATTACATAATCACCTTTGGCCTATGACATCACCATATCCTCCTTTGATTATATCATATTTTGACCTATGACATTATCGCTGCTATCTTGTATCACATCATATGACCTTTGAACCATGGTATCACCAGTACTACCTAAGATTCATCAATATAATATTTTACCTATGAGTCATCTTTAACTACACACATCCATTCTATCCACCATAATTGTCTTTACATGCATTTAATTTTTTAAACCTCTTATTGAAAAAAATACCATACTTGATTATCTAGCTACTTTTTATGTCTTTAACTTTTATTATTTACCCTAGCTGCTAGAGTACATTCATGTATTATTCATTCTTTTAGAACCTTTCATTCAACAGTCCTTGTTTACTGTGTTCTGTATGCAGTTACCAAGTTTCACATACATTCCAGAGATTATAACTTCCATTCTTAGGAACACTGATAATTATTTATTTAACATTAATATATATTACTCTGTGATAGATACCTCTTTACAAAGTTATGTCTGTGGACATGAAAAATTATATTTGATTTGTATTTAATGCAGTTAATGAGTAACTAGGTGGATATTTTCAACTGAAAATTTTCTAGAAATCAAGTTTTGTATTAAAAAGAAAATGAAGTGCTGAAAATATCAGAATACTGTTGACACTATTTATGTTAAATAGTGATATAACTGAAGTTAAAGTACATCTATTTGAATCACTATTGGTTTCAAATACTATATGTATTGATTTATGATGGACTTAAGAAGTGTAATACTATTAACATATATATTTTAAGAATAATTGTCAGTACAAGCCTGGAAACATCATGTACAATAATACATATTGTACAACCAGAATGGTGAGTTATGATGTTAATTAGACTGAATTCACATATTATTAATTTTCTTGTAAACTCAATCTGTGAATTAACAGTATTTTCAAACTATTTGACCACACATTTTAATTGGTTTTACATGCTATTTGAAGAGTGTGTAGATCATAATAAGTCCAAATTTAGAATCAAATATTAAAATTTGTTATATTCTACTAAACTCAGTGGTCCCAAATGTAGTTATTTTGCAAGACCAAGTGAGAGAGAGCCAGGTACACCTAATAACTATCAATATACATATTTCGGGACCATATATCCTGATGAAAAAAAATTCTTGAACATTTCTTAAATCAACTTTTGATTAAGAACTATAGCACGACACCTATGAACTTTCGTAGATATAATATCATAATGTGCATGTGCTTTCTGAACCAATTGGGTACTTATCAGTCATTTTGTTATATAATAGCATATTTTGTGTGTTATTAATCAAAGGTTATATGAATGTTCATGTATTAAGTGTTGGTAAGCATACTGATTACAACTCCTGATCTATGAATTAAAAGCTCAGTAAATATAAATGGTAAAGCAAATGACATTACTTTGGACTATTTCATAAATATCCAGTCAAATATTTGTAAATATATGATTATCTAATTCTCGCTCTAATGCTAGTCTAAATCAGGAACAGCTAGCACATTATTCATTAAGATTCAGGTCCCTGAGATATGTATATCTATCTGTACTGAGATTACGTACGCATATTCAATGTTGCAGAGTATTAAAGGCTGCATCCGGCTGGAGTAAGAACATAGACATTACTTGTCCCTTGTCCAAATCGTAAAAAAAGTATGCACATATGCAGATAAAACAAATGTGTACTTTGAGTCCTCGTAGGTAAACATGACCAATTTCAAAATATATTTTGTAGGTTGTATATATTTAAACAATTATTTTTTTTAGGTTAAGATATTAGATGAAATTTTTTTAAAAATTATATATGTATTTCCATACAAATTCATGCACATGTACCAACTGTAACTTGTTATGCCAAGGTCAAAAATAGATTGTTATATTTCATCATTTCAAAACCTTTGTGCATAACCGTGCCACATAAAACTCTTATGAAACAAATAGGACAGTAGAGAACATATTTAACGATAATATATACTTACAAAGAGCTCCAGACATCATACTAAGAATATATACCTAGTTTTGTTGTTTGTACAGTAGTGTCTCAATTAATAAAGTTAACATGGACTGCTGCAACCTTGGATAACACAGATATCATTAGAAAAGTCATGGATTTCAGTTGGCCCAGTGATAAACTTTTTTGGGGTGACACTTTTCCAGCTTTTCTTCACAGGGTAAATTCTTTCACTTCATGATTCAGTTAACATTGAGCACAATTTTATTAAGGCTTGCCACAATGGTTACGACCATTTTATAGGTCCTCAAGCAAATGTTTCAAAAGTCTTGGTCAGGAATGGGCTCAGATAAAACGGAACTTCGGTTAATTGAGACACTACTGCACGCAGCAACTGCCAGCGTATAAGCTTGCCACTCCCAACAGAGTGAGAAAAGAACTTGTTGCAATAAAAATGCTAAATACAGTAAAGGTTCTTTATTTGGGCATGTTTGGGAATAGCCATGCTGGATTAGTAGTTCTTCCGGATTATCAAACATCAATGTAGTTTTAATAAGAACACCAAAGAAACATCAAAACAGTAAAATGGAATAAAACAAGTTGTAATAATCTGCTCTATGGTAAGAATGCTTCCATGGTCAACAAATACCAGAATAAAAAAAAAAAATCTGACTGCAAGCAGCTTGATCAGTGTCAGATTAAAAGACCAAACCTAAAAATTCTGCACTCCCGACTGTGTTCTGTCGACTGCTGAGTATGACAAATCCTAACACTTCAGAAGTTCATGGTACTTCACTCAAATACACTATAAACCAATATATCAACAAAAGCGAGTACGCAACCAATAACCCAGTGGCATGGAATGACAATAAAATAATGTCTTATTATTTCCTAGTTAAATAATGTATTTTATTATCCGGTGGGAAACATTTTTTGTTACTTTTAGTAAATTCTAACAACTGAAGGTTAATTTTTACAGTTACTTTGTGTAATGATATAAAAAAAATTTGCTAGGAGAAAATAAGTTACTTTTTTTCTAGTATAAAGTTGGTATCAGACAATGTAAACAAATACAATGGTAATAATGCACATACATACTTGCTACCCTCTATTGGACTGGTGTGACAATAGCAGATTTAATTCACAAAAATCATGAAACTTTTCTGTATTGGTTTACAGTGTATTTTTTTCACTATTCTGACAAAGGCATTTTCATATGCCTTATTTATAACTAAATTTTTCAAATGAAAAAAATTGAGAAGTTGAGTTGTAACTTAAAAATAAATTATAACTATATTAAATCAGTACAACAGAAATACAGTACAAACTATGTATTATTTTCTTTATTCACTTTTATTGCAATGTGAATTCATACAATAGTTTTAGACACACTGCAGTGATTTAAATTATTAGTTTATTGGCTCACAAATTTACAATTCTACTGAAAAACTATCACTGCAGCAATTAAACAATGAAACAACAAAATAATTCATTGACTCAAACAATCATTTCTGTCACTAAAAAAGGATTTCACAGGTTATCGGTGTGCTTAGGATAATAATCTTGTTAGGGACAGATGTTTGATGAATTAAAGTACCTAACCCAAAATTAATGAATTTCTTAAAAAATAAAATAGTAGGGGAAAATAAACACAACTACACATTTTTAATTCATGTACACTTATCTACTTAAAAATTAAAATCTAACTCTAAATATAGACATAAAAAAAAATCACCAAACGTTTTTGGATTCTGTGCTAAAGAATACATGTTAGGTATGTGTGTATGATTAGCATCTGTATAAATTACAACACAAAACTTTTATCACGTATTTGTAGGCTTTTGTACAATAGGCTATATTTTGTCACCTATTTTTACCTATGCGGCCACAAAATTAAATTAAAAAAAAAAAAAAAACCTTCCCTTTTTCCCACTTCTTCAAGAATATTGCCACTGTCATGCCCACAATACATTTTGGTTGTCATGATTATTTATATATATATATGCTTTTTACACAACTTAAATTGTTAAAATAACAACTGATAAACATATAAAATGTTTCACAACCAAACTGTATTGTGGGCATGACAGTGGCATATATATATATATATATATATATATATATATATATATATATATATATATATATATATATATAGAGAGAGAGAGAGAGAGAGAGAGAGAGAGAGAGAGAGAGAGAGAGAGAGAGATTCAATGCAATCAAAACATAAAATTTAATTCATTGTAACAGCATAGGGAAATTGGGGTTTTTGAGAATTTATGATGCAGGTGCAATGCAAGTAAATGCAGGTGGATTCAAACGGCTTCTTGTTTATAACATGCATCTTCGTTAGCTAATGCCTTACGCTTTTCATTGTCAACCATTTTATTTTTTTGCAAATGTAATACCAGTAAATTTGGAACTGCTCATTTTGGTTATAAAATGCTAATGGCAAGAATAATTAGAAATAGCTACAGGCATGATAGGAGAGACCCAAAAAGATGGTGGTTAAAACTAAAGTGAAAACAAATTGGCATAGTAAGTTGGAGGAAAATTTTTTTGTATTAGCTGATACTACTGCTGCAAGTAGTGCTCTCTGAGTTTTCAATACTTACATTCATTTAAATAATGGAAGCCTCTTTAAACTTAGCACAATAAAAACAAAAATTCTAAATACAAAAATAAGTAACAAAATTTTGTGACAATGTCTCTAAATATTGTATACAAACACACATTCTAAGTACTAAGTTATCACCGAATTAAGATTATACAATAAACAATACATATGCACACAATAAAAAATTTAGCTTTGATGAATTATCAGTGGATATTTTGGATGAAGGTGGATATACCAATGGGGAACATTCATGTGTAAATAATTATACTGAAAAAAAAAAAAAAACATAAGTGTGTTTAGAATGAGGGTGATTAAAAAAAACATGCAACAAGAACTGAAAAATCATCAACTGAATATTTTTTTTCAATCACGAGGTTTTCAAATTTATCGAGAATGCATAGTAATGGGCTATGTGTCACAAGTTGTGACTAGTTTGGCAGGCATTAAGAAAAATAATTATTTGAAAAGGTTTGTGTGTTAGTTAGCTTATGGGATAGTTTGTTCAATGATTACCAACATGGTTAAAAAACCATATATTTTCACAATATAACTATTCGACCATACATAATGTTACAGAGCCAAAAGTTTTGTAGTATAAATACTTTTACTAACAATTCTTTAAACTGATTACTTATAAAATTTTTGGTATATCTTATGTGAGAAGTAATTTTGAAAAGTGGCACTAGTGAGGAATTTTTAACTTACTCTTTTAGTTATTAACTAGTAACTATATGAAAATTTCTCAAAGTTTGCAGCATTTATTATTACTATACCTACATACATATTGACGTCGTCACATCCTCGGTGCCTTCCGACCCTCGCTAGGCTGTTATAAATGAAGCTAAGCCTCCGACCCACCCCACTGTGTCACGTACGTGACTGAACTGTGCAAGTGCAATGCTCTTATGGAAGCAGTGATTACGCAGTAAATTTTTTCATTTCATTCTTCTCCACAACTGACATTTTAATTTTATCCTGTTTTAATTCACGTGTATTTAGTTCTGTAATGTTTGTGGTTCTTTGCCGCTGAAAACCCAGCACGTAATCACGTCAGAAGCCAAGGTGTTGCACACAACCCTCAAGCCGCGCTTCCTGCCTCACTGGGTGCCAGGGAGGCGGCAGTTGTGCCCAGGAGCTCACGGGAGCAAGACGCTGCACAGCACTGCACAGCTATTAGTATTTATTTCATTCACACCTTCAGTTAACTCTCCATTCTTGTTTAATATTAATCTTCTATTTTTTATGTTTTATGTTTCAATGTTAATTAACTCTTAGAGTAGCCTGTTTGTGTCGCAATTGAGTCAAAACAAAAGCGCGACATTGTGACGAGCCTCACGTGATTACTGCTCAGGTTAGGTAAGCACAGTATGCCACCTACCACGAAGGAAAACTTTGTAATTGTTGAATTAGTATTTCACTGTGCATCATTGCATTCCGAAGGCAGACGGTCTGGGAGTTTTTGACGAGATTCAGTCTCTTCTGTGTCTTCATCTCACGTGATCAAGTCACAACCCCTTCAGTCTCTCTTGTCCAACCGTGAGTTGATGGACGGCCCTTTCCATTAACGTATACTGGCATTCATCCCAAAACAGGACAGCACCTCATCCACTGACAGGCTTCACTCCCATCCTTTCAGTGCCGCATTTCCCCATTTCAAACTCGGAGGATAACCAGGAGGTGACATTATGTATGTCATATTGTTTATGTTGGTCACTATCTCAAATACAAGAATACGTACTAAGTGGGACTGTGACAAGTTGACGAAAATGTGTAAATATATTGTCACTTAACAAGCTAAACAACTTTATTACTTATAAACTTCATCCACCAGACTAATCTGACCATCCTGTTGGCGATCCTGACCACACAGAGCAAACAGAATCGAGCCCGTACAGACCAGCGTCAGTACAGCGAGGCTTCGCTGGCTGGCACACAACACATGATCACACAGAAAAACACAAGCTAGCGCACACAAAGCAATGGAAAAAAAATACAGGGCAGTCTTAATTTTCTATCTACAGTTACTTTTTCTTAACAAAACTGTTTGACCCCACAAGGAGTCACCAAATTACTAAATAAGACGTGTGCAAGCCCCTACTAATTTGCAGCCTTCTAGATTTGGTTATAACAGAAAATATTAGACAAAATTTAATAAGTAACAAAACTTTATAATCTACACATTATGGTACATATGTACCCGGATTTTCGCTAATTCATTTGGCATCAAACTAAAATTCAAACCTTATGTTTGCTCTTGCTTTTCCATTGGCTGGTATGAACTTTTTTTCTTCTCTTAATTGGCACTACCCGATTCGCTTACTTCTATTCTAGCTGGGCATTGTTAGTTCATGGTTGCAAATGGATGTGTCTAAATAACTGTGGTCCAATCATTAGTGCAAGAGTATTAAGGTTTGCATTCTAGCTTGAGATTGAGCGAATTTGTGAAATTTCTATCTAATTATACATATAGTAAATAAAATTATCAATACAAGTACTTGTTCATACATTAAGCATAGGGAAATTATAGGAAATACATAAACTCTTGAGGTCCAACTGTGATTTATGTAACTGTTCTCTGAAAGTACTTGGCACCAATCCTAAGGCAGAAAAAAAGTTGGTTATTAAGGAGGTACATTTATATCAAATAATAAACTCATAACTTCAATTTGCAAAACGAAAGTGTAACATTTTAATTACCTTACTGTTACGGAATATATCATCTCTGTATTAAAAATAGAATAATGTTTCATGCTTTTATTCCCCAAAATTTATTAACATAAAACACATTTACCTTTCAAATAAATTTAAATTAAATTATTTTGATGTAATCTTAGTAAAGTAACAAAAATTGCAATTCTATAACATTAAAAAAACAGCCAAAAACATAAATCAATACAAAATCAGTATTTCTTCATTCCTGTAATCATTTTTTTATGAACCAAACATTATCAGGCCTAATTATGAGGCACTGGAACTCAAGTATCATAAGAGTCATAAGTTACCTACAATGTATAGCTTCTACTCTTATAAATAATATTTCTGATTTGTCTTAAGAAAATAAAACATTTTTAGGATGAAAAGTGTATAAATCCTTATTAATATTATTAATGAGAAAAATTTGTTTGTTCGTTTGTTGTTCTTTCACGCAGCAACGGAGCAACAGATAGACATGATATCTTTCCACAGAGATAGTTTATGGGCCGGCTATTTTTTAACCCAGAAAAATGCATGGTTCCGGTGGGATGGATCTTCATGCTAAAAAGGCTGAACAGAATTTGCTATTGCATTGTTTAAGCTTTATTTGTATCCATGATAACAGACTTTTGCATTGTTGATACCTTCTGCGACTCCATGGCAATGACCATTGCAACAGTTGATTGCAGTTTGGGTTAGAAGGATTTGTTGATTAGTTAATACTTTTGTCGTTTGTTTGTTTGTTTATTCGAGCATCACGCAAAAACTACTGCACTGATTTTGATGAAACTTTTTTGTGTTAAAAGCTTATGCTTAGACTTAAAAACGGGTACGTATTTTTATCTCGCTATGATAACAGGAGCCGGAGATATAACAATAAAAGTAATAAAACCAGTTTTTTTCACAAATAAGTGCCACCAATCTCCTTATTCAAGTTCATTCATATTAAAGGAGGGTCCGGTTTGTGTAAAGGTCAGTGAACAACAAATTTAAAAACATTTAACTTCACTTGATGTAAAATTATTATATTTCTAGATAAATGTTATTACAATATCAAGTTATCATTCTGAATTTTGTGTTTAAGTATTTTACCAGTTTTAATAAATGAGTCATCTAAATTTACAATAGAAAATAACTTACTACTGCAATTACAAAACATATAGAAGAAAATATTAGTTTGAACGAAGGATCTTACTTTTTATTTGTCTTCTGTTGTGAATTCAAAGACAATGTGTTAAGATTCATCACTGTAGGAGAAATATTTGATGTCCTTCCTGATCGAATGTAACTGAAAAAAATAACCACACAATGTAAGAAAGCACTCATCACAGACACTGCTCAAATGCTAAAATAAAACATATACTACTCCATGCATAGTTACTCCTAAAAGAATCTGATATGATAAATAAATTAATTTAAGATTAAAAAAAGGAATTATATAAAATAACAAAACTGTTATGTAAAATTAAAACAAAAAAATAAGGACTAATCAACACAATAAGGCAACACTATAAACATTATCCTAAAAAAATATTAAAAATGTGATATAAAAACTTCTTGTTGTTTTTCATTTTAGTATAGTATATGAACGTTCCCATTTAATGTTGAAAGGCTTAGTGGTGGACAATAAATTTCCTATTTAAATTCAAATTTATTCTTAAACAGTGTTTCCTTACTTAGTAACACTAAACCAAAACTCATATTACTGACTTGGGAGCATTATGATAAAATTTATAAAATCAATATTAGCCTACTATTGTTGAAATGGTCAAAAATAAACAATCACTTACTGACATCATCTCAAGTCACTGAGACAAATTTTATAATGTATTTATTGTCTTATTAAAATTGCTTGAAACTGATCAGAATAACTTGTGTCACTTAATAAATGTTCATGCAATGTTAAATTCGTTGTTGCAGGAAAACTGAGGAAGTTATTCTTCAGTATTAAAAAAATTATTAATGAATTTTATATCCTACCTTCAAATACTTTTTAAAAGAAGTTAGAGGTACAAAATGTATATAGGATAACAATAGTACACATATTAAAAAAAGATAGAACTCATTAAAAAAAAAAAACTCAAATATTTCACAATATGGGGTTTTAATAAAAAAAAGTAGAGAAGCTGCTATTTTGTGTTTTGTAACTTTTTGTGGTCCCATCTCTTTCAACATCTGCACCATTGTTCTCATCACACATGATCAACTCAAGGTGGTGCACAAGCATGTGTGCTAAAGAGTAAAGTGCAGTTACTTGAGATCCGCCGGAGTGAGGGGAGACTGCGTATCGGAGAAGCTGGGGCTGCTCTTGGCAGTCACCGGGGTCACTGGTGTGCCGACGTTTGTCGCTCTGTAACGGAAGAACAGACCTGAAAAACTGCTTCCTCAGCTCCTTACCAGCTACCAATCACACAGCTGCAGTTACAATGAATTCCGAGTGCATGTGTTTTTTTCCGCAGGGGTTTTTATCAATTGTTTGAATTGATAAGTTCATGTTTATATTGTGTGTTTCCCACTGCGCTATTTTTCCACGCCGAACTCCTAAAATTTAAAAAATAATCCCTGGCGCCAGGAGTTCAGTCTTGACTCGAGTGTCTGCCCAGGCTACTCTCTCTCCTCAAGACCATGTTTACTTGTCGGATTCGAGTAGGTAGTAACTACTAGTGTGCATTTCCTTGTGTTGGTTTTTGAGTTGTATCATACCAAGCGGTGATCCCTGCATGAACTCTCTACCAGTCCCACAGATAACCACGCGTGGGGAAGCTCTGTGTGCACTGCCCGTGCAAACTATACCATGGAACACTCAGCAAACTAAAACATTATTATTAGCCCAAGAGGGTTGGCTGATTTACACCACAATGGTTTAAAACAGGGTTTAAACCATAGTTTAGACCAAAAGGTTTTTTATATAAAAAACAGTTTTTTAATTAATGTATTTTTAAATAGAATATCCCAATTTTTTTTAAATGAAAGGTGTAATTATATTCTAATAACAACAAAAGTTTGGTCATTAATGTTTCTTCTGATTTACAGAAACAAAAAATTATATTCTTATCAAGATATTATCATTTATATCACCTGAAAAAGTTGTAAATCATACTCAACTAAATACTCCTCTAAAATTAAAAATATTAAATAGTTAATTCCTATTCTGTGGGAAATCCTTGACAGTTCTGTAAATCCCCATTCTGTGGGGAACACTCATTCTATGAAGAATCCTCCTCCTGTGGGGAAATACCCTTTCTGAGGTTAAGTCTCAAATAATATGTGCAGATTTGTTGAACTTCAGTTCTTTGATGTTACAACTTTTCTGGTCCAACACGAGTGGCAGAAAGCGGGATGTTGTATGGCTTAGGTAGGTACATTTGAACAGAACCAAAAAAATGTCATAAAAAAACATTGCTTGATCCTAAAAAAACCTGCCCCCCCCCCCCCCCCCCCCCCCCTTTTCAACCCTGTAGTCTGACCAAATAAAGTTAGAGACCATCCTGCATCTTTGCTGTCCTGTCACGTGGCCTGACTCCTGTACCCTCTCCCTACTGCTCTGCTGACAGTGAACCTGCGCGCAGTCTCCTAACAATGCATACTGGTGACTCTAACCTGGAGAGCAAGGCATATGCCAACAACTGATAACAAGGCAAATTATAAATTCAAAAAAAAAAAAAAAATCCAAGTTTGTTACACGTAAATTTGCTTTGACTTAAATATTTCAATAATGCAATGAGGAACAAATGCTGTAAATACAGTAGGAATAATTTAAAAACTGTATCTAACTGTTTATATTTGTAATGAGTGAGAAGTAGTACTGACTTAAATTTTCTAGGTGGGTAAATAATAAATATCTACAGTTGTACCCACATGATGACCGATATTCTAGCTGTAGCATGTGTGCTACAGCCTCTACCTTTGATAATGTTTAGGTTGGCAGAATTGGTTAACTTATTTTATTAACCTTTTCGGATGCCCTGGTAATAAGAGTTATTTTGGATTTAAGTATGTTATATTTTGTTTTAAATAAGGAAATTGTAATTCTTGTTTGGTTTTATTACTTTTAATTTTAAGATTTTAAGTTATTAAATTGGTCTGGAAAGTTCAAGGACAATGCCGAATATTTTGGTAATCGCTGCGCTAGGCGGCGCGCGTGGTGAACAGCTGAGTGTGTGACGTCAGGGGAGACTGCGAGCGGCAGTCGCCTCGTGGACCCGGGCGGGCGCGGACGTGAGTTAAACGCGGGTTGGCCATGGTGCTGGTTCATCGTCGAAGTGACTTGCCGGTCGAACATCTGAATACGAGTGTTCCTTTTTGAATATGAACGGGGTTCATATATATATATATAATTTAGAACGCATTGATACGATGAAAAGCGAGGGGTAGGTGAGGCGTGTGTGAATGACGCGAGGATTTTCCAAGGATGAATTATGTGCGCCAAGACTCCAAGACGGTATGGCGAAGGATTCGTTATAGCCGTACAATCACCCGCAGCTAAGGTAACGTGTTGTGGCAAGGGTTTGCCATTAAAAAACACTCATGAGCAAACGAGTGTATTTGGTGACCGGACATCACGACCTCAAAAAAGCAAGTAAGTGCCAGCAGTGCCACTGCCCCGTTGACCCCTTGACTCCTGGTGCGAAACTATAATTTGTGGATTTTTGGGATTTAAATTAACGGACCAATAACTTTGAAACTGGGATTTTACGTTCAGCCTGTTCATCCAATCCCTGCCAGACGTGGAAAAAAAAAGGCGTCGACCGTTAGAAAATGACTTAACTGAGAAGGGCTTGTTAACCCATAATTTGTAATTAGCTAAATTTTTGATATATTGATTTGGATGCTAATGTGTGTCAATTTTTTGCTAGATTTCATTCTGTTAATTGGTATTTACAGTAGTGCTACGCCCGGTGCGTATCTATATTTGTTATTGTATTAATATGTTCTTATATATTTTTAATGCCTTTTTGGTAATTACCTTTAATTTTTCGGAGCTCCGAAGTATATGATCAAATTATACTTTTTTGGGGGAATTGTTAAAGTATTTTTATTTAGTTTTATTATATAGCAATTTTTTTTATAAATAGTTATAGGGTATGTATTTTATGATGGATGCGCCGATTTGTGATGAAACAATTTTATGGTATATTTATATATATAGTTATTAAATGTTGCCATATACATTTTGCGTCTTTTTAACTTGCTGCCTCCTCTCACTGTTCGCAATCTTATTAGTATTTTTTAAGCCTGCCATTTGTTTGGGTTTTAATATTTTTTTGGGTTTACCTGCGCTCGCGGTACGGGGCAATATAGGAGTTTTACTGTGTCGCGGGTTGCGGAAGTTGTTTAGTTTGGCCGGGGTTAGGGCCAAACTTTACATAGCATTTTTTAAATGTATTGTTACCTGTTCAATAGTGGGCTATTGCTTTTTTAAATGTGTTTTGGAAAACAAAAATCCAACAGCATTTCTGCAAATCAACATTATTTTATTTTAATGTTGTTGGAATTTTTTTTTACCGGAGGCACACTATTTTTTTTGAGAATTAATTTTACAATTAAACTTAAGTATCACATTCCATAACATTAGGCCAATAGGGCAACAAACACATCCCTTAAGATTTGCTTCAGTATTATATCTTACAACCCATGGATCACATTTACTTTGAAGTGGAGACCAAACGTTCTCTAACAACTGTCTCTTTTGACATCAAGATCCAAGAAAGATATTCCATTCATGATATTGTAATTGAGTGGTGATCACTCACTTAGTTGTGAAAACACAATACTGATATTGTAGAACAATTCTGTCTGGAGACCCTCAAGAAGCTCTTTAAAACAGCAAGAGGTGCTCGTGTATGCTCAGCAAGTGGAACTCTCACCTCAAACATTTTTTAATTTTTACGGACAAAAACCATACAATCAAGTGAAATTCCCGACTTAAGTCATATTGTCAATCAATTTTACTATTTTTTTTTATTTTATCCTCCTTTTTACTGATTGTGGAAATACTGTATATGAATCGAACTTAAACATATTAATCAATCAATTTTTATTTTCCAAAAGAAAATAGTATTTACATAATAATATAATACAGAAAGTGGCTTAAAATAGCTAATGCAATTTCTTTACTTGTTTTATCACACTGAATAATCTGTTGCAGGAAATTTTCTCTCACCTGTAAGAATTCATTGCAGTGGGTGGTGATGCATATGACTGGCTGGCACGTATCTCAGAGTTAGGCTTGTTCTGTCTCAACGACAACCTATTAGATGTGATCAGCTTGGAGAAGTATGGAGACCACTGTAAAAATTATTCATGTATAACAAGACAACACAAACAAAGCTTATTTGAATTTGGAAATTATGAGAAATACAATTTATTTCTAATCAACCTGGATGCAATAACACAATAGTATTAACTTCAGATGATCTAAAGACTAGGTAGGTATTTTCATAACGATAAAACTATTACAATTTTGAATACATACATATCACTGTACCAACTAAAGTAATGGTTATTTTTAAAGGCCACACATTTCATGAAAGTTTATGGATGCTACAAGTAATCTGTTTGAGGTAGATAGTATGACAATTTAAAAGTGAACCAATTTAAAGACTAACCAATTCTGTTTGGTTACTCTTGTTTTATAACACCATTTTTTAATGGATCAGAAATATTGGCGTGAGAGATAAATGAAACAATAGGGAAAGTGTGTGTAATATATGCCCCCGTTAAAAAAAAAGTTAGTGTGTAATGGCAATGTAACTAGTACAAGTGTAGGAAAACCCACAAAATGATTCACAGTAAAGAAAGTATTATTAAAAAAAATAATATGATTATCTACCATTAGGAAGCTAGATGCAAATGTATTTTTGTACATGCATATTTAACATTTCACACTGAAAAACAAGTTTAGTGACCATGAAAACATTTTGTGGTTATAATGAAATAATTTTGTAGTTTTGGACAGGTGCTAAAGCACCAGTCACAACATTGACTCATCAAGATCTTCCAAATGCATCCAAGGGGTGCGATAACAACGTATTTCCTTGCTTTTCCTACTCTCCACTTTGTGTATATTCTCTTTGGTTCACCCCTTGCCCTCTAGTGAGTGGCGTGTGGTTCAGAGCATGGACGGGACGAGAACCCACAGTGCATTTAATGACGTGAGAGCTATGTTCCCTTCTCATTTCTTTCATTTGATCCATCAGGGTTTGGTAACTAGAGTGAGGCTGATCATGGCTTTGCAAATATTTGTTCTCTTTTTATGTTCAGGGTGATGTAGAGATGGCAATGTATTGTCATTAATTAATGTAATTTACTATTTGTTAAATTTCTGTTTGGATCTCTACATTTAAAATTATTGCTTGGCTTTAATTGTAATTTATTCTTGTTTGTGGTTATTTTCGAGTCAGTACATGCACCATTTCATTGATGATTCATTCCATCATCTCTTGCTTGCGTGAAAAACCATTCTTTGGTTTAAACTATTTCTTTTCTCCATTTTTGGGACTGTGATTGTGTGAAAAGGGATTTCAGCGACCCAGCCCGAGTGTCTAACGCCTGGGGTTACTACTGTAGCAAGTCAATGAGCGCTGTTTTTATGTGTGTGCCATGGTGATATTTGTAACCCTAACAGGAAATAATGTTTTTTTGTGGATAAATTTGTGCTCTGTCAACAAATATACCTAGCATTGATATCTTTTCTCAATCAAGGTAGAAACCCCAAAATTGTAGGTTCACCTTCATTGACATCGGAACATTACAAATGTCATCATAAGAAGCTTCCACGCATCAAGTTTGTTATCATCATCAATTACTGACAGTAGCACAGACAAAAGTAACATGACAAAGCTGGCTTGTGGCTCAATTGAATTGAACCACTAGAATAATAACATAGTTTTTGGGAACTAATTAAATTTATTTCTGTTCACTAAAATTTTCAGATATATTAATCATAATTATTGTCAGTTATGAGATTCCAGTAACTTCAACACTTGTGGGGCTGAATACATGTAATATGTATGCTCTATTTCCTCTATTTAACACCATTCATCCTGTAAGAATTTATGGTTGCTGTGTGGTGTTCATTATTGCAGTATGTTATCACTAATATGTTCACTCTAAAACATACACACAGCACCATCAATATGATGACAGATGTTTTTTGAACAGTTTATGCTCTGTTTAATTCTGCTGGTCTGTTCAAAGCAACTCATGTCTATAGTACAATGGGGCCCCAGTTTGCAAGACTTCTAGTTCATACTATACATTTCACCAAAACATATTTCAATCATATTAAGCGTATATCAGAACATGTGATTTTGTGTGTACTAAAGTTATAACTCAGAGGCTTATTAAAGAATAACACAATAAATTAAGTGCAAACATTAAAAAAAAAAAGTGAATTCATGAACATCTTATTGAACAAAAAAAAGATTCATTTAATTTTTCTTTCATATATTTTTAAGTTGTGAGCTTTACTTACAACATGGGAAATAAATGTATGTGCATAACCAACACACATAACTGTAAATGCAAGAGCAACACAGCACGATACACACGTAACAGGACTGTACACACACCATAGTACCTACTGTTACGCTCTGCTGAGTGTTACCTGAGTCTGAGACATGGGGCGTCTGGGAAACAGGGAGCCGGGAGGGCCCATGGAGGGGGAGCTCTGCGAGGCTGCGGTTGGAGACGGGGACTGAGACGGAGACAGGAAGAATGTGGGCGACTGAGAAGTTGGGGAGGTCTGGGAAGCTGTCAAGCTCGACAGTTTCTGCTTCAAATAAATGTTTTCTTTTTCTCTGGAAAATAATTAACATTTTAGTATAAAAATTATACAAACAATCTAATTTAAATCTTAAGGAGCATTATGATTTTAACTCAAAATAAAGTTGCAAATTTATTTAAACATTTTACATAAAATAAATGATAATTTTTCATAAATATACCATTACTTCGAAACTGCTTCAAAACTGCTACATCATTATATAAATGTGTACAACATTATCACTCAGATTCATCAAACATTGCTTTAATTTAGCCTATTCTCTCAAGATGTGTCAGGTAATGCTTGAAACCATCTCATTTGCCCAAATGTGTCAGATGATGCTTACCACCAGTTTTTTCACTTACGATGTGTAAGAAAATATTTTTCTACACCCTTATTGGTCCTGATGTGTCATAAAATACTGTACTGTCAGACTGTACTGATAAAGCTATGCACTACAATAATTAAAAAAAATAATCTAGTTATTTAATTTAATTAAAAATTTAAAAAACATTTTTGAGTGGCATCTGGCTTTGTGGTACTGTGACAGTAAACAAATCTCCACCGTAACCATACTGTGAACCTCCGAGGATCCACCGTTGCATGAAACGGTTGGAGAAGCAGGGTGAATCTTACTGTATTATGCGGAACAATATCATTGCTTGACAGATTTCTACAAACCATGTGTTCATGTTCACTAAGTTCCCTTCTTGATTGGCCAGTATTGGTGAGGGAAGCACTTTTTGCTTGTGACCAGGGAAATGAAAAAGAAGTTGCAATTCAACTGAACGTTAAGTTATTCACTCAAGAAAAGCTGAAAAAATTTTTTTTTTTACAGGTCAGGGTTAAGAGCTACACTTTTTTAACAAATATTTTCAGGATAATTTTCCAAAATACAACTGTCTCTAGTTATCACTAACTTAGCAGTCATTTAATTTAACTGGTGATATCAGTCTAGTTGACCCTTGGCATACTTAAAACAGCCACTCCACTTTCTCCCATCCAGCACATGCTGCCACCACCCATCCTGAGGCCCTACTGCATGCAGATCTACTTGCAGCTATCCCTCCATCTTCCAGTTGGTATTCCTAAGGTGGGAGGATCGATATGGCTGCCCTCCCAGACACTTTGAACAGCCCTATGCTCTGTCACTCTTCATACATGTCCTATTCACTGCAGTTGATTTCCACAGATCTTGTGTGTCACACTTGGCACTATGTACACTGATTGGATCTCTGTTTTGGAACGTAATAATATTTATTAATTTGGGCAAGAGAAAAAATTAAAGAGAGCATCCTGATTTTAAGATAGTTAGGGCAGTGCTTATCCATCTTCATGTAAGACCATGTCTCACTGCTAGAGTGAAATACAGGTCAAAAAATAGTCTTGTTATAAATTATTTTTACACATAAAGTTATAAATCTGGAATTTATTTATTTAAACAAATTTAATTTTCCACAATATACATCAGATATAGCTATTAAACAAAAAAAAAGTGTTTTATAGACACTTAAAACAGTTCAAGTCAAAAGTTATTGGAGCAAAAAATAGTATCTCATTATTTATTATTAAAATTAACCTAGCAAAGCATGTACGAGACGTGTCCACAAAGTACAGCTGGCAAACCATATATTGCGCAAAGCCACTGCACGTACGTTATAGAGAAATAATGTAGAATGGGGCATGCACTAATGGTACTTCCAGCATTCTCACAGTAGCATCATCGCAGCTGTTGGAAAAGGAGGCTCTTATTAAAGCTCCCCACCACTGTGAAGTGCGGTTAGTGAATGCTGAGTATTACTGCGAAACTCTGCAGGAATTGCGACGGGCCATTCAGAATAAGCGGGGTGGGATGCGTTGTGTCTGTATTGTCTTTCTGCATGATAATGCTATGCCTCACTTGGCTTCACAGTCATCAAGTCTCCTGCAGAAGTTCAGCTGGGAGGTGTTTAATCATCTAACCTACAACCGGACCTCGCTTTCAATGATTTCCATCTTTTCCTACACCTCAAGAAATTCCTGTCCAATCAGCATCAACTTTTGAGAATGACAGAGAGGCAATTGTTGTCACACACAGTGGTTCCAATCCCTGGCGGCAAACTTCTACGACACAGGTATTCAAAAGTTGGTCCCACAGTATGACCAATGTCTCGATTCCAGTGGTGAATATGTTGAAAAATAGCTGAACACTTGCTGAATCTTTTGAAATTAATATTTTAATGAAATTGTGTGTTTTTTAAAAATACAAATGACCTCAGGGAAACCTACTCATAGTATTTAACAGCTTTTCAACACAACCAATTCATAGTAAACATATCTCTTGTGATTAATCATTTTAAACCAATTTTCCTTTCTCTTGAAACAGTTCATTTTTAAATTATTCTGGGAATTTTTTACTCTTTTACTTTTTTGATTAGCAAATTTCTTGACATGGAAAATCATGATAACTTATAGAAATAGCATCATATCTAATAATGTCTGCATATGGTTCTATTAATTCATTAATTTTAAAACATGTTATGTTTTATGTAAGCAAAATCATGTATCAAAATAAATATTAAGGGACCCACATAAAAATTAGGTTAAAAAGAAACTGATGCTGCCAAAGTACACAAATATCACACTAACTAAACTTAAGAAAAAAATTCTCAAATAAATATTAATAGTATGATTAAGGAAAACCTATGTTCAACTAACACTAGCATGCACCAACACACAATAAATATCCAAAAGCAGTAAGGACTACTTACAAGGTTTTTGCTTTTTTCTGCACTGAATTTAGAGTATCTGCTAGGCGAGCAGTTTCTTTCTTCAATATTTTGTATTTTGCCACCTGATAAATAAAAACAAATTTTTCCCCTTAAACACAAAAAAAAATAGTGGGATTGATAAAATACTTGTTTTTTAAAACAGAAATACAAATATGACTAACTACATTTACAAAACTGTCCTTACTTTAGATAGTTAATTGTGGAAAAAAAAAAAGAGCATAAACAAACACCATTGATGTGTACTTAAAAAATTCAAGGATAAAACGAAACACAATGCAGGGCCTAAAGCAGCGGTTACAAAAAAGGTGTTTGCGGAACCCTGGGGTTCCGTGGCAGGGTCACAGGGGTTCCATGAGTCAGGACGAATGTCATATAAAGTAGGCATAATTATTGCCAAATAACTTTATTTGGGGAGTTCCTCCAAAATAAAGTCAATCATTTGGTTCTCTGGCTGAAATAAATTGGGAACCACTGATCTAGAGTACGTATATTGATAGTAATTGTGAAAAAGGGCAAAAAATCCTGATAGGAAATTTAAACAGAACTTTGCAAATGATTCACACACCATCTTGAAGTATTGACTAGTAATTATATGATGAGACAGAATCGCTAAAACTTTACTGCAAATATTAGCTCCAATTACCTAAAGGATAATTTATTTTTATTTTCTTACAAAATTTTATTTATTAGTTTTAACATCTTTGACAAAATCACAGCTCCAATATGGCATAAGGGAATAGAAACAGGGGATGCCAACCAAGAAATGTACTCAATAGGAGAATGAGAAATGTACTTGCTCTGTAGGAGCATGAGAAAATTATGGAAAAACCCAGTGCCACTAAAGTGCAAACTGGTATAAAAAAAGTCATATATTATCTTTGAGAATTGCACAAGTGAGTCAGGAAGATCAGAGCTATAGTAATGAAGTGTCTAAATGTGTATGTTCACAGTAACAAGGCACAATGCCAAAATTATAATGACATACAAGGAAAAGCACGCAAGTGATACCTAAAACAATTGAAAAAAAAGTATGATAATGTCAAAGAATTGGGTGATGAAAAAATACACACACACACATATATAATAAATACGTAGCAAAACTTACAACACCAAATAAATAACCCATTAGTCGTTCACGATGACCATTTTGGAATGAAACCACATCCAAGGCTTTCTTCAAAATTTCTCGACTATCTGTGAAAAACTGTTGGATGTCGTGTCCAACCTGAAAATATAAACTCAAATATTGATACATATATAAATAATATATAAATAAAATAAAATAAATAATATAAATAAGTGAAGAACAAAATTTTGGTGCAAATGTTTCAAAATAGTAGAGGAAAGTGCACAAAAGTGGACCCCCATTTTGTTTTTTAATAAAAACACATAGAAAACTTTTAAAAAATATGTTTTTAAAGCATGAAGTATTTACTTTGTTAAGTTGTAAAGCATTTACATTTGTTATTTTGGAAAATATAATTAAAAATTGCTTTAAAAAAATTATTTACCAAATCCTTACACTTTGACGATCTTAAAAAGTTGCCTAAATCGGACCCCTTGTAAAAACCATCAAAATAACACAGTGTAAAATAACAAATAAGGTATTAAATCAAAGAAAACATAATATCTATAGTTTCAAAATATACGTAATATAAACAGTTACTGATTAAGTTTCAAATAAACCTACAGAATGTAAAGATACAGAAGTTATAAACAGAATTACATCATTTAGCGACAAAAGTCGCAAATATAAACGTCCGGTTCAGCCCCTGCACAATCCACATGGGCCCACAGTAAGCACATAACACACATGACCCAAAGTTCCCCTTTAGAATCCTCCGTAAATTTCCTGTCACAAAACATACACGAAGTATCATCATCTTTGGATGGGGAGACTCCCGGCAGAATGTCCAATTCGGATCTTCCAGAGGACATGCTGTTTTCATCTTCGGTGCTTGATTCTTTCACATTTCTCTCAAAATTCCAACGCCTTGTCACGAGCACTTTTCCTTTTCTTGATGGCTCTGTTCCTGCACCATGTCCCCGGCCACGATTCCTTTTGCGTCCTTGACCATGATTTCGTTCTTGCAGTTCTGCTTCCTTGGCTTCTTTAGCTTTTTTATCTTCCGCTAATTGGGTTTTGTAAGGAGCAGATGTAATGACCATATAACTGCAGGCCTTTCGTCCTCTGTTCGAGGTCCTCTTTTTAATTTTTGGGATGGGAGTGATGTGAAATGGGCTTGTCTTAGAAGATGTGGAACTCTGAGGATCCTCAGTTGTAGCTGATGGCCGCGGAATACCATGACCTGCCAAAGACGTTGATGGTTGACTTGGTACAAACTCTACAATAACTCGTGGTTCCTCTGTGTTACGTTCTTCTCTGCTCTCTCGATAGCTCTGATTTTCTGCAGTTTGTTTCTTCAACACAGATTCATAGAAACTTGAATCTCGTTTTTTGTTTGCCTCTTCAATGTATTCAGCATCAGAGAAAAGCTTCTTGTTCAAGGGGTATATGCCCGTTACTTTAAATCCATTGATTGCTATTTGAGCAGTTTGGCATCTAATATAGGCTTTTCCAAACAATTCCATTACATCAAAAGGACTGACGGCACGCTCATTGTGCCTTAACCACTGCCTGATTTCCTCACTGTAATAAGCTTTGAGAGGACCCATGAAACTTCTATCCAGCGGTTGTAGTTTGTGCGAGGAGTGAGGTGGCAGCGACAGAATGATAACATTATTGGTTTTTGCCAAGTCGATCAGATCAATATTCTGTGTGTGGCTAAAGTGGCCATCCAAGAGCAACAGCACAGGTTTTTCATTCGTAGGATGGGCAAACTCGATGAAGTGTCGAAACCACTGAGTGAAGGAGTTGGTTTGGATCCACCCTGAAGGGTGCGCTGCACAGATTGTTCCTGGTGGAGCACCCTTTTTCAACTGTTCACTCATATTTTTCCTCGGAAAAATTACTAAAGGTGGTACAAATGAGCCACTAGCATTCATACAAGCAACAATTGTTATAAGTGCCCCACGTTCTCCTGATTTCAAGGCAGCAACCTGTTTTCTACCCTTAAGGCCAATTACTTTTGCTACTTTACTTTGTACCACTGTAATTCCACTCTCATCAACATTGTAAATTCTGTCAGGAGAAAATTTACCTTTCTCATAAATATCTTCCAGAACATTATAGAATTTATCTGCATTTTCTTTGCTGAACCCAAGAACCCGGCTTTAGGATGTTCCAGTAGGCTTCCTTTCTGACAGTTTGGTTTTGTGGCGTTTAAGAAAATGTTTTACCCACTTTTTCCCAGCAATTCCGTCTTTGAAAGGATGTTCAATGTAATTTCTCTCTGCCAATTGTACAGCAATTCTTCGCAAGTCATTACGAGTAAGTCCAAAAAAAGAAGCTTCCATAGCAAGATAATTATGAACAAGCTCATGTTCAAGATCTTCACCCAAAACTGTAGGTCTGCCTCTTTTTGTCATTGCTGCTTCCTCAGGAGTACCGTAATTCCTGTTGGACAACCTCATTAGTGTAGTTATCGGAACATTAAACTGTTTACTGGCCTTCTTCCAAACCATCTTTTTCTTCCGAACTGCATCAATAGCTTTAGTCATTTTAGATGGACTCCACTTTCTTTGATCAATTTTCCCCATTATCCTTTTGGAATCTGCAACAGAATTCCAAAAGTATAAGAGTATATACAAATAGAAGCCGACATAAGACATGAATATGTAAGGGGTCCGGTTAAGGGAACAAGGGGTCCGGTTTAGGCAACTGAAGGGGGTCCGGTTTGCGCGACTGTAGCTAACATATTGCTAACCCAATAAATTTTTAATCAATCATCTAAATGAAACGGTTTGGTAACAAACATTTACAGTACACCTTACCATTAAAAAATATATAAAGGTCCAAAGGCTTACCTGCCAATATCTTGGAGAAATGATTAATTATGAAGCACACTGCAAAAACTTTTTACACTGCCACAACACTCAATGGCGGGTGGACACGCTACAAGTGAAGTGAGCGAGGTGTGCACTCCGCTACCGCGTGGCAGAAGCCTGGACTACTGTTTGCACTCGGTACCGCTAGGGTTCAGGAGAATGCAGAGCCAGGAGACCGGGGGTCCGCTTTAGGGGGGGTAGTCCGGTTTTGGGCACTTTCCTCTACTAATCAGCTAATTAAATTTTTTGCAAAAACCAATCATGTAAATTAACTACCAATTAAAAAAAAAAACACAGTAGCATGTTTCACTCCCTGATTGGAAAAGAAATATATTAATTTATTATTATATTTGACATGATTTAATTATTTGATAGATATTATTTTTGCCATGTATCAATGTGTTAAGTGGGGATAGTTTACAAACTACATAATTCTAAATATGTACTCCAATGCTTGAGGTTGGTTTGAAACCATCACAAAGATGATTGGAACCAAGCTATTAAACACTAAAATGTAAGGAAACAAACATTATTTTGGATAGCATGAAATGTGAAACTGGCTTACTTTACAAATGGCATTAGCTACAATATTACATGTGGAATTCCTTATGAAGTAACACACACACACACACACACACACACAGATATATATATATATATATATATATATATATATATATATATATATATATATATATATATATTCTCGTTAGGATCATTGAAATTTTGTTGAAACCAGTCCCATGGACTTTAAAAAACCAAATTAAAGGCCTTTCACCCAAATTAACACTACTTTGAAAACAAACACAAACAAGATCTGTTAATTTTTTCATGTAACTAATTTGTGATAGACTGTAATGTTTTTAAATTTCTTAGAAAGAAATAACTAAGAAAGGTTCAAGAACTTACTTCTGAATCCAGAATGCGTCTGGAACACTCTCTTCCACATACCTGACATGTATCATTGCCAGGTCTGTTACCTGAAATGAAAAATAAATTTCAGGGTTGCTGCACATTTTTTAATATGAAATTCCCTGACTTTTCCAGGTTTTTCAAGTTAGTAAACAGCAGTTTGTTCCAGCATACTTGCAGCATGACTATCTGATAATTTGTATAAGAGATATCCTTTCAAAAAGTTAAGTAATCTCTTAGCATTAGATAGTTAAAGCATGCTTTTTAATGAGTGGTTTAACTATATGCATTTATATTTCAAGTAGATTAAATTAATTAATTAACTGCAAAAAAATGAACCAAAACATGAATTTTAAATATTCATATATGTATGGCCACAACTGAATAAACACACAATTACAAAATAGAGTAAATTAAAAAAGTACTTACACATTTAAAAGAAGTAATGTTAAAGTTACTATTTTAAAGTTTTTAAAATAACAAAGATATAAAATGTTTGTACATAGAATGGACAGTATTTCTGACATTTCAAAATGCTGACAAAAAGTCTACACACACGACCCCATACAACAATTCACAACATTTTAAGGCTATCGCTTGGTAATTGACAAGATTTCATCTAATATAATTGGGCTTCCTTCTGAGCCTAAAATGTTTTGTTTCTTTACTTGCCATGCTTGAACCATTCTGAACATAGCAAGGCTATAGTCACAGTGTGCCGTGGAAGTTACAAGAATTTTTGGGTCAATTGCTCTCATCAATTAATCAAAATTGACAAAGAATCTGTCTCAATATACATCACAGCAATAACAGTACCTATCGATTAGTCGAAATCACGGGACACGCGATAATATCTATTGTGGTTTGTTAAATGCAGTCATGTCTGTCATGTTGGTGATGTGACAGGAGTTAAAAATTACAGGAGAAAACAAACATGTTTCCTTAAACAAATTGAAAAACGTCTATTTTAACAGTGTGGGAGAAGTATGTACAGTAATTCCGAATATATTTTTAATTTCCCTGAATTTTCCAGGGTACACAGAATTCCCTGACATTTCCAGGTTTTTCAGGTTTTCCCTGACTATAGCAACCCTAAATTTGAACAGTTACCAGCTATGCCTAACGAGAAATTATTTAATATTGTAACAAAATTGTTTTGAGTTATAATTATATTTTAATATCAAACAATAAATCACACGCTGATACACAAGAGCAGATGGTAAATTTCTTTGGGGGAAAAAAGACCTAACTCTTAAACAAAAAGAATTAAATCACTGTGAGAGGATTTACGACATTACTACTATTATTTCTGAAGTAACCTCATTGTTTCCTGTCCGTATGGGGAGTTCTAGAGGTATGACTATCTACTACTCATAAAGATTTACATAAAAGACTTAATCTAAATAATTTAAAACTTACTTCTATAAATATAAACATTTATTATAACAGAGATAATGCTTTATAAAACATGAGTCTTATACGTTTCAGTTTCAGGTGTCAACATCCATTATGTTATCGATAATGGGACCAGTTGTGATTACAGGAGTATCAGAAATTTAGTAGATATTGTTAAACTATTCGCTTAGAGAGACTTAAAACTAAATACTTAATTATAAAGTTACTATCGAATGAGTATTAGATAAAAATCTTAACTTACATGAACTGGAACTCCTTGTATGCTCTGGGACCTCTCAGCCTCTGTTATCATTGTAGATTAGATTTGCCATTTCACATCTCAACACTTATGACTGTGGACTTAAACGAAATAGATACCTGGGTGGCTGGTGCCCACCCAGACAGTCTAAAACTTTACATCATGAAACGCGAACTCATTTCCTCCCCAAGAAGTGAGCCTAACAGTTACATCCCTGACTTGTTAGCACTAACAGACTTGTCATTAGAACGGACAGGAGTCTGCCCAGTGAGCCTTGAGCTCACTCTATCTCCTCCTTAAAAACCCTTGGCCACTCTTCCTACTTTCCAGAAGGTGTCGGCCCAACTGACCCCAAATTTCAAAATCAGGGTACAAACTAGCTGAGTGGACCCAATGCCGCTCGGGCCGCGATGGACATTGCCCTACAAGTTATAATACATTCAAATGGATGCAATATTTATCATATAATAGGAGTTACAGTGATTTTTCTAGTTGTCAAAATCATTCCCCATTTGTAGCCTTTGATGGAATTTTGTGAATTAACGAACTCAACTGAGTTTTCCATTACTTTATTTTATGTATCAGTTTGGAAGTGATTTGTGTAAAATTACGGCAGTTATTGTGTCCATAAATTTGTGGTATGTGCACGTGCACACACACACACACACACACATAAACTTTTGAGTTGACTATGGTTTTGGGGGTCTATGGATCTTGAAACAAAAAACTATACATATAACTTTTCCGGAAGTCGCAACCTTGGTAACGGCTACAATAGGTAGTCTTTCTTTGAAATCTACCTCAAATGTACATGTGCATCTCTTCTTGGCTGGTTATTAATTAATGTTATTAATACTTACCCTATTTGAATTTCAAGTTCAGTAAGGCCAGCAAGGAAGCCAAGTTATCGCTGAATGATTATGAAGCCTGCTGGACACAAAGCTACAATGTTTTCATGTAAAACATGAAAATAAATGCATATGAGATGATATTGCATGCATTATTGAGAACGGAAGAAGTAAAAAACACAAATTTATGAGTATATATATATGCTACAAAAACTGCAGTAATGCAGCTGGGTCACACAGACTACATCTTTGACAATACACCCTGTTTGCTACAAGGATAATATAAAAATGTTAAGGGTGTATTTTAAGCGGATACTGCAGAAAGCTCATGGGTGTTCTTGGGGTACTCTTTTCTGCACTAATCCATTCCGTCCCTGCTCCATTCTCTTCCCCCTTAATTGTCTCTAATGAACTTGAAGTTCACAAAACATTAAGCAACAATCAAAATTTCTACAAAATTCAATAGAACTGAAAATTTCAAGTACATATTTCATAATAAAATATTTTAATTATATGATTTACATCCCGACATATTTCAAAATGTAGGACATTATCTTATACATTTCAAGCTACTTAATTTATTTTTAGGTTATGGATAGACAAGATTTTATGGATTTTTTTTTACTAACCCTGTTTAATCATAAAGAAAGCACTTAATTCAACAAAGAAGAACCTTAAATGTTTCATGATACTTATTTCACCAAAACAGTGTCATTTTGATTGATAGTCGATGCACTTTTACAATAATATATTTTTTATTAGCATGTCTAACTACTCGGAACAATAAAAATAAATCTGCAAGTATTTGTGTGTTTGAAAACTGTACCAACGATGTAATGTAAAAATGAGTTAACTAAGAACAGTTGCAAATTAAAAAAAAGTACAAAACATTCAATCTCTTTAGTGCATGCATTTTGGTTCAAAGGTCAAGCAAAATAAATAGTTTCATTAATTTAATATATTAAAAGATGATGTTATTGTGTTTTAAGTTCTGATCAAAAATACTGATTGATTTCATAATTTTAGTTGCTTTTTGGTGCTTTATGGTGTATTGACATGCTTTTATGTGTTATTTCAGTTTTATCGCAATTCACCATTAAATCTTGTCCCTAGTTATGGTTTCTGCAAACATAAATTCAAAAGCATGATAACAGTTGTTTTCATACTAAAAAAAGGCCTTCAACAGGTAAATGACCTTTACATGTAAATGCATCAAAAGAACCGAATTATAACCTAATAAGTGTACTAGGTACAATAAAATCTAATTCCTTTGATTAAATGATTGAATTATAACGAAATATATCGAGGGAAAGAACTGAAATGTGCGGAAATGTTACCTACCTGTACATGTTAATGTGAAGTATGACAAAGATAAGGGTGGAATTTAGTTTCCTAGGAAGGAAATAGGTTTCTGACTACTAGGCCTACTCAGTGACATCATGTCAGAGAATATGATCATTTTTTTGTTTCTGTCTGTAAAGGATTGAAAAAGCTACTACTAAGTTATTTGGGTGCTTCAATATTTAACTTGCTCACCCAGAAAATGTTGGCAAGATAACAGACATCAATGAGAAATTAAACCTTTGCATCTTTTGCCATAGGGCTAAGTGTAAGTAATTTTTCAAGGTTTACTTAAACATATAAATACATTTTTTCCTCTATCAAAAAATGTGCTTATAAACTACTTGAAGCATTACAAATTAAGGTTTTTGTCTAGTACACATCTTAGTTACTCACCTGACTCAACCTGGTTAGTCTAAATTCACAGGTAGCATTGTAGTGATTAGATGATAAAACCTCCTTGTTGTCAAGTAAATATATTAAAATAAATAAAATAATATGGCTACTATAAAAAGTGTATGCCCAACATTTACCACTTAATTGTTTCCCTGAACTTTTAAGTTTATTATAAGTCAATCAATTTAAACAACTTTTCATAGGCACAGTTCTGAAAAGAATTTCAAATTACAAATTAAAAGAGTACCTATGCTTTAAAAACCACTCAAAAATATAGTATAAAATTCATTAGGAAAAATTAGACAAAGTTTACCATCATTCTTTTTTGTTAGCTTCAATGAATTTGTACTCCATGCTAGACCCACAATTGTTTTCAAATATCAAACAAGCATAAAATGCTCAGTGTGAAAAATGTATGGTAGTAGCCCATAGCCTTATCAGCTCTGAAAATAAACTTGCTCACCAGTTTTAGTGCAGTTATCACAGAAGATATGTCCACAGCTCGTGATGCTAAATGTCAGATTCTTCACATCTACAACACGTGTCCAACAAGTGTTGCAATGAATCCAATCCATTCTCAAGGCTTCTTCACTATAGCAGTATGAAACAGAAGTACGTATGATGCACAGCCAACTAAGTTTGACTATACAGAATAAAATTTTATTAAATAACCATTTTGTAACACAATTTATTAAAAAACACAGTAACCAAGGTATTTTTTCAAAATATTATATACACAAACATACAATTCTGAAGTCCTAAATGGTATTTATGAGTACTATTTATTATACCTGATAATTCTGTAAAGAGACTTTGTGATACCTACTCCAACTAGTTGTTTAAACAGAGATGTTTTTTCCCCCAAGTATTTTGTTTTAAAATAAGAGTGTGCAATTAAGAAGTGCCACATTCAATACTGTATATGACATTAAGTCATTCTCATTTATGTCAAAAGCACACAAAATAAATATTTGCTAATTGTAGCAACTGGTAAAAAATAATAATTTATACACCTAAAATTAATTAAAGAGATCACTGTGTTATGAATTAATTAGCCTAAATCTTTTGAATAGTGGCACTTTTAATTATTTTTATGTTTCTAAATACTGTTAATTTTATTGTAACTTGCTTTTCTGTTGTCGAAAGTGATACCTACATTTGATAGTCAAAGTAATTTGAAAATTCATTTTTGGTTTTGATGGTTGTAACAGGTCATGGTAGACATTGGTGTTTTTTAAAATGATTTTAAAGAGCAGTTGTTAAGTGAATTTGCTTATATTGCATATTTATTTTAATACTTCATTAAGTTAATGGTGAAATGCATTTTTTCCCAACAGATTTTAATGTCTGCACAATCAATAAAAAGTGTTGATAATTAATTAGAAAAAGTGAGTTTTTAAGCATTGTGTAATATTTTTATAATAAGTATTTATAGTTTTCCTTAAAGTGTATATTTTGTAGTGATCTTTTTTTGAGGAAACTAGGTGTTTTCATTTCAAGGTGATCATAGCTTAAGTGAAAGATTGGTTAAATTAGGTCATTTACATTAATTACAAGTAAATTAAATTAAAAGTAATGAAATTCTCACAATAATTAATTCCTTACATTTTTTCTGGGAGAGTAAGCTAGATTGGTTAGGTTAGTTGTATATACAATATGGAAAGTCATAAAATAATAAAACCGTAAAAAAGTCATATTTTTAAGGTGATTTGTAACTATAATTAAGTTTTTTTTTATTTAGACTCAATTTTGGAAGTTGGTAGTTGTGATGGTCCTTGATGTCTAGGAAAATGTGTAATTTGGCAAAGAGAAACAAATTAATATTTTTTACTTCAATTTTGTTTGAATTTTTTAAACACTTTTAACCTCACAAATTCTTTTGACTACACTGCAGGATAAAAGTTTCACATCGCATATCCAAGTCTCTCTCTTGATCCTAATGGCATGATCCTGATTACATTGATCCTATGGTACATTGATGAGTGAAGTTTTAACTAAGTACATTGAAAGATCCTGAATTTAACAAATATTGTGATGTAATAATGAATTATGTTTGTATTATCAGATCAAATAAAAATCTGAAAATTAATTATTATTTTTTACTTCCTAACATTGTTTGTATTGTAATATTTCTGACATGTCCAGGATCTTTCAACATACTAAATTAAAACAGCAAGCATCATGTACCACAGGATCAATCATACAAGATCATGCCATCTGGATAAAGGGATAAACTTGGATACAATATAAGTATGGAAAAATTACCCATTGCAGAGCTCGGAGCTTACTACAAAGTATTTCTGAATCCTATAGAAATTAAATGCCTCTTTGCAAGACAATCAAGCAACATAAGTAGTAGACCTACTTAAAAACTAATTATTAGACATTTTTTCAACAAAAAATCTACTCTCATAAGAAATTACATGTATACCTACCATTTGTATCTTCAGTCACAAAACAGAGTACATTAAATTTTCAAAATTACAAATTATGAATATTCTCTATGGAATTTGCTAATGCTTCAATGTTTCCAGGGTATAATATTAAATATGACAGTGTGGTTGTGTACATTTTAAAGAAACAATACCTATGAAACAACTATATTGTAAACTGTGGAAAAGGGTTAACACACAAAATAATAATGTGGTTTTTATTAAATAATGTTGTGAATGCGACAAATGTTTCTGTGTTTTTCGGACTTTGTTCTATTAATAATAAGCGAGTAGACGAAGAGGGGGAGCGGGACTCCTTGCCACCGGGCGGAAGCCAAATCGCAAATATAACAATCAATCAAACAATTATCTCAGTATTTCCGATTATTTACTTTATCTTCTATTTTCAATAAGCTATTATAAAATATCACACGAGATAATTGTTTGAGTACGTACTTGTACGCATATATACATTTTAAAATGTAAATCATAAACTTAGTAATAAAGTTTAAAATAATTTGAAACATGTATGGCTATCACAGTAGGTAGTTCATTACATTTGACATTTACTGTGAGCGGTACACTATCAAACGACATAAATTAACATAAAACAATATACGTACAATTATTAATGTCAGGCTATCACAATATATTCCTAAAACACTGACAAGCACTTTGCAAATAGCGTCCCACACTACAATTGTTTGCATGAAGAATTTCCTCTTTGGAAACTTTGAAATTAGGTTCAACAAAATTTCTACCAACTCACGAAAAATAATTGACAACAATGTAGATACGATTTGCTCCAGGTACGTTACAATTATATTTATGATTTTAAGTGCAAAAAAAATTACACAGACTTCCTTAACATAAAAATTGATGGCTTTTAACTAACCTTCGCTTTTAAGCGATGAAGTTAATGTCATATTCTATTCTATGTGTATATGTTTTGAACAGATAGTACAAAATTCAAAGCGACTCTTCCATCCAGCTTGATAACTCCGGCAACCAGCGCTAGTAGCGCCAGTGTGTTGACGGACGCGGCAAAGAGCGTTGCTGTGGTTGGGTGTTACAGTGTTTACAAAACAGCGTGGTCCGAATCGTAGGTGCGTGGCGGTTTTTCAAGTGAGCGCACAATACGCGCTTTAACAATGTCAGAGCGATTTAAAGTGACAAAGCCTGAAGATCCTAACCTTTTCCCTAATTATGGTGCTACAACTGGATTGGAAAATGAAGATGCTGAGCAGACCACAGACTTAGACGAGAAACACCAAGGAAATTCTTTGGAAGAAACGCTAGGTATGACACTTCGAACTATTAATGTTTACTTATCAGAAAGTTAGAATTTTGTGTTAATTATATTTGCTGTAGATTTTAGTATGTAAATACAAAAAAAGGTTCATGTTCTAGGCAGGGTAATTCACATAAAATTTTCTTGTTGCAAAACTTGTTTTTTTAATTGCGAAATAATTTTCTTTGCAATGCGAAGGATGAGTTTAAGCCAATCAGTGCTTCGAGAGCTTTGCTCGAACGTCAGACGTTGCATTCATCCTATGCTCTTCATACCATATAGCATGCTTTTTTTCACCAGAAAGCGCGCGAATAGACGAAAAAAGTTTTTTTTTTCCAAACTGCATTAATGATACTAATCATTTATTCATGTGCTTATTGAGCTGCTGATTGTAATTGAGATAAATATAATTTCGTCTCATAATTTTATTGGATTCCGTAGGATCATATTTTTGTCCCACTGATAAAAGCTTCCACAACAAATATATGGCAGCACAATATTCACCGGCCGCCAGCGATTTGTCATTGCACTATAATTGTGAATGGATAAAACAATTGCAGTTGAGTCAACTACAGGTGTTCTGTATCACATCATACGACAATGTGAAATTGAAAAACAACGCGCTCTTTTTCAACGTATTTCTTCGTGTTGAATGCGACTTTGAAATTGGGGCTGACTAAAAATTTTATTGTAAATAATAAATATTTTAAGATTGAACTCTGAGCGTCTGGATTATATTTAACTGAATGAAGTTCAACAACGACTCCTAATTTTGTTGCTTTTGCAAAATTATTTCATTGAAGTAATTAGGAGTAACACCGTGAATATTCGTAAACTCTTGTTACTACCTCCAATTATTTAAATAAAATAATTTGGTGACAGCGATCAAAATTGGTGGTCGTTTTATAACTGCAATTTTGTTACAAATATGAGAATTTAACTGTTGCAAAAATAATAATTATGTACTTATATAACGATACATAACATTGCATTTTAAATACTACGAAATGAAACATTTACCTTGGAAAAAAAAATTCCTTTTGTTAGCTCTGCGTTGCTCTTTTCTTTACGTTCTCGGGTATCATCGCCTCGACCCACTCTACCGGCTGTGAAGAAGTTTCACTTTAACATGTAGCAGACGACTTAAAGGGAATACTCTGTTGCCTGTACAGACGTGTTTTCTGGCACTTTTATCCGGCTAGCCCACCACCGCCCATCCCGTACCCGCACCCCTAAAAGTTAGAATCGTAAAATTTATAGTCGTAAAGTCAACTTACAGAAGCCGTTTTCCTGGCCGGGACAACGTGATCAGTTCGTAACCACAATAGTTTTGGAAAACATGCCTTTCCACCCTACAACACGTGCAGGGTTTCACTGCCTGGACGGACACTAGCTCGGAAATGGCTGCACAGTTGTTTGGCGTGCTGGACTCGACGACTACTGGCTCCCAGGGTTTGGCTGCATCACCACCGACACGAGCTCCGTAGAGACATAGGCAGAGACCGGAAAAATTCGCGGATTCATTTGGTGATAGGCTAGAAGTCAAATACATATACCTTTTAGATGATTATGGTATTATGTACGAATCTCAACCAATTATAAACCTCCAACCAAAGAAGGATCGAATCACAGGCAAACCAGCTGAGACGACTCACAGCCAAATTAACTGGCGTTATTTGCCCGAGTGTACAGGGGAATGTGCAGTCTATCCTGAAGGCTATTGAAACCGCGAATTTTTCCAGTCCCTAGACATAGGCAACTTGAAGGTGTTTTGTAGAAGAGGTACAATGAGAGGCTGAGGATACCCACCCCCTTCATAACCATTCGGCCAAACCTGTGGTTACTCAAAGGAATGCCTACTATGCGGGTGTCGCAAGTAGCTTAGTCAAGTCCGCCACATCTGCGGTACCCCTCAGACAACCCAGGGAGCCGGGACGGTTGTCCGGGACTGTTCGGTCGACCACCCCGGAGCGGCGGCACGCCCGCGCACTCGGGTCAAGCCCGCCAAGTGCTGCATTCATCGGGGGTCGCGTCGGGATTTGCTGGCGCGGCGGCGGCGGCGCGCCTACTGTCTCACGCCTAGATCGCACTGCAGAGCGACTGGCGCCCACTGTTGCCAGATTTATACTACCCGGCGTGTTAGCAGTAACATCCTCAATTTTTTTATACCATCGTCAGTTATAATAAGCGTTAACATATTTTTAATTACACTATTTGTTGATTTTTCTAACACCACAAAATAGTGTCTGGATATACAGTATTATTACAGTTGTAGACTTGCTAAGAAAAAAATATTATTTTTCAAACCTAAACACTAATTACCATTTCACGTGAGAAACTATTTATAACAGACGGTATCTATTAATAGAGACCGGAAAAATTCGCGGTTTCAATGGTCTTCAGGATAGACTGCACATTTCCCTGTACACTCTGGCAAATAACGCCAGTTCATTGGCTCCTGTCTTGTAAGTCGTCTCAGCTGGTTTGTCTGTGATTCGATCCTTCTTTGGTTGGAGGTTTATAGATGGTTGAGATTCGTCCAGATGAACAGTAAGCCAATAGCAAAATCATCTAAAAGGTATATGTATTTGACTTCTAGCCTATCGCCGAATGAATCCGCGAATTTTTCCGGTCTGTAACTATTAATAACAAGGAATTTCGTTAAACAATGTGCTCAACTCTGACAAAGCCAAAATTTTAATATTAAATTATTTAAAAAAATAGTCACAAAAATTTGAAACCAAGATGGCGTCTTTCAGTTATGTCTAGAGACCGGAAAAATTCGCGGATTCCTTTCGAGAAAGGCTGGAATTCAAACTCATTTAGCTTAATGCTGCATCAGTGATTGGACCGCAATTTACCTGAAGGACTCTGAGCCAATTTACAAACACTCAACATAAGAAGTATCGAATCATAAGAATCGCAGTAAACAGGTGTCTCGAGTCGGTAGCCAATGACAAGGTGATAGTTACCCGAGTACATAGAGAATCGTGGAGTCTATCCTAGTGGTCATTGAAACCGCGAATTTTTCCAGTCCCTAGTTATGTCTCATTAGTAGAGACCTGCAAAATTCTCGGATTCAATGACCTCCAGGATAGACTCTACTACACTCTACATACTCGAACAAATGCCACCTGTTCATTGGCTTTTGACTTGTGAGTCGTCTCGACCGAGTGTCTGTGATTCGACACTTCTTTGAGCGCGAGTCTCTAATTGGCCCTCATTACTCCAGATTAATAGTGAACCAATTGCAGAAGCAGCGCTAGGGTATAATTATTTGAATTGTAGCATATCACGAAATGAATCCGCGAATTTTGCAGGTCTCTACTCATTAGAAGTAACATTTGAATAGCTTTAGATGATTCTCTTGATGAAATACAAGAAGAATTTTTTTTTCAAAATTCTGAACTCAAATTTTCCTTCATAAAATATAATGTTTCATATACATAAAAAAAATTACCATTACCGACCTTATAAAATTGTGTATAAAACGTTTGTATCCTATGGTGTTTATCTGGCACAAGAGCACACCGAAGCAGTCAGCAATAATGGCAGAAATCGTATATCGCAAAGACAGAGTAAATGCACATTGCGAACTAAGAATTCGTTAGATTGCAATATTGAACGCTCGCGTCAGCGGCTTCTTTCTTGTAATTTACCGGTCGACTCCAAGAGAAGCCATTGCCTTATTTGACCGAGACACTTAGGAGGCGTTTGCTTCCGCGTTAAATTACTGTGATTGGTTTGTTTACAGTAGACATGTGCCTGAAAGAAACTCACCCAATCACGAAACACAGAATGTGCTATGTGTTTTAACACTCAGCTAGTCTCGAAATCTTTTCGCGAAAAATACATGCTCCTGCTTATTAAGTGAATAGTTTTCTTGCAATGGGAAAAACCGATCTGACGCGATATCGCCATTGGTGGCTTTAGCTGGTTGTCACAGAATAACATCAGGATAGACAACAAAGACGAATACATAAACAGACAGAAAAAACCAATGTCAGCTGATGCCAAATGTTACATGCTTGGATAAACACTGAAGACATGTCATTACAGATGACAACGACTAGACAGTTGCAACAAGAACAGTAAACACTACAAAAACAATAAATCCAGACACCACACCGACGCACCGGCGAACGTCGTGGTCAGCCTATTGCGTTCGTATTTGCTGTCCAAGCATATGACATTTGACATCAGCTGATATTGGCGCTTTTTCCCCGCGTGCTTAAGGTTGTTAATTCCCGTTCCAGATCATTATTTTATTTACACTGTTAAACTTTTCGACTTTGAGTGGCTGAACTTTCACTATATAATTTTATATATATAAAATACGCATATATATGCGTGTGTGTATAGCGCATACTTTTGCATAATTAGCTGGAAAATCTGCATTTTAACGATTTGTGCCATATGAATAAGGATAATGAATTAGAATATAATAATGCTAATAGCCTACTTAGGTTTGAAGTCAATTTTACTGACTTCTATTTGATATGGTTTAATTTCATTCAGAAAAAGGTATGTAATTTTACGTAGCTTTTTAAAATGCTCAGAATTTTTATAATTTCTTCTTTATCGTCAGTCCTGAAGTGTTTTATAGGACAACCAATAATGGCGTATGTCTAAGACAATATGTTGAATTAAGGTCTAGTTTTTTTTCACTTCTGTTAACATGTAATTTTTATCATTCATTGATATAACGAATACAACCTTTTTTTATAAAAGAGAAAATAAATTGTTTTCGTTGTCATAATGTTAGTAGAGTGAATTTCGAACAACTATAATGTTCATACTGGACACATAATCTATTTAGCTAATATTATATTTGTATTGATGTTTCATTCAAGTATATGTTTTAAATCATAGAAAAGATTATAAAATATTCTATATTTTTTTATTTTGTTTTATCATGCTTATTTATTTGTGCAATCAATATTGGGTAGCTATTCAGGCAAAGGTTAACAAATAACTTTAGTTGGAGGTACTGGGACGACACAAAGCATAAATGCCGGGGTGAGAATTCGAACTCAGTCTTACTTCAAACACTACTTTGTAGAGATACAGATTAACAAATTAACAAATTAACAAATTTACAAATATCTGTAATTTTGCGTAAATATTTCTGTTTCATTAAAAAAAAAATGACAGTCTACCACTTCAAGTTGCTCAATCTTGAAAGCCCAAATATTTTATAAATGTATATATTAATTAAGTCATTTATAGGGGCAGGCGAAAAGATCTAAACGCCTATTGGTTTCTTCCTTGTGATTGGCGACTATCTGCGAGACTTATCTCTCCGGGCCATTCAGGACACGTTTGCTTCCGCACTGAATTACTGGGATTGGTGTTGTTACAATCGCTATGTATCTGGGAGAAACTCACCAAATCCTAAAACACAGACGATGCTACAGTGTTTTAACTTTCAGCTTGTCTCGAAATCTTTTCGCAGAATCTGCACGCCCTTAGTCATTTACTATGCCCTTATTGTATCTTTACCTTTATGTAAGTTGCCTAAAACTAGTTCGTGAACGATGGGCTCCTCAGTGTGTCAGCCATGTCGAAGAGCGGCGCAGGCGGTCTTGTCCCGCTATGTCTGGAGGCACTTCTCTGAACGTGACCTTGAGATGATCGCCTGGGGCGAGTCCCCCCAAGAATTGGAGAGGTCGCTCGCTCCCTTCGACCCGATGGGCCCGCATGCTCCGCAAGTGGCTTGGCGCTCCCGACGCGCCGCGGTAAACAGGCTATTTACGGCCGCGGAAGACGCCTGTCATCTGGACCCCACGCACCAGTGCCTCCCAGTCAAGTGGCGGCCGAATCTACGTCACGGGGCCTCCCGGCTCGTTAAGTTGGCAATCAACAACGGAGAATTTAGTTCCTGCGACTTGCTTAAGGGGTGTAGCTCCCTAAATTGTTTTGCGTCTGTCTGAATTATTACGTCAATAACATGGCCACGTTTGATTATTTTGTAAATAGTTTTATCTCTTCAAACAGTGTTAGATCATAGTTTTGAGAGTCCTAAAAGGCCAATCATTATTTCATTCCTAGCATGATTTGAAAGCAGGAGATCGCGTATTATGCAATTTTAAACTGACCAATTTTATGTTGCCTTTTTCATTAAACTTTTTAATTAGGTTTTCTCAAAACCATCACAATCTCAGGTTTCTATATATTTTTTTGGAAAACAACATTTTTATTGATTTTTGTATGATATCCTAATATTATAGATTTCCACGACAAAAGCTGCTTACCTTCAAACGTTTTATTCAAAACTGTTTACCACACGATTGCGTACCTCGAGCTCATGCAAGGTTTTAATCATAAACTGGCCCGTAAACTATCGAAACCGTTAAATAATTATTAGATTGATAAAACCATTTATCAGTAACTACCCGTTGTTATGTAATGAATTTATTCAAAATTAAGAGCAAAAATATGAACTTAAAGAAACGTGATAATTTAGGATACTACCATCTTAAGCTTTGCGAATGGGGACTAGGCCTCGATATCCTGGATTTTGAAATAATTTGCCATAGCTTGCAATACAGTTTTCGTGTTAAATATTTTAGCTCGTCATGGCATAGGATGTATTATTGGTTTGTCTACTTGTTGAAGTCAACATTCGATACTGGGGTTATTATTGACATTTATAGTTACCTGCGTTAAAAAAAATCAGTATTGTCTCGACGGTAACATATTGGAGGTTATCAGTAAATATCATATTGTAACAAGGTATAAAATCTTACTAAGATATTATGTATACGTCATCATTTCTTACATAAATTAGGATAAACAGGTAAAAATTTTAGCGAAAAACGAAGTGCCAATTATTGCACACCTTAGTTTCGAGACAACCTTGTACGTATGAGGGGCTCCAGAATATTGGTGGCATAAGTAAAGAATTCTGCAGTTTGAGTTTTCCATGCCAAATTATAATTTGAAAGTTTCAGAGGTGAAATTCGTAGTTACGAAATCTTTGACGTACATATGTCGGAGCATCTCATATAGTGCGTGAAGCCACTGAAACAAACGCTCCCAATGCACGAGAAGCAATAACGTTTGGAACAGAGTGAGGTAGCCACTAGATAGAACTGTGGAAGTAAATGGGCGATTTCTCTCTCTTTCCAACACACGCCGGCTGCCAAAGCGCTGTCCTTGTTTCTGCGCGCGCTGTTGCCAAGTATCACACGATTTGAAATTAAATGTATTGGATATTGTTTGTTGATTTATCAAGTGAACATTACAATTTTCGTATGCATTTTTATCATTGAATGCGCGTGAATTGTTTCTTCTAAGTTTAAAAGATACGATTTATTACAGATTTGTAAGCGTTCAAGTAGGTTTAGTCCTAAAACATTATAAATTACTAAAACGGATTCTTGAAATACTTCTCGTCCACTTAGGATTCCAAAGGATACATCCATCTAACTTATTCGTAACTTGTTAGATATATGGCAACAGTGCGTGCCATAACAAGCCGTGCGCTGCAACCTAGGCGTAAGACGGTCTACCTGGCATCGAACCGCTACGACCACCCTAATTTCGGATTTCCCTTGGATTTCCCGGAATCACATCAGGTAAATTCTGGGAAGGCTCCTTACTATAGACCGAGGTCAATTAATTCATAACATAACAGAAGCGAAAAGAATAAAGAAACGGGAATAAAAGTTTAGTTCACATCTGGTTGGCATGATATGGTAAAACACCAGCACTTCTTATTAAACATTGTAGTGTTTATCAGGCACGTAAAATTGAGTGACCTTTCTGATAACCGACTTCAGTGTAGATACTTACAAAGAAGGAAGGACTAGGTTTCCGGTCTTCAAACTTAATTCTGCGAAATGGTTGTTCTTGAAAAAGGTAACAGGCCTTACTTAAGGATCGGCACGCATATTTTTCAAACTATAATGCCTCGATATTCTTCTCCTGTCTTCCGCTCATTTAGGTTAACGGCATCCCATTTCTCACAGAGCATTGAAGAAAAATCGCTTTTCAACTTTTGAATCCATGAATAATAAAGGCTGGATGCTGGCCATGCTCTCGCCCAAGGATATTCGCTTTCAAACCCAAGTTTTTTTTTGTGACAATTACAGATGCTAATTTTAATTTTGAACAATTAATACCATGGCCTGTTATTATGAAGTTATTATATTTACTGTTCTCGTAATGGTAATTTAAACTGTATGCATACTGTTTATAAAAACTGTGAACTGCCTCGTAAATGGCTGCATAACCAAATTGGTACCATTAATTATTGCAGTTGCATAGAATTCTTTTTCTTGTATTAGCATAAGTTAAGGACCTTTCAGATCTGGTACTTAAAGAAACTCTGTGAAGCACAACGTACTTGTCCATGTAGTATATTTGCAAGTCGACATGAGCGGTGTAACTGGCTGGTAAGTGTCCAGGCTTTTAAGTATGTGTTTAGTTTAGTATGTAAATCACAAGAAAAAAAAACATAGGTGCTTGAACGCTTGAACGAAAAGAGCCCATGAACTCGTAAATTACCCACGGCGCGTGTACGCAAGGCAGACCGGACCACCGACTGGTGTATGGTCTGTGTCGGGTAACTTGTCTCGAGTTCGACAGTTCTCAAAAAGCAGCATCCGCGGCGTACCCATTTCCCAACTGTCACATGCAAAGCATCGCGTGACGTTTGCCCGTGAACGCCGACGACCGACGATAAGTCGTCGTCGTCGTCGTCGGCAGGACATCACCGGGCACAGAAGGACACGCGGAGCCGTCGAGTTGCAAGAAGACCAGTCACAGGACGCGGACTGTACCTCGGAAGGGGGCTCTGCTTACGTCAGCGTGCATCAGCTGCTGGCCGGGCTCGTGCGGAGAGGTCGCTGACTCCGGGCGGGGAATACCCCCTGCCTTGTTCGCGACGAGCCCCCGCCTCTGCCCCCTCGGGCGAGCTATTTGTTCGAGGCGTTTCGCCGCTCTGCCCTGCTGCGACGGGGCCTCAGGACGATGTCTTGTTGCAACCTGTTTTTGTGTACAATATGTTAAAAAAAAAATCTAGATTTTTACAAAAGATCCCTTTATAAACCAGATGCCAAGAGACAGTTTGTAATGCTACCAAAAAAAAAATATATATATATATGTTGTAAATTTAAACAATACAAGGCCACGGTTATTTTTTGTATATATGATATACATTTTTAGAGATAATACCGAGTAGCCTATTTATTTCACGAACATTGGCGCATAGTTTTATAATTTAATTTAGGGTTCATTCGTATTTAAACATGGAAAAGATAATCTAATATTCAAAAATTTTACTTTATTTTGTGCGCAGTTAATACTGGAAAGCGATCCAGCGAACGGTTTACTAATAACTTTAACTAATGTAGTAGGTACTGGGACAACACAAAGCATAAATGTCCGGGTAATAATACGAACCCACTATAACTGCGTACTCTATTTTGTAGTGGTACAGCCGTTTTCATGTAAATGTACAAATATCTGCAAGTTTACATGAATATTTCTGTTCCGTTTACAAAAAATAAGGGCGATAGAACATAACTTGGAGAACACACATCACCATGTAATAAATTCTCGAGGGAAGAGGGGTGTTAAAACCTTGCCCGCTGTTTGCTTTCAAATTATTTCCATTTGTTGGTGGAAGTAATAGCTTTTTATAGTATTTGGGAAGTGGGGGAATATATCCCCCCTGCGTACGGCACTGAGAGGGTGGTCTGTGCTGTGAATTTAAATTATTAGAAACATGCCGGAAAGAGACGTTAATGACAGGCACGCTCCTGGCATTCCTTCTGCAATTTGCAAACTAGCCAATTTTTTGTCGGTGTGATCGCTAAACGGTTCTCGCATCTGGCACGAGTCATGGAAAACATTCTCGGCATGCGATTTTTCTGTTTCGCTTGCATTGCCGTCCGCAAGCCCGCGCGTGCGATGCGTGCCGATCCTTCTCTTGCCCGATGCGTGATCCGTCTCGATGATGCGTGTCGACCCATCTCTTGCCCGATGCGTGATCCGTCTGGATGATGCGTGTCGACCCATCTCTTGCCCGATGCGTGATCCGTCTGGATGATGCGTGTTGACCCATCTCTTGCCCGATGCGTGATCCGTCTCTATGATGCGTGTCGACCCATCTGTTGCCCGATGCGTGCACAGATCCACCTCGTCGGAGATCCCGCAGCACGAGTGACGACGGCTGATGCGAACTGCGCGTTTATATCGTCTGCTGGAAAGCGCCTTCTAAGCGCATCTTCGGTTGAGTTCCTAGAGTACGTTGTACGCTGACGTGTTCTTGTCTGGTTGCGTTCCATCACCCCACTAACGTTTGTACCACGTCTTTGCAAAGATGGAGCTCCGTTAGTTATAGAGTATACGCGCGCAGATAAACCAGCGTCTTGACGCCAGCTGGGTCATTTGAGACGGTAACTTTCTACAACAAAACTGTGCCATGATCTGTAGCAAGCAGAGATGGTTTGAGACTTTATTTTGGCTGCGTGCAAAAATAGGTTTTGGCATCTCTCCTCATTTTTTTTTCCAGCTGGCACCATTGGCACGGAGTCTTCTTCAGTCGAATGCTTTTTAAGGTGAACAAACTTATAATTTTAATAAACAAAACTTAAAATAATACTTCTTAGCTTTATTTCAGCGCCCTTGTGGAGTTAAATGTTACATGGAGATAAACGTCAAGGGATTTGATATCATGGTAGAGCTAAAGAAAATAACACTTATAATTATATTCATTTTAATATTCTCTGAGATAAAGATATTTGTTAGCAAGCGCCCTCTTCAGTCCTGCGTCTTGTGCGGCCGCGTGAATTTGTACTATTGAGACGGGATGATAAGTGCGACGCTCGCTGGTGTTTCTAGCACTATGTCGCCTCTAAGCGCAAGGCTCTGGCCTGGCACTTAGTCTTCTCGTCGTGCATAGGATAGGTATAGGTGAGAGCAGAGAGGTAACCGTAGCATTATATTAGGAAGAAGTAAAGATAAAGGTGTAGTGAAAGTTACGTGAGTCCTTTCGAGAATCTGTACCGGGTGTTTCAAGCATCAGAATTATTCCGAAAACAGGCTTTTTAGCCATTTGGAAAACTTAATTCGGAAACAGAACTACTCATCCGCCCTCTTAAATACTTTTCGTAAAAATATGCCACTCGGATATCTTGATCAGTTTAAAATCGCGTTGTTTCTTCTGAAGCTCTGATCACACAATAAAGATTTTTTTTTATAATTTTACAAAATATTCCTTTCGAAACCATTTGCCAAGGAATAGTTAAGAAAAATATTGTAACTTTGTACAACACATGTCTATGGTTATTTTTGCATATATGAAATATGTTTTTTTTTTTTTAGATAATAATGAGTATTTATTACGAAAATTGGCTCATAGTTTAAAATCTTAATTGATGTTTCATTCAAGCATATATTTTAATTCATGGAAAAGATAATCAAATATTCTATAATTGGACTTAATTTTTTACCATGCTTATTAATGTGCGCAGTTTAAAGGATAAATTCTCGGGTAAGAATGGCAACCCAGAATTAGGCCCTACTACAACATTATTTTGTAGTGATACAGTTGTTTTCATGTAATTGTACAAATGTACAAATATCTGTAATTTTACGTGCACAGTTCTATTCCATTTACAATTTTTTTTTTATTGTGTATAGATATTTCTTCGGTGACTACTCTCACACACCAGCTCAGACCGGTTTGTCACTGAAGCAATGCATGTAAAGGGTGTGTCGCAAGCAATCATTGTCACGTCACGACTGCTGTAGCAGGTCTCGTGGTCTGGTCGTACACAGCTCCCGAGCTGTAGGATCCAGCATGAGTTTCAAGCGACCAACTGTCGCACAATTTCCCCCGAAAAAATTTCACTCGTTAGACTGCGATAAGGCCTGCCCTCTGTAGCTGTTTCTGTCCTTGTGATTTGCGACCATCATACGCGAGAGAAGCCACTACTCTACTTTGTTCAACCATTCTTCCGTCATTACCTGTGTGCTCATTTCCATTATGACGGGCACTTATGGTGCCAACTTTACTTCCAGTGAAGTCATGATACTTCATAAATAGAATTATTGAAGGTCAGGTGATTTTTAAAGATAGCACAAATGAAAGCAAGTTATTGATCAGATACAAACCACCTGTTTCAAGTCAACAAATATTCATCCTTATTCACTTTTTATTTTTAAATATTCACTCATATAGTATTATAATTGAATATTTCTTATTATGCAGCTGGATGCAGATCGATTAGTATGTTCAGTAAAGAAAGACCTGTTTTATATAATCCATCTTTGAGGGCGTGTCACGACAACAATTTGATTCCAAAAATTTCAGAATTATTATTCCTGTGTTCTTCAACATTGAGGTCTTTTGCTTGCATATTAAAAAAAAAATCAGAATATATGAGAACAAAAGGCTTATACAGTTGTTGCCGGGAAACATAGTTTTTTTTTTATCAATTAACAGCAATTGCGTGTTTCCTAGTCCGTCTACACTCTACGTGGCTGAAAAAAAAACTGAAATCGTTGGTGCATTTGTTGTTCTTCTTTTAGCGGTGGATCCAGAAAGCTCATGAAGGCGTGAAAAAAAAGGGGGGAGGGGATGGTATGGTTTTTGTTCGGAAATAAATTTTTTTTCTGAGGATATATAATTTTATCCTGAGTCAGTCGTTATCGAAAAAAAAAAAAAAAAGAAAGTTTTCTTCAAACGCCTTACCCCTTCCTCTCCGCTCTTGGATTCTCTTCTGTATTTTTAAAAATTTAATTAGGTTACATCATCTGGCATACAGAACTTATATGCTTTTGAAATAAGCAGCTTGAAAAACAAAGTTTATATATTGGTTGGAATCAAACCATGTGGCGAGATAGGATTATCACCATCGCAGTTATAAAGTAGTCTGGAGAACTCGCCTATACGCACTTCGAAATCGTGCGTGAAACGTTGCGTCCGCCTGCTGTTTAGCGGGGCGGATCTAACAGGGCTAACAGACCTAACACGACCGCTAACGAAGGCCGCACTCGGCACGCTTGCGGCACGAGCACTTGCAGCTCACGTGCCGAGGACACGTGACACCGGCGCGCCCTCCGGTCGGCCAATGCCCGGTCTACAGTGGCACGTGAAAGGAGACGGATCTCGCTGAACATATTTTCTACCCGCACGGATTAGCTCGTCAGTGCTGATGAGCTCCGTGTGACAAGCATATAGCTCAGGAGTGGGGCATTCGATGGTGAAAAGGGTGAGGGAGACTATTGAGCGCCCTAATCTTCACTCTCGGCAAGCGTTGGGAGTGCATTTTTCGTTGTACTGAAAACTCAAATAGTTTTATTTTCGAAAATTAAATTAAATTGCATTTAGAGCTGTGAAAATATTTTTTATAGACATTTGTAATAAGATTTGGTATCATGTTTTAGCTATCATATACCCATTATTGATTTTTAGATTCAACTGAAGACATGGACACTTGAGACTTAAGATCTGTTTTCAAGTTTAATAACTTGTGTTCCAAATATTTGTTTATCCTGCAATATTTCCCAGCTCTCTATCAGCGAAGTTTCACTTCTCAGGCGAGTGTCGACCAAAAACCAATTTTTTCCATTGCAGTTGCATTCTGCAACCTGTTAATTAATTAAAAGCAGTTAAAATGCCAAAAAAAATAATGCAAATATGTTATTTATTCATATTCCATGCTAAGAATTTGTATAAATATATTAACATTGAAATTATAACAAAAAATAAAAATTCTGATAAATCTGAAATGACGAAAGGTGTTACAAACATCGAAAGAAAACTATTTTACTGACTTGACAGAAAAATAACGAAATATCACATGAAACCACATATTCTAGTTCGCTACCAAACTATAATTATTTTTAAGCAAATTCATTTGTCAACCCAGTCTCGAGATACGAGAACTGAAGACGCGGGTGACAAGCGGTCTACTCTCCGGGCTACTCCTAGCCCAGGAAACAAAGGTTTCAACCTGTGAAAAATTTGTCCAAAGCTGAATTTTTGCACAGTGGTAGAGTCAACTATGCTTAATAACATACCGAAAGTTTACCGCTGTAGACCTTGTGCGTATCACTGAAAATTTGCAGTTAAGTCCTAGATGACAGCGACATGCAGCAGTTCATTAAAATGCTTCCCATTTTCGCACTTTTTACCGTAGACTCTCGATAGCTATATGAAAATAATCTTAAAGCACTACTACTCACATTTATAATGAATAAAGTTCTAAAAGTTAATATTAAAGGTAAGAAAAAAAATGTTAAATTAATGAAATAAGTTTTTTTACATCAGTCAAGGCAATAAAAACACAATTCACTTAAACATAAAGGGTCTTACGCAAATATTTCTTTTACAAAAGTTGTTGTATAGTTCTTAAGATTTTCAGGGACATATCTCTCAAAAGTCTAGCTTAATTTATAGGATCACTAGAGACTCCCGAGCTTATCAATGTCGTCTACGCACTGCGACAGAGCCACAGCCGCAAGCGCTGTGGCAACTCTCACTCCCACGAAATCGAAGACTTTTAATCTTTGTAAAATTTGCTCCTAACTGAAATTTAAAACAGTGGTAACATTCAAGTTTTCTAGCAACATTTGAAATGTTTACCTCCGCAAACCTTGCGCGGAACACCGAAAACGATAAGTTAAGTCCTAAATAATACTTTATTGACCTCTCAACAATATGGCACTATAACGTAATTACTATAGTATACTTTCAGAATAGCAAACCAAAACTTACTCAAAACATTATTCTCAATGATTAAATTTAAAAATCTTTCACTACGTTTGACTAAATATGATATTTATTCAATAATATTAGAAGAGAGGTGTTCTGATAAAAAGGGCACAAATGAAAATACGTATTACAAAAACACGTAGAGCCCGATGTGAAAACATTAAATAAAAGTAGTTTCAAAGTTCTTAAATTTAAATTAGTTTATTTATTGAGATCTTGGTACAATGTGTCTGACCGCTAAAGCGATCCGAGCCGCGTAGTGTATACTACTGCGAGGTTGTCGAAGTAGGCTCGGGTCGGGACGAATTTCGCCGTAAAGAAACAAAGGTTTTTAATACATGGAAAATTATCCCAAAGAAGAAACTTTCTACAATTGCAGAATGAACGTTTCTTAGTAACACATCAAAAGTTTACCGATGCAAACCTTGTGCGTCACGCCAAAAACGAGCAGTTAAGCCCAAAATGTCAATTTTTTGCAACGATCCACAATAATGGATATTGCATATGCAGTTTATGGAGTAGACTGACAGTATGGAACCCAAAATAATCTAGAAACATTGCCCTATCTGAGGATGATGATAAAAAGTACAAAGTTTAAACATCTTTCTATAAAATAGACAATTTAAATCATTAAAGTTAACGAATTCACTTTCATTCAATTTTTAGGAAATATAAATACATTTTACATAAACTTAAAGAGCCCAAAATGGAAGTCGCTTTAAGTAAACGTTGTTGCATATTTATTCATCTTTAAATTGGTATATTTTTTTAAGTGTCTCATACAATTAGTCTGACCACTGAAGCGATCCGAGCCGCGTAGTGTATACTACTGCGATGTTGTCGAAGTAGGCTCGGGTCGGAACGAATTTCGCTGTAAAGAAACAAAGGTTTTTAATACATGGAAAATTATCCCAAAGAAGAAACTTTGTACAGTTGTAGAAAGAACTTTTCTTAGTAACATATCAAAAGTTTACCGTTGCAAACCTTGTGCGTCACGCCAAAAACGAGCAGTTAAGCCCAAAATGTCAATTTTTTGCAACGATCCACAATAATGGATATTGCATATGCAGTTTATGGAGTAGACTGACAGTATGGAACCCAAAATAATCTAGAAACATTGCCCTATCTGAGGATAGTGATAAAAAGTACCAAGTGTAAACATCTTTCTATAAAATAGACAATTTAAATCATTAAAGTTAACGAATTCACTTTCATTCAATTTTCAGGAAATATAAATACATTTTACATAAACTTAAAGAGCCCAAAATGGAAATCGCTTTGAGTAAACGTTGTTGCATATTTATTCATCTTTAAATTGGTATATTTTTTAAGTGTCTCATACAATTAGTCTGACCGCTGAAGCGATCCGAGCCGCGTAGTGTATACTACTGCGATGTTGTCGAAGTAGGCTCGGGTCGGAACGAATTTCGCTGTAAAGAAACAAAGGTTTTTAATACATGGAAAATTATCCCAAAGAAGAAACTTTGTACAGTTGTAGAAAGAACGTTTCTTAGTAACATATCAAAAGTTTACCGTTGCAAACCTTGTTCGTCACGCAAAAAACGAGCAGTTAAGCCCAAAATGTCATTTTTTTGCAACGATCCACAGTAATGGATATTGCAAATGCAGTTTATGGAGTAGACTGACAATATGGAACCCAAAATAATCTAGAAACATTGTCTTATCCGAGGATAGTAATAAAAAGTACACAGTTTTAACATATTTATATAAAATAGACAATTTAAATCATTAAAGTTGAGAAATTCATTTTCATTCAATTTTACGGAAAAGTTAATACATCTTACATAAATATAAATAGCCCTACGTGAAAATCGCTTTCAATAAACGTTGTTGCATATTTATTCTTCTTTAAATGGGAATATATGTTAAGGGTCTCATACAATTGGTTTGACCCCTGAAGCTATCCGAGCCGTGTAGTGTGTACTACTGTGAGGTTGCCGAAGTCGGCTTGGGGTTGGGACGAATTTCGCTGTTAAGAAACATGGAAAATTATCCCAAAGCAGAAACTTTGTACAGTTGTAGAGTAAACATTTCTTAGTAACATGTAAAATTTTACCGATGATCCCTTGTGATCACACCAATAACGAGCAGTTAAGTCCTAAATGATAATTTCCCAAAAGATCCACAAAATTGTGTTTCGTAAATAATTTAATAGCTCTATAAATACTTTTTTTAAGTAGGCTCCCAGTATACAGCACACTTGGTTTGTCCTCAAACGCCCTACTACTACGGTAATAGGAATATGAAATCACTACAGACAAGATTTTGTTCCGTTTACTATGGTGAAACCAGAGCTAACCGAGAAATGACCGAACGTCCCGGAAAGTTGTGATATTTGACGATATTGCGCGAGTAGCACACCCGTACGTGACTACAGAGAATGGATAGTTTCCTTAACCGTTAGGATTTCTGGTACGAACACCCTCTCACAGGTAGGGTCATAAAATACGGTCAAACTCTTGCAAAAACATCCACCACCGCTCTTTGCCACTAGCAATCCAACGACGTCAGCTAGGCGCAGCACTCAAATACATTAACTTATAAAAAAAACTGAATATGTAATGCTACCTATACGTTTTACAACACAACTCGTGTTTTATTTATTTTCTGGAAAAAAACCTATTATTATAGGAATTATGTTGTAAAAGTGAAAAAAAAACTCACAGTACATTTACGATGTATCGTTTTATTCAATTTTTATGTAGTAAACTGATTTTAAAGAAGTAAATATATAATTTTTCATTTTGTCGAATACAGGCTACATTAAAATTTTGCATTGTTCTGATCGAAAATAAAACGATGTATCAGAAATAAAAAAAATTGTTGCTAAAAAATAATTTTTAATAATACAATTTTTGAAACAGAATAAATCCATGCAGATATAAAACCAGAGGTCCTCTAGAGTTTTTCATTTACAAGTTCCAAGCAGAAATCGTTTATTGTTAATTTTATTGTATCAAAAAACATTCATATAAGAAAAAAAATGCATATCTCATTACATGTAACATACACCCTCTCATATGAATTAGCTATGTTTTAAGTAATCCCTAAATAAGACCCAGTTGAATGAGTGTCGCAGTACGCAGTGTGTCGCAATGCCGCGCTGGAACGGCGGTGGCCGTGAGAGATCAGTACGGCCGCAGTACACTGCAACGCTTGGGCCGCTTTAATGAGCCAACTAATTACGTTAGACTCTTTATAAATATACCGTCTTAAAGCTAAAGGTATAACCAACAACATTTATTTGGACATTTTTCGCATTGGACTCTTCAAATTGGTGTAAATAGTATTTTTATCTGAGTGGCAAAGATAAAAAAAAATATGTCATGAATTAATCGCTTAATATCAAATCTTTAATATTAAAAATTTATGCTTTTTACAACATTAATGGCTGTATTAGAGTCTCAAGATTATTTTGGTAGTTTTATGGACAGTCTAAATTAAAAACTGTACAAATGGGTAGCATTTTAATGGACTGATGTAAGTCGCTGTCATCTAGGACTTAAATGCAAATTTTCGGTGATACGCACAAGGTCTACAGCGGTAAACTTTCGGTATGTTATTAAGCATAGTCAAATCTACAACTGTGCAAAAATTCAGCTTTGGACAAATTTTTCACAGGTTTGTGCCTTTTTAAATCTTGGTTTCCTGGATTATCCACCCACCCCCGACTTCTACGACAGCGACCTGACGTCATCAGGAGGGTCGTGAGGTCAAACGCTCTTAGTTTATGGCGGCCGTTTGCTCTGTGCTCAGAATAAAAGGTGGAATGGAGGAGAGTTTAGTAGGGAGAAGTAGGATGGTAGAGGGTGAGGGAGGGTGAGGAGGGGGTGATTAGGGGAAGTAGGTTATGTCTTCCACAGACAATTGCAGTTAATGATAATGAGTGGGTTCTCAATCGTTTGGAAGTCTCCACTTTTTATAACTGAAAATGTTTTCATCTTAACCAGTCCACCACCTAAGGCTTTTTCTCCCACGACATGTTGGTTATTTCATTTCATTTTTATTACTATAATTATAGGGCTTTTCCTGTAAATATGTCATGCTAGCTCTCTTGCATTTTATGTTTCGTCTAAAGTTTTCTCAACAGATATTTGCTAAATATTATCTGATATCGGTTAAATGTCACGCTAGTGTTCATAATTATACTCAGTTGCGTGATCTTTTACAGCTCCATAACATCGTTTAGTAAATATCTGGTGACGAATTATGCGTGTCCCAGCGGAAAAATCCATAGTGAATATAAGTAAAAAAAAAAAAAAAAAAACAATTCGGCCTGTGAGACAGACTTAATGAAACATGGATTGATTAAAATTTGAATGTGTGGGTCGTGGTGTAGCCTGCATTATAGTGGACATCACTCTTTAGGGCTATGAAAAATGTTATATTAAAGGCACTATCACACTGTAAAAATTGTGTCTCCAACTATATTTATTGGAGAGGTGATTTTGGACAAAAAATGTGGAGGTCATGGCCGAGACGTCACACGGCAGTCGGCAGGCCGCGCGAGGGGGGCTCGAACCCCGCGCCGCCCGCAGGAGCGGGTTCCCGCCCCGCCCCGCCCCGCCCGGGGTCGCCAGTGTGCCAAGGCCACCGGGAGGACCGGCCTTGCCACTCCGCGGCGCCAGGCCCCTCCCCCTTTTGAGAGTCCACGCACCATCTAATCATTACGGACAGGAAAAAAAAAAATTCATCGCGGATTCATTTCGCGATAGGTAGGAGCAGGTATTTTTCGCGAAAAAAAATTCTGAAAGCTTATTGGACTGCAACAAGCAGGGCCGCAACTAGGGGGGGGGGGGGGGCAAGCGGGGCATACACCCCGGGCGCAAAGCTGTGGGGGCGCCGAAATCGCTTGCATTGTAATTCCTTCCTACTACAACTGGTAACAGGTAAAAAAATTTTTTTTAACTTGTATGCCAGGAATGTCTAATCTGATTTACAATATAACGTTTCAACATAGCACCATTTTTCCGTGGGCGGGCCCCCGGACCCCCCCCCCCCCTGCTTTATTGGTGTGGTATGTGCAAAAAAGAGGGGGGGGGGGGGGCGGGGCGCATGAATCCATTCATGCCCCGGGTGCCAGAGACTATAGTTGCGGCCCTGGCAACAAGGTATACCCGCATCAGCTGGTTCTTCCTTGTAATTGCCGGACCGTCTGCGAGAGAAGTCTTTGCCTTATCTGATAGAGCCACTCAGGCCGCACTGACTTACTGTGATTGGTGTTGTAACAATCGACATGTACCTGAAAGAAACTCCGCCCAATAACGAAAAACGTACGATGCTACGGTGTTATGAATTTCAGCTAGTCTCGGAAGTTTTTCGCGAAATATGCATGCGTCCTACTTAAGAGGCACGACATCGCAAGGGCTGCGATGCCTGCCCTTCATGTCAGGTCGCTTGCCGTCGCGAGAGGGGCAGGAGGAAAGCAATGCGCAGGGGGAGGGGGGAGTTGTGATCGATGACGTCGCCGCCAGACCGGCAAGGTCTTCCTGCACACGACGTGAATAAGCCAAGACCGCCTCGGGGTTCGATTCTCGGTGGCGCCGCACACGTCGTGCTCGGGGAGCGATCGTTAGTTTACGCGGTAAGTTTTGTACACCACTATTTAGTTTTCAGAATATCAACCTACGTTTGGTGTAAAATGACTCGATGTTGTGGTGATTTTCCACAAGGAATGATGCCCGTTAGGCACACAGGGATAAAATAAAAGTGATTAAATGTAAACTTGCTAATAATGTTTTAAAATTAAATTACACACACCCCGTTATTTTATTATTATCACAACATTGTTATTCTACTCCATGATGACATTTTTCTAGGAAATTGTAGGTGTTGAACCATCAGAAGAATCGTTAATTCAAACGAAAACTATGTATTTCTACACCAATGTTTAGTTTTTAGAATATCAACTTACATTTAGTGTAAAATTACACAATGTAGTAGTAGTAAATTTGCACAAGTGATGTGTAAATACATACATTCAGTAATTGTTTTTTTCCGAACTACACGACAAAAATGAAAAAAAAACACTACCACCAAATGTGTAAATTTCAAAAAAAAAAAAAAAAAAATGCAGTGTATCACGAATCCGAAACTCTCGTCTCTGCCCTCCCGGAGTAAAAACAGAGTCCCGCGGATGACTGGTTCATTTCATAGGACGGTCGCGCTGACCTTCGCCCAATAAGGTAGCTTCAATCACTGCGATTCGCCAAATAACCAATACAACCGAGCCAGCGCAGCCACAGATTTTCTTACTTCAAAGGCTACATGATAAATTTTACCAAAACTTCTGACCAGTGATAATTATTGGACTGTTTACTGGTGTAATGATTAGTGTTGAGCTGAGCTATTGGCCGGGGAATCTTTTTATATTAGATTTTATTTTGCCAAAATATTGCAGTTAAAATTTTTTTACTAATTACTTTTAAATATCTTTGAGCTCTCAATGTTGTCAGCAGGCGTTGGTAGTTGTGAATAGTCTACGTTTGAATTAACCACGACTGCGATGACAAACTAACGCCTGGCGTTGAATACATACAGCGTCACATTGAAGTGAAGTTATGAAGCATTTTTACAAACAGTGACCAGGGTTTCATTTTATTCGTGTGTTTGTGTTTCTGCCTCTATTGCTTTTTGCAAGTTCTCCTATATCCGCTCTTTTTCATTAACTCTCTATTTTATTTGCAGAGAAATTGCTGTGAGACATAAAGGCTAAATAATAAACGCGTGTGAAACGATATCATGGATTAAACAGTATGGCTACCCGTTATAATTTTTTTGAAAAGTTTATGTTTGATTTTTGAGTATATATATGCGTGTATGTATATGTATGTAACTTTACGAAGGCAATAAAGCACGCGGGATGTAAATCTGTTGGCAAAAAAAAAGTGATAGCTTGTTTGAGGGTTAAAAAAATTGGATATCGGAAAATCGTCAGAACTTTATACGATAAACATTTATGGGATTAAAATATCAAACCTCATAGTTTTATTGAAGGTAAACCTTATTGAGCTAGACACGTATGGTTTATTTATATAAATATAAATAAAACAGTTTTAAACGTAGCTAATATAAATTAATAAAATTCAACCAAATATATGTAGGGGTTACAAATTTTTTTAATTTATTCCAATGTTTATTTTATTTTTAACTTAAAAATTTCATAAAGCTACCAGTTTTAATTTTTTAGATACAATTTGTGCAGATATATTATTTGTTCTCTCAATTTTACCGTTAAGAAAAATCCTTTTTGGTGCACCATTTGGTTTATACCTAAATCTGGCCGTTTTTAACTTGAAATACATGTAATAAATAAGTAATAAAATGCTTTAACAAAACTGTGAGAGTGCAGTTAATTAAATATATTATGTAAATCAAATTTACTGCTGCTGTCACGGCGATGTTAAATATCACTGTCTATGTTAAACCAGATGTTGAATCGTAGACTTTAATAGTTTTAAAAAAATAATTAAATAAATATAGAATAGGAAAATATTATTTAAAATTAGCTCGAACTAAATTCTATGTATAAAAATAAATTTATTAATAGTTTTCGATTTTACAATGCATAGCTACTGTTATTCGCTGTCATTATATAACTTACAATAAAAATAAACTTGAACTGTTGAATGTATTTATGCGATATGGCCTTGAATAAATTCCAAAGTTGTATATGGTCACGACAACCCTACCCCTCTTGTCGCTCCCCGAAAGTAATGTTTTGCGAGCGACCAAGCGTTCTGTGTCGCTGCTTCACCGACAGAAGACACGCAATGATATATAGTGCAGGCTAAAAGTCTTTCTAGCTGTCTCAGAACGAAAAATAGGAGCGTGAGGGGCAAGCAAGACGAAAGAGGAAGTATGGGAAGGGAATACGTGTCAGAGGGGCGCGGCCAAGAAGTTTGGAAAATCTCCTTAGACGCTCAAAACATGATGACTATTTAGTGCTCAAGGCCCTATCACACTGTAAAATTTTTGTCTCTAACTATATTTTTTGACAATAGGATTGGAGAGGTGATTTTGGACAAATATAGTTTTCCAATTTTCTCCATCAAATAAGGTTGGACAGTTGACTTTAAATATGTTTTAAATCATGCCACACTTTTAAAGTTTATTTTTGGACTCGAAATTTTCAATTTAAATCTCAATTTGAAATGCAAAAAGAAAAAATGCATCGCAGTGCTGGATGGATTTTATAATCTTGTAATGAAGTTTGTGCATTTTTTTAAACTTTTAAAACATTGGTTGATTTAATTCACTTTAATACTAGTTGCATTATAACATTCATTTCTAGTGATTTCTACAAGTAAAAGATGTATAATTTACCCAATGTTAACGGTATAAGTTAGATTACAAAAATTTACATGTCTGTCCACAAATTAGTCAAACTTACGCAAGTCCACAATTCACTGACTCCAATGGGGCTCGGCTCGATAGTGGTCTTACCGGTCATTGGTCTGAACAAACTGCGTTGTACTGCTCTCTCGTCCGCCGCACACACAACACCGTGCCAGATGCTCCGGTGCCCGATCATCCAATCTTCGCACAAGAAGCCCTTCGCTTCTCGCCTGCTATCGCTCGCCAAGTCACCTACCCTCTCTTCGTTCCACTACCCTCGCATGTCACCCTCCTCGTTGAGGCCACTTGCGCGGCCTCAGTCTCCCTGGACTTAATTATTTTTATATTGTATAAAGTTTATTCCAAGTTGATTTATTTTTCTTATTACACTGTTTCAGTATTATGTGTATATTAATTTTTAAATACTTTTTATAAGTGCTTCTAGCTTTTCTTTAATAAACTTGGCCGCCATCACATAGTGCGGTAGTGTGCAAACTCTAATTTAAAAATATTTTTTATTGGTATCAAAATTTTTACGAGTGCACTTATATTATTTATTTTATTTAGTGGTGTATTGTATTATTTATTCATTGTAATATTCTATTATACTTTATTTATTTTACGTTAATTATTCTTACTGTGTAGCGGTACTTACGAGAATTAACGAGAACTATCTAGCGGAGTGAGGGGTGGTAGAGAGGAGGGGGCGTGACGTCAGGTGACGTGACGAGTGCGATTCGGCTCCCAGCTGTTTGCGGGGGACTGTGTGTTTGACAGCCGGCCGCGACGGGGCTTTTTTTGCGGAACTGCTGGTGAAGTATGCAGTGTTAGCCCGTGCGAACTCGGATCCCAGCCATGGGGGACTTGCCTTTTAGTTCGTTACGTGAACGAGAGTTAACAGCAATAATAGTCTGTAATCATCGAAAATTGCTTAGGTTTGCTGCACTCAATGTTATTTAAATGGGTTTTAAGGAAAGTGGAATTTGGCACAGCTCGGCGATTTGGACGGTTATTGTTTGTTATCACTACTTCAATTCCAGTGGCGGTAATGCCATGGCTAGTTTCGCAAAGCATAAAATGCGGTGTTACACTAGCGCGCGACGGTGTGGGGCAAGTGGACAAGCCACAGAAGCATCGCGCTGCTAGCGGCGCAATAGTGAGTGGGGTTTATCCCCCACCACGAGAGTCTACTACATCGAAGGTATGCTTCAGCACCAAGTAAGTGACACGTACTTTATTTTCCCCGCTGGTACGAAGCCTGGTTTACAGAAGATGTGTTTTTGAAAACATAGTGCGGCGACTGGATTTAGCGTTGGAATATAAGGCCTGAAGAACGTCATAATTTTTATCCCCCCCCCCCCCCAGGGGCGCAACAACTAAATTTCCAAAGGGGGGCCAATATACCTTTTTATAAAGAATCATCGATCCCCCCCTATTGAAGCGGGGGGTCCGATGGTCCTCCCCCGGGAAATTTTGTATTTCAAGGTTGAAAATGGTGCTATTTAAGCAGTTTTACTATCTAAAAATTGATTACACAGCACTTTCTTTGCCCCCGTTTGCCCCCACTACAAGGTTTCAGAGGGGGGGGGGGGGAAATACCCTTGCCCCCCCTGTTGTTGCGCCCCTGCCCCCCCTCCTCCGTAAGAGACTTATGGGACTTTGATTTATAATTTGTTTTACTGTAATTTTTGTCTGTAATTAGTCTGTCAATATAGCAATTTAAAATGCCACCTAGAGTTTACCTTATAAGGCCTATTCCTTTTTGTTGGTATGAGTATACAATTTAATTTTCAATTATTGTGCCTATCACTGTAGAGATTCCGGGATTGTCGGTAAATTTAGTTAAGTATGCTAGTACAGCTATTTGCGCACTTGCCATTAGTTAAGTCAGTCTATGCGTGTCTCTTAATCTTAAATCCATTAGGAACTCAGGATGTTGTTAGTGACGCGTACACGGGACTGGCGTGGTGGGTGCGGACGTGAACAACTACCCCGGCATAAGGGGAGTTGGCCACATCGTTTATACAAAGTCTACTGTGAATCAGTAGAATCTGACTGTAAACCTGTTCAAAAACTGCCCCGTTTTTTAATAGTTTGGAGCAGTTTTAAGAAGTTATCCAGTGAAATTACACCGATCTTCATTAGTTTAAAAGTTTCCGTGTTCAGAGCGTGCCTTCAGAACTGCTCATAATATTAGAGACTGGAAAAATTCTCGAAAGTTATGGAGGGTTATTAAGCAGGGGTGCCCACAAGGGGGGGGGGGGGGTAACGACGCAGACTGCGTCATTACAATTTCAGGGGGGGGGGGGAGGTGGTTAAAAGACGAGAAAAATGTATATATTATTTACATAATTATAGCTTCTAATGTGAAAATTCGTTTCTGGTGCTTTGATAATTGAAAGTTATCTTGTAAATCATCAAATTGGCAACCCCGCACTTTCCTCAACAAAAGCAGTTTGGCATCTGTCGGTTCAGGATGGAAATATTACCTGATTTGACCAAAATTATTATTAGAAAATCAGTTTTAATTAATGCAAAATGTGATAAAATATAATACTAAAAAAGTATAATATTATAAAATAATTGAGTAAAACATTGAGAAAATGGCATAAAAAATTTCGGGGGGGGGGGGGGGGGCATCATTAGGTTAGGGGGGGGGGGGGTGAGTCATAGTGTTTGTTGGGGGGGGCACCTCTGTATTAAGGGTCTTTAATTGGTCCACAGTTATCCAGATTAAATGTGAACCAATAGCAGAAGCAGCACAAAGGTATAATTACTTGAAATTTAGCGTATCACGACGAAATGAATCCGCGAATTTTTCCGGTCCCAACCTCTCGCGACTCTCGTGTCAGTGAAGGACGTGTTCGTCGACGCGCGTTTGTGCCGCGCTCTGCCAGTCCGCTCTTTTCGCCTTTATTTGCAAGTTACGTAACATCTGAATGGCAAACAGCTGGGATCAGCTGCCCGCTCGGTTCAGCCAGCTGGGCAAATGGTGCGCCGTCTATTCCCGTCCACGTGGCGCGAGAACCGTGAGAAGTTCCAAACACAACTCTTTTCGGTGTCGTCATTTGTTTTTGTGTTCACATCCTCAAATTAAGCAAATATGCTTGTGACGTGCGTTATTTCTCATGCGCACACAGGATTTCGCTACTCACAGGACTATAAATATTTCGTGCATAATATTATTACCTACGAAACGTGTAACTTGCATTTGATTATTAATTTGGAGGTCAATTAGAGTTTATTAAATAAAAAAGAACAAAATATATGTTAACTGTTAGTCAGTATTTGAAAAAAAAATTAAGAAATAAACAGAAACTTAGTACATAGTATAGAATAAATAAATTAATAGTGACATGTATTTTTCGCTAAAATAAAAAAATGTATATTCATTCACTAGACAACAAAAAGGAATTCCCGCATAAGTGGTTGTTCCCTTGTAATTGGCAGCAGTCTGCAAGAGAAGTCATTGTCATTGGACGGGCAGTGGCGTACCAACGAGGTCGGGCAGTGGCGTACCCACGAGGTCTCTCCTTGTTTATTACTGGTCCAGGGCGCGTTCAGGCCACTGTGGTCCAGTCATTGCGGAGCAGATGTATATGTGTTTCAAGTCTACTGTGCTGCCAATCAAACAGCCTAGTTTCCCCAATGCCTGTAGGCAGCACGAAACAACCTGTAACCGGCGGCTGCACTTCAAGCTCCTCTGTCGAGTGGTTCAGGCCACTCGCCTCCCGCCAAGGCGATCGGGATTCGATTCCCGACGGGGTAAAACCGGCAACTTTTCTCTTTCTTCGCAAGCGGTAAATGTGACGGACGTTGCTGTGATACGCAGAGATTTCTCTCGGTTCCCACCACCAATGTTCCATTCTCGTCAGTGGCAGTTACAAGAATTTTTCTTCCGGGTATTTAAAAAAAAAATAAAAATTAAATAATTGAACACGCGTATTAAAAAAAACTTAATTAACTATTAAATTACATATATGCGTACAGAAATAGCCGTTGGCGACGCGGCTTCTCACACAGTTGAAATGGCAGGTATTTTAACAGCTTAACTTTCATCGCCCGATATATCACTCTGCCTCCTGCGTCCGCTACTGATTCTCGTCTGATCACCTCTCAGTATCCTCTCATTAGTTCATCGTTTCGTTCGTTGATAATTCGGCAAGAAGGCAGTTTCGGTCACCGTCCGAGATCAAACGTCCCACATGACTTGTAACGTACAACAACAGGTGTCAGTAGTAGTCCTTTTGACGTCTGATTCAATTTGCAGTTACGGACGTCTTATCTGGTTTTTGCGTGTAAAATATGAAAGAAAAACTAAATTTAAAAAAAAAATTAATTTGCGGATTGTTAATTTTGCTAGTTACGGTTTTTTTTTCGATTTAGTTATTATTTTACAAAACTGCGTTAGTTACTCGGGATATACATTTCTGTTTAACTACATTCTGCTGAGAAGCTTTACGGGAGGATTCCTTGAATATAAATTGAACTTAGATGCACACACGAGTCCATATTTTCTCACTGGAGTGCTAAACACGTAGACGTCAGTGTGACATCACCGCTAAAAGTTATTGAACAACGGTTTCATTGAGAGCGGGACGAAAAACCGAGAGGTGCACAACTCCCGTGTTTTCTTTCAGCGGCGTAGGTTTACACTGAACGAAGAACCTAAAAGTAGGGGCAAGCATTTTTCACGAAAAAATCTGAACGCCAATCAGACTGCATAGCGCACCAGCGGTTTCTTCCTTTTAATTGGCGGCCGTGTGTGAAAGAAGTCATTTCCTCTATTTGACCGGGCCACTGAGGGTTAGTTTGCTTCCGCAATGAATAGCGTTTCTGTTTCAAACTCAGTATTCATCAATAATTAGTGCTCAGTCTGATTTGTATCTTATAAAACTAAATTTGTGTTAAAATAAATAAAACGTTATAGTCTATCATATATCTGGCATCAAATTAAAGAGAAGTTAGAGCCCACACATAAAATATAGCAATCTTCGGTAATCGTTCTGCGTCACGAATTAATGCTCAATTTATGTTTCTCTCAATCCAAAACACAAAATTATTGCTATGCAAACAAAATATTTATAGCATATTATATATTTGTGGCTATCTTAACTTCAAGTTAGCACACACACAAACATTAGTAATTTTAACTCAAAATTTGTCAGTAATTTATTAGTACTCAATTGGTAATAGTTCTTCCCGTAAGAAACAGAATTTGTGCTACGTAAATTAAAAAAAGTTAAGCATAATTTACGTTGCAAAAAAAGTTTATTAACTTGGCGTCCACACATTGAAGAAATCAATTTTCCGAAATCGTTTCTACTTCATCAATTAATGCTCAATTAGTGCCTCTCACTGATGAAATCTCAAAAATTGTGCTACGTAAATGAAATTAAGCTCAGCTCTTCGATAGCCTTTCCGCCTATACATTTTTTTCTACCTCTTCTTGTCAGCACCGTCCACCAGATGTTACGATGACCTGATCCGGACCTCCTTTTATCAGCCTCACACGCGAGATAAGGGCTTCTCCCAGCCACTGGATGAGCTGGCGCCGTCGTGATGTTTATTTGTCTCCACCGCGTGGGGGAAATAGAACAGCTTCCCCAAGGGCCGTGCAATTGAAAGGTGTAGCGTTTCACGCGTAGCGAGTTCACGGCTCTATAGTCTGGCTCACTCTTATATTGCCATATAGAGCAAATTGCACCCAGCTTGTTAACATTATTTTAGTAAATTTTAAATTTCACAAATTTTTGAAATTTTTAAAGTCCATAAAATAGCGCCTTTTGATAGTTTTTACAGTTGTATAGGTAGTTACTTTATGAAAGAAAAAAATATCAATTGTACATATACACCAATTATTATTTTCCAAGAGGAACTATTTGTAACAATCGGTCACTATTGATAAGAAGGCTTTCCATTAATTAATTTTTGTAATCGATCAGAGCCAAAATTTTTAAATATAGAAACATATTTTAAAAGGGTGACAAAAATGGTTGAAACCAAGATAGCGTCATTCTGATAAATGTTATTACAATATATAATATAATACTATTAGATGATGCTCTTAATGAAGTACAACAAGTTACTGTAGTTACAAAAATCACTTTCCAAGTTTTACTCATAAAAATAATTTTTTTATTTAACACATTAAAAAATATTTTTCTTTTAAATCATAACGTTGTGTCTAAATTATTTTGCTCTTTGCATACATCTAGTAAGAGAGCACACTGATACAAGGACAGCGCTAATAGCAGATATTGTGCATTGGAAATAATATGCACCCTTAAATCCAAGGATGAGACGCGCTATAGCTGGCGGCGTGTTTGTATGTGAGCGAAACGCTGAGCCGCTAGGAGCAACCTGACCTCAGATGCGGCATCACATAGATAACTGCGAATTTATGTACTTATTTGGAGACCATTATACACTTGGCTGGAAATTTGATTGGTTCGTGAACAGATTTAACAAGCCCCAAAGGATAATAAAACAATAAATAATCACCTCAATATGTGGCAGCACCCAATGAAAAAAAAAAAAAAAAAATGGCTTCTTTCAAAGTGTGTGCAGTTCATCCTCATACCAGAAAATTACGTGATTTTCGCAGGTCTGAACATATTACCGGCACTAGGGGTGGCCAATAGTAAACAAACCAACAACTTTTGCGGTCTGATTTCTGTCGTGTATGAAGTTTTTCTATCATTCACCCAGATGTCATTCAACTTCATTATGTGTTAGAACATTCCAACTCTGAGAATTATGTCAATAAAAACGTTGATATAATCAATTATCAATTAATGCAAAATAATATCTTATTAGTTTGAGCCCGTGATTTTCGAATGCATTATTAATTACTAAACATTTTACCTTTTAATTAAACAAATAGGCTACTTAAACAAAAATGAATGGTGAAAAATATTTTGTATGGTGTTACGATATAATTTAATTCGAAAACTGATCATGCTTTAATTAGGCACAGACTAAACAATGGCCTGGTAAAAAAAAATTAAAACTAACCAATCACGTTCAGAACATTTGAGATGAAAACGCGACAGAATTTCCGACGGGAAAATATTGTGTTTACTAAATAAATTTGCGAAATATTTGACATGTCTTAACGCACAGTAATTTTCCGAGCGAATGTTCAATCGGAATTAAATATTAATATATACGTCTCTTTAAAAAATACTCTAATGGTTGTCAGTATTCGGTTCTCGTGTAACGGGTGTAATCATTTATTATTGTGCGCCGCGCGGGTGGAAACCATACTGTCATAAAATCACGATATTTTCCGTAGCATCACTTCCTTTGTTCCTTTTGCGATTCCATAATTACACTCCCTCGTCACGCGATTTTAAAAAGCCCTTTCTCCGTCTACCGAGACGTTGACATGAGCCGGATGCTCGGGAGGAAAGGCTGAAAGCGACAAGGTCACACTCGTGCAGTTGTCTGCTTTGTGTAGCAATCACTTGTAGAGTGACATCGAGTGTACGCGAAGCCTGAGAATCACAGAACCCCGATCAGTCCCCGAACATTCCCGAAGTTCGCCGCTAGCTCATGCAAACATAGCAGCCGGAATAAAAAAAAAATTGTGAGCGTGTCTTTCATCACTCGCCAGAGATGTGTAAAAATCTAACTTCATATGTTCTCATGTTGCAAATACGCATATAATACGAAACTCGGACACGAAATTTAACATACAATTCTTTAAAATAATGCCGAACGTGATAAATGTACGCAAATTGTGTTTTAAACTACATTTCTGGACACGAATCACACGTAGTTGCTGCACCGCCGCTAGAATTCGTGGCTGGAGCAGAGCGAAAGGTTAAACTATATAATGAAACGGCTCCGATAAAAGCGAAAAAGACTTGGCAAAAATACTAAACCCCGGCTTAGAACCTGATTTTCGACAATGAATTTTATTGAATATACCCATCTTGTTAAAATTCTTTTAACAGTTAAAACTTACAAGTTTCCCTTTGTTTTTGTGAACTTAGGTTCGCATCATCCGGCACAGATGGCAGCACCATGGTAACACATTTCCGTTCCACGAGACTTCCGTTCCATTCACGACATAACTCCTGCCAATAGCCGTATACCGAGAGCTAAGATGTTACACATCAAAAACATTTTTTTGTAAGAATTAATTCAATTCGCAATTACAGAAAATCTTAAATACCACATATTAGAACCAATTGACCAATTATGTTAATAACTATCACCTAACCATGCGAAACCTACCCTCCCTGGAAACAAAAATTAAGACTGAATGTTTGCGATAAATTTTAAACTCAAACAAAAATTTTACAATATGTTTTGTAACTGACTTAACATTACCAACATTTCATTATTTTTTCGATTACCTGAATGAAGCACTTCAACCCACATAAAAATATTTAAAAAAACATTTGTACGAGGATATTTTACCATAATGTTAATGATTATTTATGTAGGTTAGTTGACATACACCAAATTTCATTTAATTTGCGATCACCTAGAAGTGCGAAAACTTATCTAAACTTAGAGTAAATTACTGTTTTGTTTATATTATTGAACGTATACTTATTTAGGTGCGTTAAAAAAAGATGAGTGAATTTATACTATGCGCGCGCAGCATAGGCCTACAGCGAAATGTTCACAGTATGAAAAAAAAAACGCTACATACAAATAAAAATTATATATTTGCTTAAAAATCTTATACTTCAGTGATTGATATTGCATATTCGCCATATAATCAAAAACATTTATTTATTGTAAATATTAGTGATATAAATTGTTATTTTACACTCTTTCAAGTGTATATTCAAGTGTTTTTTTAATGTTCCCACATGTATAAAGGTGTCAGGTTGCTTGTAAGCTTTCATTGTTGCTGGGAGGAGTGTTTGTAACGTTATGTTCCCGTATGTATAATATATTTGCATTATTAATTATTACATGATTATTTAATAAAAATTAATATTTATAAATTCGAATAAACATTCTTCATATTTATTAAAAATAATATCTATTGTTTTAATTAATTAAATAAATAATTTTATACATGTATTTATATTAATATTAAATACTCAGTATTTGTTTAATTTTCTTTTTAATTGATTAAATTTATACTTTTCCAACAGTATTTATGATAACACTACAGTCCTTTTATTATTTAATTTCTACTAATTATTTTAATGCAAAATTAAAGTTAGTTTTTTGTATAACGTCAACTAAGTACAACTTATAACGCGCGTACGTAAGTTCACGTACTCATTTTTATTAATTTTTATTTATTTATCGAACAGACCCAACCTAACCTACATTTTTTCCTTTTTTACTTTTACAGAATGGAAAAGAATATATATATATATATATGTGTGTGTGTGTATATATATATATATATATATATATATATATATATATATATGTTGAAGTCTTCTTTTCACAGACGAGAGAGCCAAACGTCCGATCGTGCATCTTCGGTTGTTTTTTTTTTTGTTAATTGTAAATAAATATGGCGGTGTTGATAAAAGGATACTAATGGTCAGTTAGGTTAGGCTAGCTACCTTATAAATACTTTAAAACATTGTGGACGGTTGATTTGGTTAGGATAGCTACATTAGATATACTGTGAAATCATGTAAACTTCGGGTGTGGCTCTCTCGTCTGTGAAATGAAGGCTTCCCGTGTCTGTGTGTGCGCGTGTGAATTGGAAGGTGCGAGAGGACGGATTGTCCGGGCGTCTGCCTCGGGGTCAGTGAAGACCCCAGGTTCCCCCAGGGGCCGGGCGGATGGAGGCTGATGTCTCTCGCGAGCCGCCCCGCTCCACGAGCCGGCAGCCGCGCGCGGAAATGTCCGGCTCTCCTGCGCCCGTCACTCGGGCCGCTATCTTATCGCGGCGACGCGACGCGCAGATAATGAGGTAATACGATACACGTCCTCTCGGCGGTTCCCGAGACCCCGGGCGTGCGAGCAAAATTATCTCACAAGTGTTCATTAAGCCCTCGAAACCCCCGTAAAACTAACTTGTCAGGCACCGCGACTCAACTGGGCAAAAACATTTTTAAACAACGAATAATTTTTTTTGTCAGGCTCTTTTTTAAAAAAAAAACCTATTAAAACTTATCCTACGTCTGGCCGCGAAAAATTGTCACAACGCGAAATGCAATGGTTATTATAATGACATCACACAATATGGCAGGCCTAGAAATAGAGACCAGGAAAAGATTCGCTGATTCATCTCGCGATAGGCTAACGTCCGAACAATTAATACATTCGTACCGCTTTTGCGATTGGCCCACATTTTTATCTGAGGGGTCTGTGAGCCAATGGGGAACCCTAAACCAAGAAATGGCCTAGTTGAGACGTCTCACTCACGAGTCAGCAGCCAATGAACATGTGTCATTTTCGCCGAGTATGTAAAGGACTATGGAGTCTATACTGGAGGTCAATGAACCCGCGAATTTTTTCCTGTCCCTACCTATAAATCAGGCACGCAAGAACGCACACGCTCTCTCTCTCTCTTTCTCTCTCTCTCTCTCTCTCACACACACACACACACACACATATATGGGACTTAAAGAAAAATTTCTCAAAAACACTTTAGTCATTCAAAATTACCCTAGTCTATGGACGCAGAATATTTTTTTTTTTTTTTTTTTTTTTTACTGAAGGTTCTTTAAAGTTTCAGGCTTACAAAGTAAGTGCTGCAAACGACGTAACCTACAGATAAGGGTAGCCTGCTCGGCGCCTAGTATCGTATCGTTTCCCCAGCGGGTTAGCGCGATTAGATAATTCACGCTAACTGCTGCTTTTTTTTTTGTAGAGGGGAGAAGGGAGGGGGGGCAACGCCCCTCCGTCGTGCTTGTTCTTGCTTCTTATCGTCTCCATAAGTTACGGTCAGGGGAAACAGGTAAATCCTGAAAAAGTCATCGAAATATCAGCACATATAAAGTATTCACTGTGTAATGTCTATGATATCTGGTAATAGTGAGTAGGAAATAGCCACTGTTTTTTTTTTAAGCAAAAGAAAACTGCAAAGTAATAATGTTATCCTAGTAGTATAAAACTAACTGCTCCAAATGAAATATGAAGAAAATTATATGAAGTGTGAATTTAGTTAATTATCGCGACTACTTTAACTAAACACTCGTATCAAACCATTCAAAATTAAAATCATAGCAAAAAAAATTGAAAATTTAAATCTTAAATTAGAATGTTTTCGCATGTTTGTGGAATGTATTTTTCTGGAGAGTTTTTGACTGGCTGAAGTTATTAATTTATTTTCTAATTTAATTTAGGTGTGAAAGGTGCTGTATTGCATTCTGAAATCATACATTACACGTTTGACTTCATTTATACTTCATGAAATGCTAATTGCGTAGATGATGTCTAACACAGTTTATGTTTAAACTGTATACAGCACTACCGCTCAACATTGTATTTTCCCTTATTATTCTCTATGATGTAGGTTTAGTTCCTCTAGCTGAACACGTTGATAAACCAGAACAAAATTGATTCACGTGATCGTGTTATTATATGAAACGTGTATTGTCCTGTAGGCCTTATTTAATACTGTATTTGAGTATAACGTTAATTTTTCCATTGGATTTTATAGTTTTATAGCCGCATTTCGGGGTGAATACTTTTTTTATACTTCGGTACACGGCATTTGGTAGGCGTAATTTCATGAATGGAACGGAAGTCGATTGGAACGGAAATGTGTAAACACCATGCTGCCATCTGTCGAAGTCTCAGAAATCGCAAAAAGATGGCGGACCCGCGTGATTAATCAATATTTAATAACTTTAAGCGTATAGGTGTGACAGACTAAACTTTATAAAGTAGAACTATCATTTAATACTTCATGTTATAATTTATATTAATGAAATGAAATGACAACTTAAAACAATTCTTTACAATTTTGACAATCCTTAGTTAACATTGAAATTTAGAGATGGTGCAGCATTCATCATAGGATAGAGACACAAGAAATTGTTAGGCTACATATATATTCGACGCCATGTTGAATAAAATAATTTCATGATGATAGTTTTACTGTTAAATATTATATGCTGAATCAACTCAATAAGGTTAAGGTTTGTTTGTAGGAAGTATTTACAGGCTGATTTCTGACTTTCAAGCAAAAACATAATATGTACATATAATTAGGTCTATTACATTTTTTTTAATGTTTCAAGTTATTTTTGTTTTAAGGTATGTATTTGACTGCAAATTTTAGTTTGAAAAATACTTAATAGAGAGCGCCACTTTCGTAATACTTTAGAGAACAAACAAAATGTTTAATATCTTTGACGCCATATTATTTCAACACAATTTTCCTGACTAATAAATTATATGTATTTTCAAGTTGCTGTTATATATTTTTTAGGACTATTCAAGTTTACAATATCTATTTCAGAATACTTTCACTACCATAAAGTTTACTTTGACACACCAATACGCTTAGTACATCCCCGATGTTCGCGAAAGTTAATATATACGGGTGCATGTTGCCACACGTGGATCCGTCATCTTGGCGACTTCGGCTCGTGGATATAGCAGTATCTGCATGCATGCCAATTTGACTTTCAACCTATTGAATGTCCGTTGTGTAGAGCGCGCTTACTTCATTGCATTTCCACCCTCAACACGTCTAAAGAAATATAACCTTAAAAACGCACGCGATGATAATTCCTGTCTAGAAGGAAATGCCACAGGTTCAGTATTGAGGCATTTGCTTGCGTTCACTACTCCTGTTGTCCTGTTATTCGGCTAGCCCTGAGAAATTAATATTACTATCTCATTAAACAGGATTATATTTAGGTCTTGAAAAGGGGTTGTAATTATCATCGTTTTCCCCTTAAAATGAATACTGTTCGTTTATCTATCACGCTCGACATTATTTTAAAGAAATCTACGTTCAATTTCGTGTCCGAGTTTCGTATTGTAAGTTTATTTGCAGCATGAGAACACGATAATAATTACCGGGATACGAATACAGATCCTCTAGAATGCGAGTCCTCCCATCCGTTCCGGATCCTCGAATGAATCGTTTGCTCAAAAAAAAAAAAGTCGTATGAGAGGGAAAAAAAAAGAGCTAGTCTTTCAGTAACTCGCCAGTTATGTGTAACATCTTGTAAGGGGTCGGGACACCAAAATGCACGTGTTTTTTTCGACACAACTGAGAGAAGAACACAAAGTGCAGCTCTGTGAGATACTTTGGGTTCCACGACCGTGCGAAACAGGCTCGAGGGAAAGCTTGCGAATGGTTTTAAGAAGTGTTTGCTGAGAGGGGAGGGAGCGCCTAACTTGTCCCACCCCTGGGCCACTCCCATCTTCCGGTGGTTCGTCGTGTCACGTGTAGACCGCCGCCGAGTCCACAGTTCATTTCACACCTCGCTGAGGCGGCGCTGTGTGGCGTCGGTCCACGTCCACCCACGTGCTAGCAGCTAGCGCATTGCCACGGTACCCTGGCACGAGATTAAAATACATCCATCAATAAAGGATTCTAGTAGTTCGATTGGAACTCAACACTAACACATATTTTAATAAATGGCTGGTTATAATGTGCAATGAAAATTGAAGTTTCTTTTCTGTGAAAGTGTAAAATAATGAACTATATTTTATAAATTAACTCACGTATAGTTATCATCGCCCAAAATAAAGTTTTTTTTAAAGGAAATAATAAAATATATATATAAATAGTCTACTTTAAAGCACCGAGCAGAATATTTTATATAAATTCTGATGCATTTCTGTAGCATTGCAGAAACGTTTAAATGTTTATTGTATTCATTTGAATTGGCCAAGTTAAGGCTTCTGTTACACTTTGCCACATAAATATTTACAAAGGAGATACATTCAAGGTCAGCTTAACAAATACTATAACCGTGAAAGAAGAAACATACTTACAAATACAATAAAATACAAACTAAATTAACAACTCACTAGCAAATATAAAAATAACAACAATTAGCTCACGAGATAAGCATGATTTACCTAACGTATTAAGTAGAGACAAGATTTTATGGTTTTATTTTAAGGCTTATTTTGTTTATTAAATAAGATATTTCGGTGTTATTGTTTTAATTTTATGTTAATTCTGTTTATCTCATTATTCAACAAATATGACACTTAAATATTTTGCAAAAAAGTGTCATTTTGACTGATATACGATTCACTTTTACAGTATAATAATTGGTAATAAACATGCCTAACTACTCGTAACAATAAAAATAAACCGCAAGTATTTATAAGTTAGAAAAATGTTCCAATGTTGTAATGTAAAATTGAGTTACTAATAAATGTTGCAAGAAAAATTTTTTCCAACCTGTTTATTATATAGCCTACATTTCTTTACAAACTTCATGCTGAATAAACTACATTTATTTAATCTAATGTATTAAAAGATAATGCTTTTTTGATTTGTGTTAAATTCTGATTAAAAATTCTGATTTATTTAATGAATTAGGCAGCCTTTCGGTGTTTTATGAAGTATGAACTTGTATTACGGTGTTACATGTTGTATTGTCATGTTTTCCGGTGTTATTTAGTTTCATCGCAGTTCACCTAATAATCTTGTCCCTTGGAATATGACATTAAAAATTGAATTTAAAAAGGTTGTTTGAAAATCTATTTAATGCTGGTTTTTTTTAACGGTATTAAAATGTTTTGTAACAGAACATCTTGTAAAAACTAACAAAGATCTAAGAAAATTCTAAAAATGCAAATACATTTTCTTATAACAATTATTCATACACATTCACACGCATTCAGTGCAATGCAGTCACATATTGCTGATACCGATACCACAGCCAAACCTGAGCAGCGGAGTAGTACCTGGGCCATGCTACACTCTGGAAGAGCCGCGGGAACTTGAGTAGTCGCCCAACTCCGTAGCGCTGTTCGGATGCTCGCCGGCTTATACGGTGCCGGAACGGAAATGCGTTGTTAGGGCTGTCGCGAGGAGACAGTGTTATTAAGCTGTCGTGAGACATGAGGCATCGTTTGCGCAGTGTCGCTTCGCGTCTTGTCCGATTCTTTGTGTGGCCAGCTTTACACGTCGTGACGGTAAGGTTTGATTTCGGTGACAGTTGTTGAGCTGCGCCAGAGCGATTATTGTCCTCATGTTTCGAGTCCTTGGTCAAGGAATGGGCGTAAAGTGGAGCTGTGTGAGATTAACACCATGCAAACTACAAAAAGGCCCAAATAAATAACAAGCTACAAAAAATGGTTGGTTAATAAAAGTGGTTAGATCACTCTCTCTCTCTCTCTCTCTCTCTCTCTCTCTCTCTCTCTCTCTCTATCTCTCTCTCAACAATGCGATTCGGGTTCGATTTCCAGTGTTTTAGAACCAGATTTTTATTTTTCGTAATTGAAAAACGTGATGGACGTTTTCGTCGTGAGCAGGTTGATTTACTCAGGGTACTCCAATTTCCCTTGCCAATTCATTTGGTCATTGCTCCACCTCACATTCTCGCCTCTCATCCGTCTCTTACGAACGCGATGTCGACAAGACTTTGAAATTTAATCAATTTTTATTCTGTTGTTCACACACGAGTCAGTTCACGGAACATTGTGTGCTGTGTGTGTGATGTTAGGCACGAAACGAAACGACGTCGACATCTTGTCTGATAGTAGTTTACTTCCGTGTATTGAAATAAAAACAATGCACGCAGTATCAGACGCGGCGCGACGCCACAAATCCGTCGCGATGAGACACGAGGCGACGACATCGAGTGACTGCTCCAACTTCGTCGCGAGCTGACTGTGGTGGCTGCAGTGTTCTGCGCATGCGCGTGTATAAAAAATTTCTGAACAAAAGCCTTCCATATTTTGAATTTTCTTATTTACTCAATGGTAGTGTGTTTATAGCTGACAAGTTAGACACTGTTTTTCATCATTACTTTAATTTGGGTAAATATTCACTTGTAAAGTGTTTAGATTGTTTTTTTCCTCATTATAGAGCTAAATAATATCGATTAGCATATGTTTAGAACAGGAAAGACTTGTATTACACTATCCATCTTTGAAGGAGTATACACGACAACCATTTAATTCCAAGAATATTCCGATCACAAAGTTGTACGAGCGGGAGGCAGCCATGGACCACCAGGGGTGCAGATGCGAATAAGATATGTAAGCGGACCTCGCGTCCAAGTGCCCCCAGCCCCCCTCCATGGTAGACTTTTTTTCTGTACTCTGACCAACTTTTCATCCATACCATCCCTATCTGTATCCTGTAATTTTCCTACGGCATTAAATGCATGTTTGTGCCCAGAGGTTTTCCAGGTTAACTTTATGTTTGTCTAGATTTTTAAGATAGGGCCATGGCTGGCCAATCCCCACACAAACCACACGATGCACGCGACCAATCTCCCTGCACGACTAGGCGCATAGGCTTCGGCCTGAGACGCACCTAGGTCCTTTCCTAACCCGGAACCCCTCCTTCAGATTCACGTAGTTTTAGTTAGGTTAGGGGGGGGGGGGGAAATGAGTGTGTGCTAGGATTCGCTGTGAGCACACGCACTCCGTGGCTGCAAGCCGTTGTACTCATTCCACGGAGTTTATACGGAGCTATGGCAGAATCTCATTGGTGGTTGTCCACAGGGGCGCAACAACTAAATTTCAAAAAGGGGGGGGGGGGGGGCAATATACCTTTTTATAAAGAATCACCGATCCCCCCTATTGAAGCGGGTAGGTCCTGGGGTCCTCCCCCGGGAAAATTTGTATTTCAAGGTGGAAAATGGTTTTATTATCTAAAAATTGATTACACAGCACTTTCTTTGCCGCCGTTTGCCCCCCACTTCAAGGTTTCAGAAAGGGGGGGGGGGGCAAATAACCTTGCCTCCCCCCCCCCCCCCCCCTGTTGTTGCGCCCCTGGTTGTCCAGTATGGCACTCTCGCGCACCTCCTCCTCGGCAACAAGAGGTCGTGGGAGCGCACACACGTTGAGCCGGAGGGGGAGGAGGGAGGTTGTTCCCTCGCCGGCAGCTGCCTGCCTCGAAGGTCGCGGCGCCGCGCTCCGCCTCGTAAAACCGTCTGGCGAGTGTGTTCGTTCCCCCCCGCGCGCAAGCCCTCGTCCGCTCCAGCACGTCTGGGGCGGTCTCACTGCTTCCAGCACGAGCGTCGTCCCTTACCACGTCGCTTGTACGTGTAATCACAATAATAACTATTTTATTTCTTTTTGTACATACTCGTATTGTAAGCTGTGTGCGTGAGTGCTTCCAGTCTCTTTATGCTACCTGCAGATTATCCGTGTAATAAGAAATGAAAATGAATATTGCAAAATTTACAATTTAAAATGTTGAAAGAATGTCACGAGAATTTTGTTTTTACTACGGAGCCAATATATAACCTCAAATACTATAAAACGTTTTTAATATGCGAAATATTTGATATTCGAGTAAAAGTTTTATAAGAAGAAAACTTCCAAAAAATAAAATTTTTAAATTCAGGCACTAGCGCCTAGATAGTTGTTAAGGACTACATTATTTAACTCTACAGTAACTATCAAATCAAATGCATGAGTTTGCCACAAGAATGTTTGTTTAGCACCTCGCGAAACATTTGCGATAAAATAAATTGTTTCTATATCGTTATGATGCATGTATACTACTTATTTTATTTTAAGAAATAAAAACATACAGTTTAAGTGTTTATTTCAACTTAAGTTTGTGTGTTTAAGTCATTTATTTTTTTAATCTGTGACTCTTGAGATCTAAGGCACTGTTTTAGGAATCTAATTCTAGATTCGCATTTGCGAAAAAGTGGTTTTTTCATATAACTTATTATTAGTTTTGAAATTATTAAAATTTTGATAATTTAAGGTTTTTGTAAACCATTTTGACGAATCCATACTCCGATTCAAGCCTGTCTGATTTTAAACGCCTTCATATTGTACTCTGACGTTGGCCGGAAGGTGTTTTTTTTTTCGTGACACTTAAAATTAACTCAGTTTTAAAATTCCACATATATTAATGATCCACTCTGATAGGAGTATGGATTTAAAATTACATACAAAGAATTTTGTAAACTTATATTGCAGAAAGCCTTTAACTGGGCCCATTTTTAATTCACTTTAACTGGCTTAGTATTTCCCGAGTGTAGGGACTCAGAGCAATAACCCGGAGTGCTGATATCAGCAGCAAGTTTGTGAGGCACATCAAATTTAGTAAGGCGTTATCTTCAGCTTTGGAGGATGTCGTAGCTAGTTGTGGTCATTTTGAGCTTAAAAAAAAATAATTCTACGCTAAGCATCAATTCTTATTTCACAAGAGAAACGTCTGGCAGTCGGTCACAATTAATAATACATTTCTTTAAACAATTTGCTATGCTCAAATAGTGCGAACGTTTTTAATTTTAAATAATATAAACAAATTTACTAACTAAAACTGCTGAAACCAAGATAGCATCTTTCAGTTACGTCTCCTTAGAAATATAAATTGGAATAATATCAGATGATGCCCGTAATAAAATACCTATATATATATATATATATATATATATATATATATATACACACACACTCAAATAAACGAAGCGTTCTTCCGACTTCCGAATCCTGGGTTCTGCTGTCAAAAACAGGCACCCTGGAAGAATGAAGTGTGTTTTGTTAAATAACTTTTTTTATTAATAGTCCAAGATGATTGTTGCTAATTCATGTCCAAAATAATTTAAAACTCATCACTAGGGTCATGCATATTTCGTGAAAATATTCCAAGACCTGTGGTCAGTTAAATTTCTGTAGCATCGTGTGTGTTCCGTGATTGGGTGAGTTGCTTTACATGTGTAACAACACCGATCACAGCAAATCAGTGCGATAGCAATCGCGTCCTGAGTGTCTCGGTTAAATAAGACGACTTCTCTCGCAGACGGCCGCCAATCGCAATGAAGAACCCGCTGGTGCGGTTATACCTTGTTGCAGTCCAGTAGGCTTTCAGATTTTTTCGCGAATAATGCCTGTCCTCTCATCACTAGAGACCTGTAAAATTCGCGATTTCAAATCCCTAAAGGATAGACTCTATGATCCTCTACGCACTCGTGCAAATTACATCTGCTGATTGGTTACCGACTCGTAACACCTGTTGACTAGAATGATCGTGATTCGCTAATTCTTCTGTTAAAGATTTTTCATTGGCCCAGAGTCCTTCAGATAAACTGTGGCCCAATCACTGAAGCAAAATAATGTCAGAAGTATTTGGACTCTATCCTATCGCGAAATGAATTCGCGAATTTTACAGGTCTCTACGTCATTACCCTTAAACTAACAAAAATCCCTGAATAATTTATAATCAGTATTCATCATAAGTTCAAGGTGATAATTTTTAACAGTGCAGGCACACAGGCATCGATAGAGTCCAGCATGCTATGTGTGAAATTTGGCAGTATCTCTAGTCCGTATAAGTCCGTGTTAGCGAAAATTCAAACAGCTCCATTATACCTGCCAACGAAGTGTAGGTATGTATATCTTAATTGTTTATATATTTATTTGAAAAACTTGTGAGCCTTTTAAAGTTGGCTCATTAAAATTTCCTGAGACGAGCGATATGCTTTAAGAAGTGCTGTTATACTTTGTGCTATCATAGTTTTAGCTAGTTTGAAATAAAATTACTTATTTGTGTACATACATTTGAGCCTCAATAAGAATATAACCATCATTAATTTATCCAAAAAATTATAAGTTTGTGTTATTTAGTTTCAATATTACATTCATTTATATTTATATATATACAAATATGAAATCAAATTTTGCTTGAAAGAAAAAAAAAACACGATATGAAAGTGGAAATTATAAGTACCTAGCGTGCATAACAGTTCCTGTTTACGCTCCACGCATGGGCAGTTCTGGGTTGTCGGCTAGCTGTGCTCGGCTGTGTTGAAAGATAAGGCGGTGACGTCACTGTGATAAACAGCCTGCACTTCTAACACAACAGAATAGTGTTGTTTAGCCTTAAGCTAGCTTCAGGCGTCAGAGGACTTCACCTGACCGATGTCGCTAATATTCTGTACCTTACGTGTCAGAGCCCAACAAGGTTCAGGCCGAAGTAAAACTAACTCTCGGATCCAGAAAGAAAAAAAAAAGGGGGGGGGGGGTCGTAGTGGTCTGCAGGGCCGTCCTCTGACAGAGATTATTGAAAGCACTCAAGGGACTTTCGTTACACCTTTATCTTTATTTCTAGGCTGGATAACGTTATGGTTAGGGGCGTGCATATTTCACGAAAAGATTCCGAGACTAGTTGAAAGTTAAAACACTGTAAAATCGTTTGTGTTTCGTGATTGGGTGTGTTTCTTTTAAGTACATGTCGGATGTGACAACACCAATCATAGCAATTCAGTGCGGAAGCAAACGCGTCCTGAGTGGCTCGATCAAATAAGGAAGGCAAAGACTTCTCTCGCAGACGGCCGCCAATTACAAGGAAGAACCAGCTGGTGCGGGAATACCTTGTTATGCAGTCTAATAGGCGTTCAGATTTTTTTCTCGAAAAATACTTTCTCCTAGTTATGGATACCGCTCAAATCTCACAGTTGTCCTATGTATGACGAGAAGACTGCGTGGTTGTCCACAGACTTGCGTGTAGGGGCGACACTGCGCTAGAAGCACCAGCGAACGTTGCACTTATCATCTCTCTAACACAAATACAGACCAGGCTAGGCGCACACATTAAGTAATGAGTAGAGACCTGCAAAATTCGCGGATTCATTCGGTGATAGGCTAGAATTCAAACACATATACCTCTTAAATAATTTTGCTATTGGCTTACTGTTCATCTGGACGAATCTCAACCAGTCATAAACAGAGTCCCGGAAATTTCGCGGATTCCTCTGGCCTCAGGATATAATTCAAAGTTATAGGTGTGCTCGACCCATGTTTACTTTCCCATTGGTTGATTTCTTAGCGAGAACATTTTTATCCTTGTTATTTAGCACTACCTGATTCGCTTACTTCTCTCCTAGCTGGACATCGTTGGCTCACAGTCGTAGAGGGGCGTGTCCAGATAACTGCGGTCCAATCATGAACACAGTGCGACAGTGTGGAGGTTTGCATTCTAGCTTGCGACTAAATGAATGCGCGAAAATTCCGTGGCTCTAGTCATAAATAGGGACTGTAAAATTCGCGGTTTCAATGACCTCTAAGATAGACTCCACGATCCCATACATACTCAGGAAAATTCCACACGCTCACTGGCTACTCTGGCTTGTGAGACTTGTCAACTGGGATGCTTCCCATTCGATACTCCTTGTTTGAAGGTTTTTCATTGGCTAAAATTCCTTTATGTAAAATCTGAGCCAATAACATTATCAATAGGGAAGTATATGTGTTTGGATTCTAGCACAACACGAAATGAATCTGCGAATTTTTCCGGTCACTAGTTATAAACCCTCAACCAAAGAAGGATCGAATCACAGACAAACCAGCTGAGACGACTTACAAGTCGGCAGCCAATGAACTTGCGTTAATTGCCGGAGTGTACAGGGGTATGTGCAGTCTATCCTGAAGGCCATCGAAACCGCGAATTTTGCAGGTCTCTCTCTAGTAATGAGCTAAACAGCAACTGCCCGGGCAGATTTAGACTTAACGGTGGGTTGTAATAATTCTGCTGCTCATCGCTCGGTAACAAACAGATTGCGTGTCGTTATCTCGACGTAAACTCAGTCTTGTAGATCCCCGCTGTAAATACTGTGAGCCTCGCTGTTGTCAGAATCGAGCGATAAGCCGCGAAGAGATGCTTGGTTATCAAGTGCGTGCGTTGACCTGACACACTTTATGTCGGTGAAGGCGTTCGACGGCAGGTGCCAGAGTCTGCTAGTCGAGTGGATCTCAGCTCGCGCGTTCGAAACTGAGATAGCGATACACCGCACAACGGCTCACTCGAGACTCACAAAACGTGCGCGAAAGAAAGTGGAAAACGCGATCAATCTATGGAGTTTAGTTCCCATAGTTAAATGTATCTCGCAATCAACAGATTAACGTTAAGAACATGCAATGAATTAATCATTTTTATCAGTTTAGCGGCAAAATGTTTTTGGCAAATCAAGGTCGTAATGGTGGAATTTTATTTCTCTTTGATAAAAGAACTATACCACTTGACTCACTTTTATCTATAAAAATGTAATTATTTTCGGTAGATTCTTAATATTGACTATTCGTCCTACACAGTAAATTGTTATTGTATATAGAACAGAAAAAATTATGTAAAATTACAGATGTTTGTAAATTTGTACATTCTAACGAAAACAACGGTATCACTAAAAAATAGTGTTCGCAGTAGTACTGGGTTCGGATTCTTATCCGGGAATTTATGCTTTGTGTTGTCCCAGTACCTCCAATAGTTAGTATTTGTAAACCGTGCCCTGAATTTTTTACAGTATTAATTGCGCACAAATGTGCACGATACAACAAAATAAAGTCAAAATTTTAATATAAGAGTATCTTTTCCATGTTTTTTAAAAAAAAAGTTTGACTGAAATATCAATTAAAATATAAAATTATACGCCAATTATCGTAATAAATACTCAGTATTATCCCGAAAAACTTACTTCATATATGAAAAAATAACCATAGCCATGTGTTGTGCAAAGTTACAATGTCTTTCAAACTATTTCTTCGCTACTGGTTTTCAAAAAAAAATCTTTTTATAAAAGTACAAACAATATTTTTGCGTGTATGAGGGATGGTATTAAAGCGCTGGCCTTATTTTATAATTTATCCGCCGTCGTGAATAGTGAGACATCTTACCCGAATTGAAATTCTGTGATCGTGATTAAGAGTAGAGACAGGAAAATTTCGCGGTTTTATTCTGCAGTTTTCTCTAAAAATTAATACTTTTGATTTACTTATCACGCTCGGCATTGTTTTAAAGAATTTCACGTTAAATTTGGTGTCCGAGTTTCGTATTATAAGCTTATTTGCAACACGAGAACACATGAATTTGCTCGTTACCGAGATTAGATGTTTACACATCACTGGCGAATACTAAAAAATTCGCTCACAATTTTTTTTTTTTAATTTTTAAAATGGCAAAGGTTTTACACATGGGTTACCTCCACGGAGAAAGGTTTCGAGACTATCTGAGAGTTAAAACACTGTCGTCTGTGTGTCGTGATTGGTTTAGTTTCTTTCAAGTTCGTGTTTACTGTTGGTACACGAATCACAGGCATCCAGTGCGGAAGCAAACGCGTCCTGAATGGCTTCATCATATAAGTCAATGGCATCTCTTGCAGACGGCCGCTAATTACAAGGAAGAAACCGCTGGGCATACTCTATTGCAGTCTAATGGACGTTGAAATTTTTTCGCGAAAAATACCTTACCCTATTTATTATATTGTGGCACCATGGCCCACCCTTTCCCCACCATGAAAGATGTTGAGTTCCAAATAATTGCCCCTCTTGTCTTTCGGTTTTAAGCCGTATACGCTCTTGTATCGCGATGCATCATGATTGTTACCTATTCACAAAGGCACCCACGCCTCTACGTCACGCGTTGACCCAGTGGCATAAAGACTGCAGAGCGGCGGCGCCCTTTTCGCGTCACCGGGCACACGCCGACTCCGATGGCAGGCTCTATAGGCGCAGCTGACGGGAAGTCTCGCGATAAGATAATGCGAAGCGAGAGCTTCGCGCTTCTCTGGCCCCGCGTAGGGGGTACGCACGTTTACGTGAGGATACTCCAGTGGCCTAGCCAGAGGTGTCGTGGTGGTACTAGCGCGGTGACCCGCCTACCTGGTCGCACGTACGGTGTGCACATGAAACACCGCGCGATTTCAAAAATACTCAACATGTCCTAGTTTGGTCTTTGCACTAAAATCATTTAAGAATTCGCCGAGGGCCGATAAGAAGTTTTGTGTCTGGATTAAGTTTTTAAACTGTATTTTTAGAAGTGTTAAAATGGCTTAAAAAAGGCGTGTTTTCAGAGTAATTTCTAGGCATAAAACAACAGGTTCAGACTTGCATTTCACCGTTATCTTCATTTCTCCGCCATGCTACGGTCACCGTTCAAATCTAATAGTTACACAATGCACGACGAGAAGACTTCGCGCCAGTTCAGAGCCTTGCTCTTAGAGGCGATACCACACTAGAAACACCAAGAAGCGTCGCACTAATAATCTTGCCTCACTAACACAAACATACCCCTGACTAGGCAGGCATAGGGAAACTATAATATTTGAGTGGTGACCGTAACATAATATGGCGGAGAAATGAAGAAAAAAGTGTACCTAATGCAAGTCCCTCGAATGCTTTTAGGAATATTTACCGGATTTTTCATATCTAAAAATTAGCCTGAAATCACGCCTTTTAGTCATTTTCATTTACCTAAAAAATACAGCTCAAATAAAATACAAAAAAAAAAAAATAACTACACAACCCCCTTCGGCGTGTTCTTAAATGTTTCTCATAGACACATTTTTTTCCCCAGTAGTTTTTAAATCGCGTGGTTTCTTCTGAAGCTCTGCACACCACGTGTTCAGGTAGGTATGGCCTTTTTACGGGGAGAGCTAGGAAATATGCGATATTGGTGTCAAAATTTTAGGCCAAAACAGGTTTTTGTTATTGAAATTATAAATTTTTTACAAAATTGTCTTCGTCAAGGCATAGTATATATTTTAATGGCGCGTCTGAAGTTAATTGTGGCTGGCCGTTATAAATAGCTTAACATGCGAAGTCATTGGTGTTTAGTGTAAAATTATTATTTATTCAATAAGTACAAATGTAATTATACGATTAATAAACACTGTCGTAAGGTCCTTGCAATCTGTTAATGTGTTATCTATGCTTCATCGAAGGTAAACCTTCAATATTAAACAATAAAAAAATTGTTATGACATAAAAAACTGCGGAAACTAATATGGTGTCTATATTTTCCTCTTCATCCCCCTTAATATTGAAAATTCGCTTTCGTTAGAGTATTGATCTCACATTAAGAGATTTACAAAGAACCATAACGTAGTGTCATATCTGTGTTATTATAGTTATGGTAATTTCACAAATAAACTAAATAATAAATGCTGATTACTTCACAGAGGTCAGTTTTTGTAGTAGCCAGGTACCCTACAGAATTAAATTAAATGCTTTAACGAAGTCAACTTTTGGAAAAATCCAACGATATAAAATAGTTATGGCGTAAAAAATAGTTGAAATCAAGATGGCGTCTTTCGGTTACTTATGGCGAGGTTCGCGAGTTACAATGCCGTGAACTCGAGTTTTCGAGCATCCAAGATTTTCCCCAATTTGTCCGATGCCACTACGGCAATAGATGATCCTGCGACACGTTGCCCTATATTCATATGTTATTTATTTTACTGTAAAGCCCTAGCATATGGTTTAAAGGAAGCGGTAGTTTTTTTTTCGGGAGAGTCGAGTAGTCCTGAGACTTTTTGAGGCTAGCATCTCCGATAGTTGCTTGGTTTGCCGCCATGCAGCAGGGGGATAAACACCGCCATCTCCAGACAAGCATCGATCCGAAGTACGTCTCATCGGAAATGGGAAGGAAGGAGGTGACAGGCACAAAGGGGGGAAGATGGGTGGTCGGGAGAGTAGTTCGTCACGTAATCTGGTTGGAGTGCTGGGGTGACGTGGTCGCTGTACGAGAGATTAACCGTCGCAATACCTGTGAAACAATCGATGCCACTTGCATCGTGATGCAACGCAGGCGGGCAGTGGCGTGAGCTTGGCCCCTCCCCTCTCCCCTCTCTTTCTCTCTTTTCTCCAGCCACGCCCACTTCTCACGTCCTTGAGTGTGACTTGGCTCCGGGCGTTTTATGCGGGCCTTATCAGATACGGCTTGTTTCGGCTTTTCTCGCCAAATAGAATATGTTTTTTCAACTGCATTATTTATTACGAAACTGTTAAAAAAAAAAAAAAAAATGTGAGCTTGCCTTTCAGTGCTCGCCAGTGAATATAATAATATATAACCTCGGTAACGAGCAAATTCTTGTTTTTTTCGTGTTGCAAACGCACTTATAATATGCGTTATTTGCGTTATTGCGTTTCTTGCGTAGTTTATAAACCCAGCCTTAGAAAAACCACATGACAATGCGTCGCGTGATGAATATTCGCTTTTCAAGTACGTACTTTCTCCACCCACCGCCAGCATTCGCTGTCTGAATCGTAAACGTTGATTGCCACCATCACGCGCAGATGGAAGCATGAAACAGACACGGCTGCGTTAAAAGCGAAACACTATAAGTATCCGCACACGAATTATAACAAAGTATTAAAGGATAGTTGTACTATTAGAAAGTTTTATATTTTAATACCTATGCAAATTTATGGACACTAATTTCCTGACAAACGTAATTAATTTTATTTGAAGTAAAAATAAAGGATATGGCCTACCTAGTGTGAAATAATCAATCCATTGGGCTGAGTTATGTATTCAATAATATTATAGCGATAAGTTAAACAAATAAAATAGATTAATATATTTTTACTTAAAGCTCAATTGGTATAATCTAGTAAACTGTTATTAAAATAAGTAAAAAAAAGTTTTTACAATTTTTAGGGCCATGTACTTTTCGTGAAAAGATTTCCAGACCAGCTCTGTGTGATATCTTTGTAGCATTGCCTGTGCTTCGTGGTTGGCTGGGTTTATTTCAGGTGACATGTCTACTGTCAGGACACCATTCTCAGCCATCCAGTGCGCAATAAAACGGGTGTTGAATGGCCCGGCCAAATATGTATGTAAATTGCTTCTCTTGCAGACGGCCGCCAATTACAAGAAAACAATCGCTGCCTTATTGCAGTCTAATGACAGATCAGATTTTTTTTTCGCGAAAAATTGGTGGCCCTTGCAATGCTTAATGTGTTGCAAAATGGCGATCGTGCGGCAACAAAGTGACTTCAGCTGCGTTATGCCGTGCTATCTCCTGAATATTCCTAGCCGCATGGCGAACATGACGGACGGTTTTCCTATGGGTTCTTCCGCTTCCCACGGTTCTCCGTATGAGCGCATATTCCCACGCCACAAGCGCGACAGCCAGGTGTGTGTTCATGATAGTCTGACGGAATGTTACGAGCGACATTCGTTGGTGCATACAGCGTGGGATATCGTCTATAAGCGCTAGGCTCTGAAAATTGAGCGAAGCGAGGTCCGACGTGGTTTCTTGAACGACCCCAGAATATATCAGGGGCGAGTATTCTATGTCAGCATTGTAAGCGGTGCTTACAGTTTGAAAATATTATAGGCCCTACATGTTTGCTGAACCTTCTACATTCTGAAGTGGCTTGAATGGCGAGCACAGTCACTTCCATGCCACGTCTCTCTTTTCCATTCTAACTCTTCGCGAACTTTTGTTGTAATCGCTGGACACCCCTGTCTCTAACCGCACGACATCTCTACAGGCTGGCTGCAGCCGGACGAGCTGCCTAGTAGCCCTCTTGTCCTGTGCGGCATGGGGTGCCAGCCGTGGACACCCCTATGTGAGCGCTCCTCGTGAACACAGGCAGCTGTGGACTCTTATTGGCCAGACCGCCACCCCCCCACCCTCGAGTGCGCGTGCCGGAGGGAGGGTGGAGGTCCGCTCAGCTGGGAAACCAGCTACCACCCGCCTGGATGTCGGCAGGTCAGCTAGTACGCTGTGAGCAGCCTGTTTCTTGCTTGCAGCCAGTATCGTTCGACTGAAAATTTCAGACGACCAAGGACAGGTGTGACTCCCTTGCCGGAAGAGGAGGGGGGGGGGGGGGTAAGGGTAAACATTTTCATCCACGCCGAGCTTCGTGCGTCGTTGGCCTGACGACAGAGTTTTTTTATATATTTTTTTTAACGTACAGCGATATCACTAAAAGTGTGGTTGAAGTGCAAAATCTAATAAATATATTGCAAACATGGTTTTTCTAAGCGCAATGCTCGGAACTGACGCGCAGTCTTCTCGTCGTCATAGGATAACTGTGAAAATTGAGCGGTGACCGTAACATTATATGACCGAGAAATGAAGGTAAAGGTGTAATGCAAGTCCTTTGAGTGGCCTCAAGAATATTTACCGGTTGTTTTACACCTAAAAATTACTCTGAAAACATGCGTTTTAGCCATTTTAACTCTTCTAAAAATACAGTTTGAAAACTTAATCCGAAATCAAAAGTACTTTTCAGCCCTCAGCGAACTCTTAAATGCTTTTCGTAAACGGACCCCACTCGGATATCTTGAGTAGTTTTGAAATCGCGTTGATTTTCCTGAAGCTCTGCGCACCGTATGTGTGCCCGGGTAGGTTGTAATTCAGCCTGTAGAGAAGCGCACTGCTCGATCAGTGTGTGCTGCTAGTTGCAGTTGTCGCGGCGCGACCGGCTCAACAGCCTCGCTTCGCCTGCAGGTAAAGAAGTTGTCAGCAGACGCTGTTTTATGAAACGTTTATCCACATATTGTTTCATGCTCTGTTTACGCTTTATTTTTAATTCTTAAATACACATCTAATTAATTTTATTTACTGTCAATTTTACATGAATAACACGGCATTAAATCATTTGTTGAAAGAAATTAATATTGATTCACACTGTCTGGCCGTCGAATTAGTTTCAAAACTGATACCTGGCCCTCCGAAAAGGGGAAGTTGGCCATCACTGACCTAGTTCGTGAGAGTTGAAACTGTTTCTAGACCAGCGGTTCCCGAACGGTAGTGTTGCAGGTGGGTCGCGACCCGATCCTAAAACTATCAGAAACCATCGAATAAACCATCAGAAAAGATAAGAAAAATCGAAACAAATTGAATTGTGTGCTAACACATACCTATTGTTAAACAAATAACTGTTTTGCCACAAAGTGCTTATATTTTGTCAACCATTTTCAAATCAGAACACAAATTGTTTAACAATAATCAATCGGTATATTAAAAAAAGTATATAAATATTTATACATATATATTTGCAATATTTGATGGTAAATTATATATACAAATAAGGTTTTTTTTTTACTCCACTATTGACCGATATGCCGTGGAGGTATTCTTATAAGGAAAGGTAGGTCGTCAGCTGAAAAATTTTGGGAACCACTGCTCTATACTATATATTTACAATGAAAGTTTTGTTTCTCCGACGCTGTATTTGTTTTTTTTTTCCTTCCCTCGTGGTCTCGCCGAGCCTGCCCTTTGCTTCGCGGGCGAGCACCGTCGTGCATTTCCAGCGATCCCGCTATAAATAGCGGATGCTACGAGGGGAATAGCGTTCTCTGTCCCTCTCGTCGGGCACACGAGTGACGTAATGGACTCGGTGATCGATGTTGGGTTGGCAGGGCGCGGGGGTCAGGAGGGGAGGGGGACAGTCGGTAGCTGAGTGCTGTTATCGAGGTCAAGAAGAAGTTGCCGCTAACATCATCTGCGCCCTTCCATTATGCCCCGCTCTATACCACCTGCCCTATCACGTCATTCCGTACTGGTACACCCCCCCCCCCAACTCCTCTTCTTCCTCCTTCCTCCTTCAAAGCAATTTAGAACTCCCGGGGTATCGTTACTTCTGACATACCCACTGCAGGTACGTTTAGTGAGATGGTAGTAGCGTTTTGCAGGCATGAATATGTTCCTGCTACTTGGAGTCACATTTTCCTTCCCGCAATCTAGAATTTTTTTAAAGTTATTCCTTACGAAGTTCAGACTTTTTTTTTTTTAAAGCTTAGCGTGACTGTGTAACACGGAAGTGAGATAAAATCAAAGGCGTGACTTTATCCATTGAATATATATAACTTATAGAAGTCGCGAGGGGATAGGATTTATTATTCCAATTTTCGGATCCAAAACTGAGGTAGTTGTTAGCTCCGCCGCTAGACAGCTCTTCTTTCCACAAGAGGGTACTCGTAGTTACCAGCTTCCACGCCAGAGCGCTGTAGCGTCGCTTTTTTCAAGGTCGTGCGCGTAATTCTCTGTTTCACTCTATCGAGAGGCGGTGCCTTTTGTTGAAATCCGAGCGCTTAGATACGGGCGGGCGCAACTGAATTGGAGGAGTACGGTCACCGAAAAAAAATGTGCGGTTAAAAGATGCCAACATCAAAAATTAAGTTTAATTATAAGAAAACTACAGAAATTTCTTAAACGTAATAACGTAAAAAAAAACAACTGACATTCGTAGTTCAGAATTTATAAAATGTTGTGTTAACGGAGTGGTGCATTGAGTAAAATGGCAAAACATAATTTGGAATAATTCTTGACATCGTTGAATGATTTTGGTAGCTATGAAACAACTATGGCTGCGATGACTGTTCAAACGCGTGCACGTGTTGTTATTAGTAACAGAAACTAATGGTATGATGTCATACTTTGTGGCTATGCAGTTTATAATTTTTTTAACATAAGATGAAGCATTTTTACATAATGTTTTGGTTGTTTCGTTATTCAAAATAAATAATCTTAAACGTTATATGGTGAATATTCCCAGTAGCGAATGACCACAAAAAAAATCAATTTTGCCAACATAGATCTGAAAAGTTAACGATTTACTATGTTAAGTTGCTTATAAATAACGCACATTTCCCGGATCGCCAAAGAAAATAAGAGTGTTTGTTATAGCATTGAGTTCCCACTCTTTATATTCCTTGCTTTGAGGTTAGATACACAAGTTAAGCCCGGGCTACATTCGCAATAGCAAGCAAACAGCACAGACGCACAGAAGTTCAACATACACTATTAGATATGAGCTGCCACATTGGCAAATAGCACGCGCACAGAAAAATAGCACAGGATCGGCGCACAGAAAGTTCATTAACTTTTAACTTTTAGGTTATTTTCTGTGCGCGACCATGGTGGTAGCCAATCAGCAAACAGTTTAAGTACTACTCGAGTGGGCTTATAAAAGAACAATTGTCACGAAAGTATTGGTGCTCTTGACTTGAGTAGTTTGTTATTGTTTTCAAACACGCGATAACATAAAAATGGAAGGCACATTTGATAGCTTTTTGATAGCTGTAATAGAAAGAAAAAATATTTTGTATGACAGGGGATCCGCAGGATACAAAAATGAAGAAGCTAAATTAAATGCTTGGAAGTCTGTGTCTGAATGTGTTAAAGAAGCCGGATTTGAAATAAACAGTGATATATATTTTTGAATGCTCATTGTGTTTTGTACGTAAACTTTGAAATATTTAAAATATTTCTGGGTTTAACGAAAACCGTACCACAATAACAACACACGAATCTAAACGAACGTCACGTATGCCAACTTCAGTGACCAAAATTGTGAACGGGAGTTTTACATTTAAAAAACTTTTTTGAATGCTTCCGGTATTATTTTGTGTTGTGTTGTGCGTGAATGTAGCATCAAGCTCTGTGCTATCTCTGTGCGTGTGTGCTATCTGTGTGCTGTTTGCGTGCTATTGCGAATGTATCCCGGCCTTTATGCTCGTAAAAACGATGCGCAAGTATTTTGAATACAAATATATTTTCTTTTAATAACCGAAAGGTAAATATTATTTCCATGAAATATAATACAATTCTTTAAACACAGACAACATATAAGAGCTATTTTTTGTTTATTATTCCATCTGGCGTGATAAATATTATATTTTAAAAACTGTTTGTGGATTTTTAATATAAAATAAATATTTATTTATGACATCAATTTAAGTTGTTCAAAAAATTCACTTTGGTATGAATTAAACCAAATTCATGTTATCCAGGGCACAAAATTAGAAACTACCAAAAAAGATTATTTACATTGCTGTTTTGTGTAAATCTGTGCACGGACTTAGTTAAGTGACATATTTATAATTCCTCATTTTAGCAACCCATTTTAACACAAGAGAAAAATGATTTTATATTAAAAAATTATTATTTTAAACCATTAATTAGCAGGAAACATGTATGAATAATCTATTTAAATTTGCATTTGAACAGTGAATATTATTTTGCAATAATAAATATTTTTATCATCGTATATTAATGATGAAAAGTTTGTATTTCCATCTAATCAGAAGTATTATGACACAGTTAATTAAATTGCTTTACAAGTTTTTATTCACATGAAAATCATTAAAAATTGGTTGGAAAGTTATATAAATATACAAAAACAAATCATTATACATACAATTTTATTATCTTAGTGGATTTAAATTAATGGTGTCCCAGTGACTACTGCGAAGAAAAAAGTCTTGCGAAAGGTTTCCTCGTAATTGAAATTCGTCAAAAAAAAACTATCTCTCATTTTTGGTGACATTTCTGACAAGTGGTACAATGAAATTTGAGACTGGCAAATGAATGTTGTGAAGCAATAAACAAAATATCACATTCGTGAACTACAAATGCATAATTGTTTTTTATTTTATAATAAAAGTGTATCTAATAACCCGTGGATTTGCTCACGTAATTTCCGGGTATTGCTGATATTCTACCATTTGAAGAAAATATGTATTAAATTTCAAAGATTTTTGAAGAATTATACATAAAGAACTGTCAAGTATAGAACATATTTAATAAATAAAAATATTTTTACGACTTATTTTTAATTGGTTTAGCGTAAGTCTATTTTAACTTTTATTTAAAATTAAGTACCTACCTTATTTTCTATCTCCCGGTTTAGTGACTTTGAGAATATATTTTTCCTTGATGAAATCTTAACTCTTTTCCATCTGACGAAGAAGCCAATTAAAAAATAAACTAAGACTCGCGCACTTATTGTATGTTAAGACTGCCATCGTTTTAAATTACTGTAATTTTTTTAGTTATAGTCATGCTTAGTATAATAACATAATATGCCTTATTACGCATACATTTCAGTATTCATGAAACCAGTGCATTTTTATTTGAAATGTAGAGCAGTTACCAAATTTCTTATCTCGCATATTGATCTTTTGGTATGGCTAGTATTACTTAAACTAAATTTTTGAATTTTCACTGATGCACTGTTTTCCCTTTTCTATGTGATTTAGAAAATATAGCAATATACGTAAACCAATTAAACCAAAATCATCCTGAATTTTTATTACCGAAAAAAGTTAATTACAAAAAATTTTAATGTGCGTATTTTTATATTGAATTTATATATATCTTGCCAATACTGATTTAGTGGGTTACATTTTTATTTTTTATTTTTAAAAATAATATCTACCCCTTTTACTACTTAATAGATAACGTTGAATAAGAGAAGGTTGTTTAAGGTATGTTGATTTTCCTTGCCAATATCTAAAAGTAAATTTGTAAAAACGCGAAATATAGTATAAATAAGTATTTTACTTTTAAAATAAAACCATATTTTGAACGGAACACTGACTATTGGCCCAATACAAAGTTTTAATAGCTAATTTTCACTTCACTCGGGTACAGAATCCCATCATTCAGTGATTTCCGTGGCTAGCTTCTTTTGGGATTTCATCATTCTCAAACGACGGTAAGGGAAGCTCCTCTTCAAGGTCGCCTAACGATGTTGATAAGACCTGCCGGGTAATTTGAATCGTTGGTCTGGGATTTTCGAGGGGGGGGGGGTGAAGGATGATGTCACGACTGGGCTGGTTAACCTAGTTCTGCCAAATACCGCCAGGGGCGTATACAGCCGATACCCAGCGATGAAAGCGATCGCAGCGGCGGAGCTTGGAACTACAACAATTCGTCTGCGAAACCGGACAGAAAATTTAACCTGGGCTCGCGACTTCTATACATTATATATATTCAATGCTTTATCGTCGCCCAGCTGTGCCAGACTTTCACGGCAGATGCAACGAGTGTAGTTAACGGTTACAGATTTCGGTAACGGGCTCCGAACGAACCTTAGTCGGCACCGTATTGTGATTAATGAATAAAGTTACACGAGTGTTATTTATCCTCCCGAGTCTTCTTCATTTTATCAATTACATATAAAAGCGTCCGTATAGACATACATACGTGTATGCCGAATTATTTACTGCTTGCTGTAGTGATTTTTTTGTGATTTTAAAAATATACTAAGTATGTTTTTCTTTACTTTTTTCATACGATTTTTTTAAATGTATAACATCATAGCTCTCGGTATACAGCAATTGCTATGAGAAATTTTGTGAAATGAACGGAAGTCGCATGGAACGGAAATGTGTTACCGCGCTGCTGCCATCTGTGACGGATGGTGCGAACCAAAGTTCACAAAGCCAAATACCTTAGCGAAAATCAGATCCGAAGCAGGGTTTTAGCATTTTTCAAGTATTTTTCGCTTCTATTGGAGCCGTTTCATTATATAGTTTAAAATTTAGGTCTGATAATGACCTGATTCGATTGTCGACGTTAATGCTCCGGCAACGAATCCTATCAGCGTGAGCGGAAACTACGTGAGATTCTCGTCAAGAAATGTAGTTGAAAACACAATTTACTTACATATTTATTACACTCGGCATTAATTTAAAGAATTCTGAGTTAAATTTTGTCTCCGAGTTTCGTATTATTAAATTGTAATTTACAACATGAGAACAAATAAATTTGCTGGATACCGAGGTCAGATGTTACACATATAGCCAGTACTAAAACAGACTCCCTCAATTTTTTTTTTTTTTACATTTGACACTAACGGTACACAGACCAAACATTTGTGTTTTCCGCGCATATTTTCAGTACTCACAAAAAAAAAATGCTTTCTTCGTGGGGAAATCTAAGCAGGAAAACCAAGTACAGTGGAAGGTTAGAACAGCGTGCTCGCAATGGGGAGAAACGAGCGGTAGACGAATGCGGCAAGTCGCGCGTCGCGTCCCGCCAGAGAGAGTGTGTTTGGGGGGGGGGGGGGAGAGAGAGAGACAGAGAGAGCGCAGAGAGAGTGACGTGCAGGCCCGCCAGCTATTCCGAGGGTCGCCGTAGACGGGCGCGGACGTGGGAACGCGGGAAGCGGGTGCGCTAATTTTACCCCCCTCCCCAACCAGTGAGGGGGGGGGGGATGAGAAAGGAGGGGTCTGCAAGCCCGAGGAGGTAAATTACGCGCCACCTCCTTCCTTTCCTCTCCGCGCGGCCGCCATGTTTGTTCCACCGGCCCCCATCCTGACTTCGTGCTAGGGCACGTAGGTACATTGCGCACGTCTCGGCCGAGGCGTCAGAAGGTGGGGCCCCGTCCTAGCATCCTAGCGAGACATGGTTTGAGGGTGGAAATGGCCAAGCCCCTGGCGTCTCGTGTCACCACAGGCGTGCGCATAGGGCTTCACTAATGGGGTTGCCACATTGCTCGGCAAACGCCCACCAAAACCCCTCCCACACCACCCCTCTTCCCTAAAAAAAAAAAAAAAATCGGCGCAAATTTTGCGTGCAACGAACGCAAACAAAGTTTTGAAAAATTTTAAAAAATCTAAATTTTGTGTTTTTTTTTTTAACTTCCACGTTGTCAAATTATTTTTCATTAATGTTGTCCACATTCTGCAAAACAATTTTTTTTGTTTATTCTCCCTCACATTTTTTTTTTCAATTTTAAAACAATTGTGCTCTATAAAAATACAAATATTATTCGTCACATAATTAAAAAAAAATGTTATTACCTTTCGAAAAATTAAACCATTATTACATAGTTAAGTTTATCAAATATATTGATCGGGTTAAGAGAATTTTTTGTAACTAGACTAAAAAAAACTCTTTTGGAAATACTGTATTTTTGAAGAAATGTTTTGCAAGTTGTTCTGCCACAAAAATAATTTCAGCCTAGTGGTGGTGCCAATGCACGTGTGATACTTCGTTGCACACGTCTGTGCGCACCGTCTTCGTTCCTCGCAGGAGAGGGCTCTGCCAGGCGGACCCTATACCTGCAGCCCTCCTCCGGGCTGTCCAGGGAAATGATTGATTGCGGGCACCAGTGATCGTTCACGGGGCGGGGCGGTAGGCCGCCCTTCGCTCTCGGGTCTGCTGATGGAACCTTCTGGTTTGCACCTGCTCGTGCCTCGAAGAACTGTCGGCCGTAACTGATTGTTTAAAAACCCCGCATATCCGGGCACACAAACGGTGTACAGAGCTTCAGATTAAAAAATGGGTGCGTGTACTTAGGTACGCGCGTGAGAAGTTATACTTCTTTGGCATCATTAAAAAATAGTTTTTAATTGCTTGCAAAAATAGTGCGTGGAGTCCCTCCGCGCGGAATAAGTGAAACTTCGTAATGTGGAAATGAAAATAGGAAGGGGTAGAAATTGATTTTTAGTGAAATCATATTGTATCAAATCAAACTAAAAAAAAATAAAGGAAATAAATTTGTAACGATTCGTAGATTGATTTTCAGAGAGAGAGAGAGAGAGAGAGAGAGAGAGAGAGGGAGAGAAAGAGAGAAAGAGAGAGAGAGAGAGACCTATTGGATGTCTATAAAACTAACTTTTTTATGAGAACAGATTTTCTTTAAATAAATCATGAAATCATTCAACGATAAAAGCTGTTGATTTAATGAAGCGGACGGGTTCGCCCCAAGGAGAAAATTGACGCGGCGAGACCTCGTGGACATAGAGAAATGACACACACTCACTATTTATGTCTATGAAACAATTTCTGCAATTTAAATTGTAATATACAAAAAGGGTATTGAAAATTGAAACATATATGGCGACACTACAAACTGACAGGATCTTTATTTTTTTCTTACTCTCTACTTAGTTCCTTACAATAGCATTCACTCTCGCTCTCTCTCTTTCTATTCCCCCTCCCCAGGAGCGTTAAACGTTTAACGCAACCTTGTTGGAAGTCGCATTAGAAGTATAACTTCAAAAAAATCCACTTGCTTTGAAAACTGCTCAAGATAACCGAGACATGTCTGTTTACGAAAAGCATTCAAGAATACGCTGAGGGCTTGCGTTAACACTTTTTCTCCGCCAAATACACCCCTGCTGACTAGGCGGACTCGTGTTGGTGAGGCGGGGTGATAAGTGCGACGCTCGCTGGTGCTTCTAGCGCGGTGTCGCCTCGTAAGCAGGGACGGGCAATTTTCGCGAATAAATCTGAACGCCTGCTGGACTGCAACAAGGTATACCCGCACCAGCGGTTTCTTCCTTGTGACTGACAGCCGTCCGCGAGAGAAGTCTTTGCCTTATTTGACCGGGCCACTCAGGACGCATTTGCTTCCGCACTGAATTACTGTGATTGGTGGTGTTACAATCGACATGGACCTGAAAGAAACTCGCCCAATAACGAAACACAGACGATTCCAATTTACAGATTCCTTTTGGAAACTAGTTGCCAGTTTGTAATACTACTATACATATATTGTAATTTTTTTACAACACATGGCTACGGTTATTTTTTCATGTATGAAATTCTTTTTTTCGAAACAATTCTGAGTACCTATTTCTTAGGAACATTGGCGCATAATTTTATATTTTAATTATATTTGTTCTAAGCATAGATTTTTTTAAATCATGGAAAGGATAATATAATTTTCCAATTATTTTACTGTATTTGGTTTCATCATGCTTATTGTGTGCAGTTAATACTGGAAAGCTACTCAGGGAACGATTTACAAATAACCTTTACTATTGGAGGTACTGGGACGACACGAAGCATAAATGTCCGGGTGAGAATCCGAACCCAGATATTACTGCGAACATGTAGTGGTACAGTTTATTTTAAAGTAAATGTACATATTTACAAATGTCCATAATTTTACATGAATGTTTCTGTTCGATAGACAAAAACAATCTCTATCGATGTTTTTTTTCTTCGTTTTGCAACTTTTCGTTACGCTTTTTGATGGCGCCATCGCCTCGACCTGCCCTGCCGTATACACAAATAGCGCGTGACGTCGACTTCATGGACGGCTAAAGGGAACGACGACCGCCATCGGAGAACGTGACCCGAAGCTCCATCGCGCCGTCGAGGCTCGCGCCAGGGGCAATTAATTAATTAATTCCCCGCCAATAATTTTTTTTTTTTTTTTTTTTTTTTTTTTTTTTTTTTTTTTTTTTAATAAACGAGCGCCGCTCTCCGTTCGCGATGCTGCTCGGAATCTCCGTGAGGCAGTTAGAGCGAGGTTATTTTCGTGCCGTCAATTTCAATCCGACCGGACGTTGCCTCTTCCCTCCGGGGGCACCTCCCGAGTTCCCGAAGGGCCACACCCTGCGACCCGCGTCAGGTCGATTGTACTGATTTGCACTTCTTCCGGGGACACGTAACAGTGAGCGTCAGTTCAAACCGTCTCTATCTGTATATAAAAAAAACTTAGTGTGTCGTTAGAAATTATACTTCATTGGTAGAGACCTGCAAAATTCGCGGTTTCGATGGCCTTCAGGATAGACTGCACATACCCCTGTACGCTCGGGCAAATAACGGAAGTTCATTGGCTGCCGACTTGTAAGTCGTCTCAGCTGGTTTGTCTGTGATTAGATCCTTCTTTGGTTGAAGGTTTATAACTAGAGACAGGAAAAATTCGCGAATTCAGTGACCTACATGATAGACTCCAAGATCCTCTATGCACTCGGGCAAATTACATCTGCTCATTGGCTACTGACTCGTGACACCTATTAACTAAAATGCTTTTGATTCGATACTTATTTCGTTGAGGATTATTCATTGACTGAGAGTCCTTCAGACAACCTGTAATCCAATTACTGAAGCAGCAAAAAGTTAAACACATTTGGATTCTATCCTATCACCAAATGAAACCGCGAATTTTTCCGGTCTCTATTTATAACTGTTTGAGATTCGTCCAGATGAACAGTAAGCCAATAGCAAAATTATCTATAAGAGGTATATGTGTTTGAATTATAGCCTATCACCGAATGAATCCGCGAATTTTGCAGGTCTCTATTAATTGGTAGTGGCAGATATTTTTCGCGAAACTATCTGAACGCCTATTAGACTGCAACAAGGTATACCCGCACTAGCTGGTTCTTCCTTGTGATTGGCGGCCGTCTGCGACTTATCTTGCGTCTTATATGCGTCTTTGCCTTATCTGACCGAGCCACTCAGGACGCGTTTGCTTCCGCACTGAATTGCTGATGTGATTGGTGTTGTCACATTCGACATGTACCTAAAAGAAACACACCCAATCACGAAACACATACGATTTTACAGTGTTTTAACTTTTAACTAGTCTCGGAATCTTTTCGCGAAATATGCATGCCTCTATTAATTGGCGCTACTAAAATATTAACCCGAAACATTTTAAAACACGTATTATAACTAAGTATATGTAAACTCATTTGTTTTTGCTTAAACGACCGAGCTCAGTTTATTAATAATTAATTTTAAACAAACCTAATATTTAAGATTTAAAAGTAAAAAAATTTCATCCCCAAATTCTTTTATTTTTCATGGCGTCGAATACAAATGTAGGCTAACACTTTGTTGTGTCTCTACAGTATGACGAACGTTGCCCTACCTCTACATATCGATGTTAACTAAGGGTTGTCAATAAATTCCAGCATTTAGAAGTATTTTTTAAAATTTTTATTATATGTTTTATGACTATAAATTATAAAGTATTGTGTTACTAAGAAGTTTAATTTTTAATACTTAAGCGCCGTGTTAATTCTGCAATGTTCACGAAAGCAATATATATGGATGAATCACGCGGGTCTAGCATCTTCTAGAGATTTCTGAGACCTACACAGATGGCAGCATGGTGTTTACACATTTCCGTTCCAATCGACTTCCGTCCCATTCACGAACTTCTACCAAATGCCGTATACCGAGAGATAGATGCTACACATAGAACAAATGTGTGCGCCGGCTGCCATATGCGTTGTAAATAAAACTTCACACTTCAATAATCCACTTGAACGACAAAACAATTATTCTCGTATTTCCTCCCGTTGTTTTACAGTTACTTCAATCTTCTTCCTTTTAAAAATATAAACTGCAAGTTACTTTTAAATGTGCAATTTGTCTTCCTACTTTAGGCGTAAGTTTATAAAACGAGTTTCGAGAAATATGAAAAGTATGCTTTCCATATAGTAGAATTTGTCAAGGTTTACCCTGCGTAACGAAGTTGTAGGCCTATGACTTTGTTTTGTAAATCTCAGTTATGAAATCATTATTATAACTATACTTTGATGTTCTTTTCTGTCGCATTTCAGCCCGGAGTAATTTTTTTTTTTTAATTTACATCGTGGCATGAAATACTTTCCCTCATAAGACCATATTTAAAGAAATTCTTGGGATTAGTAATTTTGCTAATAATTCTTCGTATTTGAGTAGGTAAGTTTAGTATGTATGGGGACACCAGGGATCCGCGCCGGCCATCTTGGATTACGTCAATTCCGGAGGCCATCTTGGATTACGTCACTTCTAGCGACCGTCTTGGATCCAGCCAATTTTTTTTTGTTTTCTAGAACATTCCATCATTTTGAATTATGGGATCACGTACGATAATTATACTTAAATTTCTACTTGTAAAGGTTGGAGCTCTAAAATTATGCTAATCCTTGATATTTTATTTAAGTATGACAGTACATTTTCTTTTAAAATTCAGTTAAAGATAAAAAGTATATTAATATAATGGTTGTACTGGACTCCTTCCTTCACATAATCCTGGTTACAGCCTTGAGCCTGTGATTAATACAGCTTTGGTTGAGGGTTTCTCGTTCGTTCAGAGTCCTGCCGATGAGTTGCGAGCCAAAAACAGAAGCAGCACTAAGAATAAATATTTTAATCTGAGCCTATCGCGATGAAAATCAATGACGATAAAATGAATTAAAAAAATTAAATTGGCGTGTGAGACAGAGCCTTAAAAAATGTTTTTCGAAACTTGTGACGCCGGAAAAAAACCCTGCTGGGAGATTCAAATCTAAAGTGTTAGCTTTATAATGATAGATAATTTAACTACTTGACGACTTATTGCTTAGTAGACGAGATGTAAAACGTGCAAAAAAACTGAATACTGTTTTGTAATGAAAAAAGCATTTCTGGTATGTCACACCACAAAATTTGTGACCACAAAAATTACGTTAAATTAATTCTCATCGGTTTGTTTTCCTAATAGCTTATTCATTACCTGTCGCAATCAATATTTTAGCTTGATGAAAAACGGATTCGCGAAATTTCCGGGTCTCTAATGGTTAGGGGCATGCATATTTCGCGAAAGGATTCCGAGACCAGTTAAAAGTTAAAACACTGTAAAATCGTATGTGTTTTTAGATTGGGTGTGTTTCTTTTAGGTAATTGTCGAATGTGACAACACCAGTTAGTTATATGTTAGTAATATATTATGAAAGCTGCTATCTAGCGGTTGGGCCTGATACTGCTTCAAAAACAAGGTCTCAGGCGAGCGCAAGGCCGGGTGACCGTCGAGAATGTCGCGTCGCCCATTGGCTCGGCGGCGCCAGGGAGGGTTGGAAGGGTGTGCGTGTGTGTGAGGGGGCTGGGGCGGGGGAGGGAGGCCATTGTAGTCCCGCGCGCTGATGGCCGGAACGTGACGAGCGGTATCTGGCCGGGGCAGCAACCCTGGTGCGCCAGACGGGCCGGCGACCCCGCGGGCGTCCGAGGTTCGCCGCCTTACGTACTGGTAAAATACCATTAGTAGGGACAGGTATTTTTCGCGAAAAAAAAAAATCTGAACGCATATTCGACTGCAACAAGGCTTACCCGCACCAGCTGGTTCTTCCTTGTAATTGCCGGATCGTCTGCGAGAGAAGTCTTTGCCTTATCTGATCGAGCCACTCAGGACGCGTTTGCTTCCCCACTGAAGTGCTGTGATTGTTGTTGTCACATTTGACATGTACCTAAAAGAAACACACCCAATCACGAAACACATACGATTTTATTTACAGTGTTTTGACTTTTAACTAGTATCGGAATCTTTTTGCGAAATATGCGTGCCTCTAACTATTCGAGACCCGGAAATTTCGCGAATCCGTTTTTTATCAAGCTAAAATTCAAAGCCTTATATTTCCTCTATCAATGCTTGCTTTTCCATTGGCTGATTTCTTAGCGAGGACCTTTTTTTCACTTTTTAGTTAGCACCACATGATTCGCTTACTTTTCTCCTAGCTGTAACTCGTTGACTCGCGTTTGTAGAGGGGCGTATCTAAGTAACTGCGATCCAGTAATGGTCACAGTGCAACAGTATGAAGGTTTGGATTCTAACTTGCAACCAGATTAATCCGCGAAATTTCCGTAACTGCTTTTAATTCGTTAATCTAATGAGACTCAGAGAAAAAAAAAAACAACGTAAATAGTTAGACACCTAGAAATTTCGGGGATTCTTCTGCCGTCAGTTAAGCATTCGAAATCCCGGGTGTGCTCAACCCATGTTTGCTTTTCCATTGGCCGATTTCCTAGTGAGAAGCTTTTAGTTCCTGTTATTTGGCACTACCTGACTCTCTTACTTCTCTCATAGCTAGACAGAGTTGGCTCACGGTATATCAAAATAATTGCAGTCCAATCACTATAACTGTGCAAGAGCATAAATATTTGTATTCTAACTTCCGACTAAATAAATGCGCGAAACAATCCTTATCCGTATAAATTTGTTGTCATTGTTTGCTGATGTTTACAATTTTTTTTTTTGTATTTTATTTTCAGTTATGCGTAGTTTATAATGTTGCACGTTTACAGATTTTAAATCCTATATTCAGTTCCAAGTGGCCTTTGATCCAATCATGAAAATAACAGGAAAGTTTAGTTGTTCTCAGGTAATTTGTCGAATTTCATCCCAGTGGCTACGTGCAATTCCTATGACTTCTGTATTAACGATTTTAGTCGCCTTTCTTACTCGGTCGGTGGTTAGAGATGATCTCAGCGATCCGCAACTGTTGGCAATGCTGAGGCAAGCACGAATTGTTGTTTGGAAGAGTGGGGGGGGGGGGGGGGGTAGGTGAAATTCCGTATTGTGGACCCTAAACGGCCCGTATGAATTTGCAATGAAGTGGAGTAAAAAAAAAAAATACTTCGAGGCAGAGCTAACAGCTGGCTCTGCGAGTTCAAATTTCGGCTTATCTGAAGCGATGTGTTGGAACCCAGGGGAAAGGGGTATGGGGGCGAAATGGTGTTTTACGACTCGCTGGAACCCGGGAAGCCGTGCAAAATTGTTTCCGTCGCGGGCTCCGGACGTTGAGCGAGAGGGAATTGGGGGGAGGCAGAGGCAACGCCCCGCCAGGATATGGCCACTTACCTGCCTCTCGCAACCTACCCCGTCCCATCGGCAATTTTTTTTTTCTCTCTCACCTGCCTGAAAAGCACGGGGGCGCAACTACCGGCGCTTGATTGGATCTCGCGAACGGGCGCGCGCGCGATCGGACGGCTTCCGGAAGCGACGCGCGCGCGGTATAATTTTTCCCAGGTTTTTAGCTTCGTTTTGCTTTCGCTATCTTCCGCCGCGCGCGCGAGATCTGCGGAGCTCGGCGATCTGTAGTTCCCGCGTGCACCGATAGATGCCACCACTGATCCCAGCCGTAAGATGTCGCCACTGCCTCCGTTCTGCGTCCGCTCGCGGTCTATAGGTTTACCTAGAAATTATTTCAAACTATTTTATAGTTTCTAGTCGCTCCTCATAGAGGGGATCACTTTTATCTTCAGAATGTTAGAACTATATTTTGAATCTTTAGCATCTGGAAAATTAAATCTTGCTTTTCTTTATCAAATATTGCCTTAATTTTTTTCATGCGATATACGCATCAGTATACCTCTGTGTGCAATATTATGTTTAGGTGAGAATGAGTACGCATGGTCGTTACAAACCCAATTTTTCTATTAGGTACCATTCGCGGGACATTGCAAATTTAAATTATTGATGAAGGGGCGTACGCAGGAAAAGGACAACACAACCCCCTTCCCCCTCCCCCCCAAAAAAACAAACCTTTTCCACTAAATCATAAAAAATCTATAACTACCACCAACAAAAATTAGGAACTTATAAACAATTAGCGGGAAAAATGTTTTCCCCCTCCCCGCTTCAAATATAATTGCCACACAAGCTCTTGTACTGATGCGCAGTTATCTGTTCAATTAAATACATTTATTTAATGTTTTGTTATTTTATTATCTACATAAGTTAGGGCCTTGCATAATAGCTTTGTAGAACGTAACGCTATGGACAAATCTCAATATAAACCTATTTCTATATGTTACATATTAAATAAAGAATTTATTTCGCATTAATTAATTTACGTAAAACACGAGATTGCTGGATTCTTTGGCACACAATCTGAACTCAATTAAATATTTTTATTTATTTATTTATTTTCATATCCTTTGACCCCATTTCTGGGGTATGATACATGTCAAGTACATATAGGAAAAAAAAAAAAAAATATATATATATATATATATACATATAAAGTTTCACAAAAAAAACAAAATATACAATTTCACAAAAAACAAAAGCACAAAATATATAATTTCACAAAAAACAAAAACACAAAAATATACAATTTCACATTAAAAAAAATAATAATAATATACAATTACATTTTACTTATAAGTTAACATAAATTACAAGTGGGATTGAATTTACCCTATAAAATCTTTGCTATTATTTTTTATTTTTATAAAGTCTTCTACATCTTTGAAAGAGTAAAAAAACTGTTTTTCAGCTATTTTTTTTAACTCTATTGCAAACAATTTTTTATTATTAATATTTTTAACATGCTGAGGTAGACTATTATATAAGCAGATTCCCACATAATTACAGTTTTTGGCATATTGGCTGGTGGAGTGAGATGGTATTCTGAGGTTGAGTGTAGTTCTTGTTTGATACGGGTGTATGTCACTATTTGTTTTGTGTAGATGTATGTTATCTTTCATTAAAATCATTAGCTGGATAAAATATTGACAGTAAAAAGGTATAATTTTGAGATCTTGAAATAGTTGTCTACAGGATGATGATGGTTTCGAAAATGAAATTAGTCGAATTGTTTTTTTCTGAAGCTTAAATATTCTGTTTCCTTCTGCTGTGTGTCCCCAAAGTTCCATGCCGTAACTCATAATGGAATGAAAATTTGCAAAATATGCAGATCTTACATAGTCTTTAGACAATAACATTCGAATCACCCTAAGACCATAACAAGCACGGGTTAGTCTTTTAACAGTGTTGTGTATATGCGAGTGCCAGTTTAGGTGGGTGTCTATTTCAAAACCTAAAAATTTTGTTGAATTTTTTCCCTCTATTAGTTGACCGTTATAAGTGTAAGAAGTGTGTGTGGGATTGAACACTGTGTTTCTCTTGAAGTGTAGGAAGTTTGTTTTATTCAGATTTAGTTTTAGTCTGTTTTCTTTAAACCAAGATTCCATGTTATCTAGAGTGTTTACGGCTAACGCATTTAATTCGGTGTTATTCGGGGCTGTTATAACAATATTTGTATCATCAGCAAAGAGTATCATCTTTCCATTTATTTTTTGAGAAGGAAGGTCATTTATGTACAGAAGAAAGAGTAGCGGCCCAAGTATACTTCCTTGTGGAACTCCAGTTTTAATTGTATCCCAATATGATGTTACTTCCATAGTACCTTCTTTTAGGTGAACCCTTTGCTTTCGATTTTTTAAGTATGATGAGAGTAGTTTAATGGCAATACCTCTTATACCATAATTTTCCATTTTTCTTATTAAATTTCCATGATGTACAGAATCAAATGCTTTTGATAAATCACAAAAAATGCCAAATACTTCACTACCTTTATCCAGATACTCTAGGATGTGTTTAAGAAGGTGGTAAGTCGCTGTAGTAGTGGATTTATTTTTTTGGAATCCAAATTGTTCTTCACATAATAAATTATGTTTGTTTAAAAACTGTATAATTCTATTTTAAATAATTTTTTCTATTATTTTTGAAAATGAGGGTAATATGCTTATTGGCCTATAATTTTCTATTTTTGTTTTGTCACCTTTTTTATGTAGGGGGATTACTTTAGTTGTTTTCATGTTGTCTGGAAATATTCCAGATGCTATTACTGTATTTATTAAGTAAAGAAAATGTTGTGCTATAGGGTCAAAACATTTTTTCATTATAAAACTTGATATACCATATATGTCCTGTGTATGCTTGTTTTTTATGCTCTTGAGTACTTTTATGAGTTCCATTTTTGTAATCGGTGCTAAAAATAATGAACTGGAGGTATGAGGAAGTTCGCACGTTTGCAAAGTAGAATTTTTATTTAGCTTTGTATCTAATGGTGTCTCATTATTACAGATGTTTATAAAGTAATTATTTATGAAATTCGCAGCTTGGTAGTCATGTACATTTTTTCCTTCTATGTTTAAAGAGATTTTGTCTGTTCGTTGTTTTATTATTTTCCCATTTGCATTTCCGATAATTTTCCACATTGTTTTACATTTATTGTTACTAGTTTCTATTTTATGATTGTTGTAGTTTTGTTTGGCACGTTTCAATACTTTTTTGTATATAATTTTGTAATTTTTATAAAAAATTTCAAAATCTTTAGTAGTGTTCCCTTTTTTATAAATTCGGTGTAGTTCTTTAATTTTTGCACAAGATATTTTAATACCTTTAGTTATCCAATTTTTATCTTTTTTTAAATTATACGGGTTTTTTAGTGTTTTATGGTTCAAAGGGAAAGCTGCTTCAAAGTTTCTACAATAGATGTTTAAGAAAGAATTAAATATTTTATTTGTGTCATTTGTGAGATATATATCTTCCCAATTTTCCTTCAATAAGAGACTGTTCATTTGAGAAATATTTTCATCACTAAAGAGTCTATAGCTAATGTTGGTTTTACGTATTTCCATTTTAAAATGTAATGTGATAGTTTGTGCCATATGATCAGACAATCCTAGATTTATATTTTTGGCATCATACATCTCTAGATTTGTCAGCATGTAGTCAATTTGTGATACAGTATTTTCTGTTATTCTAGTTGGGCCATTTATACAATTTTGTATATTAAATGTTTCCATCATATCAATTTACTCATGTTTAATTTTAGAGTTAGTTAAATAGTCAACATTTAAGTCCCCACACAGCAAAACTTTGTCATTAGAGGTTTTAATACAATCAACCATTAAATCAGATCTTAGTTCGGTTCTGTTTAAGGTAATATTAATTTTTAATTAACATGTTGTTTTTTTTATTTTTATATAACTGTGCAGTTGTGTAAGTGGATATTTCATTATTAAAATATATAAATACTCAGATAATTTTGTCGTTTGAATGCTACAACGAAGAACTTAGTTCAAATTTATAATTTACAGTAGGCTGTACTTTTTTGGCTTTTTGCCGATAGTGCTTAAAAATTAGGTATGTAGGCCTACTATTGTGTAAATTAAAATTCGAATTTGTAAACATAACAGTGAGTACTGCTGGTGTAATTTAGTTGCTTAATATTTTATTACTCGAACTTCTAAGATATATTTATTTTCTAAAATTATTTCAGAAATTGGTGGCAATTCATTCATAGACCGTTGGCCTATATTATAATATTTATTTTAAAAAAAGTACGTACCTATTAAAACACGTTTACATCTTTTTCATTTATGTACTCCGTTTTTAAGAATGTGAATCGTTCCAAGCAGGCTGAATAATAATATTTTAAAATAAGAAAAGCTTTTTTAAATATTGAATTTTTCTCTTTTTCTCTTTACAATCTCATAATATTTTTGTTGTGAAATGTTTAGAATTCAAACATTCATTTGATTTATGATATTAAAATTGTCACTGATTTTATTTAGCACTGTTTGGTCAATACGAAGAATAAAGTAGGCTACTTCATTACTGTGCTTAATTAATTCAATCATCGGCCGATACAACTGGTTTTTACTGTCAAGGGGAGGAGGGGGGTTTACCGGCGACAGGGCAGGCTAGTGGTGGAAATTCTGGCGTAACTGGTTTAACCATCAACGAACGAGAGAGTCTAGTCTCTGAAAGGAGACAACCTTATTGCCAACGAGAAGTTCTGCACTAACAGGAGTTCATAAATGTCAGCGGAGTTGTGATTTGATACGGCTGCGAACTTTGGAAATTTGGCGCGAGAAGTTTATCTTCCTCCCAGTGACATACGGTGACTCGAAAGTAATTGGGGTAGGGGGAGGGAGGAAATTACACCCCCTCTTCCCCTCCCTCTCTTGTGAACCGATAGAATTTCTCAACAAGTTACGTCAAGTTTGGCGTGGTCGACCAAGAAAGTGTGTAGCAACTGTCAGAGATTGATCCACTTGAGAAATGGCAGCGACGGAGAATGTTGGCGGAAACACTAAGATTGAGATAGAATTCTTCAAACTTCGGCTCTAGGTTCATCACAAAAAAAATGTTCAAAACATATTTAGACGAACTATGGTCTGAAGTGCTTCCGAAGGCTGTTATACGCCTTTAAAGTTGGAGATGAACATCTGTTTTTTTTGTTATTGCAAATAATGGGGAAAAAAATAATTAAGATTAAACACATAGCGTCTGCATAGTGTTTAATACAACAGTTTTTTTTAATCACTGTAAAACTTGTTGCTGTTGTATATGATTTCTTTGAAGTATTTATGAAAACAACAATTCAGAAAAATTGTTGGAGAAGATTAGTGCTTTTGTTCAGTTTGTTCAATTAAATATTAATCAATTCAATAACTAGTCCAAAATACAAAATATCTAGTTGCTGAAAACTCAAGTATTCTAATTAAAAAAAAAAAAAACAAAAAAAAACAAGATGCGCGAGTGACGTAGGTGTCTCGTTGTAATCCCATATCATTATTTGTCCAATTTGTTGGAAGACGTTGGAAGGGGAAGTTTGAAAGTGCCATAGTCACCAACTTAAAAATGTTAACACACTCCTAACAACTCTTTACGCCATATGACGTCATCGCATAAATCACCATAGTGAAACTTGCCGTTACTTTTTCTATTTGCAGTGTGAAGTGTGTTAAGTAATGCAATATGTTTATGATAACTCTTATCTAAGGCAACACGTATAAATAACATGAATTAGTACAATCTATTTAAGTTGGCAAAGGTTCTGTAATTATTGTTGACTTGGAGTCCAATGCTTGTGTACAAAGAGGCTACACTTTCCCACAAATACACAATAACAAAATTATAACAACATTTGACAGTAATATTTAACAGTATGCAATTGGATTTTAATTTAGATCATTAAGATTTTGTTAATTCCTTCTATTACATCAAAATATTGGTGAATTATGCGTTTCACTAGCTCTTGGCATGAAGTAGGTATCACTTTTATTTTAATATTGCTTTAATAATACTTCTGAATTACTAAAAAAAGTCTTTACATTCGTATTCAGAACACTTTCAATGAAAAATATAGCTAAACTATTGACTATATATATATATAAACTAAACATTTACAGAGTTACTATATAGACTTGTAGTAAACTTTAATAATCCAAATTTATGTTACATGAGAACCAACAATATGTAGTCAAACATCTGTCAAAAATCTTTGAGGTAATTGGTCTTTTCCGTCGAAGAGGCAGCATATGTACAGGTACTCATTGAATTGGTCCTACGTAATTCCTTTGATGGTACATCGTTATTTTTCATCGACATGAAATCGAATTAAAACTAATAGTGAGTAGTCGGTTACTTCTAATTTACGAATACTTTAAATATTCTACATCTTCAAACTGTTCATTATAAAGCCCATTGGGAACCACAATCATTTAAAGCCACCCAACAATAAATATTTTTTAATGTACATTATAAAAAAATATTTATTTTCACATTGAAAATGTCTTCAAAATATAATATTTTCAGACCAACATAAAACACGTCTGTACTCGAAGATATCACAAATTTTCTTGAACGTTAGAGTCAATAAAGTTTATTCCTAACTATTGTGAATAATAAAACTTTTATGAAATAAAAGGTTTTGAGTAACATTATCTTTGCCATGAAATAACTATCTAGTGAAACCAAATTTGGTCACTGTAACAATAACATATTTATAATGCAAAGCAGATCCAACATTTTAAGAATAATTAAAGTTATTAAAAAATCTCTAAGTAGTCTTACGCCTAATGTGTGCACGAAACACAACACACCATACGTAAGGTTGTGCATCTGGCCGATATGGCATTCGACATAACAGAGATCCAGTGTGTCATCTTGAACACAATAATAGCTCCAACGATAAACAGAAGCATTTTCGGATCTACATTCATTGGCATTTCTGCCTCAACATGTCCTGTACACGTACAAAGTTTTTGGTGCGTGTGTTTGACACCCTCTGTATAACTATACGTTAAAAATTTTGCAATTGTTAAATTATTATTCTTCATATGCCTTCAACCGCCTTTAGCGAAACGGGCCTCTAGGCCATAACCGCAACAACAACAACAACGAAGGAAGCACATGCATTTACGTTTCCTTAGGCGGTCCGTCGTTGCGCGAGAAACAGGGCTTGCACTCGAAGCGTTCGAAGCGCCGGCGAGAGGGCGTTGCGGACTTGCACGCGAGTGTGCTTGGTGCAAGGTCAGGTGCAAGGTCACGGCCGACATCAAACTGGAATAGACTCGTCGCACGCACCCGTCAGGCGTAGATAAAAAGGAGGAGGGAGGAAGCAGGCGCACAAATAACGAGGTGACGAGAGCTTTCGTGACGTAACTAATGCCTCGGTTTAAACAACTTTCCTTATGATTATAGACCCTGTGAAGTTGCGGTGTATTATACCGAGCAGACACAATGAGTGTTTATTCCACCATGCGTGATTGTACCTCTGTTATTTCGACACTGGGGCCACGCGGTGGTGCAGAACTCTGGGCGTAGTCGGGTGCATGCCGGCTTTCGGCGCGGGGTGCTGGGTTTGAGTCCCCGTTAATGCATGCGTGTGAACACGTAACTGTCAAAAGATTTGTTGCAATAACGTCAAAATCAACGATTCTGTCAAAATGGCAATAAGTTTAAAGGGGGGAATGATTGGATCGTTGGTGATAAAAAAATCACCAATGAGCCAAACATTAAAAAAATATAAAATAAAGTGGTCATATTACTTGCATCTCACTTCACGTAATACGGGTTCGATTCCCAGTGGTGCCGGACTTGGAAATTTTTCACAAATGAAAAACGTGGCGGACGTTTCCGCTAGCTGGCGGGTTTTCTCAGAGTACTCCCGTTTTAATCACCCCATTCATTCTAACAATGCGCTATTCTCATCTCATCGCACTTTCCTCGGCCCAGTTACCTCGATGTCGACCAGACGCTAAGCTGTAACACGTTCGTTCATTATGTTGGCACGCCCTATAGCACACATCGAGCCAGTTGTAAGCATTCAACTCTCGGGTGTTGAAATTCCGCGTGGTCGTGGCAGCAATTGGGCAGTTAGATCACTCTTTCTCGAGTATTCCGCGAGTATTACATGCTTTTATTTCGAAATGTATGTTCCAGTGTAACCAAATACTCACCTGTTAATAGAATGAATGACGTGCAATACTGGAGTTGTTTTGATTTATTGTAAAACTTTCCCTTTATAGGCATCTAAATCTTCATAGTTTCCAATTTGCATACACCATTTTGCTGTTCAGCAGTCGAATCGTGTTCACCCGCGCATATCGCCACTATCGCGAGTGCTGTCGAGGTGGAAATTGTTTCACCTCGTTAACCACATACGATTACCGCGGTAATTCGAGTTAGTTCAAGTGCATTGCTGCATGGGCTCCCTTGTTTGTAACGCTTACAATAAGCTCGTCCGAGAATCATATCAAGCGAATGACTCCATTGATCAAAAAACCGCATTGAGTGCTTAATATCGCATTCATCTCATTGGACGTGTATCCACTGTGCATCTATTATTAGTATAAATCAATTTATACCATTTAAAAATATATTTTGAAGCAAATCAGTAGTTGAAATTTGCTAAAACATAAAATTCGTTTTTAGTTGTTGCAAAGCCGTTTATTTGTACTAGAAAATTAAAATAAATGAACCATTTGTAGAGACCGGAAAAATTCGCGGATTCATTTCGTGATAGGCTGAAATTCAAACATGTGTACAATTCTGCTGGTTCTGCTATTGGCTCGCAGTTTAACTAGAGCTCTCTGGGCCAATGAGAGACTATCGACCAAAGAAGCGTCGAATCACAAGCTACCAAGTGGAGACACCTCACAATTTAGTACCCAATGAACACGCCTGTTTACTTGAGAAATGCAGAGGATAATGGAGGCTATCCTAGAGGTCATTGAATCCGCGAAATTTTCCGGTCCCTAACTATTTGATATAAAAACCATAATCGTTTTCAGTATGTCTTGTACAAGACATTAAATATCGTATTTTAAATTGCATCCACAATCCCAGCAAAAAAGTAAATTACTGGTTTCTATAATAATTTCAAATCAAAGATAGTTAAACTTTTAACACATTAAATATTGCGTACAACTTTTTTTTTGTATCTGGCAAGAGCTGAAAAAGAGGTCCCGAGTTTGATTCCCATTACGGTTGGGCATATTTTTACTTTTGAAAAATTGCCTTCTCGGGTATAGGACTGGTTGTCGTGTTGTCGTTTCACATCCATAATGTGGAAGGCAGCGGTATCCCTTCGGTACAGACCGTCACAACGTCATCAATAGTTGGAGTTGAACGAAAAAATACTGTGTTTGTAATAACGCAGCTTCGTCCGGAGGTAATGTCCACGACCTTCGTTGCTTGCCGTGTCTCGTATTGCAGAATGTGTGTTTGTAATCACGCCGCAGGCGTGGCGGCGTCACCGCACAAGACCGGCGGTTTAGTTGCGCTATTGACTTGCCGGGGTCACTTGTTAGACTTCCCCGGCCTCCGGCCTCATCGTTTGAGCCCAGCACGTCAGAAGACAGACGCGTTGTTTACGCGACCCCTGTTGTTTCACACGCTGTGAACAAGCCGGTCGCCTGCATGGGGAATACTCGTTTAAGGGCTGTGTTTGTGATAGTGATACGGCATGATAAGTGCGACGCTCGCTGGTGCTTTGAGCGCGGTATCGTCTCTAAACGCAAGGCTGTGAAATGGCGCGCAGTGTTCTCGTCTTGCGAAGGGCAACTATGGGATTTGAGCGGTGACCGTAAATTAACGTAATGAAGAAATGAACGCAAGTCCCTCCAGTGCTTTCAAGAATCTGTACTGAACGTTTCACGCCTAACAATTACGCTGAAAACACGCGTTTTATCCGTTTTCACTCTTCTCAAAATGCACTTTAAATTTTGTATGCTTTTCGCAAAACAGACATCACTCTAAAATCTTGAGCAGTTTTCAAATTTATTTTTCTGAATATTTGTACACCGTGAATGAAAGATGGATAGCATTCACGAATTATTTGCAGCACCACAGCGCGTTGTAAAAACAGTAAAACGCAGCAAACTAACCAATAAACTTTCATATTCTCAATAAGAAAAAAAAGTAACGGTTCGAGTTTTAGAACAGTTTATACAAATGAGTTTCAAATTAAATAAGTTTTTCTTGAGAACAACAATTAACGACATATCTCGTTAAAACAGTTTAAACAAAGAAGAAAACATTGAGCATGACTTGGCATCTTTCAAACATTGCCACGAAAAATCTATTCTCCAATTTGTCTAGAATAAATTTAAAATCTGTACTAAACTACACTGACTAATATATTCGATTGTATGTACCAAAATTCGTTACCCACAAATCTTCTTGACATAATATAGAGGTAAACAATAATCTTGGCTGGAAGTAGACACTGCGCTGTTATAAACGACTGGCTGTAGTACCTGGCTTCGCTTGGATGGACAAAGAATTTTAATGGGGCAAGCTTGCTTTAATGGATCACTACAACAACTGACGTCTGAGTTAATGCAAAGTGTCAGAACCATCGGTACTCCATTATATGAATCGCATACTAGAAGTATGTGCAGAGTGAGTGAAATGGAAGTGGTGAAATGGTGAAAGGTTATATGATTCTGCAGTTAATGTTATGTTTCACATGTCTCCCTTATATGCCACACGCAATGACAAACGCTCTAACTAATTTAGGCAAAAAGTGACAATGTTTCTCCTAAATTTGTATGGGGAGACTTCTGATGTCCTCTTGGCCTGCTGTCACTGAGCAGTCTGGATACAGAACGGTAATTCACCCACGGGGCTGGAGAAACAGTGGACGTTGCTGTTGAGATTTACTACACAGTAAAATTGTGAATATACAATACAATTGGCTCTTTTTTCCTCCAGTATCATTTATAAATTTTATCAATTATGGAAACACAAAGCTTTGAAAATAAAACATACCTTATATCTGAGATGATGTAGCATTATAATAGTGAAATAATCTTGGAAATCGGTCCATCTATTTTCGAGTTCACTTCTTACAAACTAGCAAAAAAAAAAAAAAAAAGGCAGCTCACACTCTCCCTTTGCAATATAAGTATAAATAATTGGTTTAAACTTTATTTGAACATATCGTCATGTTAATAGTACTGAAGTTTGGTTACCTTTACCTAGTAATTCCACCAAAGAAACTATTGTCTCTTCCTTTCTTTGCATATTGACTGGTTGACTGTGAAAGTCTTTGCCGTGACTGTATTCAAATACATAGTTATGTACCAACACCGCGTAATTTACTTGCATTGTATTTCAAACGTGTTAAATATTATGCCTCTACAAATTTCACTAACTAGTTAAACAGATTAACATTAATTTTTGAAGTGAAACTTTTTTTGCCGATAGGACTACAATTTTCGAGCGTGACGAATATTCCGATTGCATGAGGGTAATAGTTGGGTACGTGGTGGGGGAACCGTTAGAGGTGGAGACGGCAGGGGAGAGGTAGAGATGACACTTGCACACTTACATGCTTGCACACTTGCATACTTTGACACTCGCATACCTGAGCAATAGCATAATTTAGCGCTCGCATACTTGCAAATATTTTTTTTTATCTGCGTCCTCAGCCAAAGAGAATTATGTTTCCTATACCTAGGTAGTAATATGATAAGCAAGGAGTTCACTTCTGTAGCGCGTGGACTCCACGCACACATTATTATTATTTTTTTTAGATAAAAACAATTATTTCCAGAATTTTTTTTTACTTAATTTTAAATCTATTAAGTTTCTACCTTTGTTTTGCAAACTAAAATCGTTATTGGAGCACGAATTTGTTGAAATATTTTATTTTTTTAAATTTAATATGTTGATCTTGGTAAAATAAAAAATGAAGTGAAAGTTTATTTGCGAATATTTAATGTTCCAAAATTTTCTGTCGTGTATAACGTGATAACCTACAGACTGCTTCTTAACTCGGATGCACGCGAGAACTAGTTCATTCGCACGGGACGATATAATTGTATCCCCTCGGAAAGGGTACCTTTCATACTTGTGGTGGCGGTAGTGTAGCTGGGTAGAAACTGGAAATGTACCCTCCGATTTCTTAAAATGTTTCGGTTTTAATGCAAATATGCACTGGAAAGGTATCACATGATTTCATTGTATTTTCAATGTAGCTATACTAACCCAACCAACCGTTCACAATATTTTAAAGTATATTTTTTTATATTGCTTATAATCTTAACCTATGAATCGTTACTTACGACATGATTCAAAACTACTTCAAATGAAATGTAAAAAATATATATATATATTTCTTAATTTTTAAGTTATGACTTTGATTGGACTATGAAAGAGCAAAATCCTGAAAGGCACCATTTCCAAAGGGGATACCTTTCCAGTGAATGTTTGCATTAAAACCGAAACATTTTGAGAAATCGGAAAGGGTACCTTTCCAGTTTCTACCCAGCTACACTACCGCCACCAAAAGTATGAAAGGTACCTTTTCCAAGAAGAAAAAATTCAGCCCCCACTCGCACAACCTGCGCGCGCCGCTTCCAGCTCGGACAGTCCCGGGGACCGAGTGCTCCAGAGGGCGCACTTCAGGCCGCGTTGGACACGGCCTTGGTCTGGCTAGGACGCCCAGGCCGTTGAGTCCGCCGGTGACACGGGCGCCATCTGCCACGACACGAACCATTCAGTTCCAACCACTCTGCGTGATGGGTTGCTTCGCGTTGCGATACAAACCCCTCACCCTTCTCTTCACCCAATCTCTCTCCGAGGCCATGAAGAGAACCAGGAGGAAAAAAAAATTCCTAATCATCCCCCAACAACGTACTATTGACAAATTTATATCACCTCTCCCCCTCCCTTTTTTTTCTGAACCAAAAATAAATCCAAACATTTGTACTACCTCACGAAAAATAATTTTATTTTCAACGGAAATCACTATTAAAATAAAATCACAGTGAATGATGAACAGTAATAAATAAAAATATGTATTATTGGCTACGCAGAACGCTCAGAATGGTAACTGAAGACAAGAACTAAAAATAACATACGATAATGATATTTATTCTAGAAGTACATTTTTATGTAAATTTATGTTATGAAATTTTTACCTGCGTATTTCTCAATGGCGTATATATGAAATTGAAATTGACAGTAGTCATTTATAATTTAGAACAATTGAATTATAAAATCCCTTTCGGTACAGCTAACTTTATTTTAATTAAAACCACATTAATGGAAGCCGATGTAATTAAATAACCTTTATTACGCTTTATTATGCTATAACATGTTTCATTCAAACGTTGGCACAATTGTTTACATTTGTCATCTACGGTGATGTCGTCGGCATCATTGCTAGAGATTAAACTTTTTACCACAACTTGATAAAAAATTTAAAAAAAACTGTTTGTACTTGAGCCTTCTTTTTATATTATACGATCTAATATTGTTCCCTCTATGCGAGTCGTATGACTATTTGTCGGTCAATCACAAATAAAGCTTACAAACGGATCCTGCCTCATTGATTAAATTACTAAAATACCCTCAAATATAACTTAGAAATGAACGTCTAAAATATCCTCAAATATAACTTAGAAATGAACTTCTTGATGTAAACACAACGATCGCTCATGTGGTTAGCGTGTAGCCTGTGGCTGCAGGTTGCATTGTATTCTGAGTTTATTGCATCCAAACACTGCATAAACGCTAGTGCATCACATATGCAAGCGGCGAGGACGTTGCGAAATTAAATTTGCTGGAAGCCCTGCAAAATTATGCGCACCCTCATTTACGTATAATGGTTGGTCGTGGTTAATTTACCGGCAGAAAAAGACTAGTCATTAGCGTTAATTGGCGTGAGAGGGAGAATGAAAAAAAATGTGTTCCCTTCTACCCTTCTCTTGCACGTCTACGTTTAAAATTACATTCATTACGGTTAATTATGGTGTAGAATTTAGAAGAAAAGATAGCGCATGCTACTGGTGTTTTATTAACTTCAAACAGCATGTATTATGTTATAAAATTCTTGGCAGTTTCTGTTTCACCACCAGTGTCTTGTTTTGAAATTCGCTAATGCTTTGCTTATAAAATATACATGTTTAAATATGAACGTTCATTTTTCACTTCACTATTCATGTTTTAATCTATTTATCACAATTTTGTTTTAATATAGTTCGTAATGTTAAATTTAAATTCAGACCACGATGAAGCATTGGGAATGGTTAACCATAAAAATACAAAATTACAGCGATGATTTTTTAAAAAGAACTTGAGCAAATATTTTGCTATGCAAACTCACAACACGTTGAAGTTTCTTTACACAATATTCGTGTTTTAGATTTTGAAATTAAAAACGCTGTAATAATTACTTATATATTTTATGGTGTCAGTTTTTAATCGCTTTAGTATGTTTTTATTGTTTATTTTCTGTATATATTTACATGTAGGTGGCCACTGCGATATTATTCACCAGCTGCCCGACCAGGCTTCGCACGGCTATACAAATGGAAAAAAATTAAGCCACATCTCCCATTTACAGTAATGGTAAATTAAAAAAAAATCAGTGAAAATTTATTACGATGCTGTATAATGTACCGGAGAGAAAATGAATAGCACCGATGGTTTCCCGACTCGTGCACGCATCGTACACCTGATGTACCCGTACTTCGCCACGGCAGTCTACAGGCAGATCACTCTTGCGCCGCTCATTATACATGTCCCTCCTTGTGGGTACGCCACTGCCGCGCGATGCCCGTTGCCATGGAGACGCAGAAGGCATGAACAATGCAAAATCATGTTCTCATGCAGACAAAGTACCCACTGTTGCCTGGTTTTAACCACCCATGGGATCTAATTTTCGGAAAATGTCATCCTGCGTAACATAAGGAACATTACTGTGAAGTTTCAAGTCTGTAAAATATATAGGTATACTTGAAAAAAAGGGCAATTAAAAAACAAATTAAACACAGAGAGAGGAAAAAAAACAATAGTTTAGTTTTGCGATTTAAAGTGATAAAAAGTATTTAAATACTAATTGAACTCTTATGAGGGTACTGATTGCTTCGTTGTTAATATCAGACGGGTGTTTTTTATTTGTATGGGAAAATTAAGAATGATAAGGCATCTAGTGTGTGGCAACAATGTTAATAGGCAATAGCGCCTGCGGCATTAACACACACTTCGTACGTGTACTGCATGTTGTATCTAACCCCCTCCAATGCATTTGATTCTAAATTGGACTTTTAGTAAGGATCCCTAATGTTATTGATAATATAACATAGCTTATAGCCTTCCTCGATAAATGTTCTATCCAACACTGAAAGAATTTTTCAAATCGGACCAGTGGTTCCTGAGATTAGCGCGTTCAAACAAACAAACTGTTCAGCTTTATAATATTAGTATAGATTAGAAAAATTTAGGGTTCAAAACATTTAGTTAGTACTTAACTTAAACTAAAATAAGTAGTTCAGGTATGAGAGATAATTACCTATTTTTTTATAAAAACTTTTATTATTTTTAGTTACGATAAGTTGATTGTTATGGTGATGCGTTAAATAATTGTGTATTATTCAAACGAGGTACATTTTTCACGTAATGAAAAGTATAACAAATAATTTCGTTTGTATCGAAAACATAAGTTACTGCAGAATAATTTTGCTATGTAACATTGTGCAAATATGCGCCTCAAATTAAAAATCAAATCGCATTCAGCAAACGACACCTTTCTTACAAGTCGTGCATGACGGTCCGAAGGGTACTTTTTTTTTTATAGAGTGTCGCCAATACCTAGGTATCTTTCCGAGGTTGGCTTTTAATTCACATCTTCACGCTGTACCACGAAAACAATTCCTGTATTATCAGATATTTAACCGGGTAGAATATAATGTCTTTAGAGTGCATTTTATGCAGTTTTAAATAATTTTTCTAAGCATTTAAATAGATAATTAAATCAAAATTAAAATAAAATACAGCATATTTTGCATCATTGAATCAAATAATTAAGGTAAGAGAAAATAAGTGAAACGCAATACCTAAACCAGAATACTTACATAACCCCAAAAATTGGACCTAAGTTCTTAATTTTGTCGTATTTTACGCCGACAATGTCAATTATTTCGTCATTTGATTTATTTCATTTCCACTAAAATAACAGAGAGTTTTTTTTTTAAATATTAATTTTACCTACAGCTAAGTTGACCACATTAAACAAATAATGACTATCAAACGCAATGTTATCTGTTATTAATAATAATTGTCAAAATACCTGTCAACCTATTTAATCTTTTTGTTTGCAAGTTTAATGTTTTTATTGTGACATTCAGAATTTTTTGTTAGAAGAATCAATATTAATATATTTATTTATCTACCTAAAGTGTAAATTTTATTATATTTGTAATTTTTTAAATTTATTTCTTTGATATTATTATTAAAAAATATATATTTTTTGTTTTCAGGTGAGTAACCACCAGAATTGATATATCAGTTGCAACTTTCGTTGCTAGAGAGCAGTGCGACAAGAAGTTAGCGGAACCGCCGGTAGATGGCAGACAAGGTCAGTATAGAACATCAATATATCGATAGCGATCGGAGCTGCATTTGAGCGCACGGATGAACTTTAATGTTTTTTTTTTGTTTGTAACTTTAGTCTTCGCTCTAGCTAAGCAAGGATGACGAAAGGTGTTTGTCATTATTAGGTCAAGGATGAAGATTAAAAATAAAAAACCTTATTAATATTTTGTATGTGGTTTAAATTAAAATTTGTTCTTGTAAATTGTAAATATCAGAATACCGGATGATGATTCGTGACATGTTTAACATTAAAAATATTAAAGCTTATTCCTAACTTATATACTGCTTATACAATATACGTAATAACTGAAACAGAGGTGGAATAATGGGGTAGGTTGAAAAAAAATATGAAAAAATTTATCACGTGCATTAAAAAAAAAACTCACATTTTTAATAACATTAGAACACTAACATATGGGCTTACGGTAGCAACATACTGTCTTCACTGATATTTTTAAAAAATTTCATAACTTCGGGGGGGGGGGGGGGGGGGGGGGGATATATATCCCATTCCATTCCCGCATTCGTCATTGAACGGATATCAGATCACGCAAAATATAGAAATACTAGTGGAGACTTCGAGGTTACTGTTATTTCTGAGAACCTGAATTTTACAGCAGATTAGCAGTAAGTCATATCCCCTCTCTCTCCCTAATTACACCTAATGATCCCTTGGTTCCGGCGCCTTATATTATATTACGTATTTTAACGTTGTCGTGTATTTATATGTTGGTAATATCACAACCGGAAATGTGTTTTCCGGTTACTTCATTTGGCGTGTGTTTTGTTTTAGTCATTAGAAACATTTACTTATGAATACTAGTTGTAATGTGTCGTCAGTTGACAATAACGTAGGTCAGTCCAATGGCGAACCAAGAAGCGCATGTGGAACTAGAAGGGTTTTCCTCCTGTTCAGAAGCTAGTTTTTTGTCTTCTTCGTATCTTCCCCCCCTTCCTTTTCCTTCCTCAGCACACACGAAAAAAGTAATTATGTCCTGTACTAGGTAGCTGTAAGGCGCCCAAGGCGCCCGTGGAAAATGATGAATAGAACAAACACTTTAATTTAATATACACGAAATATTTATAAAAAGTTAAATTTGATTTATTATTGTGCAAATGAAAATTATTTCTTATATATAAATATAAAACATGTTTGATAAATTTGTTATTAATGAAGAATCTCTTGAAAAATTACAAACGTGTGATTTGTATCATTCAATACACTTGAACAAATTATATCGACATACGCACGTAATAAAAATTGATTTTCAGCGATAAATTAAATATTTACTTACTTTGCGAAGTTTATTAATCAAATTATAAAAGTAAAAGAATTATTAAAAACTCACAAACTAAAAATTTTTTTTTTTCTTTAACTTCTAGCACTATCTTTTGGTGAAAAATTGAAATGCACTCATTAATACATATAAAAAAAATATTTAAAAGTGTAAATGCCGGCCTCAGACTCCTGGTGGGCGAATTCCCGTCACACGCTGGCGTTCTGCAGGCATGCGCTATCTTACAGCGTTACAGAGTCACGTGAGTCAATTATATTAAGAATAATTTTACCAGGAAAAAAAAAAGTATTATTTCTGTGTATGATTGGGGGGAGGGTTAGTTTAATGATAGACGGTGATGGATAGGAATAGGACCCGCGAACTCTTTAGCGCCGTGACTCAATGATCTCCACTTTAATGAATACTTAAACAAACACACGTAACGTAACACTCAGCAGGCCCGGTTAGGCGGACGTGGAGAACTAGCGACCCGTAAAGGGATCCGCGCTGCCGGATGTCCTTCCCCCCTTCCCCCTCTCTTCCTACTCATCGCCGCGACGTCCAGTCATTATGCGAGCCGCGGTGCCCCCGTCGCACGGGGTGACAAATTGCAGCCGCGCTGATGAATACAGCCAGCTCCGGCTGAAGGAGCTTCCTGGATGGGCAGAGGGGTAAAGGGGGGGGGGGGTAGGGGCGAGCCGTCGAAGAGGTGCTCCGAGGGTTTGATGGATTGCCCCGCGCCTGAGATAACGCATGACGTCTCGCGGCTTCAGGAGATCCTCGTCGAATCCCTCCCTCACCCCCCTACCTCACCCTTCTTCCTTTACTCCTGATGCGGGACCTCCTATCTTACCGTGTCAGCATTATCTCTTCCCACCCCCCTTCCTTTTTTTACCTGCCCGCAAATAGTTACAGAAGTGAAACTCTTTTGCGCTACATGTGACGCTATCTGTCGGGTGGGCCCATTACTACCAAAAAAATTCTCTTACGGGAAATTTTTTTTAGTATGAGAGATTTTAATTGTACGAGAAACGATTAGCGCTGTTTTGTGACGAAAAAAAATAATGTACTACTATAAATTAGTAGGAGGTGTAAATTTCTGGTATGCCACACCACAAAATATGTGACTATCAAAATAAAGTTAATTAAATTTTAATGTTTCTTTTTGTCTGATGACAGCTTATGCATTTCTTTTCACAATCAATATATTATGAAAGCTACTCTCTAGCGGATGGGTCCACAACTGCTTCAAAAAACTAGGTCTCGGTCTCGGCAATTAGAGTTTCTCCCCCCACGAACAAATACCATCCACCCAACAGTAAAAACAAAATCAACGTGATGTGAAAAAAAAAAAAAAATTTAAATTTGGTTAAATTGAATTAAAACCCAATGTAAAGTCGCAGTAGTAAATGTGATAGCAGGGCCTTGTTTTTTTTTTTTTTTTCTTTTTTTTTTTTCGTGAAAATATTTCGAGACCGGGTGCTATTTAAAAGATCTGTGTTGCGTTTCTTCCAGTTGCATGTCTACTATCGGAACAAGAATCACAGCCATTCAGTGCGGAAGCCGACACGTCCTGACTGGCCCGGCCGAAACAGGGCAATGGCTTCTCCTGCAATCACGAGGAAACTATCACTATAGCCCGTCCCACTCTTAGATTGCAGTACACGGCTTATGGCGCGCGCTGTTGCCAAATCTCTAACACATTACGAATTTCAGGAGATGCGTGTCTATGTAATTTGGATCGAACAAGAAGCATTTTAAGATATCATATCGTAATTTATAATATTTTATACTATTACACATATAAATTTGTAATAATGCCACTTTTACGTAAATTTCAAATAAAAACTACCTATTGTAGACGAAAATTTCTTATAGTTTTCTTTTCTGTTCTAAAAATCCCATATATATATATATATATATATATATATATATATATATCACATTTTCATGGGCCCGATAAATGCCGTATTTTTGGACAAGTCATGTCCAAAATTATAAATAAAATACGGTAATGGAAATTCTCGGTCGAGTAAGCTATGGGAAAAATCGAAATGGGGAAGATTTTTTGAAAAACAGAAAAATCGCAACAACTCCCATAATATGAATAATATCGAATCCGTTTTAACGTATGATAACTCGGATTACCTAATGCCGAAAAATGTTTTCTAAATACATTTTTGATACGACCAGCCATAACTGCATGGGTTCGAAAAAAAATTTCACCGGACAAAAAAACGTAACTGCCTTAGTAAACACCTTATCAAATCTGTTTAAATTATTTGTAATAATATCATAATTATTTTCCAAAACTTTGTCTAAAACAATGTTTGATAAGATGCTTGGTGTTGAGGATAGAAAAATAATTCAAAATTTTGTACAATGATCGCTATTGAATTCCTTCGTATTTATTTCATACATTTTACATATTATGTTCAAGAATCGATTATAATATTTTTTGTTGACTAAGGAAGCCATGTATTTGAAATTGCTTGTAGGACAGAACCCCACTTATCTAAACACACGACCCTGTTTCCTCTTACGACGGCAGCGCGCGCTCTTGTACTGATAAGACACATCTTTAACAGCTATTTCCACGGAAACTGTAGAAGCAATTGAGATGGGGCTGCTTTTAAAAACTAATTCAATTCATTTTGAACATTTTTATCGTTTTCGTCCCCCATCTATCTTTAACAGAAAAAAAGTTTTCCGCGGGTCAACTTTTTGATGTGTCAGGTTGTGAGAAAATGCATTTCAATATATTAAAAAAATTATTTAAGTGAAACCTGTACAGTTTTTGTCTTAACATTTGTTCGGTGGCGTCCTAAGGCATTAATTTACTAATAAAAAAAATCTGAATGAAATACACATGTAGGTTTTCTTGTTTTGATGTGAAACATATCGGAATACTTCAAAACAGTTCGCAGCGAATAAGTTATGTTTTTTAATTTTTTCGGACACTTAAAATATTGTTAAGTATTCAAAATAAGCATTGCCTGATGCGTATTTTGATTCTATACAATATGAAAAAAAGCTTGGTCCAAAAATTAAAATTTTAAATTTCGTTTGATATTTGGCAACAATGCACGAAGAAACAAGGACAGTGCTAACGGCAATCGGCGTGTGTTAGAGAGAGAGAGAGAGAATGCGCCCATTTACTTCCACACTGCAATCTAAGAGTGGGATGCTCTAACCTTCTGCAGTCTAATGAGCGGTCAGAATCCCTGCCCCTAGCGATCAAACATCTGTGGTAAAGGAGGTAAGGGACACCATAGCACCAAATTGTAAATTTAAAAAAAAATTAAGTTGTCGAATCATGACCACCTCCGAGCGAAACTAGACATGCTTATTTCCGCTATTTATAGTAACTGGATAAAGTGCTCTACGTTTATACAGAGAAAATAATGTACATTACGAATATGTTGCCAACTGTATCTCATAAAAAATTTACGTTTACTTTATTTACCTTAGCGTTATAGGTGCTTGCAGAAAATAAAGTGTTAAATGCACCGTAAAAGTGACGTTATATATTTGAGTTTTGTTTGGGTGTATCATCGACAGAAAGATCATTACAGACGGGTAAAGTTATTACGGTTTTGGGGGGGGGGGGGGGGGGGGGGAGGGGGAGGTAAGGAATCCAAAAAATTGCGAAATTTTTCCTGGGGTGATTTCGGAAAATCGAAATCTGAATGGTTGAAGCAGAGATCTGAACCGGGCGCCAGTGGTTTCCACTGATTCTCCTAATTCAGGCGAAGTCATATTCCGAGCATAATATCCTTGTATTAGCCCAAGAATAGAACTGAAATTGTGTACTTTTTTCCTTTCTTTGGTATTGCAGGACGAAATAACGTCGCAAATATAGACCAGGGTCGATAATGTTTGAAACAAAAAAAATAATAATAGGATGAAACCCATTGGAAAAGGAAGAGAATATAACAAAAATGAAAGGAAAAATAATTTAAGGGCGATCTGAAGTCGGGAAGTGGAAGGGGGTGAGTTTTTAAGGCTAAAAAACTGTTTATCTCAATTTCCGGCAAAACTACAAGTCCTATGGAAAAAACGTTAAAAAGCAAAGTTGTATATAATAAAAAGATCTACAACTTTTGTATTTACACTTTTTTCACATAACCTCAAAATTTATGTGAAAAATTCCATTAACCTAGTTTTTTGTTTTTTATTTTTATCTTTTACAAAAAAACATTTTACCCCCACGAAATTTGATGAAAACATATCTTTCTATGTCTCAAACATACTGTAATTTTTTTATTTAAAATATTTATTTTTTCACCTTATTTTCACTTAATATCGAAAAAGCACCCTAATTTTCAATCGAAAATTCTCCCGTCAAAATATAAGTTTTTTTAAAAACGTCGGTGGGCTTTTTGTTCGTTGAAATCTCTACTTTCTGATTGTGTAAAAAAATATACATTACTATGGTAAATGTTCTCTGAAAATGCAAAGAAACGAAAACAACTCGAATCTGAAATTTATTTTAATCATTATGTACAATTTTCAGCTATATATTAAAATTTTACTTGGTTATTTGAAATTTTCACATGAATTCTAAGGTTATGTGAAAAAAGTGTAAATAAAAAAGTTGTATATCTTTTTATTAGCTACAACTTTGCCATTTAACCTTTTTTCCATAGGACTTGTAGTTTTGCCGGAAATCGAGATAAACCGTTTTTTAGCCTTAAAAACTCACCCCCTTCTTCTTCCCGACCGCAGATCGTTCGTAAATTATTTTTACTTTAATTTTTGTTATATTCTCTTCCTTTTCCAATGGGTTTAATCCTACTATTAATATTTTTTTCACTTTTTACCATTTTCAAAGGCTTCAGCCCTGTTCTAATAGAGCCACCCCCGGGAAGATTATTCTGCCCATAGAATCACTGAAAATCTTCTGTGGAATAATTTATTTTTGTGTGCGTGTGTGCGTGTGTGTGTGTGAGTAGGTTGATTTTTTTTTGGAAAAGGGGGGGGGGGGGGGGGGTGGTGTGTTTTTGTCTTCATTCAAGTTTGCGCCAGTGGCGTAGTTGGATAGCACACGCTGACATTTCGACGCGTGGATTCTGGGTTCGAGCACGGGTAAGGCATAGCATGAATATGTGATGCTTAAGGGCCCAACCTTCTTGGAAATACATATGGTGTGAAAACCTTAAGGAAAAAAACGCGATTTAAAAACGGCTCAAGATATATTGGTGGTTTCTGTTTACGAAAAGCATTTAAGAATACGCTTAGAGTGGATGAGATGTTTCCGCGTTTCGTTTTTGAAGTGTACATATTTTTATAAGAGTGAAAATGGCTAAAATGCATGTTTTCAGAATAATATTTTGGTACGAAACACGAAATTTTAAAGGAATCAAGGGACTTGCATTACACCTTTACCTTCATTTCTCCGCCATATAATGTTATGTCTACAGCTCAAATATCATAGTTGCACCATGCACACGAGACGACAGCGCGTCAGTAGAGCTTTGCGCTTATAGGCGATACCACGCTAGAAGCACAGCGAACCTCGCACTTATCATCCCACCTCACTAACACAATAACAACCCTGACTAGGCGAGCCCCTTAAAATGCAAACTACAAGGACTCAAACAAATGCCCAGTAGTCGACATCCAGGTCATTACACGGGTGGACGATGGGGAAGAAGCTTGGGTAATCCAGCAGCGCTAACGGAATGCTTTTAGGTGCATATCATTGTGACCAGAGCAGACCGAGACAACAACCTCCGAATCACAGAATCGTCCGCCACATTTTATCACTTGCGGAATAAATCAAGGTTTAACACCGTCGGAAATCTACCGCGTATCACTTTGGTGAGAGAATATATTTATATCCTCTATATATATCTCTATAGATTTATATATATCCTATATATATCCTCTATATATCTCTATATATATCCTATATATCCTCTAAATATATATATATATATATCCTCTCACCAAAGTGATACGCGGTAGATTTCCGGCGGTGTTAAACCTTGATTTATTCCGCAAGTGATGAAATGTGGCGGACGATTCTGTGATTCGGAGGTTGTTGTCTCGGTCTGCTCTGGTCACAATGATATGCACCTAAAAGCATTCCGTTAGCGCTGCTGGATTACTCAAGCTTCTTCCCCATCGTCCACCCGTGTAAATGACCTGGATGTCGACTACTGGGCAGGGAGGGGGAAACACAGCCACCCCCTCTCTCCCCGGCACCCACTCCCGCCCTATTGACGCCTCTTGCTATCTCTGCCCCGCGAGTGAGCCGGTGATCCCGGGGCTTAATCCGCGCGCTGACCCCTGGAGGCGCCGTGATGTGCAGTCGTCCGTCTTGATCCTCTCTCCCCCCCCCCCCTCACGAACACACACTCCCCTCGGAAGCCGACCACTTCACGCCGGGTCGCATCGCTGAATGCTGACGTAGAACACGATACACTGCGTTATCCCCCAGCAGGCTGTGCGCGTTCTCTCTCTCTCTCTCTCTCTCTCTCTCTCTCTCTCTCTCTCTCTCTCTCTCTCTCCCCCTAGCGCCCGTTCATCATCGCAAGACTCCGTCAGCGGTCGCGACCGTCACGAAAAACAACAACCAACCCTAATTCCTTTCTTTTCTTTGAACTGCTTGGACACGGCAGACGTTGTAACCGGAGGGAATAAACAAAAAAAAAAAATCCCCTTAAACACAGCCTGCAGGCGTAGGTAGATTTCGAGCTCCTGATTATCCTGGAAATGTTCTGGAAATTACTCGGCTTCTCTGTTGTAGCCGGGGCGAAGGCGAAGATATCACCGACGCTTCGGTCGACGCTTTGAATATATATACTGTATAGAAGTCGCGAGTGGATAGGATTTACTCTACGTTTCTCAAGAGCGTAAAATGAGCAGCTTGGGAACTTCACCGCTGCAGTGCGCTGCCGTAACGTCCTGTATCGTCTTAGTTGTTGTGTACACGTTAGAATGCAGCACTATCGCCCGCTGTCATTCCCCGCACCCCTCACCCATCATTCACTGCAGCTCGAGGTCGTTCAACGGAGGGGGAAGGGGTGTTTGAAGAGTTCGGCACTTGTCCGCTAGGGACCACCACAAGTCGATGCCCTAGAGATGGTGGCGATTGCGGCGGTGAATTAACCAACTACCTCAAAACCGTATTAGAAATTTTAACCTGGGCTGGCGACTTCTATACAGTATATATATTCAAAGGTCGACGTTGCAGTCGGCATCATCACCTGTTCTCAGTAGGGTAGGCTACAACTCCAGACAATGGGCGCGAAAGCCTGCGATCTTTACTAATTTTAAAAACCTAATGTTCGTAACATCCTATATGTCCTTCAATATTCCAAATAAATCATGTTTTCATATTCCATGCAGCGAAAATATTTAAAATGTTTTTAACTCAACGAATCCATTAAATAGCTTATCCCTTGCACTATTACGTGGGCGTAAAAAAATTGCTTTGGACAAAGATTAGGATAATATTAACATGGTTTAAAATAAATTAGAACAAATTTGATATTAAGGGGGTTGTTTTAGCCGAAGGTTGTAGATAAGGTTTAGAGTTTGTTTTACGATAAATTATAAAGGATTTGATAGTATACCCTAATAAAAAAGTATGATTATTTTTTTCTTTCAACCTTTGTTATTTTCTCCCCTTGTAGGGCCACACCTGGTTTTTAAGACCAAGTTTAGGTATTTAAAATAAATAAGAACGGATTCAATAGTGTACATGTTACGGAAGTTTGATTTATATTTGTATTCTAACCCCCGTTTTTTCAACTATTTGCATTATGGGTTGTCTTATAAAAAATTGTTTCAGACCAAAGCTTACGATAATTTTTAGAATATTTACAATCAGTTGTTATTTATTCTATAGTTTACCTAATACAATAATTTTTTTTTTTGTTCTTTAACCTCTTTTTCCCCATCCTTTGTAGCAATGGTTGGTTGTATCAGAAATTGTTTCAGACAAAAGTTTTGGATAAAATTTATAAGGTTTACAAACAATTAGAACGGATTTGATATTTTGCCTACTAAGGGGGTTGTGAATATATATAATTTTCTGTTTCTTTCACCCCTTGCAGTAATGGTAAGTCGTATAAAAATTAATCCAGATGAAAGTTGTAGATATTTTTATGTTTCATAATAAACACGGATTTAAAGTGTACATGATGAAGAAATTACACACATATATATATATATATATATATATTTATTTATTTATACCCCTGTTTTTCCCTCAACCTCCTGCAGAAGTGTTAGTCTTAACAAAAAAATGTTTTAGACAAAAATTTTAGATTAAAATTATAATGTTTACAAAAAATTGAGCGGATTTGATGGTGTGCTTACTATGGTAATTATGCATTTTTATTTTTGTTTTTAAACCCTTGTTTATTCCACCCTTTGCAGCAATGGCCAGTTGTATCAACAATGTTTCAGGAAATAGTTTTTGATAATTTTTTTTAAGGTTTACATACAGTTTGAACAGATTTAATAACGTTCCTACTAAGGGAGTTATGAATTTTTTTCCTTCAACCCTTGCTTATTTACACCCCTTATTATAATGGTTAGTCGTATAAAAATTATTTCAAACGAAATTCGTAGAGAATATTTTAAGTTTTTACAGTAAAAAAAGAACTGATTTTGTAGTAATTTTTGTTTTAAATATCCCTGTTTACTCATCCCTTTATCAAAAATTGTTTCAGACAAAAGTTTTAAATGAAAATTATATCTCTTGTAACAACTTGAACGGATTCGATACTGTGTTTACAAAGTGATTTATGAATTTTTAGTCCACAACCCTTGTTTTTTCCACCTCTTCCAGTTTTATTGTTGGTCGTCTCAAAAATGTATTTGGACAATGTTTTTTTGGTATTTCTTCCACGAATTATAATACGTTAAAATGAATGTGGTAGTTGTCATAAATTTCGGAGTTATAGCGATTTTGCTGGTTTTTAAAAAAAACCTTCCCCATTTATACCTCTATGGTGATATTTTGCCCATTAACGAACTCGAACGAGATTTTCCATTAATGCATTTTATGTTGTCAGCTTGGAAATGATTTGTGCACAAATATGGTAGTTATCGTGCCTATAAATCTGCGCTGCATATATACATACATATAGATATATGTATAAACTTTTGATTGACGATGTGTTTTGAGTCTAAGTACTTTGCATGTTCATATTTTTTTGTTATTCTCATTTTTTTTGTCGGTTATCGAGGTTACTTATGACACACAGTGAAATAATCAACGATGGCGTATGTCCAAAAGAACATATTGAACGATATAAAATTTGTTTTGTGCTGAAATCTTTTGAGACCGAGATTGCGTATTTCGGTTCTTATCCCTTCCTCCTAAACCCAAAAAAATTCGGTGTCCTCTTGGGGGCGGCGGAGGCCAATAATTTGGCCCGGGGGCCGCAGGCTCCGGGACCGTTACCGGGTCCTCTGGCCCGTGAAATGAGCGCGGGGCGCGTCCCTGGAGGGAAGAAGCGATTGGGCGTGAAGGAGGGCGAGAGGGTGGAGGGAGGGTGCTCCGCTCTGACGTCACTGCACCTTCGGCGCGCCTCGGTCGGTAAAATACGAGGAACCTGCAATTTATTTGGCATGGAGTCAGACGCCGGAATATTCCGCGTCCTTGCATCTCAGATTTTTTTTATTTCCCCCCCTCCCCTTCCCTCGTTTTTAAAAGTGAATTCTAGGTCAGGTTTGATCTCTTATACAAATAAAATTCTTGTAAAAATCCATCCTTCATTTTGTTTTCCCCGGGGGGCGTGTTTTTCGCACGTCTAGGTAAACGTAACTTAAATAAAAAGTTGAAGTCAGCGACATTTAAAATACTCTAAAAATCGCGTTAAATACACGAAATTACGAATTTTTACCAAACATGGTGTATTATTATTATTATTATTATTATTATTATTATTATTATTATTTGGACCGCGAAGTAGCAAGAGCGAACGGCGAACTCCGGTTATGTTCGGAAATGTTCGGGGAGTCTGACTCCATTTCGGTGTAAAATATACTACCTTAGTTTCACGTTTGTCTTATCGGTCCTTCCTGCTTGTAGGTTAAATGCTTTCAGGTTCGGCTTAACCGTCTTTTTGAGGTCACTTTTAAACAAATGCGGAAAAAAAATGGGTGCGTGTACTGATGTATGCGCGTTAGAAGTTATACTTACTTGGCGTAATGAAAAAAAACTGACTTTAATTTTGCATGCAAATAATTAATAGGAATAAAATAATAAAAGGACTGGAGTGGTATTATAAATACAGTTGGTGAAGTATACATTCAATCAAGTTATAAAAAAAATGTATAAATACTCACTATTCAATATTAACATAAACACTTGTATAATATTAATTATTTCATTTAGTGAAATAAAATATACCAATTTTAATTAATAATGAAAACCAATAATTATGCTGAATGCTTATTTTAATTTATTAATTTTAATTATTTATTTAATAATTATGTAATAATTTTAATGCAAATAAATTATACATGCAGGAACATAACCATACAATCACTCCCATGAAAACTGCCAGGAAACAACTAAACCTTATACAGAACATACAGTGACGATGGAAACTTACAAGTAACCTGACGGAAACATAACCACTTATATAAATACACTTGAAAATACACTTAAAGAAAGTTTATAAACACAAATTATATCACTAATATTCAAAATAAATAAATATTTTTAATGTATGGACCAGTATTCAAAATCAAATATATTTATAAGATTTAAAAGAACATAATTTTATTTGTTTGTAGATTTTTTTGTATGTAGTCTATTTTTTATTTTTATCTTGTAAAAATTTCGTTGCATGTTGTGCACGCATCGTAAAAATTCACTATCATAGTTTTTTTCATAACGCGCTTAAAGAAGTATAACTAAAAACAAAATTGATCTGGGTTCTTTCAGTTTTAAATGTACTAGATTTAGAAACACAATCCAAAAATTACTTTTTATTATTATTTTAAGAACAATTTTTTTCCGCAGTGCACAGTAAGTTTTGTAAACGTGATCTTGAAAAAAATCTGAATAATTCCTAAAAGCTTTTAATATGCAAAGCCCTTAATCGGCTAATGTCTCGTTCTCAAAGTTGAAAAGTACCTTAATGGCCACCAAAAATCCTCTCAAGGTTTATTGAAAGTGTCTGAGTGGTGTCTATTTACGAAAAAAACAAAACAAAAAAAAAAGATACTATGAAGGTGAATGAGTAGTCCTGTTGCTGGATTTAGTTTTTAACTGTATTTTTAAAACGCTTGTTTTCAGAATATCTTTATATTCATTTCTCTGCTACATGATGTTGTCAATTGACTTTCATTATAACTTTATCTTAATTTTTCTGCTACACTATGGTATGGCTACCGCTCAGATCTCATAGTTGCCATATGCACGAGAAAAAGAAACTGCGTTTCAGTCTACAGACTTGCGCTTAGAGGCGATACCGAGCTAGCAGCACCAGCGATTGTCGCATTTATCATACCGCCTAACTCAAAAACACCCCTGACTTAGCGAGCCTCTTAAGGCTCTGCTTTACCTACCTAGTTCTGTTTTCGAATATTCTTTATGAAATTTCAGTTTTAGTGGGAGCCATGCGAACATTTTACTATGTAAGCATTATAAATTATGTTTTTTTGTTACCAAATATACCTACACAAATATAATACTGATTTTTTTTTAAAGTTAGGTATGTATTTATAACGCAACATATTTGCTTGATTTATTTCGTCATCACTACTCACTGGAAGTTCTATTTTTTATTCTGTACTATTATGAAACTGTAAACAGAAATGTTTTTGTCTGTTGGTCCGGGCATCACACATAATCTACAGGACAGATTTTGATGAAACGTTTTGTTTTTAAAACCTTATGATTAGACTTGAAATGGGTATGTATTTTTATCTAGGTGTGGTAACGAGAGCTGGAGGTATAAAAGTAAAACCACAATTTTATTTTTACAACCAAGTGCTACCAATATAAGATTAGCTTCAATTTCAAGTTCAATTATATTAAATGGGGGGGGGGGGGGGGGTCAATTTTGTGTGACCCTTGCATTAGATACCACGCGGGCGGAAAAGTAAAATGCTATAAAAGATTTAAGTTAAAAAAAAAAGATTCGAAAGTATTCATAAAATATTCCTTAAATTTCCTGTTTTTTTTTTAAATACAAATATACAGTTTTTCTTCGATCCCGATGAAATTTTGCACACTTGACCTTCGAAACACAAAGAAGGTCACTGACTAGGTGATATTTCGAGACAGCCACCCTGAAACAGAATTTAGTTCCTTAATGGAAGTTCGCCATTTCATTGCTGATGCATTTTGCGTATCCATGGCAACGGTTTTTGCAACGACAGTGGCGCACCCACGAGGAGGGTGCATGTGTAATGACCAGTGCGAGAGTGTTCTGCCTGAAGTCTGCTGAAGTCTGCATTAGCAAAGCGCGGGTACTCCAGCTAGTATATTATATCATAAAAACCTGGTATTAGCAAAAAAAATATTTTTCCCTAATTTTGTAGGGCATTTTTTTTTGTGAACTCATCGTACAGATTTAATTTCAATTTATCTACTTGCAAGTTATGTTTCCTCTAAAATTTTCTTAGCATATATTTACTAATGATTACACAGGCCAACAATAGTTTTGATGCCTGGTATTTGGAACTTATTTCATATGAATTCATTGCCCAGAATTCAAACATGGCATTAGTTTTGGCCTAGGAGGTGAAATTTATAAGATATAACTTTTTAGTGAAATGTACGTTTTACGTTATTTTAGGTTAAATCCATGAATCAAATCTAAAAATCAAACATGAAATTCTTCTTATTAAATTACACAAATATTATTATATTATGCAAATATCATATTATAAATTTATATTATATATTAGTATATGGTACTAATATTATTATGTATACAAAGATAGTACCAAGATGGAACCAACATGTCTATCAACACTTCGGTAACTTCTTTTTCGTAAATTCTTGAATATATCTTGGAACAGGCCCTTTTTAACTCCAATAATCTGCCATCATGTGCGTATCCGATCTTCCTTGGTAGCGGTCCTCCATAATTTTAATATCTTGATGATATTTCACCTTGCTCCTCACGGCTGTCTCCTAAATTTTCAGGAAAACGGCCTCAAAGGGGGCTGTGTAAAAAGTGCACCTTAGTACTCATGCTGCACCCAAGGGATTTGAAATTTTTAAGCATATCGTTTACCAGTTCAACGTGGTTTTATGTTTTTTGTTTGGCCCAGAAAATTTCCGACAACTGCAACAAATGAAGGCCAGGATTTTCGCTCAGCCTCATTCATGGAATTCAGGAAGGGTTTGTCCTTAATGAATTTTCTTATTTCTGGGCCGTCAAATAATCTTGCTCTAATTTTTTTTTTCTTACTCAATCGAGGCATTCCCCCCCCCCCTCTTCCCCTACTACTGTCAAACAGAATTTCGCGTCGTGTCTTGTCGTGCCTCGTTCTGTGTGTATCCCTCCTGAGAGTCCTTAATTTTCAATCGACCAAAACCCCTTTCACTTTGTTGTGATGTACCTATGCGCACATGTGGCCCCGCTGGTCGTCTGACTGAACGCAGTTCTACAAAGGAGCCTCAGTGGTCGCATTGCTCGGTTATAATGCTCGCGTGGGAAGTCTTGGTCTTTCGATACCAACTCTCTGCAGAATGATGTCTTCCTCGATAGATATTTGTTTTCTATTTAACGTTTACTTTGCAGTTTTTGGTTCGACGTTGCTTGACTTTAAACAGTGAAATGAATAAATTTTGTTTAGAAGCTAGCATTTTCCATCATAGTATATATATGTATGTGTGTGTGTGTGTGTGAGTGTGCGCGCGCACCTGTGTCCCCTCTTTCACACAGGACCAGAATTTAAGCATCTTGCAGATTTTTGTGCCATTACTTTATTTCTTGCTTGTAAAGCCGGCTCCGACTGTCAGGCAGGCCTAATGAACATCAAAGCAAAAAAGGTAGCAGTTAATTAAATGTAGTTGATCGGTGTTGTTAACATTTGTATTTTTTTTACAACAGCTGATCTTGGATAACATCCTGTTTATTTTGTTTCTATGCAGACTGAGTCGGGATGCATTTCGTTAATTTTAATGAGGCAACTCGCTCATTAAAAAAAATATTTCGTAAACAGATTAATTAAAAATTTTCAGTTGAAATTCATACCCAGCGAAATAATATTCACGAATTTTTTTAATAAAATTAATTAATTTACTTAAAGCGAGTGTTAAAAAAAAATTAGTAAACTGTGAATCTATGTGACTTAAGGTTATAATGTGTTGATTTTGGTACGTATATTTCTGCTTACGTCTTTTTTAGCCTATAATTTGTAACAAATTGTATTTAGCACATTTTTTTACTAGATATCATTACTCTGTCTATTGTAGTTAACACAAAGAATTATCTTTTTCTGATTTCATCCATTTTTTAAATTGAAAGGCTTATAAGAGTGCTGTGTTGCATGGCAAAACGTTAAGTTGAACTCTAAATGAACAAAGTGAATATTTCTCTCTTGAATATAGGACTGTGAATATATTTACTTACAAGAACAACGAAAGCTATGAAATCAAGGAGCAAATTTTTCAACTTAAGCATGCAGTCGCCACGCAAGTGGTTCGCCTAAGCGTCTGCCGTTAAGATAGCCATGTTGCTAACTTTTATTTTCAGAATAATTATTTGTAAAGGATTACATTACATTTGCCCATACATATAAAACCAGAATAAAGTTATTTCTTCTTGAAGTGAAAGTCTTTATTGAATATATTTTAAATGTGCCTTAACCTCAAGTAGTTGATTAAAAAACTGCACTTTGTAAATTTTGTTTTAATATTTATATAGATTTTATTTATATATTTTTACTTTAAATCGCTTAAAGAATTAACGTATTAAGCCCTGACTTGACATATTATGTCAAATCTAGGCTTTTCTCTAACTTTGGGCCAAAAGGAAGCTTTAAAAATGTTCAAGACCACAATTTTTCATTAATTTACCTGCCATTTATTTCTTTGTACATTTTCTTTCAGAGAACACTAGAAACCTTTTATATGAGATTTTTAGTGTTTGATAGTCATAATATTTCTTTTATCTTTTATACTAGCCCAACGTCTTCCAGATATGGCTTCCAAGCGTCAAGGCAAGGAACAAATTGTTCGCATTTTTCTTTCCTCTGTGCTTTGTATATTTTATTCTGCTACTTTCCGTTTCTTCCGCATATTTTACAAGTCGCTCAACGCCCTTCAGCGGCAACTTTTATGAAGTTTAAATGGCACGGTAACAGACCGAAGTATGGAGAAACTTGAAGGGAAAGAACAATTTTAATATTCCTTTTTTTTTTACGAAGTTTCCGGTGCTGCAAGCAGCCTGTTGGTGAAAGACTTGACTCTAACATGTGCAAACAGTGATTTTGTTTGGCCTCCCGAACAAAGTTTGATGTTTGCAGAGCAAGAGTAAAGGCATTTTACAATTGGGCACTCCACAAAGAAAAAAATACATATAAGGTTAAGAAATGTGGTTTGCGATGGAAAAACAATAAGTTTATGACATTAACTAACAAGCGTTTTTGGTACATTTAAAATTATTGTAAAATGCAGTTTAACAGTATTGTAGTATTATGTGCGGGAATAGTACAACCACATAAATTAATTTTTAAATATTTAAGAATATTTTCAAAATAACTTAAATACATAGAAAATCCCATATTAATTTTTTAACTACTATTTAAGTCTTTCTACAAGAAAAATAATATGGAAAAATGTTATGGTCTGTGCTCTTGTGCTTGGTTTCGTAAGGATTTATGTGTTAGCAAAGCTGGAGTGTTAATATTTACTCCTGATAGGCACTGTTAGAGCAGAGAGGGACGAAAGTAATGTGTTGTAAAAAAAAAACTCTCACACACACTCAGATAATAGTTTAATATTTTTTACTTTAGAACTACCATTTATTCAAATTTGTAGTTTTCATCTACACACAGTATATTTTTAAGCTTTTTTTTTAACTTTGAAAAATAGATCTTTATTTCTTGAGCACATTCCTTTCACAAACGTTCATTTACCACGCGTCTTAGAATGAAATAGGCTTAACCTAACTGTACACACACTTAGACCGGCTCGGGCTGAGCAGAAACGTCGATGGCTCGCGCTCGCTCCTTGGCTTGGCTTAGAGCTGCGGTCGCGAGGCCTGATTAATTAGTTCAGAGGCACTAGCCTCCTCCGGGCGAGTGCGTCGAAGATAGGCTCCATCCCATCCCGTCTTTACCACCTCCTCCCCCCCCCCCCCCTCATTCCACCGCAACACCGGCGCTCCATCAGCGGTCGCGAGGAACCAATGAGCGCGTCGCATCCCTCACCGCCGATGCCGCCGGTCTCCCCTCGCGTGAAACCCGCCTGAGCCCCTTAGAGGCGCCGCCTCTGCAGGGAACAGAAGGCACTGTGGTGTACTTGCGGGGAAACATCGATTACATTTAAAGTTAATATTTATTTACTCACCCAAAAAAAAAAACAACATTGTTTTCTTATTGACATTAGAAAACGTGTTAACTTAAAGCATTGCGCAACCATTTATGAATTCCTGAGACTATCGGAGTGCGACTTTAAAAAATACAAAATTACTATCACAGTCCTTCCTAAAAGAGGATTCATTATTTAACCACAGATTTTTTATTCATAAAATAATATACTGAAACCAGCCAATCAATTTAAAGCTAATCGGTTGAGTTCATCCACGCTTAAATTTTCTAAAAAAAAAAAAACTTTTGTGAAATTAAAAGATGCATTTTATTTCATTGACTTCTGATAGATCCAATTTGTTGTCTATATCTCTCTTAAGGGGACCGACTAGTCAGGGATGTATCTGTGTTAGTGAGGTGGGATGATAATTACGACGCGTGCTAGTGTTTTTAGCGTAGTATCCATCTCCTCTAAGCGCAAGGATGCTGGTTAGCTTGGTAGATATGATTTTTTGTTATTGTAAAACCATACTTAGCCATTTTTATACCCCTTTGGTGGACGAATTTTAAAAATAGTAAGATACATTACGTAACTCACAATGCACATATACTTCTTAGTATACTACATTACCCTTAAAAATATCCACTTTTGTGAATTTTGTTTTATACAACCGATGATACCCAATGTTTACTCCCTCAAAGTTTAAATTGTGGAAAATAGTAAAAATTTGCTAATTTTTCTATGTTTATTATTTATAGCTAATATCTTATCTACCAGTAAATTAGCTTCGGAGATATATTTTAAACTATGAAACCACATTTATCCTCTTTTCATCCACTTGTGTACGAAATTTTTGTTAATGGTAAAAACAAGTTGGAAATTTACTGTGTAACATTATTCATACAAAATAACTGAACCCCGCTTTATTAGATTACAAAATTTTATTATAATACGAAACTTATCTCTTATGTACGGAATGTCACAAATATCTATAGCCCATATTTTAATACAGTATATGGGCTACCTTATTTCCATATTTCATCGAAATGATTTAAACAGTTTTTTAGTGGTGTTTTAATACATTAAAAGAGAGATAAAATTTCAAAAAATGGGTTTACTTCCTGTGTCACCACATCACAAAATCTACAATTATTTAAAAAAAATATTGAATGTACAGACACGAAAACGTTATAGATTTAAAATCAATGCGTTTTATATCATTTGAAAAAAAACATTACTGTCACTTAAAAAACAGCATCTTATGTCTGTTACAGTTACCAGTGTTTACTTACTACTGTGAAAATAAAGTAAAATACCATAATGCAATAACTTTTAAGCAGTCGCTTTGTGTTTTGTGCTCTTAGGTCGTTTTCAGGCTGCCTATTATTCTGCCTTAATGCTCATATAGTTTGATAAAAAAAAAGCCAGTCACAACATTCAAGGATGCTGCCTTTATAGGTTTACAAATAATAATAATAATAATAATTCCTAACAGCAGTAGGTAACTTAGTTTTATGCTCTGTTGGAACTGCACACTGCGGGATAGTTAAATGGAAAAAAAGAATTATGGGTACAGTGCTTGCGCGTCTTTTATATACTTTTTTTTGTGAACCTACCTTTGAGAACGCAGTGTGCTGAAGTCGCGGGTAGAATAGCATGAGGAGACTGTTGTGTTAAACTTAATCTGACTCTGCCTTCTATCCTAAAATACCCGTGCAGCTTTATTCATGGAATTCCCTCCCACATGGTCGTTATGAAGCATAAATTTCATCGGTAGCTAGCATTCCCTCTAGGATAAAGTTGCGTAACGGCATAGAACTCCAAGCGGCGGGCTAATACCGCGGATATTTCGGTCGGACAGGAATAATTCCGAAATACACGAGTCGAGGTGGCTCTCGTTTACGGAAAAGCGGGTGGTTTCGAACAAAAAGTGTAAAAACACTCATGTAGTGGTGCTAAAGTTCACGAAACAAAAAAAAAAAAGCTCTTACGTTCGTGTTCAAATAATACTCAGCATGATTTGCATACGCACACACACCTAAAGTACTTCTTCGAAAGAAGTGATTTCCATAGCTCTGGATATGAGCATTTCAGAAGATAAGACTATAATTGCAAAACATTTTTAGCTCCATTTCTTTACTCACGCAATTCTGTTGCAAGTTTCGTGATATCAATTAAACAGTAAAATTTCGGAACGCTTTATTAGGAGATTTTCGTACTCAGTACAAAAATATATTTAAATAGGCGCGCTGGATCTTGTATTAAATTACAGTTTTATGGAGCAAACAGATTCAGCTAACTATCCAATTTTTTTTTTCTGAATGTTCCCTTAGTTTGCTATGTTGGTCTTCGACATATATTTTATATAATTAAAACACCATATTGTCGTAATACAATGAGATTCCAGGAATCTTCTGGAGACCACATCATACCCTGTTTTACTTCCTTTTCATGCTTATTACTGCAAGCATATTCAAAGCCGTCTAAAATTGTACCAGGTGATTTATGCTTTCTTGAATTACGGAAACGCGTTAAACGTTAGTAGTTTCGACACAAACAAGTTTCATTCGGAACAATAAGGTCTCTATTTTGTAAAAACCAACTAAATATAATGATAGCAAAATAAAGCTTTTGCAGACACCACATAGTTCCAAATTCTAACATTATTTTGTAATAATGTCCCTTTATTGTGAAGTACTTTTAGCACTGTAAAACACGTTTGGATCAGCCGCTAAAAAAAAATTAACTGGAAATAAATAAAATTCTAACATATTTGTACTGCCATATGTATATAATACTTGTTTTGTTTATTTCATCGAATCGCGCGTCTGTTGGCTTGCAACACACTTACCTGCAGTTGCAAAGAAACATGACCATCCCTATCTCTCGCTCTCTTCGACAGATGGGGACAAGCCGAGAGCGCTATCTTCGACACCTCCATGACTCGAAAGAGATCGAGGAATTAAGACAGTGCTCTCTCGGCCAGATTCAGACGCAACCTGGGGCCCGTTTCACAAAGGCACAAGTCTAAACATGAACAACTATAAAAAATAAGCTATTGAAATCACATGTTTTAAAAACAGACGTTTAATATAGATTTTCTTGAGTTGCCACCGACAGATAAAGGTTTTATTTATGTGTGATAAGTGTGTAGCTAGTAAACTTGTAAAAAAAAAAAAAACAGATTTTGCAACATAATCTGATTTTTAAAATTATTTGGTAACAGTTATTATTGCTTGGTTGCTGCATGCATTTGTTTTTTTATATTTTAATTCATATGTATCTTTGGTTTTAATTCAGGGAAAAAAAATAGACCATAGCATATTTGTTTGGAAATTATTAGACTCAGTTAATGTGTGATCGTCAATTACCTACCTTTTACGGTTGGTAGAATATTAGTTGTAAACAAGATGCGTCACCTTCAAGAATGTAAGCTAATATTGTCAGTAACGCACATTTTTTTGGAAGTATACGATTAAATTACTTGTAAACTCACGAAAATTAATTTTTCATTATTTATACTTTATTTATATTTTTACAAACTTTTAAAACTTTTACATGGACCGTAGGATTTGTATGTGCGAAATATTAATGCAGTCTAACTTAATCTGATAAGTTTTTGAATTCTTGTTTGAATTTATTTCAGCCAGGAAGGGGATTAAATACTAAACTACTTGTTTGTTGTAAGTCTCAAGTTTTGTTTCAATTGAATGTGGCGCAGTTGACTACGGTAATGAAATGAATGTCGGGATTAGCCCCGCAGGGCGGGGCATGTGCGGCGGTTCGGGAATGTACGGCGCTGCTCGGCGTGGCTCGGCGGCTTTGATGTGTTTGTTGAGTGGGGGGGAGGAGGGGTAGGTAGAGGTAGCAGCTGCGCGTAGGCTGCCCCTGTGAGAATATGCCTCACGCGCGACCGCGGCGCGCTGCGGGCGGATCGCGAGCTGTCGCCGCAGGGGCGCTCGCCCCGCGCGCTGCGGTAGCCCCCGACTTGCCTTAATTAGCGGGGACACGGCTATTTGGTGAACTGCAGTGAAACCAGAATAACACCGCAAAGCATGTCGATGCACCACGTAACACCGGAATGCAAGTTAACACTCTATTTTGCACCGAAATGCAATTAAAAACTAGATATTTGACAAAACCAAACTCAATTTAAAAGATTAAATATTTTACTATGATAAAATCATTTTGAATTAATTTTGAACCAGAAAGTATAAACTAAACAGGTTAGAAAAAATATGTTGTTTGATCTTGCATATCTTCTATTAGTAACATGTTTTTATCTTAATGGCTTGGGCAGAATTTTTAAACACACAAACATTTGTCGATATATATATATATATATTTATATATATACATATTTTAATAGTTCTGTTCTAGACTTGCTAATTTTTATTAGTAATTATTATGACTGAGTAGGTCATGATAAGACTATTATGAGGAAATAAAGTACTATGAAATAGTTTAGATTCATATTTGTTGAATAATTCGTTAATTTTTTATGAACAAAGACAATTAAAAAATAAAAACAACACTAAAACCTTCTGTTGAAAAAACTAAATTGATCCCTACTAATTAGCGATTCTAAGATCCATCCAGTCCTGTGTTTCTCCGTGGCCGAGCTGAACTCTCGGCGATCTGCTTCAGAGCATCAGCCACCGAGAACGTAGCTCGGCGCACGCCCGCTACACCTGGCAACCATGGTTTCATGCTCTAACCTATTTACTGAAATAAAAAGGATAAGCTGAGATTTAAAAGTGCTCGTCCAACTTTATTCCTTGCCTTTTTTCTTTTTAATAACCATGGTTTTCAGCACTCAGTTGAAAATATTGTGTTTTTTCATTCAATGGAATTAGCATGGTTTTACAATACTAAATTATACTTACTTTGTAAAATATGTGTTTCTCGTGCATAGTTTGTATTTTTGTTTGACATATTTTTATTCCTATCCCAGTTCAATTAATGGTTCGTACCTTTTAGAGACCCTAGTGAATATTTTAGTGTATGGATACATCATGTTACAGATAAAACAAGATTTAGAATTTAATTTAATGGTTTTTTTCGTTATATTATCAATTAATTATATTTTTTATGAACTTTGAATTCCAAAGTTACATTTGATTCCTATTGCTCTGTAGTAATGCAGTCAATTTGAACACCAAATTCTAACGCCAATTCCCATGATTTCTGCAATTCAATACAGCCAACACACTACTATACGTCAGTGAGGTTGCAATTTCAACATTAAAGGCCCAGTCTACACCACGAGGGAAAAAATAAACAATATTTATTAGCACTTAAATACGAATCTTCGGCGAGCGGAATGAAGATGAATTGCGTGTTAGTAAATTTTGAAGTAAAAACTCGTTATTATCACTGCGTAGTACTTATCGCATCATCAAGCTTCATCTGCATATTTCCTTGCGGGGAAGAATTCTGCATATTTCCTCGCGGAGAAGAGTTCTGCATATTTCCTTGCGGGGAAGAGTTAGTAACTGAAAGACGCAATATTTTTTAAACTGTCTTAGGCCATAACAATTTTGTACGTAATAATTTTTTTAAAATTCGGTGTATTAAAATAATTTTTTAAAAAGTAATTTAATGGAATGTCGGAAGTTAATGTTGATCGATTGCTAATAATTATCATCTCACCTGTAAAGTAGCGTTTAGTATGGATCTGATTTTTCAATCCTACAATTGTAATAATACTTTTATTATACATTGTGTTAAGGTCTGTTAAACCATGCAATGACGAAGAAAAATTATCAATATCAAAATGGCATATAAATGTTTGGAAATCAATTGTTGCTGTACCCTGGATGTTTGATGAAACGTTTCGCTAAATTAGGCATGGCACATGCGGTTTGTGGGGAAGGACATTAGTGCTAGCACATTTCGTGTTTTACATAGGACTATGTGTTGCAGAACGGGTTGAGTACCGTTTTGAAACGCGCGTTTGTCTCTCTTTAATTTGCGACCGAATACCCTCAACATTCTCAACCCACATTTTCCGATAAGTTACCATTTTCCACTTGCCGATCAAACACTCGCAATTAGCTCTTGTTATCCACTTTAATCTCTTCATTCATCAGTTGCATCCCTCCACATCGTTACACTATTTTGTAGATACATATGAACAGATGATCACTAGTAGAGTAAACAAACAAACAGACCGGATATTGAAGCGTGGACAAAAAAAAATATTTTTAGAATTAATTGCTTTTGCGTATCAGTTGATTTTTTTAAATTTTCTTTTTTCCTTGTGAATTGCAAATTTTATCATCTAACAGTAATTGGACTTCCACAACCGATATATATATATATGCCTTTGAACTTATTTAATGAATTAGAAAATTTAAACATTATTTTAGCCTATTTAATTTACACGTTGGATGTTGTTTGCGTATTTATATTCTTTATGCAATATCCATATTTCTACATCTATAAAGATGTTTCTGGTTAACAATTTAATTTTACTGTTTCGAGAAGTAATTACGGTTGTAAAATAAAGTGACAAGCTCACTTCGTAATGATAAAGATTAAGAACTAAAAATAAATAGCAATCGAACTAAGTTTAATGCTATTGTTCTGTGTTGGGGCTACTTTATAAAGCATTATCAATTTTTTAGTTAAACTTGTGAAGGGAACCTACATTAAATTTAAAGTAGTTATAAATTTTCAGGTTAGAATAATTTTATGACGAAACTTTGCTCAAGTAAATAATTATTTCTTAATTTATTTGCTTCGCTCGTAGGAAGAGATATTTGGTTTACAATAATACGACATTAGGAAGCTTCAATGAAATTATTTATAAGGCACTTCCGTTGTACTGGTGTATGGTGTATGTTTGCTGTTGTATTTGCACAGTAAAATGTACTATCATGACATGTATATCTCTGTAGCGAAGTATGTGTTTCCTGTTGCACGTATATATAAGAATGGCTCGTTTAATAGTATATGAAATGATATATAGTTAGCCGAATACTGTTTTCCTCGCGTCCGACATCAATTGTGCAACACTGCAATTCCTGCGCCTGGCACAATTCCTGCGAGTGATGCTGTCGTTTATAGGTCAGCTACAGATGTCAGCGTCAATCTAACGTGACTTCGAATGTTGCTGTTGGCTTTGAATACCCCGTAATATTCTAAGTGAAGTATGACATTCCGATTATGTTTTTTTTTTCCCGAGACCAAATAACAATTAAAATTGTCACAAAAATTTCAAAATTTATAGTAATATTTCAATGATAAAAAATTAATTTTGATTTTTATGTGTCTCTATCAGTCCCGTCCCGCACAGCGGGCATATTTTTTTTCAGAATCAAAAAAAAAACTGATAGAAAAAATGTTTAATGAGAGGCAACATAAAAAATCTAATTATCAAGATTTATTCCTGGAGAGAATAAAAAAATATATATAAGATATAAATATATAAGATTAAAAAATCGTAAGTTATTGAATTAATTCTTTCAAAGCCTTATTTTTTAATGAAAAATTCTTTTACACAGAAACGAAGCTACTGGGTTAGAGCTTGAATGAGAACGGAAAGAAAAAGTTGCGTCAAGCCCCCTTTTTTTTTACGGTATTGGTTACACTGGCTGATGAACCCCCAACCCTGAAACTTAAAGATCACATATTTATTATATTATTTGTACGCAGTTATACTATTATCCTTATACTTTCCATGGACATGATATCTTTTGATACTGCTAATTCTCATAGACCTAATATAATTTCTTAAATTCATTGTTAAAGGAAAATATTCTGTAATTTTTATTTTGTAAATCAAACATTCTGTATAATCAGATTGACAATCGTGACAATGGTGGTTCGGTAATTAAATTCCAGGGAATTAAATTTGTAATGTGATATACAAGTAACTAACCTGTTGGGATCAATTATTATGTGTGATCCTTCCACCATCTCTCTCTAAAAAGTGAGAGAACTTGGCACACGCCACCTAGAATATAAAAATTCCACTACATAGGTTATGTGATTTTGCAATACATTTTTTGTAACCTAGCAAAGAAACAAACACAACCCCCCCCCCCCCCCCCCATTTTGTGTTTGGGCGTTTGTAGTTGTAATTTATAAATTGTTAAGGCTATAAATGATAATGTTTTATGTCAACTATACTAGCACAATATTGCATACATCAAAGTGACTAGTGTAAGTATATATGTATATAAAATCACTATGGCTACAAATACTGTGATCAATACTATCTGTTTTCTCGTCTGTACCACTAGACAACATACCACGGAGTGAGTGCAGTGAAGTTGGCCAACATTTTCAAACTTTCGTAATTCAATCTCGTTACTGCACACATACGTGAATTATTTACACATTAGGCTACGTACTAATGTCCTTACTCCTTGAAGAGATATCATTATCTCAAATGTACTTGTACAATGATGCCAAATGCTTATCTACGCTACCAACTACGAATTTATACATGCATATTTACATACTGGTACATAACGATGATACAAAAAATATAGGCACATTTACATAGTACTTTATTCTGACGAATAAGTAATATTATTCTGAGTTAAGGTTCTCATCTATGACGAATAATGAGAACTTAATTTTTTTTCTTCATATTTTCTCCTACTGTTGACGAAACATTTTTAGTGAAATAAAATACGTCTGTAGAATGTTCACACGTTAAAAACCTTCTAAGTCAACATACATAATCAGGTAAACTAAAGAAATGGTTACTTTGTAATACCATAGAGAGGTGGTAACAATTTTTATTTTTGACTGGTGAATTACACTTACTTGTATTAAAGGCTAAATTATATTTATAACATGCATTTGCTCGAAGCTAGTTGCGCTTGTGCTAGAAGGCTTTCGTGCACGCTCTAGAGTTTTATTTAGTTTGATTTCCCTGCTCTCCACAGTGTTTGGAAACAGTTGGCTGATGTTTGTTGTTGAGGGGGAGTGGGATGTTGTGGCCCCGTGGAAGGGCGGGTGTTGATGCGCCGCGCCGAGAAGGCAATATTGCAGGGCATGTTCCCCCCTCCCCGCTCCTAATTCTCTCCCAGCACGTGGGCATGAACATCCTCTTCTGCTCTGGGAGGCATCCCCCCCTCCCCCCTTTTTACACAGCTAGTTACCCCTCACCCTCTCCCCACCCGAACCTTTCTAATACAGAACATCCCTTGTTTCCTGCCGACGCGCAACCTTGTTTTTTTTTTATTACCTGCCAGCCGTTCGCTGCTGCCACTTCACCCAATTAGTGTTCCTCCTCTCCGCTGGAAATTGATTTTAAATATAGACGCCCGTGGTTAAAGTGGCTCGCCCCCGCGGCCAGAGAGCTGACTCTTCTCTTCCGCAGTTAAAGGAATTCCAACTGCTTGTCGGTTTTATGTGGGGGGGGGGGGGAGAGGGGGGTAGGGTTTGTCTTTTATTACGAGGCGTTTTGGCGCTGACGCGCCGTGGTGATAAAGCGATGCACGTTGTAACTGCCCGTCTCTTACTCTGTGCGTGTTTGACTACAGTTTTTGCCGTCGGCAGGAACTTTGATACTCTATTCAAACTATAAATCAGGAGTGGCTTATAGGATGTACTTTATTTCCTGAAAAACAAAATTTTTTTTATCATCACTTGACCAGAGCCTAGTTTAACGAATACTTTTGTACAGCGCACAGTAAATTTCTGAATTTTATTTTGAACTTATTGAATTAAATAATTGTTGTTTAATATAACTTGTTTTTTTATTTGGTACATATAAGTGATTTTTTGTTCATGTAGGAAAGTTATTTCGTCATTTGAGTAGTATCTAGAAGATGAATTTTTGAAAAAGTAATGAAGACTAATTTCGTTAATAATATAAGTTCAAAGATGCTAACGTTGCATTTTAAATCTGCAGAAGCCGTTAGTTGCGGGCTTCGAAAGAGAATTTGGCCTCAATATGTTTTTTTTTTTTTTAAGATACATGTTACAGTGCAATTTCTGTAATGATTTTTATTGTTCAGTAGAGTATTAAACGTAGATTTTGGAATTTTTTAAAGTGTAAATTCGTGAACTTGTGCAATTACTGTGACAGTTCAATAAATAATAACGTGTTTTTATCCGGCTCTTAGAGACTGGAATATGTCTATACATATGATACTGTAAACAAGGCATACAATATTAGAAAAAAAATGACTTATGTCCTGTTAAGTCAAACAATCGAATGCACATATAATTTAAAATAATAGTAACAAGTTAAAAAATTAAAGTTGGTAGTGTCTAATGCCCCTTAATTTAAGCATTCACGTCATATTCACGTCGATGCAAATCACTTGGTCGGTGACAGGTCATGAGAGCTTTCAATATTTGATATATGACTTTTCTCGCCTATGGATTCCGAGGGGAAGAGATGTTATTTTAAAAGTATGGTCAACTACCGCGAGTTAAAATTTTTCAAGAGTAACATGCAGTGGAAAGTGTCCTTCTGTGGACCAACTCTTGTCGACTCAGCACCAGCTTACATGGCTCAGTGGTGTTCGCAGAACACATTAATATAGGGTGGGACGAGATTAGATCAATTCATTGCTTGTAAAATATTTAAACGTGAACAACTTTCATGATGGAATACTATACAAGAAAAAATTTAAATTTAAGAATTTCATTTATATATGTGTGGTCCCCAAAATATCATGAATTCATTTGGCGACAGAGATTACTCCAAAACTTCAAACTCAAGCCTGATTGCATCAAACATGATTCGACACGCATTGAAGGATTCGTAGCCAATAACGAACTCGTGGCAACGGATGGGACGGATCGCGCGCCAACCAGTCAGGCTTTTCAAGAAGACAACGGCCAATCACCAAACGGCACCATCTTCAAAGTGCCCAGGTCGACGCAGTAAAACCAACGAATGTTCGCTCTGGCCAAATTTTCCTTCGTTTTAAGTTGATAACATGATGGACAATAAAGTTCTCTATGTTGGACTGTTTGAACTTATCTTTTGGAGTTGTAAGGGGATGTTTTGGAATTTGTTTCGAGTAGTATGTAAATGACGGTCCGAGATCAGGCGCCAGGCGGTGGTGCCGGTGCCGGTGTCCGCCATCTTGGTTTGTGACGTCACGGCGGCAAAAATTCCTCAAAATTCCTCAAAAATGACTCAAAATGACTCAAAATTTCCCGTTTTCGAGGGAAAAATTCCCGTTTCGAGGAAAAATTAGGATTTCAAAAAACCACAAATGTCTTTTGCCTTAGAAAGAACACAAATTCCTAAAATAGGCTTAAGCATCCTTAACTCAAGCCTCAGTTAAGCCATTTCTAGGAATAAGGATACCATGACCTTTGACCTTGACCCCGGCGGCCATCTTGGATCCGCCATCTTGGATGGCGTCATTGTGTTCTCGAAAATTTCGGTGACGTGTTTTCCGCCATATTGGATGATGACGTCACCGTTGCAGTTTCCGTTACGGTCGCCATCTTTAACTTTTTTATTTATTATCCGATTTTAATGGAAAAAATTCCAAAATTCATCAAAAAATTAACGTATTTGAATTCTGTTTGATTATATCGATGTACGTCCTTGGTTAGATTCCCGGCGAGAGTAAACGGTCGATCCTTCCTCCATGAAAGCTACCTAGACTGATCTACCACCAATACCAAGGTATATATCGTCAACTGGTATGACATCATGTCCGCCATCTTGTCTTCATCCACTGGAGACCACCATCTTGTTTTCGTCTGCTAGAGTGTGCCGATACCATGTAGTATAATTATCTGGTCACCATACTGTTGTCCTCAACTGTTGACATTGAACATTGACCTTGACCTTGAACTTTGACCTTTGACATTGACCTTGAACTTTGACCTTGACCTTGAACTTTGACCTTGACCTTGAACTTTGACCTTGACCTTGAACCTTGACATTGACCTTTGACATTGACCTTGAACTTTGACCTTGAACTTTGACCTTGACATTGAAATTTGACCTTGACCTTGAAATTTGACCTTGACCTTGAAAATTGACCTTAACCTTGAAATTTGACCTTGACCTTGAAATTTGACTTAGTCCTTGAAATTTGACTTTATCCTTGTCGAACATAATGGATCCGACATTTTATGTTCAGTACATGCTACCAGGAGCTACCACCTGCTGGAGTATGCCATATTGTGTGTACTTGTATTATAGAGTACATTTTCATCTGGATAATTTTATTCTAACCCGATACAGTGCAGTAATCATTTATTATGGAGGTGCCCCCGCCATCTTGAAATTCGGCCGCCATCTTGAAATCATGTAATAATGTAGCTAGAAAAGCGGGAAAAAATCCAAAATTCATTAAATAAATTAGTAATCCATATAATGATTGATTGGATCGACTTAGGTCCTTGGTTCGATCCCTGGCCGATACAAAACAACTTTAATTTAAAAAAATACTAAAAAAGTGTTAGGTTTGAGAAAATAAAAACACCACAAGTTCTTTTAAAAAAAATTTATTACTTAAATTCAATACACTACTACAAGTACAAAAAACACTGACAAATTACCAAAGTCTTGTGGATTCCTCGATTCAAACAGTCTTCTTATTGTACGGACTAAGCCTTTTACATGACTTTAAATGTCTATCCGATCCGTTCATCACCACAGCCAGAGACGGACTGAAGTTCATAGCACTTATATAGTCTCATTAGCCGGTACAACACATGAGTCAAATCAATAACCATGTTCATTATACGTCTCGGAGCATTTTTTATAATAACGATGTAAGCTATCGAGACGTGAAATTAGTTTATTGCACTTATTGCACTGAAATTGTATTCTTTGAACATTATTAGAACAACCGCTTCTTTCATGTCTGCAAGCATTTGAGGTGATAGTAAATGATGCACCACAGTTTTTGCACTGATGCGAAGTACGCTCTTCATTAATTGAAGTATTCAATGCTGATGAAACTTCAGCTGATGGTGAAACAGCACATATCGAAGTCTCCTCCAGTGTTGTCAGAGGCGTTGCCAACGGGATCTGCACCTTCTCCGTCGTAGCTGTCGTAAAGGTTCCCGTAGACGATGGTACAACCTCCGAGTTCGACGTTAAAGTCGGTAAAGATGCCATCGAAGTCTCAAGAACAGGCAATTACGCGATTTATGCACCAGATTAAACAAACTAGGTGATCCTTACACCGCCGACGTCAGTAACAAACTGAACGTCCTGCTGTCTAGGACTCGCTTATATATACATGCACCGGATGGAATAATACGCTAGTCAAATCAAGAATCATTTACAATAATACTAGAGTCAAAACAACATTAAAAATAGAAGGACAATCAACGAAAAGGCAGCACATTTGGAAGCACCGACAACGAAAAGGCAGCACATTTGGAAGCACCGACAACAAAAAGGCAGCACATTTGGAAGCACCGACAACGAAAAGGCAGCACATTTGGAAGCACCGACAACGAAAAGACAGCACATTTGGAAGCACCGACAACGAAAAGGCAGCACATTTGGAAGCACCGACAACGAAAATACAGCACATTTGGAAGCACCGACAACGAAACAGCAGCACATTTGGAAGCACCGACAACGAAACGGCAGCACATTTGGAAGCACCGACAACGAAAAGGCAGCACATTTGGAAACACCGACAACGAAAAGGCAGCACCGACAACGAAAAGGCAGCACATTTGGAAGCACCGACAAAGAAAAGGCAGCACCGCCAACGAAAAGGAAGCACATTTGGAAGCACCGACAACGAAAAGGCCGCACCGCCAACGAAAAGGAAGCACATTTGGAAGCACCGACAACGAAAAGGAAGCACCATCAACGAAAAGGCCGCACCGCCAACGAAAAGGAAGCACATTTGGAAGCACCATCAACGAAAAGGCAGCACCGCCAACGAAAAGGAAGCACATATGGAAGCACCGACAAAGAAAAGGCAGCACCGCCAACGAAAAGGAAGCACATTTGGAAGCACCGACAACGAAAAGGCAGCACCATCGACGAAAAGGAAGCACATTAATTTGTCATTGACTCCAATATTCATTGGCTCCAATATTCATTAGCTCCAATATTCATTGGCTCCAATATTCATTGACTCCAATATCCATGAGCTCCAATATCAATTGGCTCGAATTGCTCCAGAAGGTTCCATCAGCGTTTTGGCTCCAACAGTCTTTTGGCTCCGATAGTCATTGGCTCCAATAGTCTTTGGCTACAATATTCATTGGCTTCAATAATCATTGACTGCAATATTCATTGGTTCCAATATTCATTGGCTCCAATATTCATTGGCTCCAATATTCAATGGCTCCAATATTCATTGACTCCAATATTCATTGGCTCCATCAGTCATTGACAACTACAGTCTTTTGGTCCCAAACGTCTTTTGGCTCCAAATATATTAGGCTAGAATTCTAAGAGTCTAAGAGACTATGAGACCACATGGTTACGAGACTACATGACTACGAATCTTCAAGTTTACGAGACTGCGAGGCTACAGAGCTACGAAGCCTCTAGTACACAGGTTTACGTGACTGCGAGGATACAGGACTACCAGTCTGCATGAGTACTTGACTACGAAGCTACTCGTCTACAAGGCTACAATTACAGCATCTGTTTTCGTCAGAATTTTCTCTTTTGCTCCAACTGCACCACCAGCATTATGTTATAAGATTACAAGGCCGCTTGCTTACGTAGCTTCAAGTCTACGAGGATACTTGGATACGTAGCTTCAATTCTACGAGGTCCTAAGACTTCATGACTACGCGACTTCGAGCCATAAGGTTACGAGATTACATGACTACGAATCTTCATGTTTACGAGACTGCGAGGGTACAGAGCTACGAAGCCTCTAGAAAACGAGTTTACGTGACTGCGTGGATACAGGAATACAAGTCTGCATGAGTTCTTGACTACGAAGCTACTCGTCTGCAAGGCTCCAATTGACACATCTGTCTTCGATGGAATTTTCTCTTTTGCTACATCTACACCATCAGCATTATGTTATAAGATTACAAAGCTACTTGCTTACGTAGCTTCAAGTCTACGAGGCTCCAATACATCATGACTACGAGACTACGAACCATGAGGTTACGAGACTATGCGATTGCAAGTCTTCAAGGTTACGTCATCGCGAGGCTATAGGACTACGAAGCTTCCAGAACGCATGGTTACGAGAATGCATGACTAATTGACCGCATGGCTACGAAACTTTATGTCTCTAACTGACTACAATAGCACTATTCAGTGGTGAGAGTTAATTTATTTCATGCAAAGGTACTTGCTGCAAGCAGTTCCGCTTTTCAACATCAGATGACGTCACGTTTTGCTTGCAGGTAAAATAATATTTATTTATTTTATGCGGGATGCGGGTTGTTCACTATCGGTCGCATAAGAAGAATGGCATCGATAGTCTTCAAGGAGAAGGAAGTTCGTCCTTCCTGCTAGTGCTTCTCAGATTTCTCACGGTCCGCCATCTTGGATTGCGACGTCACGGCTGCCATCTTGGATGGGTGTGACTTTGACCTTTGACCGAAACCGCAGGAATGATCGCAAGCACACGGATTAACCATCATAATATTGATAAGAATAATCAGGAGCACACGGAGAAAACCATCATAATATTGATAAGAATAATCAGGAGCACACGGAGAAAACCATCATAATATTGACAAGAATAATCAGGAGCACACGGAGAAAAACGGCACATGTTTTCTTTGATATCATAAAATTACAGGAAAAAAATATTTAAAAATAAAATAAATTAATAAAAAAATTTAAAATAAAAACAAAAAATACATAAAATTCTGGCTTGTAAACTTATCATTGTTGAGCAAAGATAGAGTTCTAGTACAAGCCAGAATTTTATGTATTTTTTGTTTTTATTTTAAATTTTTTTATTAATTTATTTTATTTTTAAATATTTTTTTCCTGTAATTTTATGATATCAAAGAAAACATGTGCCGTTTTTCTCCGTGTGCTCCTGATTATTCTTGTCAATATTATGATGGTTTTCTCCGTGTGCTCCTGATTATTCTTATCAATATTATGATGGTTAATCCGTGTGCTTGCTAAAATTCCTGCGGTCAAAGGTCAAAGTCACACCCATCCAAGATGGCAGCCGTGACGTCGCAATCCAAGATGGCGGACCGTGAGAAATCTGAGAAGCACTAGCAGGAAGGACGAACTTCCTTCTCCTTGAAGACTATCGATGCCATTCTTCTTATGCGACCGATAGTGAACAACCCGCATCCCGCATAAAATAAATAAATATTATTTTACCTGCAAGCAAAACGTGACGTCATCTGATGTTGAAAAGCGGAACTGCTTGCAGCAAGTACCTTTGCATGAAATAAATTAACTCTCACCACTGAATAGTGCTATTGTAGTCAGTTAGAGACATAAAGTTTCGTAGCCATGCGGTCAATTAGTCATGCATTCTCGTAACCATGCGTTCTGGAAGCTTCGTAGTCCTATAGCCTCGCGATGACGTAACCTTGAAGACTTGCAATCGCATAGTCTCGTAACCTCATGGTTCGTAGTCTCGTAGTCATGATATATTGGAGCCTCGTAGACTTGAAGCTACGTAAGGAAGTAGCTTTGTAATCTTATAACATAATGCTGATGGTGTAGATGTAGCAAAAGAGAAAATTCCATCGAAGACAGATGTGTCAATTGGAGCCTTGCAGACGAGTAGCTTCGTAGTCAAGAACTCATGCAGACTTGTATTCCTGTATCCACGCAGTCACGTAAACTCGTTTTCTAGAGGCTTCGTAGCTCTGTAGCCTCGCAGTCTCGTAAACATGAAGATTCGTAGTCATGTAATCTCGTAACCTTATGGCTCGAAGTCGCGTAGTCATGAAGTCTTAGGACCTCGTAGAATTGAAGCTACGTATCCAAGTATCCTCGTAGACTTGAAGCTACGTAAGCAAGCGGCCTTGTAATCTTATAACATAATGCTGGTGGTGCAGTTGGAGCAAAAGAGAAAATTCTGACGAAAACAGATGCTGTAATTGTAGCCTTGTAGACGAGTAGCTTCGTAGTCAAGTACTCATGCAGACTGGTAGTCCTGTATCCTCGCAGTCACGTAAACCTGTGTACTAGAGGCTTCGTAGCTCTGTAGCCTCGCAGTCTCGTAAACTTGAAGATTCGTAGTCATGTAGTCTCGTAACCATGTGGTCTCATAGTCTCTTAGACTCTTAGAATTCTAGCCTAATATATTTGGAGCCAAAAGACTTTTGGGACCAAAAGACTGTAGTTGTCAATGACTGATGGAGCCAATGAATATTGGAGTCAATGAATATTGGAGCCATTGAATATTGGAGCCAATGAATATTGGAGCCAATGAATATTGGAACCAATGAATATTGCAGTCAATGATTATTGAAGCCAATGAATATTGTAGCCAAAGACTATTGGAGCCAATGACTATCGGAGCCAAAAGACTGTTGGAGCCAAAACGCTGATGGAACCTTCTGGAGCAATTCGAGCCAATTGATATTGGAGCTCATGGATATTGGAGTCAATGAATATTGGAGCCAATGAATATTGGAGCTAATGAATATTGGAGCCAATGAATATTGGAGTCAATGACAAATTAATGTGCTTCCTTTTCGTCGATGGTGCTGCCTTTTCGTTGTCGGTGCTTCCAAATGTGCTTCCTTTTCGTTGGCGGTGCTGCCTTTTCTTTGTCGGTGCTTCCATATGTGCTTCCTTTTCGTTGGCGGTGCTGCCTTTTCGTTGTCGGTGCTTCCAAATGTGCTTCCTTTTCGTTGGCGGTGCGGCCTTTTCGTTGATGGTGCTTCCTTTTCGTTGTCGGTGCTTCCAAATGTGCTTCCTTTTCGTTGGCGGTGCGGCCTTTTCGTTGTCGGTGCTTCCAAATGTGCTTCCTTTTCGTTGGCGGTGCGGCCTTTTCGTTGTCGGTGCTTCCAAATGTGCTTCCTTTTCGTTGGCGGTGCTGCCTTTTCTTTGTCGGTGCTTCCAAATGTGCTGCCTTTTCGTTGTCGGTGCTGCCTTTTCGTTGTCGGTGCTGCCTTTTCGTTGTCGGTGTTTCCAAATGTGCTGCCTTTTCGTTGTCGGTGCTTCCAAATGTGCTGCCGTTTCGTTGTCGGTGCTTCCAAATGTGCTGCTGTTTCGTTGTCGGTGCTTCCAAATGTGCTGTATTTTCGTTGTCGGTGCTTCCAAATGTGCTGCCTTTTCGTTGTCGGTGCTTCCAAATGTGCTGTCTTTTCGTTGTCGGTGCTTCCAAATGTGCTGCCTTTTCGTTGTCGGTGCTTCCAAATGTGCTGCCTTTTTGTTGTCGGTGCTTCCAAATGTGCTGCCTTTTCGTTGTCGGTGCTTCCAAATGTGCTGCCTTTTCGTTGATTGTCCTTCTATTTTTAATGTTGTTTTGACTCTAGTATTATTGTAAATGATTCTTGATTTGACTAGCGTATTATTCCATCCGGTGCATGTATATATAAGCGAGTCCTAGACAGCAGGACGTTCAGTTTGTTACTGACGTCGGCGGTGTAAGGATCACCTAGTTTGTTTAATCTGGTGCATAAATCGCGTAATTGCCTGTTCTTGAGACTTCGATGGCATCTTTACCGACTTTAACGTCGAACTCGGAGGTTGTACCATCGTCTACGGGAACCTTTACGACAGCTACGACGGAGAAGGTGCAGATCCCGTTGGCAACGCCTCTGACAACACTGGAGGAGACTTCGATATGTGCTGTTTCACCATCAGCTGAAGTTTCATCAGCATTGAATACTTCAATTAATGAAGAGCGTACTTCGCATCAGTGCAAAAACTGTGGTGCATCATTTACTATCACCTCAAATGCTTGCAGACATGAAAGAAGCGGTTGTTCTAATAATGTTCAAAGAATACAATTTCAGTGCAATAAGTGCAATAAACTAATTTCACGTCTCGATAGCTTACATCGTTATTATAAAAAATGCTCCGAGACGTATAATGAACATGGTTATTGATTTGACTCATGTGTTGTACCGGCTAATGAGACTATATAAGTGCTATGAACTTCAGTCCGTCTCTGGCTGTGGTGATGAACGGATCGGATAGACATTTAAAGTCATGTAAAAGGCTTAGTCCGTACAATAAGAAGACTGTTTGAATCGAGGAATCCACAAGACTTTGGTAATTTGTCAGTGTTTTTTGTACTTGTAGTAGTGTATTGAATTTAAGTAATAAATTTTTTTTAAAAGAACTTGTGGTGTTTTTATTTTCTCAAACCTAACACTTTTTTAGTATTTTTTTAAATTAAAGTTGTTTTGTATCGGCCAGGGATCGAACCAAGGACCTAAGTCTATCCAATCAATCATTATATGGATTACTAATTTATTTAATGAATTTTGGATTTTTTCCCGCTTTTCTAGCTACATTATTACATGATTTCAAGATGGCGGCCGAATTTCAAGATGGCGGGGGCACCTCCATAATAAATGATTACTGCACTGTATCGGGTTAGAATAAAATTATCCAGATGAAAATGTACTCTATAATACAAGTACACACAATATGGCATACTCCAGCAGGCGGTAGCTCCTGGTAGCATGTACTGAACATAAAATGTCGGATCCATTATGTTCGACAAGGATAAAGTCAAATTTCAAGGACTAAGTCAAATTTCAAGGTCAAGGTCAAATTTCAAGGTCAAGGTCAAATTTCAAGGTTAAGGTCAATTTTCAAGGTCAAGGTCAAATTTCAAGGTCAAGGTCAAATTTCAATGTCAAGGTCAAAGTTCAAGGTCAAAGTTCAAGGTCAATGTCAAAGGTCAATGTCAAGTTTCAAGGTCAAGGTCAAAGTTCAAGGTCAAGGTCAAAGTTCAAGGTCAAGGTCAAAGTTCAAGGTCAAGGTCAAAGTTCAAGGTCAATGTCAAAGGTCAAAGTCAAAGTTCAAGGTCAAGGTCAAAGTTCAAGGTCAATGTTCAATGTCAACAGTTGAGGACAACAGTATGGTGACCAGATAATTATACTACATGGTATCGGCACACTTTAGCAGACGAAAACAAGATGGTGGTCTCCAGTGGATGAAGACAAGATGGCGGACATGATGTCATACCAGTTGACGATATATACCTTGGTATTGGTGGTAGATCAGTCTAGGTAGCTTTCATGGAGGAAGGATCGACCGTTTACTCTCGCCGGGAATCTAACCAAGGACGTACATCGATATAATCAAACAGAATTCAAATACGTTAATTTTTTGATGAATTTTGGAATTTTTTCCATTAAAATCGGATAATAAATAAAAAAGTTAAAGATGGCGACCGTAACGGAAACTGCAACGGTGACGTCATCATCCAATATGGCGGAAAACACGTCACCGAAATTTTCGAGAACACAATGACGCCATCCAAGATGGCGGATCCAAGATGGCCGCCGGGGTCAAGGTCAAAGGTCATGGTATCCTTATTCCTAGAAATGGCTTAACTGAGGCTTGAGTTAAGGATGCTTAAGCCTATTTTAGGAATTTGTGTTCTTTCTAAGGCAAAAGACATTTGTGGTTTTTTGAAATCCTAATTTTTCCTCGAAACGGGAATTTTTCCCTCGAAAACGGGAAATTTTGAGTCATTTTGAGTCATTTTTGAGGAATTTTGAGGAATTTTTGCCGCCGTGACGTCACAAACCAAGATGGCGGACACCGGCACCGGCACCACCGCCTGGCGCCTGATCTCGGACCGTCATTTACATACTACTGTTTCGATATAATTAGAATTTTAAGTTATTTTTTCAAAATTTCTGGCAATACAGGGCATAAACGATACATTATTAAGCTTTCGTACGTCAATACAGCCTGGTTACAATACGAACAGGCTACAATGTAGGACCGCGTAGATTATTCGATTACATAATGACAGCAATAAACAACTGTCGTAATCTTACACTAGTCAAGGAATATTGACGTTAGAGGTACAATGGCAGGGGCCTGTTTCCCTTAAGGAGTAATAGGCCTCGTCATCTCGTCATCTTTAAATATTTTGATCCCACTTGTAAAAAAAAAATCGTGTTAAATTTTTTTGTTTGCATTGGCTTAGGACTTGCATTTGACTACTTGTCGAAGTCAACTTTTGTGAACTGGTGTGATTATCATCATAGTTTTAGTCACCCGCGTGAAATATTAAATTATTTCCTCTCGGCGCTTACAGACTAGAACCTGTTAGTAAATATATGTGGTTGCAACAAGGTATGTAAGTTCTGGGAGATATGATTTATGCCTTGGCATAAAAAAAAACTGGGATCAGGTCCTGGGGGACCCCTCCCTTCCGGAATTTAAAAGAGAGAGGGAAAAAAAACAAGCGTAAACACAATTAATAATTACAGCAATTTACCTACACATGGTTACAAATATATCATTTGGGAAATATTATTTGTAATCCATAGTGGGCAACAATAGTGTATTTCCTACGCGTTACAGCGCTCATACACAGAAGCTGCAGGAATTGTGTTTTGAAGTACAGTCCTTATTTCATGCCAGTTTTCACACGTGTTACTAAAAGTCTACTTACCCTGAGATTTAAGTAATTTTTTTTTAAATATTCCATTATAAATTTTTTTTTAAAATATGATATAATGATTACACTGAACCCATTCTTTCACAAAATCCTGGCTTCGGCCCTGAAAAAATTAGAATTATAGCTACAACAACAAAAAAAGGGGGGGGGAGGAATCCAAGATGGCGGGGGCCTTGTTTCTTTTAAGGGGAGGGTCCTCCTCGTAGGCGCGCCTGCACTGACGCCCCGGTCGGACGAGGACGACTTTGCGAGGCAGAATGAATGGATGGATGGATGGATGGATGGATGAATGAATGGATGGATGAACGATGTGCAGGCGCCGGACAACGAGAAGCCGGGCTCCCCTCCTCATTGTGTCGCGGCCGATGAATGGCGCGAATCGGGCGGTTCCTCCGCAGAGACCTCGCGGTGGCGACCGGACAGTCGCCGGCCGCTGCTGGTGGACTTCGCGTGTCTCGCGCCGTGCTCCTCCCCGCGTGAGCGACTGTACCTCTCGAAACACGTTTCCATCAAACCAACGTTCGTTTCATTAGCGGCCAAACAAATATTTACTTGCCGTGACACCGACCTACCTACTACTTCGCGGTCAACGTAACAATCTCCTGCACAACGAGGTCTTTTAGAGACAAACAAACACTTACAGAACTGAGGGAAATTGGGGAAAGATTCACATGTTCACCAAATACTTTGATTTTCAAATGGATATATTTGGTAAATCATTTTCAGTAACTCTTAAATGTTGTATTTTTTAATATCTTTGTCAGTTTTCTTGATGGCAATTTGTTTTTTTGGCAAAATTACGTCTAACCCTATCAAATCAATCACTTACAGAATCTTAGTAACCGTTACGCTTAGATTAACTCTAAAGGGAAGATGAATCAAGGGTAGAAATTTATAAAGCTTAGTGCCTATCCATCTACTCTCAATATTTAATTTTTTTGTCTAAATATTAAACATGATTTTAATTATCTTTTCAGCAGATTACCAGCCTGCTTTACTGCGTCCATAAAAAACCGAAAACATTGGCGTTGTTGTATCTCCTTCGTTATTTTTTTTATTTTTTCTTGTATTTATAATACGATGATAAGTTTAATATTATTCATAAGCCTACCCCACTAAATTACTTCGAGTTGACGGATTTTTTTTTTTTTTTTTTTGTAATTTCACCCAAAGTTTAATTGACTACCATCAGTATTGATTTATTGACATTCATGGGGGGGGGGGGGGGGGGGGACAAATTGTTTTCTTTCTTGTAAGCTCATTTAAGTGCCGTTCGGTAGTAACAAAAGCCGTGCTCTAAGCAATGAAATTAAAACCAACGAAGGATTTATTTAAAAATTTGCGACCGGATAAAACGCGCAATGCTGTCGATTAAAAATATTTTGTTTCGTAATCATTTGTTTTATAATTTACTCTAATTAAAGTGAAGTAAAATAATCACATGGCAAATGTTCTTTAAAATTTAGAATGATTTAGAATTTCAATATCAGGGTGATTTCGACTCTTATTCCAGCGGGAATTGTTTAGTGTATAATTGGATACTAATATGTATAACATTTTTTAAAAATCTGATACTTAAAGTAACATTTGATTTTGTAATAGAAGATTATTCCAAATGTTAAAATTAATGTTTAATAAAAATTTCATGTGTATATTTTTTTCAGTAGCAATTTCCTGATTGCGTAGTCTACAATATTTAATTTTGTAGAGTTGTAGGTTTCACAAAAAAAAATAATGTGACCAGTAATTTAAGAAAACCACCAAAGTTTTATCAATTACAGGGCGAAAAGGGGTGGTCAAGTTTATATGGTCAAGTTTATACCACTCAATGGCTTACTCATCACGAATTCTCTGAAATTATTAGACCTACAGATTTAAAATTTGGAACGTGTATTCCTTTTGCTCCGTAGACATTCGTAATAAATAATTTTACGATAATCAGCAACTAAGGCGGGTTGCAGAGGCGTTAAAAATCAAAACTTCCCCGTATTCCAAGTATATTTCCCACGGACTTGAAACTCGGCAGGTGTGTTATTTATACCGTTTTACTTACACATTGACTGAACACCGGTTTTCCTAAAATCAGCGTCCGAGGGTGGTTTGCGGGGGCATTGAAAATAAAAATTTCAGGTTTTTTCAAACTACGTAATGAAACTCCAAAAAATACTGACAGACAATGCACAGCCTAATCCGGCGAACCTATGGATCAACATTTCCCGTTGTCCAATTGTATTTCATACAGACTTGTAACCATGACGTGATGATGTTCCTTATATTACATAGCCATCAACTGAGAACGACGTTTTCCGAAAATCAGCTCGCAAGGGTGATTTAGCCCTGGCAAAGCCTGACAGTTCACCTAGTACTTAATAAAACTTTAACACTGACGGACCGACGGACAACGCACAGCTTAAACCGGTGGGTCTGGAAGCTTTAAATTTTGCACAGGAGTTCCTTATATGACGTAGGTGAGCACCGAGAAAGGATTTTTTCGAAGATTAATCCCTTAAGGGGGTCAAATAGGGGATGAAAGTTTGGGAAAATCCCATCGGACACGCGGCTGGTACTCTTATACGTTTTGTGTGTTGCCGTAGTTCCTTATATAACGTAGGTGAACACTGAGAAAGGAATTTTTTTGAAGATTCATCTATTAAGGGGGGTCATGTAGGGGATGAAAGTTTTGGGAAATCCCATCGGAGACGCGGCTAGTCCTCTTATACGTTTTGTGTGTTCCCGTAGTTCCTTATATAACGTAGGTGAACACTAAGAAATGAATTTTTTGAAGATTCATCTCTTAATGGGGTCATGTAGGGGATGAAAGTTTTGGGAAAATCCCATCGGACACGCGGCTAGTACTCTTATACGTTTTGTGTGTTCCCGTAGTTCCTTATATAACGTAGGTGAACACTAAGAAATGAATTTTTTGAAGATTCATCTCTTAATGGGGTCATGTAGGGGATGAAAGTTTTGGGAAAATCCCATCGGACACGCGGCTAGTACTCTTATACGTTTTGTGTGTTCCCGTAGTTCCTTATATAACGTAGGTGAACACTAAGAAAGGAAATTTTTTGAAGATTCATCTATTAAGGGGGGTCATGTAGTGGATGAAAGTTTTGGGAAAATCCCATCGGACACGCGGCTAGCACTCTTATACGTTTTGTGTGTTGCCGTAGTTCCTTATATAACGTAGGTGAACACTGAGAAAGGAATTTTTTTGAAGATTCATCTATTAAGGGGGGTCATGTAGGGGATGAAAGTTTTGGAAAAATCCCATCGGAGACGCGGCTAATCCTGTGATCCCGTAGTTATTTTCGAGCAGTGTGGGGTCCGCGGCGGACGGCGCGGGACGCTGGAAGTCCCCAGGAAGCACTTGGAATGCTCCCAGGCCCGCCGACGGCTCGCCCGGAATGCGGCGCGGCTCCACGGGAAGCCGTAATTGCTCGCCGAAGAGCGGGCGTGCTCTCTTCCCTCCACTCCCTTACGGCTACATTACCGGGGAGATTGATCTGCAGGTGTTTCAATGGCACCCGGCCACCATCATTCATTTCCGCACAAAAGGAGGGCCTCTTTTATGCGGCGCTTGAATGGGAAGAGGAGGCTCGTAATTTGCCATGTAAAACGTTTCCAAGTGAAACCCAGCCTGCTATTTTTTTCCTTATTCCCTCGGCTTAAGTTTTATTTTTTTTGGATCGATTATGTTCGTTCGTAAATTGGGTTAGTCGTTCAGACATTTGGCCTGTGGCAAGGGTTGTATTCATTCTTCATCTTGATTTAAACCAAGTGCTCCTAACTGGAAAGTTTACCTTGGTGATAATGTAGTGACACAATATGTCAGTCTTACAATTTATTCAATATTGTGTTAAATATCATCGTTCCAGTTTTTTTCTTAAAATATCCAACATAAATAATGTATGAGTGTTAATTATTTTGTTTAGGATTCATTGTTTTCAGCTTTAAATATCTACTAGCCTAGTTACAGAAAATAAAATTTTAAAAATAATATTTTTTTCGAAAAGTTTGTTTGTTAGTTTACATAAGAGAAGCAAGACAACTTGGCGCATGTTCAGTGTTTATGACCACTCGCTTCGACAGGTCCAAGTCAGCTCCAAGTGTAGCCCACATTTTTTCGACAAATTTCGTACAGCCGGGAAACATCTTAAGATGTGGTGTAGGTTGTATTAGTGCGGAAAAATGATAAGCGACTTTCGCTGGTGTTTCTAGTGCGGCATCGACTCAAAGCGCAAGTCTCTTAACTGGCACTGATCGTCCATGATGCAGCTATGAGGCTCAAGTGTATCATCTGACATTTATTGGCGTGGAAATAAAGATATAGGTGAAATACACGCACCTATGGGGCTTGCAAGAGTTTGTACAGATATTCTCATAACAAAATATTATTCTGAAAACTCCAATTTATTTTAGTAATTTTTAATCTAAAAATGTTAAAAAACGAAATCTTTAAACAGAACTAATATTCCGGCCGTAAAATATCCTTAAATACGTCTCGTAAACAATTACCACTTAAATATATTGTACTTTTTGGACCACGCAAGTTCTTCTGAAGCTCTGCATACCGTTTGTGTTTTCAAGTAGATGGGGCCTTTAATGGTGGATTCCCAGTACAATAATCTTACTGTTCTAGATTTGCTACACGCTCGAGACCCATTACATAATCTGAAATGAATTTTGGTAAAACATGGCTGCAAATTTTTAATATAAAGTTTTCAAACCCTGAAACAAGTATTTAACATTTATATGTTTAGATTTAGGTGTTATTTTTTGGAAGTTTTTATAAATTAATAAATTTAGTATTTAGAGCTCGATCTCACACGACGAGTTGGTTAAATAATTGTCGTGTCTTGCTATTATTTGAGGGCTTTTTGTCGTTGGATCACATATTTTCTCACCAGTGTTTTTCTAAACGTTATTTTCGAGCTTTAAAATGTCACGCTAGTGATAATAATTATGAACAATTGCGTGATTTATTTTAACAGCTATCAGGTAATACAGGATGTCCATAAAAGAATATTTCGTTTCAATGTTACAGTTTACTTTAGACTATTTACAATAAATCATACATCAAATCGAAGGTAAACAAACCTAGTTTGTCTTAAAAATATTCAGCCTGTGCACTTTTAACTATACGACACACACCCAACCGGAAGACAACACTTTGGTTAACACGTCCGGGGCAATGGAAGCAATAGCCTCTTCAATTGTGTATCTCAACTATGGCAAATCATTAGGTAGCGGCGGAACGTAGACACGATCTTTAATAAAAAACACTCAATGGAAAAAATATCGCGTGGCGTTATATGTCAGGTGAACGTGGAGGCCAGCGAAAAAGGGTTCTGTCGTCTCGAACATTACGACAAATCCAACGGCGAGAGACTTCAACGTTCAACCACTCTCGTACAAAAAGATTCAAATGGGAAGGGGCTCCGTCCTGTTGCTTAATAAAGTTTACAGGTTAACTCTCTATTAATCGCTATTTTGCTTTGGTGCCCCTGCAAGCGAGAAAACAAAGCAGTACCCGCACATGCGCTTATCTAAAACTGTTTGAGATACTCTTTAATTTATTGTGACCTTGAACAAACACTCTACAACTCGTACAGTTGATACTATCCAAGTTTATAACTGGGATATTATTTTATACTGTATTTAGTAAGAATCATTTGAGAGGAACAGAAAATACAAGAGAGGTGTAAGGAATAAATTTACACGAAAAGCCCTGAAATATTAGTTATGAGAATAAAATCAAACGAACAAGATTAGGGTTAATGAGAATCCATTGGGAAACGGAAGTACCTTGAGAAAAACCCCAAACTTACGAAAAATCAGGAACTTATTCAAGCTGGGAATCGAACTAGTGTCGCGTTTATGGGAGATGAGTGATCTGATTTCTCCACCATGATGACCACAGACTGTCTATTGGATCCTTACAGCTTGTGAATATACCAGTAATTTACATTTTGTATGCAATCCATTTCGTTTGCTTAATGCTTTAAAACAAAATGTATAAAATCATCGTATAAATAGGTCGAGTGGAAGCTCAAAAATTTTAACCACCCTTTGGCTGCGAATCTCTTTGTCGAACGCTCTTCCGAAATTAAAACCCACACACTCTTTAACGTTGTTTCTCTTCCTAGATGGTAGATCTGTCATCATCAAATGCTATTTGACCTTTTAAACAACGCTCGACGCCAGGATGCAAGGCTGCAAGTTATTGCTTCAAATATCCACAGTTAACGTTTTTGCGCATTCTGTGCGAAAGCGTTGACATCTAGTTTTTGTTCTACGTAATATGTTACGAGAATCTGAAACAGCTTGCACCATCTCCCGTTGTAACTTTTTTTTACTTCATCACGCCATTGTGGCGCTTCTTATTTTATTTTTCCAGCGAATGACTTTTTGTTTTCCCCTATTGTAACTTCCTACAGTTTACAAACTCGATACACTGTCACGAACCCACAGAAAAATTATTGGCAGTAATGTTTAACACATACAGTTGTTTGTGAAGATATTTTTTATCTTTATCAGATTAAATTAAATATCGTATAGAAATCATATATTAAACAATTAAAAGTTAATTTAATTCAAGCTAGTATTATATCCAATTAATTTTAGTTTTATTTAATATTAAGGTTAATATACATGTTATTATTTATTTCAAAGTTTTAAAGATAGTGTACATACCAGCTAATGCCAACATTTTGGGATGCACTTCTGACACTCAATAATGTCAACAACTATGCATAACTGTCCGAAACTTCAACCAACTGAAAACTTATCAGGACAGACAACTTATCAGGACAGACAGTTTGTAATTTTACTCAATGTTGACTGAAATTTGAAATTGTCCATATTATCTGAGGTGCACTTGTGTTATTAACGAATACTGTTTGTTGTCTTAAATATATATACAAGGGTCATCACCGGTGGTATAGTCGCTGAACCTTCACGCTTGTTGTTGAGGTTCTTCTGCTCGTACCCACCATCCATCGTCAGTCAATTTGTGAATACCAAGTCGGTTTTCCTAGTGGTTTGAATGCCGAAATTATCCTTGTCTTAATGAATTGCACCGCGTTACAAACACTTACCTTAACCATTAAGTGGGATCATTTACTTTAATAATTTCAGTTTTTGATGTTTTTCATAGTGGTACATTGGTATAAAAATTTACTTTGACCAGAATATAATTATTTAAGATGTACAACAACTCAGGTATGTTGTAAATAACGATATTTACTAAGGATTAACCGTGAGGTAATGGACATCTCAGATTACTGGTGATAAATATTAGGGCATGTCACATTTCTAACAGTTAGTCAAATAGCGGCATCTGACCAAATAGAGGACGTTTCAGTTATTGGGTGGAATTTTGCATTAAAGTACCTCCACTGAACTCTTACAGGTTGGGTTTGGTAGGTATGGATTATAATGTGTTAGTTTACTGAATCTAGGCTAAGCACAGTTAATAAAACGTGCGCATAAGTAACGCCATGAAACTGCACGGTGGCTATATAACGGAACAAAAAATGATGAGTGACTGAAAGGGATGCTCCAATTAGCAGGAGAGGAATCACCGGGTACCTACCGCCTACGCGCATCGTTTGGCAGACGACATGACAATGACAGTGAAGGTTAATGTGCTGGAACATGTCTTCACTGATGCCTACAAATTGATACATGCATGTGATGGCGGATTCCTAGCGTAAATGCGCTGTTAAAGCGAGCGGAAAATAGGTGACGCGTGGTGTTCGAGATAAGCCCCGGACCGCGTACTTTAGCGCACGACGTGGGTTTGCAGCGGAAGCGAAGGCCGCTCAGGACACCACTCATTGAATATAACACGTAAATCTAACGGTTATATATTTTAGTAAAATGTGACGTGATTGTATATTTTCAAACATTTCACATCAAAGGTTCACATATGTGTACTTATGTAAGACCTTCAAATTTCCATAAATTGTTTAGTGATCTTTGTACTTTCTATTGGTGACTAAAATTTGAGATACCATTTATTTATGACTAATACAAGAAAATTGTAGTTTCACGTTGCAAAAAAATCCAGTAGTCGGTTTTATTATAATTACTTATGTTTTTGGGGTGCTTTAATTCGAATCTGGAGGTATACAACAAAATTTTCTGGCGTGTCTGAGATATTCGCAAGAAACAGCGAAATTTTAGGAGTTTTTTTTTTTTAATTTGCGTTTATAATTTCAACAGTATATTTAGTATGAATAACTTACTCTCGCAGTTTTTAAAGTAGAATACATTTCCCACAATCTGAACTCAACTGCAGCTCTGTACGTCCTATAATTCCCACGATACAGCACTTAAAAATTGGGCTTCTTTTTTTTTAAAATAAAATTTTAGGTTTTGGGTCAAATGTTTAGCTAAAAATTGGGTAACAAACGGATTCTACGAGGAAAATAGTTAGGAGTCAAGTGTTAGCAAAGCTATTTAATTTTAATTTAATCACAGAATGACACATGTAGACCCACCGGTTGATTCATAGTTTACAAGAAACAAAAAAAAAGAAGAAAGAAAATTGTTTTTTGGGAAGATTTTATTAAACTCTTTCCATGAATTTAACATTTCGCGGTTTTTTTTACTAAATATATTAAACTTGTGTTTCATAATTTATATAAGATTATAATTATTGTAAAAATATTAATTATTATTTACATTGTTATGTCCAACACAAATTAGAACGAGTCTTTATTACTCGACAGATATGTGTAACATCTAACCTCCATAACGATCAAATACACGAATAATACGAAACTTGTAAACACGAAATTTAATGTAGAAATATATTTTTAAAATGCCGAACGTAATAAATATACGCAAATTTTGTTTTAAATTACATTTCTGGACGCGAATCACAAGTAGTTTTTAAACCCGCCGATAGAATTCGCTGCCGCAGCAGCTACGTCAGCTATATAATCATTCGATTTGCAGAGCGGTATTTTAATTGTTATCTAATTTTGTAATAATTTCTGTTTTTATCATATATTGATTTCTCAGCTACAATACCTCAGACTGATTAAGGATTTTAATTTACAGTCGTAGAATAAATAACGATCATAAAATAAATAACCATAGAAGAATAAATGATATATTTAATAATATCAGTAAACAGAATAGTTTGACTAATAAGGTGTAAAAATGTATAATTCTTGAAACTATTCACAGCCCTTCCTTAAAAAAATACAGATATCTTAAAACAAGTACAATGCATAATTTTAGTTTTAAGCTTACCAAACAAAAAAAAATCTATTTTTGTCATGATTTTGGAAACAAAACTGAAAGAGTTGTAGAAATTAATTGTTATTATGAACTTTGATGATGGATTTTTTTATTGTGTGTTATGTATTTACGTGTAACAATAAGTTTACGTAAATGAATGTGTCATATGCATTTGTATGTGTTACGTTTTTTATTTGTTCCTGTCGTCCTGTTCATGATCTTCAGCTGGTGGATGGCACCAAAGAATTTATTCGACCTCCAAAATAAATACAACTTTTCACTTTGTGCTCTAATCTGAATTAATGTGTTTTTTTGTCAAATTAATAGCTTTTGAAACATTCAATAATTTGCGGAAGTATGAATAATGATTGAACGTAATTTAATGAGATTTTGATCGAGCCGTCCAAAATGTATAACTATAGGAAGTTTTGGTAATTTGTAACGCATTATTTAACGTCGAAAGAGCTTTTAGCGTTTCCATCGTGTACGCACCATTCTCGTGGAAGGACGACTTTGTTGTTGCCGGGCTGCGTGGCTTCACAACGTCGATTCCAGACGGCCGCCAGCGCCCGATATCCTCGTTCGCTTCTGACGTTTTCGCGCGGGAGGCAGCCGGCAAAGCGGAAAACGGATACGACGTCCACCATCATCCGGCTCTCTCCCTCTCTCTCTCCCCCCAATCATCTCTCCTCCTTCTGTACTTAGAGCCGCCACCTCCCCGGCCAACCCAGCGCATGTAACATTTACAACACTTTCTCGCATCCCGTGCTCTTTCCGCTCCTCTCTCTCTCTCTCTCTCTCTCTCACACACACACACACACTCTCTCTCTGAGCGCTCAGCATCCAGTCCCTGGCGGGTCGTGGCTGGCATTCTTCCTCCGAGGGGCAGCGGGGAATCGTGATACCCTCGAATATCGCATGGAGATATATATCTCACACGAGACTCGCCGGCACCAAGATTACGAGGTTTTCTCCCCTTGTAAAATAAAATAAAAAAAATCTTGAAGCTCGTGTTGTGTGTAGTGTTTGCTTGTAAGAAGTAAACTCTAAAACTACTGGACCGAATAATTTTTTTTATTAAAACCTTATAAAGATACATTATTACAGATGGACAGAGGCTTTGTTTCATTGTTTTAACAAAAAAAAATGGTTCCTTTGTTGTAGCAGGCCTTTTTTTTATTATTTAAAAAACTAATTTTTCATTAAAATTTAGAAATATTTCTTATTAAAACCGGAGATATACAGGTATTACTTAATAATCATGTCGAGACATGTACTTGGTGCACATGTGCCTTCTACGTATGTATATATTTATGTATCGCAAGTGAACATAATTTCGGATCTTTCTGTATTATCTGTACCATATTATCGTCACAGTACTGGTTAAATAAATTCTAATTTAAAAACTAGATTAAACCACATTAATTTAGATATTAGTTTTTTATAGCAAATCTTAAAATAAAATTTTCTCTGTTCATATTCTTTAGCTATCCGTGTGACAGCTAGTTTGATATAAATTACGAGTTGCATAGTTACTCTCACTATTTTTTCCAAAGCTTGTAATTCCAATTCATACTTTATTTATTTTCTCCAGAACAAAAAGGCTTGATTAGGAAAAATCTGTGATATTTATATGTCAGCTCTGCAATTATTTCTTTGTAAACATTTATAGTTACCGTCAACTTTTCACTGGTTCTGATAGGTTTCGCTATGAATACACATCTTTAATGTAAGTATAGCTTTATTTGTATTCTTCGATGTGATATTTGTTCAGGTATTTGCAACCAAATCTTTATTGGTGACTACAATTATGCATAGATGCTACAGGGAACGCGTTTTCGTTGTATATTATTGTACTCGTATATACTAATGTGAATAGAGACGAATTTCGATGGATTATGAGTCTTCAAGTACCGAAGTATTTTAAGATAAAGTGATTACCATTATTTATTTTCAGTAAATAACTTTTTTTTTTGCCGTGGACACTGAAATTTAGTAATAATATTTGTTTTTTATGTCGTACAGTAAAAATATGTAACAGACTAACGGTAAGAGATAAAGAATCAACAGCAAAACAATTGTTATCGGTTCAAGTATTATTGTTCGTGGTAGTTATAAAACGTTATTACTAAAGAATTAAGGTATTTGTAAATTATCTATAATCCAGCAGTTTTTTCCAGATTATTTTCTAATTTTCGGAGGGAAAGGTGGAATAAACGGTGGGAATAAACCATACATAAACGTACCACGGTTTGTACAAAAACAAGAAGCCCTACAAATTTGTAATAAGCTTTGCGTATTTTTTTTAGGCCAGTAATTTTCTACTCTTGAATGCATATAAGTTAATGTTTTATTTCGCATAGTGTTTTACAAACAATTTTCGATTGTTATGTTAGTGTCATTTGTTATTTTGAAAGTATTATTCAGTTTTTATTACTAAAATATATTTTATTATCAAATTATGTGCTTTTTAACCAAACCGACATGGTGCGATTAAAAAACTTACACACATACACACGCACATATAGTATAGATACTACAATGAAAGTTTTAAATTAAATGACAACTTTACGATCTATATCATTTATCTTGTTTATAGAGACTGTTTTTATTATTTACTACAGGTTTTATTGTTTTGTTGTTTATTCTCTTTTTAAAATACTTGCTCATTCGGAATGCCAACAGCAGTTATATTTCATTTTATATATTTTAGAGTGAGACATGAGGTACTATATTTACTTATCGTCCCGCTAGGGATGATAGTGTTCATGGACCTGTGAATATGGAAATGTTGTAACTTATCAACCTAGTTAGTACAACTACCCTAACGCTCCAATTTGAGTTTTTTTTTCCAAGTCATATATGCATTTAATTGCATGAATAACAGTTCTTCTGACACACTAAAAGTTTTTTTTGGGCATTGCAAAAATTGTGTATTTTAAAAAAAATCAAGCACAATAGTAACGATTATTTATATAAAATAGGTTCTAGTTTTTAATGAATTTTCTTATTTTCTCTGTTTAAGCTGACACTATGTATCTTTCAACTTAGTTTCATTACTTATTTTAATCTGTGTAAACTTAATTCTGTTTGTGTGTAGAAAATATATCTAGTTCTTTATTAAGTCGATATTCCCTCCCAAGCAAAATATTAGTATTGTAAATATTTGAGAAACCTAAAATCAAATGAAACTCTCCTGTACGTAAAAAGAGAATTTTTCAAAAATCATACATACCTATATGTGTTGTGTCGAACATAGTGTTTAAATGGTTATCGGTGTCTCGACGTCAGCACAAATATTTGCCTAGAGCTCTATGGAATTAAATATTAAAGTTTACAATCGCTTGTACCGACAGGTGGGTGGAAATGTGTAGTTTTTATATGTCATGAGAACAAATGATGAAGTTTAAATGTTTAAATATTTCATATTTGTTTGGGCTGTACGTGTGCATTTGGACCTTACGAATTTTAAAGTCAGACATGTTTTCGTGTGCTCTGTGTGTGTATTCACCCTGGATGTTTAAAAGAAGGAAATGATAAATCGGTTTAGTAAATACGAAAATGAACGATAGCCACGTTGCACGTTGTCGCGAAGGGGAGAACGTCGTCGTCCCGCGCTTGTGGACGTGTCAACGGGGTGATGTCGTGCGTGACTGCACGGTGACATCGCATCCGACATGGCGGGTCTCCCCCCTCCCCAGGTCCACCTGCCTTTCTCCGCTCTCCCGGGCCGTCCGACCTCTGACCTTTCTCAGCCAGGGCGCGCGCGGGGATGAAGCTGCGCCACTCTGCTCTCCCCGGGACCCCTGGAGGGGGGAGGGCCGGAAGAGGTATTTCTCCCGGGACCCGCGCGGGCCCCGGAAACAAGTGCAGCGCGCAATTTACCGTCGCCCCGCCCCTCCAAGCCCACCCGCTCCGGAGTTACTGCATTTCGACGTACATCCCGCGAGCTCTAGCACGCCGTGTGACATACGAGTAGACAAATAGGTTTATGAAGTGAGGGGGGGGGGATCACCCGTTACTCTACTGAAGGATTAATACTTGTAAATGTATATAGATTTTTAAGCATAAAATAAAAAGGTTTACTGTGCTTTTAAAGGTTAACCCCTTGTACCACATTTGCAATTTTAGTCGCTGTACAAACAAAACAATTTATTTACCATCACTTATTTTGCATGCAAAATGACGAAAGCATTCAGTTAACTTTTAGCTTTAAGCCATTCGTTCATTCATTCGCTATGGTGTATCGGAGTAAAATTATTACTATAAAAAACCGAAAAAAAAGAATATCCAGTGACTCAAAACCTGATAGATATAGGTATTATTAATTTCATCTCTACAACTGTATTTTTTTTTAATTGCGTGATGAAAATTGCTGTAATTTTTTATGTTAGTTTTAAATGTGAAATTCTAAATAAACTGGTTTAAAAACTACGAACTAAATAACCTCTTTTTAAAAATAAGGTGTTTGGTTTTCAACATGGCTTTGATAATGACAACATGTCCGCAAAAGTTACATTGGCCAATAATAGCGCGAATATTAGAATTTTGCTCGCATTTAGGCTTTACTCCAGTGGTTCAGAGTACGCGTGAATCTGGCGCTGTGCCGTTTAGAGTTAGCCATAAACAGTAGTAACCAGCAGTCGTTGTACAGCGAAGTGGGTGGTTAGTTGTGGTAGGTACGTTTACATGTTAGGCTTTAGGTGATTAGCGAAGAGTACGTTAATTTCCAACTCCTCTTTCTTCATGGTATCTTGCCAGAGCTGTTAGAAGATGTGCCACTTAATGCTAGGGACAACACGTGGTTTCTGCACGCCGAGACCCTAGCCCACTTCACATGTGCTGTGGGACAGTATCACAAACACATTTCCTGTACGATTGAGCCGCATTTAAAATCACGCCTATGAGATTCTTGATACTGGTTGAGATTTTAGTTGCGGAATTAAAAAAAAAAAAAAATCATAACGGTGGATTACGAACCTGTCCTTGATGTTCCACAAATATTCAGGAGCGTGCGTGACAAAATGCTTCACCGCTATAATGTTTTTTTTGGGGGGGGGGGGATATAGCTCTTGGAACATATGTTACAAAGGCGACATATATATTTGACACCGCAAACCTCCGCTCTCGCCGAGCAACCTGTGACTCACATCACCCTGTTCCCATGGCACACTGTGATCACGCATTCTCCTGGCCACTCGAGTGTCGCCTAGATGCGCGCGAAATTCAAATTTGCACGTTAATGTTCAGAGCTTGTAACTTTTCAGGGTTTCGTTTTGGACATATATTCCTAGACAAGAAATTTTTTTTTCAGTACTCCCTGCTGCTCTTTTAATTTATGTCCAGCGATTTCTAAACACTTGATTTGAATACGCAATTTTTTTACGTTGTGACAATGTAAAAGTGATTTGTTTTCTATATTTGTAAAATAATCAATTAGTCCAAAAAGCTAAAGGGATATTATAAATTATTATTTTTTAATGAATTTTTACGAGACGTACGATGTTTGAATAAAATTCCTTGTCGAAAATCAGGTCCAAACCCGGAGTTCAGTAATTTTCCAAGTCTTTTTCGCTTTTATTGGATCAGTTTAATTATTTTGTTTAAAATATCTGTCTTCAAGTGGAATGATTCGATAGTAAACGTAGCGGTGAGTGCGGAAACTACGTGTGATTCGCGTCAAGAAATGTAGTGGAAAACACAAATTTGCGTATATCTTTATTACTATCGGCATTATTTGAAAAAAAATATATATGTTAAATTTCGTGTCCGGGTTTCGTATAAGCGTATTTTAAACATTGAAATACACGAATTTTGCTCATTACCGAGGTTACATGTTACGCATTACCGGCGAGTACTGATAGACTAGCTCACTTTTTTTTTTGCGTCGTCTGGTTGGGTTGCGAGAACTCCATCGTACTTGATTATCTGAGGGACTTCAGAGAACAATTCATACCGATCTCATCTGCGACTTTTTTTGACGTGACAACGTCTAATAAATCGATGAACGCCGGCTGCACGCACGAAAAAGTGTCCTGTAACGCACATTGTCACGTTACGCTGTGTCCCGTTACGCTCATTGTACGCTTGCGCCGCATCTATCTCTCTTCCACTAGATTGAAACAACCATCGATTTTACTTTTTCGAGGCACATTAAACTTGAAACACTCCCATTCGTTTCCTACTTTTCCTATCATCGTCCTATCCTTAACAGAATAACACAGATTGGAAGAAAAATAGCGAACATGTATAAAAGTTATAGCTAAAATAATCTGTTCGTTAAAGTAATAAACAAATTTGAATTAATGAGTGCAAGTAAAAGTAAATTTATCAATTAAATTGTAGATTTCATTTCACTCCTTATTTGTATCCATACAAAATAGTGATAATTCAATAAAAATGATTCAATTTTATTCATAAAAGTATGCAATAATTTCATCAATGTTTTGTTATGAAGTTGTCACGTTAAACTATCGTCCGTAAACCGACTTTACAGACAACCATTTTTTTTTCTTTACTTTTCTTTCTTTACGACCCCAGAGCCGGTGACGTAGGCTACGCGGGCCGCGGACACCCACGCACCTCATCTCTAGCCCGCTGTTGGGGCCCAGGCCAGACCGCTCCGCCCCTCTTGCTGCCGACGCTGCTTCTCTACACCGTGAACTTCTTCGTGAAGACGGAACAGAATCATTCACGTATACATTACAGATGATTGTAAAGTCGCACATTTAAACTGAAAACAAATTTACCACTACAATAGTATTCGCAGTAATACTGGGTTTATGCTTTTGTGTTATCCCAGTACCTCTGATGGTTAAAAGTTATTTGTAAACAGTTCCCTGAATAGTTTTCTAGTTTTATCTGCGCACGTAATAAACACAATGAAACAAAATAAAGGCCAATAATTTAATATTTGATAATATTTTCCATGATTTAAAAATATATATGCTTGAATGAAACTGCATTAAAATATAAAATTATGCGCCAATTTTCGTAAGAAATATTAAGCATTATCATGAAAAAAAAAGAAATTTTATGTATGCAAATAACCATAGCTATGTAATGTACAAAATTACAATACCTATCTTGTAATAGGTATTATAAACTATTTTTTTTTTGCTTTTGGTTGCCAAAGTAATCTTTTGTAAAATTATTAAAGACTATATTTTTTTTCCCTGTGTAAGCATCTTCCTTCCTCGCCTGCTCCGAACCGAAGTGCACCGACGTCACGCTACCGGAGCCACCTGGGGTTTGTTAAGCCGGGCTTACTCGCTCTATGCGCTCTGCGAACCCTTTTTTAAGTCCCGCTCCGTGAAGCCCGCTGCCGTAACTCCTCTGCCCCTCCAGTTGTTATTCACCAGCGGTTTACTGCCCGCGTGAATATTTCAACGGGATTCGCCCTGCGACCCGCCGTTAGGAAGGTATTGCTTCCTCGGCCGCAGTATTTCACGTTCGGTCTGATCGATGATACGGATTACCCGCGCGGCTGGCCGTAGATCAAATGTTTTCATTGTTCAAGCCAAACGGAATGGTTGTATGAGCTCCTCAGCGAGTGTTTTAAGTGAAATTGCATAAGTAAACAGTTGTTTGTGTAGCCAGAGATGGTGGGATTCGAAGAAACAGACTCTTTGATAGGACTTTTTTTATACCAAGCTTCTGGAAATTGCGAGTAAAAAAAAATAATGAGCGCAACTTTCAGCAGTAGCCAGAGATGTGTAACATCTAACCTCGGTTCCGAGCAAATTCACGTGTCTTCATGATAAAAATACATTTATAATACGAAACTTGGACACGAAATTTAACTTAGAATTCTTCAAAATAACGCCGAGTGTGATAAATATAACGCAAATTGTGTTTTCAACTATATTTATTGACGCGAACCACACGCAGTTTCCGTAAACACCGCTAAAAATTCGTTGACGGAGCAGTTACGTCGACTATCGAATCATTTGATTTGCAGAGCGAAATTTTAAACTTTATAATTAAACGGTTCCGACAAAAGCGAAAAAGATTTGAAAAAATACTGAATCCTAGATGTTGACCTGATTTTTGCAAGATATTTTGTTAAAATACTGCCCATATTGTTCAAATTCATTAAACAATTAATAGTTTAAAGTTTCTTTTTGGCTTTATGAACTTCGTTTGACGCCATTCGTCGCAGATGGCATCACCGTGTTTACACATTTCCGTTCCATGCGACTTCAGTTCCGTTCATGAAATTACTCCCACCAAATGCCGTATACCGAGAGCAAAGATGTTACACATATTTAATGAAAGTAGAAGCAATGCATTTTGTGATATTGCAGACTATAATAGATGGTTACTACAATTTTTGTTTATTATCTAGTGCAAATTTTAAAGGCAAATGGATGATATTGGACGAAGGCGAATGTCCTTCTTATGTATCTTGCGGAGCCCATAGAATGTCGGGGTTCTGGCATCTTTGACAATTAGATGTTTTTAGGAGTCTTCGTCTAAGGTTAACTCGGTGACCAATTTATTTGTAGCTGATTTTATTTGATTTATTGGACTATTCTTGACTGTTGCATACGTAGGTTCAGGCGAGAGTATTAAAACGCAGGAGAACTTGCAATAACCTCAGTAGGTAACTATACCCTGATGATGGCGACTGCAACGTCGACCGAAACGTTTGTGATATATTCGCCTTGGACGCGGCTACAACCCAGAAACCAAGCAACTTCGCATTAAGCTTATAGATTAAATGAAGGATTATTATCAATTAAATTAAAAATTAAGTGTAAATAAGCTTTCTAAAGTATCACTAACGAGTTCTTCGACGAATAAAATATTAGCTCAAAATATAAATCTTGCGATAAATGTCACAAGGCCTCCTAAGGATCTAGATAAATTAAAACTTTCTGACATTTAGAGTGGGTGAATTGCACAACTGGTCTAATGTTTCGTGGTAATTTAGAATTATTTTCTAAGTAAAGAAATTAATTTTTCATAACTAAATTTAATTTGGCCCTACGGCTTCATATCATGATATATACTATATCTAAAGGAACGGATATGACTGAGGGTTTCGACTTCTACGAATCTCCATCACCGAGTCTCAGAGATGCCGCCACACGGAGCGACTCAAACCTCGGTCGGCTGCAGAGTCCCTGAGTCACCGCAGCATCCGTATATTAGGTTCGGCGTCGAGAAGCGGCCGAACGACTGCCGCCCTCCTTTTCCCCCTTCCTGGAGTTTTCATTTGCTGACGGCCGGCGGAGGTATTAGCAGTCCCTCCCGCCTCGCCCCGCTGCCCCGCCCGGATCACACCGGCTTACCACAGTCGGGCCGCCCCTGATCCCCTCTTCTTCTTCGCGGCGAGGATGGATGTCTGTCGCCGCTGCGGGAGATCTACGCGCGCGACGCCCGGTGAAAATTTACAACAACAAAAAATTTGGTTGTCTGTAAAGTCGGTTTACGGACGATAGTTTAACGTGACGTCATAACAAAACATTGATGAAATGATTGCATACTTTTATGAATAAAATTGAATAATTTGTATTGAATTATCACTATTTTGTATGGATACAAAGGAGTGAAATGTTATCTACAATTTAATTGATAAATTTACTTTTATTTGCACTCATTAATTCAAATATGTATGTTTATTACTTTAACGAAGAGATTATTTTAACTATAACTTTTAAACATGTTTGTTATTTAACTTCTTCCAATCTGTGTTAATCTGTTAAGGATAGGACGATGATAGGAAAAGTAGGAAACGAATGGGAGTGTTTCAAGTTTAATGTGCCTCGAAAAAGTAAAATCGATGGTTGTTACAATCGAGTGGAAGAGAGATAGATGCGGCGCAAGCGTACAATGAGCGTAACGGGACCAAGCGTAACGGGACATTGTGCGTAACGGGACACTTTTTCGTGCGTGCAGCCGGCGTTCATCGATTTATTAGACGTTGTCACGTCAAAAAGGTGTTCTCATGTTGCAAATACACTTATACTAAGAAACTCAGACACGAATAACACAGAATTCTTTAAAATATTGCGCAGCATTATAAATATTTACACAAATTTAGTTTTCAACTACACTGCTTGACGCAAGTCACACGTAGTTTCCGCACTCATCGCTAGAATCATTCGATTTGCAGAGTGAAATTTTAAACTATATGATGAAACGGCTCCGATACAATCGAAAAATATTTTAACAATATCAAACCTAGACATTAAACAGTTAATACTATAAAGTTTCCCTTTTGATTTGTGCACTTTGGTTCGCGGCACCCGCCATAGATAGCAGCACCGTCTGCCGTATGTTACACATTTACTTCCCTTTACTTCCGTTACATTCTCTAAGTTACTCCAACCAAATGCCGTATATAAAGAGCTTAAACGTTACACACATTAAAAAAAATCGGTGCATGGCCACCAAGCGAGTTAGCAGTGAAACTTCACACATGAACAATTCACAATACATAATAACACAAAACATGCAATAACTTACTTGAACGTTAAAACTAGATGATACAGCACTTGATAAAGATTCACGCTGGTTGGTTAACAGTTGGGATAAACATGGTGACGAAATAATGTGCAAAGATTCCTACAGTTTTCTGACTCTTTACTTTAATTTGTTATTTCCTCTTCCCGCTTTCCACTCATTAACGTTGCATTTTTAGTTAAACTCTGATGAGTTAGCCTTTGACTTACCCTACCAACAGTAAAACAGTTTCACTTAAAAAAATACTGCTGTTCTACTTACTTTTTTTTCGTGTTAAAAGCCATACTTACACTTCATTTACGTATAATTTTTGTTTTATAGTAAACGAATAAGTTTTGTTTAGCCTAACATGTGACGTTACGCTTAATAGACCGAAAATGAAACAGAAGAGTAAAGGGCTAATTTAGTCATTAATCATGCAAGTAAAAATATCTTCATTTAAAAACTTGTCACTGGAAAAAACATGAAAATATATTTTAATTCCAGCTTCATAAGATAATATTCCTACAGATCGCACAACTACTTACCGTCTTCACTAATATATTTTTTTCCCCTAAACTATGTGGATTTAAAACCGTTGTCTGCAGATTTGCGAAAATTCCCCGTGGACTCCCGGATGCTACGACACTTCCGATCGGTTTCGGAAAGATAAACTTTTATTCGTGGGAACATTCACTGATGCGGAAGTCGGCACGGCTTTCAAATCCAGATTACGAAAGCTCTTCGCCTGCCGCTTCGCTCCGCCGCAACCCGCACTACCGCTCGGCGGGTTGCATCTTCGCCCCTTACTACCCCTTTAGACGCGCCTCGCCCCGAGGATAAGACCTGGCTTACAAAATGTCTCTCCTCGAGTTGCCTTTCGTCTTCAGTGCCTGCGTGTCTTGGAATAAAGTTAACCTACAAATAAAGTGCCGTCCTTCAAGAACTATTTTCAACAAAGTTAAATGAGATCCGAAAAATTTCGAGTAGCACTAAAACTTTATTATACCACTATATAATTAATTATATTCTGATAATTTTATCATTGATTTTTAATTTTCTGCAATCACGCTTTCATTATAAAGAATAGCGAGGAGTTTTCGACACAGGGTCATTTTAATAGTTTTACTTAATATTGTGCTGTAATATGTAACATTTATTTCTTAGCATTAACAATTAATTTTATTTAACTGATTTTGAATATTTTAAAAAAAATTAACTAAGAGAAAAATAAAAAGGCCAACATTGCACATATGTTTGAATAAAATAGTTATTTCTTCCTACTGTGCCAATGAAATACAACAAATAACTTTATTTTTATTATTGACTTGCTAACTAACATCATTATGTCAACTACTGAGTACAGAACGAGAAAATAATTGAATATTTTGAAGTAGAGTGGTTCTACAGCAATTTATTTGAATAGGGGATGTGAAAACAACGGAGGAAATCAAAACCATTATTCCCGTTATCAAATCCGCCGCATAAGGATTGGTGTGAATTATGCTATTGCATGAACATCCCAGTCAAATATATTTTTTTTTAAATAGTGTTAAATGTGTAAGCCTTTAAAACATATAATATTTTTCTCGTTTTAAGTCATGTTTTGTTATTCAGCGTCTTTTGGTGACGAAATTTATTTTATATGCAGGAATATAAATATTTATTGACCTATTAACTTTTGTGAGTGTTGCACAAGGTTCAGAGTAAACGAACCTGGATCTTTTAGGCTTGCAGAGAATCCATTATTAATAAAACGTCTGCCAATTTTAGTTCAGTAATGTAAGTTTTTTTTGGAGCTAAAAGGGTAGATACATACAGATTATTAAAATCAATATTATTAAAAACATAAATAGTAGGAACTGGTAGAATATAGTATTCAATAATTTCCCTTATAACTCTAAAAGTACAACGAAAAATAAAATCTTCCTTTGGTAATCATATTAAGTAAATTTTATCTATAAGTAAACAATATTCCATAGATTTTTTTTAGAAACTATTACTTATGATAGATACATTGGTTATGGACAGTTCGACACAAAAGAACTATACCTGGAAACATCTAATTTTACAGTAGCATGAGTTGGTTTACATTTTTTTCTTTTATTTTATCATAACGATGAACTGTGTTTTTTTACATAATCATATTATATATCCATTACAATTATGTTATATATAAATTACAAATTGTTTTTAAAATGTTTTTTTTTCTTTTTTAACAATGATAGTTTAATGTTAATTTTAAAATTAATTTTTTTTTGTTGCTTTGTAATATGTGTATGAAATATGATTGCGTGTTTAATGCGTTATACGTTTTTCAATTAAATTATAATTTTAAAATTTTTTCAGTATTTTTTTATTGTTTGCAACTTGAAATGAAGGCTTGTCTGGAGAGGAAAGCAGACGGCAGCCATAACTTCCCCGCTGGAACTGCCATCGCTCCTCGCGCGGAACTAACAGCGCAGCGCCCTGACGCGGGACCGAGCGGGGAAGGTGCGAACCTGCTCTCGACAGGTTTTCCGAGAGTATCACTGCGCTCGCTCGGAATAGCAGCGCGCGTTTTCGCAGCTGTTCGTTCAGGCGCGGTGAGAGCTTTGTCTTCAAAGTCCGGCGCCTGATTCGCCGCTTCCGAAAACCCCGTCATCCGAACCTAACACAACGCGTTTCGTGAGTCTCAGCCCGTGTCTTTGAACGAGGTGAGGATTTTATTTTAAGCGCTTTATTTCACGGAGGAAAACCAACACAGGGACTAAAGAAAACATCGTAAGATGAATTGCTTTTTAATTAATTTTAAGATGAAAGCGATACGAGGATAATTCAAAATTAAAATACTACAACAATACGTTTTTATTATAATATTCAATTTTCCACCGTAGATAAAAAAAACTTCAGGTTTAGTTAGTATACACTCAAACACACAAAAACGAAAGTTTATTAGGCCTATTTTATTTTTCGTGCCAGTTTTCTCCATGTTATTATGAATAGATTTTTCGTGTACTGTACGGATTCTTGCTGTCAAATTATATTGCTAAATAATCTGTCATTTTCTATTTGTAGTTTGCAAACTGGTTACCGATTTTGGAGTCTACATTTTATATAAGATGCAAAGTATGCGACAAAAGGTCTGATTTTGCTTTGTGTTTTACCGATGTTATATTTATCATCAAACTGTCAGATATACTATCAGGTCGTAAAAATTGGTGATTAAAAACATGTAATGAGTTAAACTTTGCGTAATTTTGGATATCTAAAGTACGTTTTACTCTGACATATTTAAATGTTTAATGGAGTGAAATGGAAAGCGATCAAATAGTAAATAAAAATCATTTTCTATGAAAAAATTACAAAACACGCTCCAATTTAAATGATTGAGTATGGAATTCAGATAATTTTCTTTTCACAATGAGTTTTCATTGATATTCAAAATTATAATCCCCCCTCCCTAACGTTTTACAAGTCACCATAATACAACTACATGATTGCGAAACAGTAATTATTAACTAGGAATGTTTTGTGTCTTATTCCCACTTTGAAAGTTGAGACAGAAATAATATTTTGTTTCTGAATGGAGTAGCACTATCATTCGCGCCGATTCCTAAATACACCTAAGAATGTTTCACAGATTTTAATGATATTAACTAAATAAAAAGTTAAGCGCTCATTTTTATTGAAGCAGACACCAGAGGGTCGTGTAGTTTCAGGTTTAATAATGTGACACAAGCATAATGTAAACACCATTTATCTTTATTACAGTGATTGATGAAACAGGTATACGAATTTTGGCCCCGAAGTTTTGGTTCTTACACAGTAAAGTCTCTCTCATCTCATCCATCCTCCCAAAAAATCCATTAACCTCAAAATTATCTTCATCTGCCATTTGGATTTCTTTGTTTTGCTTGTTCCATAATTCAATTTAGAAATGTCACGGAAATAAGGCAGTAACAGCTAAGATGTTATAATTGCTTGGATGTATGTGCACATTATTTGAATTTCTAGCTAGTATTTTGGTGCAATTGCGTAGGATAATAATGCAAGTAGCGTATATCTGGCAACAAAAGTTTCTACAACACATGATGTGAAATTATTCTTTTGCAGTGAAACATCCGTTGGAATTGTCTTAAAAAATAAGTGCGAGTTCTTATGTACGCGCGCTAGAAGTTATACTTACTTGACGTAATAAAAAACTAACTTGAATTTTGCATGTCAATAATTAATTAAAATAAAATAATAATTAAAGTAAGTTATAGTGATATAATAAACACAGTTAGTATAGTATACATTCAATCATTATTAAAAATAATCAGTATTAAATATTAATATAAATACATGTATAAAATATATTTTTTAATTTAGTAAAATAATCTAAATAAATTTTAATTAATAATGTTAATCAATAAATATGCTTCATGTTTATTCTGTGTAATAATTTATAAATTATAATGCAAATATATCCATAAGGGAACATAAACTCACAAATTCTTCCATAAAAAACGCTCAGGACAATACTAAACCTTCAAAAGACACTCCCTGCCAGCGACAGTGGAAGCTTACAAGCAATGCATACAGGAACGTAACCTCACTTATACAAAACACTTGAAAAATGTTATAAACACAATTTATATCACTAGTATTCACAATAATTAAATGTTTTTAATGATAATGGCCAGTATTCAATATCAGTCACTAAAGTAGATATATGATTTGCAAGCACATATAGAGTTTTTTTGTATGTAGCCTTTTTTTATCCTTGCAATTTTTTGTTGCATGCTGCGCGTGCATCGTAAAATTTCAATCTCATAATTGTTTTTAAAAAATGGGTGCGTGGCCACCACACATGTTAGAAGTGAAATTTCACACATAAGAGAGATATGAAATTTTAGGGTACTATAATATTTGAATGCGTTGAAAATAGACTTTTATTTATTATTTACTGTACAAGTCTTGAAAGGAATCTAAAAATAAATTAATGGGTTAATTATATCTAAAATATAATACATAACCTTATTGGAAACAATCATACTAATTGTCACATTTATTATGCTGGCACCGGATATTAACTTAGAGTCAAGGGTTTCTAGTTGTGAATTACGAGTTGCGAAAGTATGCAGAAGTAAGTTAAAAGAAATATGAAAAAAAAAATGTAAACGTTTACAAAAGTATACGAAATTATGTGCTGCTGTTATCATCTGTAACAGTCTGTAAAGATGTTTCAAATCAATACTTTAAAAAAAAATTATTGTTCTATCGAGAAATATTCGTTACATATGTTACACACGTTAACTTCGTCACCTACTCACTTCCGTTACACCGTGACACTTCAGAAATGAAGACATGCGAATGCATAACGGGCGGGTGTTCTCGATAGCCGTGATCGCTGAGGCATCACGCTCACTTGGCGAGAGTTGTGGCTTCGATCCAAACACCGACGCGTTACTCATACTTCGTGAGCACCGAGTCTGTTTCGAAGTGGTTCGGAGCCCACAATAATCGAGGCCCCGTCGTCTTAAACCTTCGTGTGCAGCCGAGCGAAGTAAGACCGCAAGGGGCTTATCCTAAGTTTAATGTTATATTCATTGAATCATCACAACAGCGCAGCGGTAGAACTCGATTTCGAGATGACTCTTTGTATTTAAGTATTTACTCATCTTAATAGGTTTGGTAACTTGGGAAACGTGACGTACGGGGGAAAAAAATCAAGATTTACGTCATACTTATTAAATAGAAATAAAACTTTTCGGTGACTCCATGCCCTCTCGTTCGGAAACGAGTTAGCTATAAACTATTTTCGACGTTTTCACAAAGAAACTGAAATAGCGAAACTGTCGACAACGAAAGATAGTCGATAAGTAGGGGCAGGAAATTGTTCGCGAATAAAGTTGAACGCCTATCAGACTGCAACAAGGTACACGCGCACCTGCGGTTTCTTCCTTGTTATTGGTGGCCGTCTGCGAGAGGAGTAGTTTTTTTTGTAGTTATTTGGCTGAGCCACTCAGGACACATTTGCTTCCGCGATGAATTACCGTGATTGGTGTTTTAACAATCGTCATGTACCCCAAAGAAACTTACCCAATCGCGAAACACAGTCGATGCTACAGTGTTTTTAACTTACAGCTAGTCTCGGAATCTTTTCGCGAGATACGCATGGGCCCTATCGATAAGTAACGAAGCATTTCCCCGTAACGATGAACCCAAGAGCGTGAACTCGTGAGAGAAGACGTGAGTCCGAGCCTCGAACCCACAGCCGTCGACGGGCGGGAGGCATGCCGCGCTGTCATGGCGTCGCGTCAGGACACGGCGACCCGGCTTAGGGCAGCTGCCCCGCCCCGCGGGATCGATGGGCGCGACCGTCCCGCGGCGCACGCACGTGCTGCGAGGTGGCCTACATCGCAGGGGTCAAGGGCTCGCGACCCGAGATCACGCCCAGTCCCGCCTACAGCATGGAGATTGGTATTTCGTCTACATGCACATGTCACTACGAGTACTGGGAAAGTTTGATTCTGAGTGACTTATAAACTTTCAGAACAGATGTGGGATACCTGCTTTAACCAATTTGAATCAAACTAAATTAATTTTGTGCAGAATATAAATTGTGAGCTATATAAACAACGCTCGAAAATTAAAAAGTTACGATATAACAACCTCGAGACGAAACTACGAAGAATAGTGCGGAAAAAAATAAATTTTGGTGGTGTATGACAAATTTATGAAACGACGATTATAATAAAGAACATCTTGTGAGGATTCCCACAAGCAGCCACTCGCCGGTACCGAACAGACCAGACTCTGCAGGGAGAGAAAGGCCGTCCGGCCTAGTATGAGTGCGGGCATCCCGGATAGTAATAAACCGTGGCCCAATTATTTTTTACTTCCCATCTACACGAAGTAACCACGAAGTGTCCCGATCCAGCCTACCCCAATTTGTTTTTTCTTCTACTTTGTGTTGATATATCGGTGACGGCGCCGCCGTTGGAGACTGACAGAATCAAGATGGTCGTCCAATGAAACTGGAGAAGCGGTCGTCCATGAAACCATCGCCCCAGAATTAGCCTCGAGTATATTGGCAAACCGCGGGAAACAGTAATTAAAAAGACGAAACTGTTATCTGATACTGGGTCCCTCTGAAATACAATTCTAGAGTCTTAACACTGTGCCACCTCGCTCTATAAGATGTAAAATGTCTCTTCACTGACATAATTTGAATGAGGGAAATAATATGTGAACCAAGTAACTTATAAGTAGTTTAGTACGTTAGAACTAAAATAATTTACAAAACATAAATGAACCGGGTTCGATTCGCGACGGAATTCAACTCGCATTTTTCCCCCTCAGGTGATTAAACTTGGAAAACGTTTCCGTGAGCCGAATAGCAAGTGCTTTTTCCTTTCTTTCTTTGGGTACTGGCGTTTCCCCCATCAGTTCTTCCCGTCGCTGAACTAAATGATCGTCACATCCATCTCTAACGATCTGGATGTCGACGGAACTTGAAACCCTGATTCGATTCAGACGTTCAATCCCTTCTTTGCTACGCGGCTGTACCGTTTCGCACGCAGGGGCTTGCCGTGCGCTGGCATTCAGGTGAGCGGTCGTAGGGGTCTTCCTTAACACATACCGTCATGCCATCAAGAATACTTCGTGATCAGTGTGGAGGTTGCGTGGCCACGGTTCCTGGTTTATGCTTTAAACGTGCCGATCGGAGAGAAAAAAATATTAATTATTAATAAGATATTAGGTATGAAACTTATTTGACGTTACCATGATCCCAAAAGTTACAGCCTTTTATTGTAACGAGACGATGAGGCATATAATTAATTCGAATACAATAACCGAGTGTGTGTAAACATATTTTGAAACCTTGAAAAAATAACTATTTATTTAAACTAATTTCTCATTTATTGCTTGTAAAAATACAAGTAATGTATACTCGCAGTGGTAGTGCACACTAACTGTTACATACACAACGAATGTTTACTATACAAAAATGATGGATGCAATAATGTGTTTATTTGATAATAGAATCAGAGATTACTCGCGGATCATCGACCTACCGTCGCGATCCGTGTATGGAACGTAAAGGTCTGATTACTCATGTCATGAAGACAAGTCCTCCCCGCTGTGGTCGCGGCCCGGGGTGAATATCGAACGGAGCGAATATCGTGTGGGGAACCTGTGTCCAATTAGTGTTGGCGATGCGCGAGACAATTCACTGCACTGCTTCCAAGTTATTTTACACTCCACGCCGCTAGATGCCACTACCGTAAACTAGTTTCACGCTCTTAAAATAGTAGGTACACTCCACGCCGCCAGGTTTTCTGGCATAACTTGTCTCGCGTGTTTATCACCAGTTTCCCTTATTGTCTTTATAACAGTACTTGCCCAGGGTCTCTCTCGTACTAGATCTAGTATTCTTTTTTTTTTAATTTTTGTGTTTTATTACATTTGCCCATAGTTGTAGTACTTTTTTTTCTTAAAGTGAAAAATGCTGTATGAGAGAACATATTCCTTTTATTTTAACGACGTTAGTCAAAGTTGAAAGATATTTTTAAGAGTTACATTAAACAAAAATTACGAATTAACCTACAATTTGCTTTGGTAAAATGGACTACTTTTACAACAAAAAAAGTGAGCGAGACTATCAGTACTCGCCTTTGATGTTCAAACATCTAACCCCTGTAACGATCAAATCAATGTGTTCGCATGTTTCAAATAAATTCATAATACGAAACTCGGAAACCAAATTTCCTCAAAATTCTTAAAAATAACGCCGAGCGTGATAAATATACGTATGTGCCCAAATGTTTTTACAAATGTGACTATGTACGGGTTCATTTTGCTTCAATTGGGTCCGACATCTTTGTCCCACATTTCCGTTCATCCACTTCCGTTCCATTTTCACGAAATACTCCTACCAAATGCCGTATACCGAGATATAAGATGTTTGCAAGTCAAAAAATGCCACCTTAATCAGAAGAACTTGTTAATTTAGCAAGCTCAAAAAAATACCCTCTGTGTTTTTATCTTGAGTTAGAAAACCGCGGAAGTATAAATATAATAATAAATTAATGATTAAAATGTTTACAATAGCTAAGTTGAGTTTTGAATTTTTTTCTTTTATTGCATGTTACTAGTTCAGTGGCTTTACATTTTGAATTTATTCATAAGAGGGTAGCAATATCACATAATTGTGTAAATAGTGAAAAACAATATAAAATACCAACCTAGTACTTTTTCTTCAGATATAGTACTTTACCTCTGTTTAAGTTGGGACGAAATATTTTCGCGTGTTGGAGACCCTGATCGCGGAGTCCATTATGGGGGGGAGAGGAGTGGGGTAATGCCTTCCCTAACCAGCGGCACGAATTCGGCTGTTGGTCCCAGGCTGCCCTTGGCCCGAGACGACAGTCAAACGGGGCCCCGCGAGTCTTGGGCAACCGGAGAGACATGGCGTACCACCCAGATCGTAGTATTGGAAGAGACGGAGAAGGAGAGGGGGTGAATTTCATTACCCCCTCCCTCCTTCCTCCCCAGGGCAGCTCGAAGCAGTGTTTGCGTGACCGGCCCCGCCCTGGAGCTAATGTGGCCGCGAGGGGTTTGAGAGGGGAGGGGCGGGTTGCGATAAAAAAAGGGCAAATGAAGAAAAGGGCCAGGTGGTGACCTCAGTAACCTGGGCGGTGCCGTTCGGGACGCCACGCCGAGCCGCGCCGCGCTCCGGAAGGTGAAGCCACTGCGCTGGTCACGTGGTGTGAGCCACCGGGCCGCAGGTACATTCCGCGGACTCGCTTCTTAGAGCTGCAGGTCGCTTGTCGGTCATAGAACAAGGAGGGAGATGTAGAAGTGCGATTCTTGCAGAGGATATTGGAAACATGTTTTGCGCGACACGTGATGCTATCTGTTGGGTGGGCCCATAACTACTAAGAAAATAAAATTGGGCTAGATGTTCAGATTTTAGTTTTACGTTTATAACGTTAATTTAACTACTTGACGACTTATTTCTTAGGAAAAAAATATAAATTTAAACTGTGCGAAAAACATTTAATGCTGTTTTTTTAATAATGAAAAGTATTTTATATAAAAATTAGTAGGAGATGAAAAATTTCTGGTGTGTTAGACCTCAAAATATGTGACAGTAAAAATAAAGTGAATTAATTTTCACTGGTTTGTTTGCCTGATAATAGCTTATGCATTACTTCTTGTAATCAATGCAGCTATGCTAGTATAAAATACATAATGTCCATAAGATAATATCCGAGTTACAAAATTTAATAGTATTGACGCTAAGCGTTTCAGAGTTTTAGATAAGCGCATGCGCGAATACTGCTTTGTTGTTTTTTTGCTTGGGCAGCGCGAAAGCATGACGTCTTCCCCAATTGGTATAGGGCGAACCTGTAAAATTTATTTGGCAACAGGATGGAGCCCCTTCCCATCTCTTTGGAATCTCTTTGTACGAGAGTGGTTGAACGTCAAGGTCCCTGACCATTGGATTGGTCGTAATGTTCGAGACGACAGAGCTCTTTATCGCTGGCCTCCACGTTTACCTGACATAACGCCATTCGATTGTTTTTTTTTCATTTGTGGCTTTAAAAAGATCATGTCTACGTTCCGCCGTTACCTAATGATTTGCCAGAGTTGAAACACACTATTGAATAGGCTATTGCTTTCATTATTCCAGACGTGCTAACCAAAGTTGGGGAAGAATTGTACTTTAAGTGGATGTCTGCCGTATAACTAAAGGTACACGTATTGGACAGGTTTGTTTACCTTCAATTTGATGCATGAGTTGTTGTAAATAGTATAAATTAAACTGTTATAATATACCATTGAAACTGGGGCATTATTTTATGGACACTCTGTTTTATGAAAGCTACTGTCTAGAGGATGGGTCCAAAACTTGATGTCATAGCGAGTTTAACCGATACGAATTAACAGCCATGTCTTACCCGCGACTCGAACCCAGAACCCCTCGCACTAAATAATGGCGTGCGTCAGCCTGAGGTCGGCTCCGAGGCCGGCTAAAAAAAAATTTTCAACCACTCCTCGGACGTATTTTAACTGTGGTGTACAAGAGATGCTTTTACTAGTTGTTTTTTTTTTGTCCCTTCCTGTGTTTGCATTTTTATGCGTTCTTTATGAATTGAAGTTATTTGTCACTCGAGCACGGCTTCCATCCCGAAAACTACTCTTTTTGCTCGGAGCAATTTACGACGCAACTGTCACACTCCGAGATTTACTCTTTTACGAAAGCCATTTTTATTTCCCCCGCGCCTTTCTACGAATATTTTATTTTCTCAAAAAAGTAGTTCTTTTATTTTTTTACAGTATTCAGCAGCGTTTTTTTCTCAGTAAAACAGGTTCGCGGCGGTTTTGTTCGTGTCTTCTAGGGAACTGTCGCATTTGTCATTTTGCTGATAACCCGCCCCTGTCAAATGAAACTAAAGGCATAATTAAAAGGTTTAAACCTAAAGAAAGAATGTCTTAGCTCAAGACAGACTGCCAATTTACGAACTTCCTTTCTCGCTCCGGCTGTTCAGTTAATTGTTCCTCTCCAACGAAAAATTGAGACGAAAAATTAAGTAATTAAATATCTCGCTTAAATTTGCTAGAAAACAATTTAACACTTGTTTTCTTACTTCTAAAAATGACAGTATTATTACCACTTCCAGTTGAGAGATGATAAAGATTATATTTTAATCGGCACCAATATGTAGGGTGTAATTGTTGAAAATGTTGAGATTATCGTTTTTTAAATGGTCAAGAATGTTCAGCTTTTAGTTCTTGTGAATGAATAATATTTCTTTTTCAAAAGTGGGGTGACTATGTTTATCAATTTTATTTAAATAGGAGGTGTTTTCGTGTATATTACTTTTTTTCACTTTGTTTTATTTATGTTTGTTTTCAATTATGCACTCGTTAATTATGTTGTGATATAATTTTAAACTTTTAACAAAGAGTTTACTGATTGTTTAGTTAAAGTAGTCCCATGTCATGATATATTGTGCTAAGACCCAGAACTCCGGGAAAAAATTGGGGTGGGTAGAAGTTGGAGCGACTACCGCTATGTTTTTAATTTGATTTTTATTACTTACTTTGGAGAGAGAAAAAGGTTGGAAAATTAGTTTTCAGCCTGTGTGTGCCTCTGTTGATTCTGTGAGTATATATCTGTCAGTCGTAGAAGATCGTCTTTAACTTAACTTATTTCGACAAAATTATTTTTTTAAAGTTAACGATGTTTAAATTAGGTCATACATTATTTTTTTTAAACATTTAATTTGGCTGAAGGACTGCAGAGATTTTTTTTGTCGTGATTATTTTAAAGAATCACATAAATCTTTAATTCAATTTAACTGATACTTTTTTTTCTTTTTTTTTTTCGTAATTTAAAATAATGCAGCGAGTCATACAAATAGATAATACCTAAGTTGAGCCATTTAAAAAAAAAAAAAAATCTGACTAACTATTACCGAGAAGAAGTCTGTGTGTTAAGACAGATAGGTGTTAATTTAGGTGTTAGCTGCTCTTGCAGGAAGTCACTTCTGTGACGCTCATGTCCTTAATTTGTCGCATTCAAAGGCCTATTGGTGGTTCATTTCAAAAGGTTTTGATGCGTCGTCGCTTCCACACAGACGTTACTCGATGGGACAGGATGGCTAAACTGCTCGTCAATTTTGTTTCTCCGCCGAAACGCACGGGGACGCAATCAGGACAGTTATTTAAAAGTTAATCTCGCGTAAATACGCGTTGTATGTGTGTGTGTGTGTGTGATTGGGGGAGGTGCAGGGAAGGGAGAAACGCTTGTTAATCACTGTTTGATTGGGTGCGCGGGGCGGCTCCGGGCAAACATCTGTCCCGCATGCACACGGGCTTCCCCCCTCCCTCCCAGGTTCACCCTGTCCCCCGTCGCTCTCTCCAAACATCAGATTCTTCCAGCGACGCGGTTTGATTGCTCCGCGCGATGCCACGGGCGCGCGCGGCCCGTCAAACACTGCGCGGTCCGCCGTTCGGATCAGCTCCCGGATCAAGATAAACGTTTTCCGACCGGCGCGATGTGTCCGCTCTCGAGGCGGAAATGGCGCACGGTCGACTGCGTAATGCACGAACACTGCGAAATACCGGACATTGCTGAAAGTCAGTATCGCATCCTACTTCAATATTATAAAAGTGTTTGGGTGTTTGTTCCTCTTATCACGTCCGAACAGCAGAATGGATTTGGACGAAATTTATCACACACCTAGCTCGTAGCTGAGATTAACACAAAGGCTCCACATAAATATGAAATTTGACACACACCTAGTTCGTATCCTAGATTAACACATAGGCTCCATAAAAATATGATATTAATTGCTGAAGGAATGAAAAAGGAGTAAATTTTTTATAATAAAAAGTCATTGGAGATAATTCATAGACATACAAACAGTGACTGCGAGTGTGTGTGTATGTGTGTGTCATTTCTATATGTCCGCCACACGGTCATATAATAAGGTCTGGACACCTCCTATTCTTCCTGGGCGTGTTCCGTCTTTGTGAAGCTCGCTGGATAACCAACTAATGGCGTAAATAACAGTTTAGTTTTGAACTTAGATAATATATGGCGTTTTCTTGAATTTCAGTGTATATGAGTGCTTATTCAATATGGTTTAGTTACAAATCTACAGACAATTATTAACAAAAAAAAATACAAAATGTCTTAGGACTGAAGACGGGCCCAAAATCCGCCGTACGTCCGTTAAGTCTTTAGGAGATTGTCCAGGCAATAAACCGCTTGCTAATGCCATTTCAATCCTTATCGCACTCGTCTCAAAATATTGCAGTAAAGTTCCAACGAGTTGCTCCTTCGGGTAGTCGACGTCTTCTCCCGGGTTCGCCACACACAGAGCTCGACGCCTCGTTCGTTGCAGGTGATGACTTCTGCTGCAAGTCGTCAACGGCATAGGAACTCCACTCCCGGCCACGAACTCGCCTACTCCTGGCGCTTCCAACGAGTACCGGGACCAGTTCGCCTTTTGCAAGTACTGCGACTTGGTGACCACGACACGAGTTGACACACTCGTTCCCGTGGAACACCTCCTTCTTCAGGTTTCGCAAGACTCGCTGTGACATCAAGTCTTGAAACTTCTAAGAGTCTGTCCTCTCGCAGCTTCTACTAGCTGTTTGGGACTCTAAACCGAAACGTAAATGTATACAAACGATGTATTTCCGGGTTAGCTGCACCTCCACTGGGTACAATGTTAGCTCCGGTAATGTCTGTTAAGGTTTGTTTGCCTGCACCTCAAGAACCTCACCACCGCCTCATTCCCTTAGTGACCTCTTCAACTACGTAGTTGATTGATCTCTTAACCTTAGTAAACGATTTGAAAGTACCACTCGTTACTCCTTACTTCCCGCAGTCTTTAAATTACTGGGTCGTATCTCCAACTATTCGCGACCAGACCTTTTATTTAACTCAAGCAAAGTGTATAGGCGACGAGGCCCACCGAGGTCGGAGTCCATTTTCTTCCGACGTCATCGGCGGGGTGGCGGCAGCGGCTAGCTTGTTGACAGTGTACCTCACGAGACTGGGGCTCCCTTCTCATGCTGAACGAGCTGAGCAGGAGTTTGTATACCCCTTCAGACCAGTTCGATACCTTCGTCGGAACATCCCGACTAGCCTGGACAGCCGCCTTCGCTTCCGACCGCGGAGCGGGAGTTCCGAGGTTTGCCGAAGTTCCCGACCCCCGTCAGGATTATAATTATCAAATAATAATTAGAAACCATCTGTTAAGAAAATGTGGGACAAAACATAAAATGCAAAGAAGCTATTTTGATAAATTTACAGAAATATTCCTCAAATATTAGTGAACAAAAGGAAATAACCAAAATGACACATCAGACCGAACCTTAACTTTAGAATTTCGTTATAAACGAGATAGATTTTTTTGCTAATATATATAAGAATCTTGAGTTCTAGTCAGACGTAATACAGTTCATTCAAAATAAATAAAAATTTTCACCACCATGTGGCCACGCAATAAAGTTTACTATCCGATGATTCGTTCTTCAACCACTCCACGGGTTTGTTACACAGAATGAAGGCGGGAAGGGAAGAATTGAAGAATGGATCCACTCCCCTAATGCAATCCTTGGACTACCAAGGTAAGCTCATCTTGTTATTTTTTTAATGTTGTTATGTGATTCGAGTATTATTTTTTTTATTTATCAAGCTAATGTTGAATATATTCATTCGTTTTGCTTCTAGAAATGCAAAAGGCAACAGAAGGAAAATAATGCAGCTTTAACTAAAGTAAATCAAATTTTTACTATCACAAAATCTTGTAGATTTTAGTTATATTATATAATATGAAATGTGTTTTGTCCAAAGTTTGGAAAAAATAACATTTAATGTTTAGTGGTTGTTTAGTGACATGATTATACTTTCACCTCCATTCATTATGGAAAGAAGTAAAAAAATACTTTATCTCCTAAGCATTTTATAATGTCATTATATTTTCTACTTATTTTAATCACACCAAATATTGAGTAACCCCCCACCCCCTTCCTTCCTTAGGGGGTGCAACACAACAGGATTAAACATCCAAAATTAAAAAATGCATGTAAATTCAAAAATAGTAAAACCAAACTGTAAAAGGGGGTAATGAAATATCACAGAGGACATGGTCAAACACATTTGGTAATAAATACTTGGTATTGACTTCTTCCTGCATTCTTTAATTTTAATTCGCGTATTTTTTGAGTGCTTTCAAAATTATGCATGCAAATATACAAACATTGCACAGTATTAGAAACATTACACCATTATGCCTAAAATGAACTTTAAATAGGTTCGTAAATAAAGGCTTGCGCCCGAGTAAAATTACCAATAAAAAAGGAACATAGAGTAACATGTGCCCCTTACGCCTCAGTTGTGTTCGTTGAAGACAGAACGATGATAAAATTATTCAACATCCGGTATTATTGTTTTATTTTTAGTTCATGTTAGATAAGTTATTAACTTTGAAATAAGAAATTCTCTACGTAAATTTTAGAGCCAGCGACACACTAGTTTCTTCACCAATGAGATTTTAGTTACAGTTTATGGCTCCGCTTTCATCACTTTTAAACTTCAATTTTCGTAATGGTTGTCGATGTTACTAATTGGTGCTTAGTTTATGCGGATAACTCTGTTCATTTACAAAAAAAAACAATTTTTTTTTTATGATCTTCATTTTTGTGGTTGCACGTGTCGGAAATGTCTCTTCTCTTGACTGTTACGTACTGCGGCCATCGGAGCAGGCTCGTAAGGTTGTGAGTATTATACTTGCGGAGGTCTAGCAACTGTACTTTTGGTTTTGGAGCAGACGAAATTGCATTTTAGGGTCGACTTTATCAACATAGTTGATCCGTACAACGTTTTGTAAAGGTTGTCGCTTAGTTCGGGTAACGGCTGAATATTTTTTGTTATGGTATCTGATTTTTTTTACAAAGTTATTTTGTATAGAAGAAAAGTCTGATATTTGTTAAACTTCATATGCTTGTTAATTACTTTTCTAGTATCCTAGAACTTTCATTATTTCATGAACTACGTTCAATCAAATTTTTTTTTAAATTATTAAAGACTATTTCAAAGCAAGGGCATAACTTAAAATTACGTAGAATATTTATAATTCGGTAAAAAATTCGTTTTACTACAAATCTTAATACATTTGGTCTAAATCCAACTCTTGAAATTTTTACTTAAAAATATTAGTATCCCATATTTAAGCCGGAATACTTACTGTGGCAGGCCTTGGCAACTTGTTTTAAAAACAGTCACATCCAATTCTCTGTGGTTTTCATTACCATTGAAAATACGGATTAAGTTGTTAGAGTAGCTTTGTAAGCATACTGTAACATGGCTGCCAATAACAAATAAAACATATATTTTACAAAACTAGCAGAACTATAACATTGCCGCAATACGGTAATAAAGTATCTGTATTCGATCTTATGCCGTAATGCTATAAGTACGCTGACCACTGAAACACCATAGCTGGCTATCCCTGACTAAATACTGCTGAAAGTTACTTTGTGAAAATAGTAGACAGTAATAAGCACCCATTTGACATATAGCAAACGCACTCGCCTTTAGAAATATTTAGGATTTTGGATATCATGTGGCATTTTTGTATATCCTATAGTTTAATTTTCTTTAAAGAAAGGAAATAAATTTGAAGATAACTGTGGCACATTTACACATTGGCACATATAGAACTAAAATTTAATCTTTTCTCCTGTATTTTTAACTTTACATTTTATTCTTGTTGTCCTGTTTTGCTGACAGGTATGTAACTTATATATTTTTATCAGTTAAAGTTAAAAACCCTATTAATTTACATGATAATTTTTGTAGTGTTTTAGCCGTTTTGTGTATGAATTAACCTGCAACTGGTTATTTACAGTACTATCCGTGAAGTATGAAATTGATTTCAAATAACAAGTCCATTTTAATTCAAATATGTAATTTTAAAAATGGTTGGTTTTAATTGGAAATGCCGGTTCTGTGACTGTAAGCACACAAAAATAAAGCTTACGGAAGCCTTTGTTGCCGTACTATTTTTTTTTTCAATATGGAAGAGATTCGAAATATGGCTCACGATTATAGCTGACAGAAAAGTAGCCTCTTTTTTTTTTCTCTCCTGTCTCCGTTTTGTCTCATTTTAATAACTGAATAACTGATAAAAAAAAAGTGGACTCCCTCAGGAAATACAATCCTATTTTATCTTTTCTTCCACGGCATTTCTTCGCTAACCGGTCTGCTTCTTCACGGTAAATAAGAATTTCGCGTATCTCAGAAACACAATTTATTTTACAGTGATTTTCTGTTGACGTTTAGATGACTTGGTAGGACTTGCTTGTCTTGCCGTAGACATTACGCGACGCATTTACACAGTAAAATAAAAAGCTGTCACATTTTCACTGACTTAAACCATATATTTCGTGTGAAGTATTGTTGAAATTGTTGTTAAAATGATTTCTTTTGAAAATCATATTTTTTTTTGACGTAACAACGTCTAATAAATCGATGAATGCCGGCTGCACGCACGAAAAAGGATGACTCATTGTCCCGTTACGCACATTGTCCCGTTACGCTTTGTCCCGTTACGCTCATGTACGCTTGCACCGCATCTATCTCTCTTCCACTCGATTGGAACAACCATCGATTTGACTTTTTCGAGGCACATTAAACTTGAAACACTCCCATTAGTTTCCTACTTTTCCTATCATCAGAATGGAAGAAGTTAAATAGCAAACATGTATAAAAGTTATAGTTAAAATAATCTCTTCGTTAAATTAATAAAAATATTTGAATTAATGAGTGCAAACAAAAGTAAATTTATCAATTAAATTGTAGATTTCATTTCACTCCTTCTTTGTAACCATACAAAATAGTGATAATTCATTAAAAATTATTCAATTTTATTCATAAAAGTATGCAATCATTTCATCAATGTTTTGTTATGACGTTGTCACGTTAAACTATCGTCCGTAAACAGACTTTACAGATAACCAATTATTTTAACATAAATGATATTCCGTGAACTATTTGCCGTGTCATTGAAGGCAAGAAGTTGTTTGCCAGATGATGGCGAGTAAATATCGTTAAGGAGAAAGCACTTGAAGGTCGCCGTTGACGTCCACCGAGGTACCTGGAATTCTGAAGCGGGAACGTCGCTTGTCGGTCTGCTGAACACGACTCGGAACCAACTCCGAAGTGGAGCGGAGCTCGATGAAACACATCCGCCGGGACTCGAAGCCACACGACGCTGCCGGGACCGCTTTGACACCGCAGGTTTCGCGACTTGCATCAGCCATCGTGGTGTTTATTTTGAGCAAGGCGACACTTCAGTTCATCATTTTTTCAGTTGGGCTTTTACGTCTTGTCGAGGACGAGGTCGTCGGAGACGGTGATATCCAACGATTCACTACAGGAATCATGGGGGAAATATTCGACCGTGGCCTATGCCAAACAAAAGGCATTTAAGTGACTTAGTTGTGTTTTTTGAGTCTAACATGTCCACGTATAAGTACATTAAGTCAATGAAATATTTTGTTAAGTATCTTAAACATTTAACCGTTACTACTTATCCCCATTCACTAACTTTTAATAAGTTATATTTTTCAGCACTAACGTTTAACTAAAATGAGTTTAAGTTTTTTCAACCACTAACTTTTAATCAGTTACTTTTTTTTGAGCACTAACTTTTAACTTAACTCAGTTAAAATGTTGCACGTTAACTTTGATTTAACTACCTTACCCATCTATTTTTTTACGGTAAGGAACCATCCCAGAATTTGCATGGATACATTAGGGGAAAACAAAGATGAACAAAAATAATATGTTCGAGCAGGGTTTCGACTCCGGGTCCTCTGGAATTCGAATACGGTGTCTTACCACTGCGCCACCTGACTTAAAACTTCAGTGGTTATTTTTAACTTCTGTCCCGTTACTTATTACAATTCAGTGACGCAGTGTACCTTTACGATTTCAACGAATTAAAAATCATTTGAAGTGAATTATTTATCTCGTGTCTCGTTCATAACGACTTTATACGACTCATACTGGAAAGTGATGTTGTGTATAACGGATTTAATAGTTTGAAATGTATTAACTATGAACTCAGAGAAAAGCAGAACATTGATTATTTATCTAAAGAAAATGCTGATGTTCCCAACTTATGTCAGGAAGTTTAGACCCACGCGCTTTCACAGTTGTGACCCGAGGTAAAGGAATGTCTTATTGTTAGTCAAATTTATTGACGTTGCTTCATTGCGTAAGCTGGCCTTCAGATGAGTGTGCCTTGGAAACTAGACTGACACAAAAAAAATTGTACTTTTGAAAAGAGACTAGACCCTGTACCTCATGATTATAAGTCCGGTTCACCGAACTTTAGACCAAACCGAGACTGGTGAAATGATACCGATAACCTTTTTCCAGAAAACAAGATTATTAATTATAATAATAACTTGTGCTTTCGTGAATTTACACAACTACACAATTGGTCTTACGTACAAGGCAAATGTGATTTACTTTAACTGTATATGTATGTTTATCTACATAGTAAAGTGATTTGTATATTAAAAGTACCAGGAATCGGTAGTGTCTTATATACAATATATTTGATTTTGCCTTGGTATGATCTCATTGACACCTTTCAATTGTAGTGTTTATCATAATCAATCTTTGTAATTGTTTGTGAATGTTAGTAAATACTAATGTCATCCTTTTTCTCAAAAATATAAATTATTTATTTTGCCTGGGGCTTTTTGAAAGCAATCTGGCGGCCACAAAATTATTTACAGAATGGCTCGCGAAAAAGTTTCAAATTAGATTAACTTGTAATCCCTTGAGTGCTTCTGGGCTCTGTGTTGTGCAGCACTCCTCAAACAACTGGGAAATCGAGAATATTTCACAAGTTCTCAAAAATGTTTCCCGAGGCATAAGTTTACTCATCGAATGTTTTCATCCGCTCGGTTTAGACTTTTAAGTGGCGTTTGTCGCGACTTGAAACAGCTCTGGTTCCAGTATGATGTAGCATGGTAATTTCTTGCCTTGAGCCAAAGATGTTTGAGAAACCATTTTTGTTCCCCCGCGAGGCATTTTTTTAGTACTCGCTCTAGTGGATCAGCTGACGCGTTTTACTCAAATTAGTTTAGTCCTTGATGGTCAAATGTTGAATGTATTTGGACACGCCTTGACAAGCTTGATTTGCATTCGGGGATTTGCTGGATCCATCAGCCACCAGCAGCATGACTTGTTTTTAATTGAAGGGGTTTGTGATCCCCGCTTCAAAAAATGTTGACACAGGATCGTAAATCATGCCAAATTATTTTTCACGCATTTTATTGGGCCACTTATTACCTAGATCTCGTAATAAATTATAATTTTAGTTGTTACTTAATTGTTTCCATAATTTAGACATCTTTTCAAAGCGTATTTTATGACATGATTACTCGTTTAAATTACGTTTTATTGATAATGTAATAACCACTCCAAATATTGCTGGTAAAATAAATTTATTCGAAACTAATAACTTTATTGAAAATAGCACAAATATTTTTTCAATCACGCATAAGTATCAGTATCTTTGCTTCACATATTCTTGAAGGTAAGAAAAAAAAACTAGTCGGTTGTCTGTTGTAACATTTAAATGGTAATGAAAAATTATTAATTGGTATCGGAATGTTCATTCAGAGCAGGAATTTACCATAAATCACACAGTATAGTAATTTGTGCTTAATGGGTTGCTAGTCATGCGACGTCTTTGATACGAGACCAATAAAAACAAATAGAATTTTTTTATCTGAAAAAAACATTTTTTACCTTTATTTAAAAATCTTGTGGCTTATGTTCAATGGACATGCAACAAAATTTTATCAAAGACGCTATCGTGGGAAGACATTGTAGTTCTTTTGTTCAACTAGAAGTCAGTGGCATCCTAAGTAAATAAACATTATGAGTAAATAACGTTTCTCATTATCGTTAAAACTGTTATCTTTGTTAAGCAAAGGCCATACTTCACTCGTGCCTGCAGTTCAAACAGAAAAAAGTCAACAATTCAAAGTTTCCCTCTTTCCTTGGATTAGGGTTTCGAGGAAATGGTAGTATCGTAGGCGCTCTGACGGTAGATTCTGTTTAGCGCAATAGTGCTGCAATGCAAGTCTTACCGGCAACTCAAAACGGCTTCACAAAAGATCAGTACCGCTTGAACGTAAGTACAACTAAGTCTTTTAGTTATTCATTGCGCTACTTAGAAACCAACTTCCATGGTTTCATTTAAATAATGGGCTTGAATAATAAAAGGAGTGAGAAATAAATATGTAATAAATGTAGGTATCCAGTAGTAGCCTTTGCCGTTTATTACAGAAAGTTATCTATATTTAAGCCCATTAATTACATTATTTGATGTCTAATAACGTTCGAGATCAGTAGCGATTTTATGCTTAGATAATGATGTTACTCGCTCCCATGATATTCGCAGTCATAACACACTGTAATTATTTTTTGTAAATGGAACAGATATATTCATGTAAAATTACAGATTTGTATATTTGTACATTTACATGAAAACTGTGTCACTACAAAGAAGTGTTCGCAGTAATACTGGGTTCGGATTCTTACCCGGCCATTTGTGCTTTGTGTTTTCCCAGTACCTCCAATAGTTAAATGTTTTTGTAATCCGTTCCCTGAATAGCTTTCCAGTATTGACTGCACTCATAAATACACAAGAGAAAACAAAATTAATTCGAATTATTGAGTATTCAATTATATTTTCCATGGTTAACAAAATTATGTTTGAATAAAACATTAATTAAAATATAAAATTATGCGTCAATTTTCGTAAAAAAAAAATATACTCGGTATTAGCTATATCGAAAGCGCGTACACATGTACACACACCTTTGTTATTAGTGTGTCGATTTAATGGCATAGTTTTAGGTGACTTCAAGGTTTCTGATATGATACCAGAGGCCTGTTTACTTTTCGCATACGGCTCAAAATATGAGGTAACAACTAACTACACTTACTTTAAAATTAAATCAGTGTACATTTATCAAAACATTGAGAGTATTGAGTAACAGTTTTAAAGCATAATAAAAATATGTATTTAAATGCTGTCTATAGTTTATAAAGTTATGAGTTATTGCGAATATATGATTTAAAACTTTTGTATTATTGTGAGTTTTCTTTGTTTATATTCAAATCATCCTCCTGCACAAAGCGGGAAAGTATTTTGTAGATGCAAGTTAAAATTTTCTCTAGCAAATAACTAGCTTTTTCTAAACATGGATGACTTAAAATGTACATACATAGACATAAAAACAAAAAAATTAAGATGGGAATAAATTTTATATTCATGAAAACTGTTATTTTGAGTTTTGAGTCACTAATTGTATATGTTGTGTCATATTACGTATATGACAAGTAAAAAATTGTAGATTTTATGTAATATCTGGACATTATTTTATTTTTGGAAAATTATACAAGGAAATTGTTCAGAAATCATTTGCCAAAATATTTTATTTTAGAAATAGCTTCAAATAAATGTTGTGTATAGTTTTAAATACAATGCTTTTAGACATACAATATGTATGCTGTTACGCTATGTTTATTATAATTTTGGAGACTAAAATATTTACTAATTTTGATAAACCATTATATTGATGTATTCCACAGTTATATACTGCATAATTTACACTGACCTACTTTGTTTATTTAAAATAAACAATTTATAAACATATTAACAAAATGGGTATTATAAAAATTAAAGAAAAAAAGTAAAGTAGTTTTTATTGAGATAAACTCACATGCATCAACGTGTAGCATTTTAGCTTGCATGCCAGATTGTATGCAGGCAAATACTACGGATTTAATGCGATTTTGATGCGGAACAATTGAACCAACATAGGTTATGTCACATACCAATCGTCATTCGTATAAAATAAATAATCCCGGTGTTGACCATCCGTAGTTTTTATTTTTTAAATTCGTCTTGTTCATACCATACGTCTGGGTGTAAGAAGCATGATTTTTGGTTCCTTGAGTGGTATGTGAAATAATTCATTCGAGGGATGAATTTTCGATTTTGAAGTTCAAACGCATGTGGATGAATTTCCCAGGCGAGAACTTACGAGTGGCGCGGCTTCTGTGTGTGTTTACGACTCTCGCTGTCTGAAGGATGGTAGTATGGGGGGGGGGGGGGGTTGCATCTGGCTTCACTCAGACTGCCTCCACTTCAGCCAGGTTGTCGGTCGCACGGCGCTGCTCGTGAATTTATATCTTCCCCCTCCCCCCCCCCCCCCTCAACATACCCACTCTGGTTCCTCCGCGGCGGAAGGAGGAAGTTCGAGGAAAGTTGCGCCGAAAAGTTAGTCGCGTCCAAGTTCCCAGGCCGCGTGTCGCGTCGCGCCCAAAGGAGAGACGACCGAGGACGATAAGAAAAAAAATTAATGGAGAGGGGACTGAATTTCGCGGACCCGAAGATCGAGCGAAACTTGCGGGGGGGGGGGGGGGAATTTCCCGTCGTGAATGTTTTGCTTTTGGACATGATTTTTTTTTTTGCACGGGAGCTGTGCCCTACGCGCCGAGATTCCGTGCAGTCGGTGCGTGGAGCAGTGGGTTCCGTAACCAGACCAGTAGCGTCAATACGCGCACCACGTCAATGTACTTGCAACCAACCTAAGGCTACTAGAAAGACCGGGTGTTAAGGGACGCCATTTTCGGTCTCGCGCGAGAAGGAACGTCGGCTCCCGGCCATCGCAGCGGTAAAATAAACTAGTCGTTTTGAAAAAAACTAACCAACAAAACTGGATTATACTTATAGATTCTGTTCTGTAAGGTGCATAGCCTTCAGTGGTTAAGTTTTTAATGCTGTAGTCGCTAAAATACGTCAGCAAAAATAATAAATTGCGAAGCGTTCTTGAAGAGCCGTAAAATATATATAAAAAAATATTTTGTCATGTTGGTTTTATTTCACGTTAAATGTGCACCATCAATGTTTATATTTTGTAATCAAATAATGTTTTCCTTGTGACGTGCGTGTTTGAACTAATACATTGCGTTTTACTATTCGAGTATATTTTATCCGTTTAGCTGTCTCGTTGCAGTGCTATTCTAAGGTAATTTCAATTTCTATGACATGTTTTTGTTACCCACTTTATGTGCGCACGGCAGAACGTGATTAAACTGTCGAGTTTGTGGAAAATAAATCTGACTAAATGCTGTAGAATGTGTAAATGAATGAATGAATGAATGAATGAAAGAACAAATGAGTTTTTGGTTAACGTCTCGTCGAAATCGGGTGTTATTATAGGATGACGAAGATTGATGAGACGAGAATGGAGCATTGAATATATGAATGAGGGGAGAAAACAGGAAATACCTCGAGCAAACCAACTGATGCACGGCAACGTCTGCCACAATTTCCACTTGCGAAAATTTTTGATTTGATCACAAACGGATGAAATGAAATATTTATTGCCTGAAAAAGGCAAGAGGCCAAGCTATTAAATTTAATATATTAATTTAAATATCGCTTTATAATGTAAGGTTTTTTTCTTCAAATGTTAATGAATCATCGCACTGATAAAAAATTGTCGGTAACATTTAGTTGAGCAATTCCGATACAAGTGGCAGTTGTCTGAATTAATATTTCTCTGATTGTTGTTAAAACAAAAAAGACTCTTAAAATCCAGTCGTTTTAGGTCAAAAGTCGTACATGCTAATAATAACTTAGGGTGGTCGAGTTTCGTGGTTATAATCGCACGAAGTTGTTGCAGTCTCCGCCTCAGCAGCGAAATGGGCAGAAGAAAGTTTTGTCATGAGAGAACACGGTGCGATATCAAAGACAGCGGTAAGAGGCTTATATTTCCATCTCGCCTCGTAATTATTGTTCGCTTCCTCTTAAAGCCAAAATCGCGCAAATAGACACGAGCACCATTGGAAAAAAAAATTATGTTAAGAAGTCGGCAAACAATTGGTAACAGGCAACATTACTTTAGAACAAAGATTTTCTACAGGTATCGAGGGTAGATATTGTTGAAATGACATATGTCTCTTTTTTTTCTCTCTCTCTCTGTATTTTTGCGTTATTATATGAACCGGAAAAATCAATATATTTCATCGGAAGAAAGCAAGTAAATGTGAAAGAAAGTCAGGGAAATCTACCATAGCACGTTTGCTGCCATAAACACGGGCCTCGATGTGATTTGAGATGTTTTATTTGGTGCCTTTGCATCGTCGATAGCGCCTAATTATTCTGCAATTAGTATTTTATTGTCATATTTCTATCGTTTTCCCTGTAGCCTTTCCCTAGAAGAAACAAAAAAAAGTTATCGTTGAACATTCCCATAATATGTTGTTTATTTTTATTTCAAAACCTAGACGCACCATATTAGATTTCAGAGCCTTTATATTGTAGCTTGACCAAGCTTTAAATTCGATTTTTTGACGTGACAACGTCTAATAAATCGATGAACGCCGGCTGCACGCACGAAAAAGGATGACTAATTGTACCGTTACGCACATTTTCCCGTTACGCTTTGTCCCGTTACGCTTTGTCCCGTTACGCTTTGTCCCGTTATGCTCATTGTACGCTTGCGCCGCATCTATCTCTCTTCCACTCGATTGGAACAACCATCGATTTGACATTTTCGAGGCACATTAAACTTGAAACACTACCATTCGTTTCCTACTTTTCCAATCATCGTCCTATCCTTAACATAATAACACAGATTGGAAGAAGTAAAATAGCAAACATGTATAAAAGTTATAGTTAAAATAATCTGTTCGTTAAAGTAATAAACATACTTGAATTAATGAGTGCAAATAAAAGTAAATTTATCAATTAAATAGTAGATTTAATTTCACTCCTTCTTTGTATCCATACAAAACAGTGATAATTCAATAAAAATTATTCAATTTTATTCATAAAAGTATGCAATCATTTCATCAATGTTTTGTTATGACGTTGTCACGTTAAACTATCGTCCGTAAACCAACTTTACAGACAACCAATTTTTTTTATTAATTTGTAAATCTTAGTGTTTTACTTCCATTCAAGGCAAGGCGGATGTCCAAGGAAGCCTTCACCTCACGCTCGTGCCGCGCGGTTGCGTGTTCGACGGGGAGTGAGAAGGTGTACCAAGGGGGTGGGGGTCGAGTAACCCGCCCCGCCCGTGCGAGGGTAATAAAGCCGCTCTGGCAGCTCTGGTGGCTGGCGCACGGCACGTGGTTGGGGATTCACACACCCTCGGCGCGCCCTCGTAAAGGGACAGGCGCCCCTCGCCTCCCGCCTCTGGGCTGCAGGGCCGGGACCGCCGTGTTTTGTCACTTCAACCTCCTTACCGCACGTTGGTTGGTAACGCCTGATTGTAGTCCCTTCACTCTTTACTCTCGGTATACAGCATTTCTCAGGATGTAACGGAGGTCGCATGCAACGGAAATGTGTAACCACGGTGCTGCCATCTGTGGCGTATAGCGTGGAAAAAAAGGGTTCACAGGGCCAAAGGAAACTTTAAAGTATTAACCTGTTAATGAATTTTTTTTACCAGATTGTCAGTGTTTTAATTCAAATTCCTTGCCGAAAATCAAGTCCAAAAACGGGAAAAATTTTCAATTATTTTTTTTTTTTTTCGCTTTTGTTGGAGCCGTTTTGTTTTATAGTCTAAAATTTCTGTCTGATAATTGATCAACTATAAATCAGTAATTCCAATTTTCTGCCACTTTAATTCTACTCGAATTAAACTTTGTAAAAACAGTTTTTTTATTTTCGTTTATGTAGGCCTACGTAATAAAAATATTTAGTTCAATCAGGTTTTCAGCGAAGAAATGAATTTGAGTAAATGTAAGGGCTGGAAGAAAATTTAATGTCCAATCTTGTGTGAAATCGCGGCTCTCAAACCGGAAAGACAGAACATATTAAGGAAGCTGACGCCACTCCAGGTTATTTGGCAAAATTCATTCCAAGCTCATTGAATTTGTGGATGCCGTTAAACACTCTCGTTTATCGAAACTACCTAACGGTTTTGAAAGTGTGTCACACTAAACTAAGTTATTACACAGAAGTAACTTTTATAGGCATTAACAATTTATTCTTACCCTTTTAACCTGATTGAGGATGTAAAGGTCCTTATAGACGGGACCAATGGAGTTGGCCAGTGATGAAGGCCTGTCAGAAACTGTGTGTCTACTTAACCCATCTATACACGTACTTTACCACTCCGGTGCTAACTTTCTTGTGGCAGCCAGATTAATCAAATGATGTTTGACTGGCTTGTGAGACGGACAGTAGCGGTCACGTGACCCAACTTGCGCGGCGGCCAGTACTTTCCTGTCTGAACACGCACTTGCCACATAACTACAGTGATTTCCCATCAGTCGGTCGTTCGTCACTGTTGTGGAAGGTGGTTACTTGAAATTCAACACGTGTTCTAATGGGAATGTTTTGATAAAGTCCATAGAAAATAAGAAAGCTGTGAAACGTAGCTCTGACGACATGGTGGTGGTTTTGGAAGCGTTCCATAATTATGAACTTTTGTGGAAAATTCGTCACAGTGATTATGCAAATAAAAATATTGGTGAAATTGCCATTACTACATTTAGCTACATTGCAGAACCAGATTTCAACGTTCCACAGCTCACTGGCTCACTGGCTGCCAGTGAAAGTCTGTCAGTACTTGCCTCGTGTGTGAGGTTTTGACTGGCAAGTGACCACCGAGTCAGTACCTACCTTTATCACCGGCCACCTCTGCTTTCCCCGTTTATAAGGGACTTAAACGAAGTCTACTGACAGTTGTGATAGTCATAAACATGCCTAAGATGTTATAGTGTATTTGCTCGAATCTTTAAACCTAGTCCATGCGTCCGTTTTACACAGAATTGGCCGCGAAAACACGAGAAGACAGGCCAGACGCAAGGCATTATAATCTGAAGATACCCGCCATCAAGAATCCTCGGATTCGCCTATACATCACGATTCAGCCCGTCAAAATAATGAGATGCCATTATTTACAGTCTTTGGGACCATGGAGGAGCGGCAGTGATTTTTTTTGTGTGTGGCGTGGTCCTGTCGCAGCAGATCAGAACAAATAGTAGCCTTTTTTATGCCCTTATGTACATTGTGTTATTGAGGGGGTGAGATGGGATACAGATCCGACGTCTTGAAACATGCTAGTTTTGCGACTGTCACTTGAAATTCGACCCGATAACTTGACGACGCGATAACAAGAAAAAAATGTCAGCAATATTTTTATCTTTTTTATTATATCAGTTAAATGGCCACCATCGTTGATGTTAAAGTCACATTCTCGTTTACCTCATCTTAATTTCTGAATTAATGAAAACCTATTTTTTTAATATGGGAAAATATTGTTATTTTACGTACTGTAATGAAGAATTAAACTCAACACCCCAGGGCTTAAGTTAAGTACGGTGTCCCTCCGAGACCTCCAAGGCCGAGCAAAAGAAGTAAAAGGATTTACCGAACAATGTTAAAAAAAAAAAACACGACTTCAAATGAACGGCAGGTCTTGCTTCCGATACTGCGTCGGGGCCGCGGAGGTAAAATGGCAGCGTGCATCGGCGTCCAGGGGTGTCCACGCACGGACACTGCTTGAGGCAGCTCTTGTCCAGCTCACAGTCCGCGCCTTCTTCGCCGGACACCCTGAACACTGGGCGAAGGGCAGAGTTCGCATCGTGGGAACGGTTTAAAATGACTGTATGTTTTTTTGGAAGTTACTGTGTTTTTTTTTACGGCGGATATTCTAGTTCATACTTATTAACCGTCATAATGTGTCAGGGGCTACTCCAGGGCAGGTAAGCCGACGCACCTGTAATATCAACATTTCTAAAGATAAATTAGAAAGACCATGTTCCAAATTAAGGTTCGGGGTTACCTTAAACATGTTGTTTTAAACAGAATTTTTTTTAATTTTACGTCCCTTTGTCCCACTCTTTCCTCAAGGGGCGCTTCCTTTCACCCCCTCCCCAAGCCATCCCAGTGGGGCTCCGCTCCAAAATATTAGGGCTCCAAAGAAGTAATTAGTCCAAGGCCCCGTAAATTCTAGGATCGCCTCTGTCAGGCGCAGTCAATCACTATTTCCACAAAGCCTTGGGTGTTGCGGTGTGATGTTGGCAAGACTTCAACTACACGTCACAGATTAGTCCTATACAGTTGGAATTTCTTGAATTGTCACCTCCTAGATATGATCCCAGTTCATGGTGTGCTTGTGGTTTTTAAATTGTCGGTTCTTTATTTTCAAATTTGTAATTATTGAATATGTTTTATCTTAAATCTACTTGGTTTTCATTGGGGTGGCTGAGAAAAGAGAATTTTATGTTTCAGTTCTATGATACTAGCTTGATCTTGATCCTTTGGCTTGAATTTTTTTCATACATTTACTTTATTGCTTATGAATGTATTTTATTTCCTATCCTGAACCTTTCTTTTCTTTGTTCAGACATCGTACATAATTTCTTCATTTTGTATTTCCAGATTACATACGATCCTGTAATCCGACCACGCGTCACAACATGCCATCTCCCGACAGTTGATTGACAACTCCATGTTGACGACCGCGGTTTACTGTAGAGCATCTTACTCTTAGATTGCAGTGTGGAAGTAAATGGGCGCTTTCTCTCTCTTTCTAACACACGCAGACTGCCGTTAGCGCTGTCCTTTTTTCTTCGTGCTCTGTTGCCGTGTATCATACGAATTAATTAAAAATGTTATTATTTTGGACAAATTGTGTTTGCATGTTGTATAGCATCTAAATGCGTATAAACGATGTATATTTTACATAATTAATGACATTTTAAGGGGCCTAAAATAAAAAATAATAACTTCTTTACTGGGAACTGTTTTGAAGCATTCCAAAATGTATCACATCAAAAAAGAAAATAATCTACAAATTTATTCAATTAAAATTGTTTTTTCATAAAATAATGCTTTAGGACGCCACCGAACAAATTTCAAGACAAAAAGGCTCCATGTTTCTGTAACAAATTTTTTTATTAAATCTTAAAATGCATTTCCTCAGAAACTAACAGATAAAAAAGTTGATAAGTGGCAAAGTTGTTTGCTATTCAAGTTAGACGGGGGTCGAAAGCGTGAAAGATGTTCACATTGAATGTAATTAGTTTTTTAAAGCAACACCACATCACCATTGCTCCTACAGTCTTCGTGTACACAGCTGTGAGGACGTGGCTTATCAGCGCAAGAGCGCGCGGTTATAGAGGATCGCTCCCGAACTGCTTCCGTGGGATGAAAAACACGGCCGCGTGTTTGGAGAAGCGAGGTTCTGTCCTGCAAGCAAGTTCAAAGATAAAGGCTTCCTTGGTTCAGCTGTTTCCTTCGACACGCATTTCTGAACGCAAGCGTGCCAGACAGCGCCGAGTCTCACTAACAAGTGACGCGCTGTGTCGGGGCGACTCGTTACAGTTGCAATTTTGACGGGGTTATTTATTCACATGTATGATTTTTTTTTCTGCCTTTATGTGGATTGAATAAATGAGAACTATGGACGGCGGGACACCAAAAAAGAAACTACATTGGCTGCTACGAGGGAGGGAGCGCAAGACTGTGTTGAAGGCATTTGAGTATTGGTCAATTTTGGTCAGGGGTAACGATAGTGATTGAAAGGTATGGGACATTATTAATTCCAATGAATGTGTGTGAACGGTTTCTTGTAAGTTAGAGTTAAGAAAAAAACGGGTGATTTATTACAAATGTATATGCGTCATAGTGTAAATTATTATAAATTACGATATTAGTTTTTGAAATGCTTCGTGTGCAATCATAAGTCCAAAGAAACGTATCTCCTGAAGTTCGTGATGTGTTATAGATTCGGCAACAGCGCGTGCCATGAGCCGTGTACTGCCGCCTCGTCAGGGGTGTATGTGTGTTAGTGAGGCAGGATGATAAGCGCGACGTTCGCTGGTGCTTCTAGCGCGGTGTCGCCTCTAAGCGCAAGGCTGTGAACTGGCGCGCAGTCTTCTCGTAATCACAGGATAACTGTGAAATTTGACGGTAACATTATATTGCGGAGAAATGAAGATAAAGGTGTAATTTAAGTCCCTTAAGTGCTTTTAAAGAATCTGTACCGGTTGTTTTACGCCTAAAAATTTCTCGTAAAACATGCGTTTCAGCCATTTCAACTCTTCTATAAATACCGTTTAAAAACTCAATCCGAAATCAAAAGTACTTTTCGGCCCTCGGCGAACTCTTAAATGCTTTTTCGTAAACAGTTCCCCACTCGGATATCTTTGAGCAGTTTTGAAATCGCGTTGATTTTCCCAGAAGCTCTGCGCACCGTGTGTGTGTGTCCGGGTAGGCGGAGCCCTTGAGGGTGAGGCGGTCTGTGGAACCCCTTCCCCCGCTCGCAGAGTCCTCCGGCACTCTGGCCCGACGACACGCCGGCACTCGGCTGATGGGGCCGGCTACCCTCGGGCAGGAGGGAGAGGGGCAGTGGCGTGTCCTCGCCTCTAGGACGGCGCCGCGGGGGGTCGTTGCAGCGAGCGCGCACCTTGTACCCGCCGGCACAGGTGCCGCGGCGGATGAGTGTCACGATAAACCTGGCGGGACGCGCCATCAAATAAATTCGGAAAAAAAAAAATTTGCCGAAAGTTACGTGCAGCGCGATGGATGTTCGTTTTGTTTGTCAGTATCAAACATGTCAACGGGAACAAAAATACAAACACCACATTCGCCTTTGTCATTCCCCCCGCCCCCCTCCACAAGCAACAATATTTTTAATTTTCATATTTTTTTTAAATAAACGCTTTTTATTTATACTTTTATTTACAAATCTTGTGTTTTTTTGAACATAATTTTTTTACATACTTGTTACTTTTAGATGTCGTAATCGACTCCTGTATCGAACTGGCCAAATTATTATGTGTGCCTGTTTTTTTTTTTTTTTTTTTCCGCTACATGTGAGTTCAGCGAGTAAAGCGGTAGGTGGTTTTACTTATGTTGCATTCGGTCTTCAGTCCTCCGTCCTTAGCTACCAGCTTACGTCTCCCCGACAGCAAGAGTCTTAAGGTGGTGGTAGACTTAATTATTTTGCCCATATAAGTTCTTTTTTTTTTTTTAACAAATTCATAAAATTACAATCGTTGATTGTTTATAAAATATTTGATAAAATTTATAAGTATTAAAAAAAATAGTTTTCAGACACTTAAAGGACTTTTTTTTATGTCAACCCTAAAAATTATTAAGAGCATGTAATCGTGTTTTATACAGTTTTAAATTAATCGTTTGTGTGTATATTTGACATGTATAACTTAATTTGTTTTGTATCATTCATAAATAAATTTAAAAATTTGGTTTCTACAATCATGCAAACCTGAAATTTTAAGATTTGGGAAACCATTATTTTTGTTATTTTATGAATTATGTACAAAAATTAAGTAATAAATGTCAAAGGCTACTTGAAAACGATTAATTTAATACTGTATAAAACACTATTGCAAAATCTTATTTAATTCGTGGTTAAAAACAGTTTACCTCAAATTTTCAAGTTTCTAAAAACTATTCATAAATACGCTGAGAAATTATAAAACACTTTGTGAACAATTATATGTAGATATATTTAATTTTTGAAGGTATAATTCTTAAGGCGCGTAATGACAAAAATAATGAGAGTGGATTTATAGGATGCGCACATACCATGCAACGAAATGTTCACAGGATGAAAAAAGGCTTCATACAGTAAAAACCATAGAAAGAAATAAAAATTATATATGTGCTTTTAAATCTTGTAATTTAGTGATTGATACTGAATACTGTCGATATAATTAAACACATTTATTTATTGTGAATACTAGTGATAGAAATTGTGTTTATAAACTTTTTTAAGTTATTTATATAAGTTATTTTAATGTTCCCGTATGTATAAGAATGTCAGGTTGCTTGTAAGCTTCCATTGTCGCTGGCACGGAGTGTCTGTGGATGGTTAGGTTGTATTACCGTACGTATTAATGTTTTTAATTCATTGCATTATTATTTAATAAATAATTAAATTAATAAACTAGAGTAATCATTCAGTATATTTATTGATTTTCATTATTAATTAAAATTCATCTTAATTATTCTAAATAATTAAATAATTAATTTTATTCACGTGTTTTCATTAACAACGAATACTGTGAATTTATTCAATATTTTTAATTTATTGAATTTATACTAGGTCAATCGTATTGATATCGCTGTAGTACTTTAATTATTTTATTTATATTAATTTTTTGCATGCAATATTAAAGTTAGTTTTTTATTACGCCAATAAGTATACATAACTTCTAACGCGCTTTCATAAGTACATGTGCCAATTTTTTACTTTAAACAATGAACAGAAACACGATATTACGGGAGTTAAGTAATTTAGGATAACACCCCCTTAAGAGGCAAACACATTTAAAGAACAAGTAGCGGGCTACGGCCATTGTCTGACGTAGATAACTATGCCCGGAGGCATTCTGGAAAACAATTGGTAACCGATGTCGCGATGGCCCAATTGGTAGTCGAACCCAACTCCTGCCGAATGTTAGTCCAGTGAATTACCTCTACGCTACATCGCTCAATGAAGTTGTAGTTTACCACATATCTACTTCACATCTTCACATAATCGCCATATCAGTTCCAAATACTTCTCGTAATGCTGCACCAGTTTCTTCAACCCATCTGAATGAGAAGTTCGCCGCCTTGAAATGGAAGTGACGCCTTGGCCATAGGCAACATGAATTTGGAATACGCAATACGTGTAGCCTAAGTACAGGCGCTTAGAAAATATATCCGGAAAAATTTAAGCAATCTCCGCACTCGAGTCCAAAAATGACGGCTATCGTTATTTGTGGCGAAAAGGGCTTAAGTTTTGTTGATTTAATGAAACGTGGGTTTATAATTACAGCAATAATTGAAAAAAAATTACGATTGTCAATTGGTTTAATTTCCAGGCGGCGAACTTTTATGCAGAAGGGTTTAAATAAACTGGTGCAGCGTTGAGAAAAGTGCTTGGAACTGAATGGCGTTTATGTGAAAATGTAAAGTAGTCTGTGGTAAACTAAAAAGATCAACTAAAACCTTTTTATCACGAGTTAATTTTTCTAACGACTAAACGGAGTTTACTTTGCCAATAGCCCTCGTATTATTCAACCGAGTGGTGATATAATAACTCAAAAATAATAATATATATGTTTTAAACGTTTTTGTTTGCAGATCATGCCAATAATAATAATTCCCGTCTTAGATAAGCATTTCCTTAAAGAACTTATTTTTGAATTGCGATACCGGATCCTGCAAATAATAATAATAATAATAGTAGTTTAGAGAAGGAGCTTCGTGACGTCGGAGAAGCACATCGAGGTAGGAGGGAGCAAGAACGTTCTTTATTTCCTCGAGTTTTCCCTCGAATGTTCTGCTCCCGTTCCACCACCCCTTTTATCTTCTCCGAGCCGCCCCTCTAAATAAGAAAAAAGCGCGCGAGGAGCGCCCGAGGACGCGACCTGAACGATCGCCGGATTGCGTGCGGGCGTCTTCTGTCCGCAGGTAACCTGTTGGTGGTGGTCGGTTCCCCCCTCACCCCTTCCCTTACAGTCCCGCCTCTCTCTCTTCGCTCAACCAGGGCGGAGGGCCGACACCCGACCTGCGAAGCTCTCGGTGTCAGGAGTTCCGGGTTCGAGTCCCGGGTAAGGCGTGGGCGTGCAGTTGTATCAAACATGTCAGGAGACGGCTTGCTGTGACGTGTTTCAAGTCACTTTTTTTATTTACCTCGCCATCGCCCAACATTGCGAAACTGTTGCTTGACCACGTCTTACAATGGTTAGTAAGTAGGAATTAGAATCTCCGTCGTTAAACACAGTCACTTCCATGTAACACAGACTTTTAAAACTGTTTTCCACAGTGCAAGCACTACACGGAATCTAATGCGGCGCTTGCCATTAACTGAAAAAAAAAAAAACTGCTTTACCGTGTTACCATGTAGTTATGCAGATATGTCAAACCCCTGGTTTCAAAAATTTCTACGTGAACAAATAATTTGAATGAAACAATCGTACGTGAAATGACAATGGTCTTGAAAAAACTACCAACGAGCCAAACAGTCATTAAGAGAATGTAAACTCGCCTCTCACCAAAGCGACACGGGTTCGATTCCCGGCACATGTTTCGCAAGTAGGAAACATGGCGAACGTTACGTTCAATGCTGTATCAGCGTTTGATCACTTTTCATTATCTCTTATATGTCCGCGATACTTAGGGGCTGGCCTGGTCACGGGTGTGTCTGGATTAGTGAGGCGGGTAAGTGCGACGCTTGCTGGTGTTTCTAGCGCGGTGACGCCTCTAAGCGCAAGGCTGTGCACTAGCGCGCAGTCTTTTTGTCGTGCATAGGATTATGACATTAGAAGCGGTAACCATAACATTATTTGGCGGAGAAATGGAAGAAGTGAAGGTGTAATGCAAGTCCTTTGAGTGCTTTTAAGAATGTGTACCGAAGAAAAAACGCGTTTTAGCCCTTTTCGCTGTCCTAAAAAGACAATTTAAAAGCGAAATACGAAAACAGACCCACTTATCTGTCACCAGCGTGTTCTTTAAATGTTTTTCGTGAACAGACACCACTGCAGCGGTGACCCGGGTCGGCGGGACTCGGCAATAGTCGGCCGGGCTCGCAGCGTCGAGAACTCCGGAGCGCGCGGGCGTGTGCGGAAGTCCGTTTACGTTGCAGAAATAACCACAGTCTCCGGTCTCCCCGCGAGCTTGTGATATGTTCTATATATTTTGGCGGGCATATCCCTGGTGGGAAGCCTTCTTTTCACAGACGAGAGAGCCCAAACCCGAAGTTCCCCGAAGTTCATGCTCGCTTTTTTTCCCCCGTATCTTTAATGTAGCTATCCTAACCAAATCAACCGTCCACAATGTTTTAAAGTATTTATAATGTAGCTAACCTAACCTAATTGACCATTAGTATCCTTTTATCAACACATTTACAATGAACAAAAAAAAACCGAAGATGCACGATCGGGCGTTTGGCTCTCTCGTTTGTGAAAAAAAGGCCTTCCTTGGGTGGCGTGAGGCCGCTTGGAACTGCCGGCCACGGACAAGACACAGCCCCGCCTGCCTGTGGCGGTGTCGGCACGCCGTGCCGCAAGTCACCCACAGGACATGAGCGGCTGGGACTAGGCAATTTTCCGCGAAAACATCTGAACGCCCATGAGACTGCAATAAGGCATGCCCGTGCCAAACTGTTTCTAATCGTATTCCTTTCTTTTTTTTAATTGCTAAACGAAGGATGTGAATATAATCGAGTGCCCATTGTTCGATTCCCAGTAGTGGCGCTATGTGGGAAGCCGCGAAGCATCTTTTGGAGCATTATTTTGGACATACGCCATTGCAGTTTTGCACTGTTTGCACTGTTTTTCATGGCTTGTTTTCTGTGTGTTTGAGTATTCACCTTTCTTTATCTGTTCTTTGGGTTTCCTCTATGACATACAGTGACAACCAGCGATGTCGTTTGCCCAAAATAATTATTTAAATCAATCTTATTCATTGCAAGAATAATTTGAAGAACGGTTTTGCATTTCCTTTCGCAGCATCATGGTGGAGGGACAGCATTGATTATTTTGACTTGATGTGCGTTTTGGGAGCTCGCTAGTTGTTCGATGTTATTCGTTAGAAACTTAAGATTATTTTATGTTATTGTACTTTAGATTCTTGACTCTTTTTGACTATGTTATTTTTTTGCTTCCAAATAACAGCCAGCTTAAGAGAGTATGTGTGGAGTTACATAGCCGTAACATATATTTATACATTTATACAAATGCCCCACAATGGTTGTTTACAAATACATATTGTATATTTGCTGGTATTATTTAATCAAGTTCTGGTAAAAAAATAAATTTATGTTTCTTTTTTTTTTGTTTAGGTAAGGACAGAAGCCCCTTCTACGAAAGTCCCGCAGATTTCTGGTAAGAATGTTATATTTTAGTTTTATTTAATCGGTCAATTTATGTAGTTATTTCTAAATAATTTAAATATAAGTATTAAGTATTGTTTTTGGTACTTACACACTTTATTTAAAAAATGTACGGTTGTGCTGATAATGTGCGAAATGCTAACATTTAAGAATCAAATATAAGTTTTATTAGTATTAGTTTTACTTTTTGGGACAGCATATTGTGTTGTAACATCGCTTTGAATCATTGAGTGGTTTGAGATTGAAACTTAAATTTAAAAAAAAAATAAAGTAGGTATCAAATATTCATCTCGTGACCTAGTATACTTCAGCCATAATTTAGTCATTCCGTATTAAATCTAGTATTCTCGGGCGAGTGCAGCGTTTTCATAAAGTATATTAGTTATTATTACTTTAAGGGAAAATGTAGCTTAATTTTCTATTTTGGGATAAAATATTAAATTTTACATGTTTAATCGAAATTTTTGAACCCATCTGCTTCTATTTGGGTAAACATTTACGCACGTAAAAAGTATTTTTTTTTTCAAAAAGAAAATATGCGGATCACTTTATTTCGAAACAATTTAACTTTTTTATTTTAAATGAAATATCGAATAAAGTGCAAAATCTGTATTCCTCACCGTAAAGTCCTGCATAAAGTCCCTGCCGCATAATTGCTCGTCGGCCTCCTTATACAAGTTGAGGAAACACAACTTGTTCCATTTTTTTTTAAACTTTCAGCATCGCGTCCTGGGTTTTATGCTAGCAATTTGCGTGAAAGCAGCGCGCGAAAGTTTTCTGTCCCCAGCCGTTTACCCAACATTCGCGAAAGAAGATGCGGATGTTGAGTTACAGTTTTTATTTTTGCAGCGCCGGAGACTGGCGGTGTAGTCGTCTCGCGGTCCTCCTTTCCAATCACCCTTCCCAAACCTTCCCGCGGGCTGTTCTCGTCTGTCGGCGGGCATGTTTAAAACATGCCCAGGTGTGCGGCGCGCTGAACAGTCCCGAGGAGGCACGATAACTCGCGCATGCAACGGGAACTTCCATCGAGGGCGAGTTTCGACGCTCCTAGAAGCCGGGCGAATGCATTATTCATAGTTGGGTTTCGTCATCAGCGCTTTTTATGGGCTCGCGCCCTCTGAGAAGCGACTTTCTCCGGCTGCTGTCGTTTGAATTATCGTTTGTGGAAAGCGAAGAGTTTGTAATTCTTACTAACAGAAAAAAAAATCTTTAAAAGGAAAATTTCTCTATAAGTGCATTATAATTTGCCGAACATGTCATTGATACCTTACATGCTAATTGCCCTCATCTAAGCGCAAAATAAAAGTCTGTACGTGGCTAAGAAAGGTATACGGGGTAACAATGGCAACCTTCACCTCACTGTAAGAAACATTTTGTACTTTTACAAAAAAAAAATATCATTTTTAAATTTATACACATGGTACAAAGCTCTGTCTTGTAGTTTTACGAGTTATATAGTTGGCAACTGAGTTTACAAGGACTTTCCTTGTAAAAGTACAATTTTCTTGTTTACAATAAATTCTAACGAGTGTCTTACTATTGCGTTTTCCCAGCAGCGTGGCTTATAATTAAATTTTACCACCGCACTATTCTGCAAACTGAGGTTTCATGCCATAATCTCTCGTGATAGGTCGTACACTGCGGCATTGCCATTCTGTTTGTGCGCGTATTTAACATATGACCAACACTAGGTTTACCATTGTTTTCTTCTATATCTTCATATCAATTTTAAACTCCTTACTGTTTTTGGATCGCACGTGTCCTTCCACCCTTCCTTATCTAGGACTACTAACTTTTTGTGTAATCCTCCGGCTCATGAATAACACAAACATCTAAACTTATTAAGTATTAATATGTTCAGTGAAATTTCTTGTATTAGGTACTATACAATGCGCAGTGACATTTTATTAAGTCCGCAAAGGCCAAGACGTTATAAGTGTAATGTATTTCATTTAAAATTGTGACCACGCCCCTTCTGACAGGCATGGCAAATTAAGTCAACAAAACAAAAGGAAAGGTAATTTGAATTTAAAATTTACGTCTTATAAAGTTCATCTGCGAAAAAATAGCAAAAAGTTTTTTTCTTTAAACAACTAATGCAATGAAATGTTTGCAGCGTGTTTCTGTGACTTAGCAATTGTAATTAATGTATTATTACAGTCTTTTTATCTGAAGAACATACATGGTAACAGGTGAGTATAAATGGAGACAAGGAGAGACTATATGATAAGTTGATGAACAGTAACTTACTTTTACTTATAAGTAAAACAAAATATCCGATTTTTGAATAATAGTAAATTGCACCATGTCTAAACGACTTAAAACCTAAAAAAAAAAAAAAAAAAAAAAAATGTTCCAAACGAATAAACATTCAATTATACAGTGATCACTATATGGTCGTGTACATCAAGTAGACTGGTTTTCAAAACCTATCATCACTCCTTAATTCAGTATGTACTCTGGTCGTAAGGGGCCAATTAAAACTTGGGAAGTCTGACTGTAGTAGGTATGCTTGTCATTATCTAATTTTGTGATGCAAAACCGTAGGGCAGATGAAAGTATAGAAAAAAATTTATCGGCTGTGTCACGTGTTTGTTGGCCACAAATATTCGGCAGTTTGCAGTCATTCTCGCTCCACTTCTTCAATGATTCTACGTGCAAAACCCGGTTTATTTAACCTTGTGATAACGACGAGTAATGTGAAATGACAATGGAACTAAATAATTGTACAGGTACTGAAGCGCCCGAGAAGTGCTAGAGGAAGGCCAAGAAAAAGAAAACAGAGCTCAGGAATAAAAGGAGCTGTGCAAAAACAGTTAACATGGGAGACCTACTTAGATAAAGGAGCGCGGAGATTGGGTCTGCACCAGGCGACCGTTAAGGGATTCCCCTGTCTTGTGCGGAATGGAGCTGGGGAGTGGTTAGAATGCGTGTTTTTGCAGAAAACCACTGGAAAGTTCTCACAGATCTATTTTCTCGGTCTTTTTTTTTTCTTTACCCACGCGGAAAGAAAATAGCTTCCAGACTAGTCCAGACGTGTATATCCAAGACCTTTCCGGGCAAATAAGCATCTTATTGAAGCCCTTCAACACGCGGCCTTTTCACTCGGTTGTATGTATTGAAAACCTTTTTTTAAACAGGGTGCCTTAGTATTTTGATTCACACTTTTTCAAAACAAGTTGTTTTGGCAACCACTTAAAATCACATATTTGTACGAATCACTAAAAGATGGCTGCTGCCAAATCGTTGCCTTGCCCGTGAAGATAGTTGTTGCCCCTAGCGCTTATTTCTTCCTGTGCAAATGAAGTTTTAAAGACTAGAATGATTGTTTCGAGTGATTCAGAATAATCATTTTAATCAAAGAAACGATAGTAACTGAATGTTATGCTGTCTTTAGCTGATGAATTTATGGTAATTCACTTGGGAATCTATGTGCTCGAGGTAGTGAAAAACCTACTGCAAAAGTAGTGATGATGTGCACGAGGAACCAGAGAACTTCGGTCGTTGAAATTCGTGGTTTCGAGTTGAGGAGTTTCAGCGCATCGCCAGCGAGAGCCCTGCTGATGGCGGGGCGGATCCCGCTGCTTGTAGGCAGAACCTAGAATCACTGCGAACACTGTTTTGTAGCGATGCAGTTGTTTTCGTACAAATATACAAATCTCTGTCATGTATCAATAAAAAATACAGTTCACAGTAATATTGGGTTCAGAGTCTTAGCGAAGAGTGGACCGGCGGAGCGCAGCTTCCGTCGGTCAAGACGAGAGCGGACGAGCGCGGCTGTCCTCAGGCGATAAGACCGTCAGCGGTGGGAGGCTTGCTTGGGTTAGCGGTGACTGCCGTCGAGCCGCCGTGACTTGGGGGGGGGGGGGGGGATAGATAGTACGCCATGTTGGTTGCAACACTTTACTGTCGTAGCAAATATTTTTTTTGGGGTATCAATTTCAGAATACTATAACATATATTACTATGTTAGGGGAAACTTATTTTTTTTTAAGTTATGGAAAAATGTTGAGAGTGTAATTTCACGGTGCGTGCGCACCATGCAACAAAATTTTCACAGGAAGATGGTGGACCCACGTGTATGAACATAAACCCATATAGTCACTTTCAGGGAATGCCAAACGTATTGATGTGTCAAATGAAACTTTATGATAGTGAAACTACCATGGAATATATTTAGTAAACTAAAATAGTCATAGTAAAGGGTAATTTAAAGTTTTAAATAACGTAAGGGTATTGGTATTATAACAATTATAAAACACTTGTTCCTCGTAGTCTTCGTAGCGATTTTTTTTCCATACTGTAGGTTAAGTGAATAGCCTAATTTAATTTTCGAAGTGAAATGAAAAGTTAAATGTCTTAGGTTAGAACATTCCATTGCCTAGATTAGGTGAAACATTTAATTTCCTAGGTTATATTCGCACTCTTTCAGGTATTGAAAACATAGTGAAAAGTTGGATAGTTAGGTCAGCTGCATAAAAAATACTTTAATATTTTTTTTATTTGGGTCAGGTTAGGTTAAATACAATATATGAATATTGAAAAATATTCGGTGTCGTGTTTTATACTAGTCCCGTTGTAGTCACAACCCAAAAATGAATTTAATACGGTAAAAAGTGCCAAAGACGTCACAGTGGAAACTAACTTGTAGCAGCCAGTCGCTATTATCTTCAGGGATTTCATTAGATTATTTACTATGATCTAATGAAGCCAAATTGTGAAAATCGAACTAAAGAAACATGCCGTGGCCTTAAATCTGCTCCTGGCTATTCCTCTGAACGCGGAATGGTGCGCATGGTGAATGGATCGGGTCAGTGTCACCAGTTCCCGGATCTCTGCTTGAGGCCGCGGTAGTAAATTTGCGGTCGGACGTGGTAATGGTCCCGGCTCTCGCTCCCCCCCCTTATCGCCGTTTTTTTTTCCGTGTGGTCTACTTTCCTACTCTACTTTTTTTTCTCTCTCCCCCTTGTCTCTATCACTCTTCCGGCACTGTCTGGTTAGACATACGTGACTTAAGGCTTCAGCCTTATCTTTCGCAAGGCCCTGCAGTGTCAAATATATTTTATAACTTTGCCAATGAAAAAGTTTAGCTTGGATCCTTTCTGACAACTAATAAAATACCTCCCCCCCCCCTCGTGTATATCGTTGGTTTCTCGTCGACGAGTAGGTAATATGGACGAGCATGGACATTGCAAATAGCAACAGTAATTTAATTGGCCATTGTCTTAAATCATGAACCATCCTATTACGGAGAATCATGAAAAACCGAAGTAGAATTAATGCTTCGATATCCCGGAACTACGACGAGTCTTACTTTTACGTTTGTGCCAGCTTTTATTCATATTCAAATGGAATCAATCATCCCTACTTTATTGTCGCATTTTTTTGACGATTCTGTTGCCTCATTGACATTCTATTTTTAATAGTATTTAGACATAATGAGTTCACACCCGTGCTCTGCCCTGGACTCGTACTTGGAACCTCTCACACTGCAAGCAGGTGTGTATCCAATCACGGTACGGAAGTCAACTTGGTTTTTATCAGATTAATGCACTTAACACTTCTAATCGCATTGGTTTAGTCAATGTTAGTGGAATAGTAAAATCTTTATGTTTCGTGACAGCAGTAGAATTATACATAGGGAAATAAATTGAATGTTGCACAAATTGCGGTGTTCTTGTCTCGGTGTATTTTTGTGTGTAAACTATTAAAAAAAATTTTAAACTATTCAATCAAATTTTTATGTTCTTAGTTTCTTCTGCACATTTGCATATGTTTAGTTTATGTTCGTGAGTTGATACATGCGATTTCGGTTCGTCACATTTGTGAATAAACATTAATTTTAGTGAAAGTTGTTTGACTAACACATAATCTGCACGTATCGTTGAAAATAACGATTGCAAAAGAATTTATACTTAAAAAAGTTTAGATTGCCGGCCGTATTTATTTAAAAAAATAACAATCTGATTAAGTAACGAATTACAACACTTGCCGTTAATTGCTCATTTTTGGTATTAGACATTTTTACGTAGTTAATTTTTAATTAATTTGCTTGTTAAATTTTATGTAACAGGAATAAAAATAATTAATTGTATTACATTTATTCTGATTCGTTGAGAAAATTGTATTGTAAATTGGAGCTTTACGTAAATGTAACTATCTTCGAAATATAGAATCTCCAACACATCCGTTGTAAATTCGCAATGAAATGAAAATTTTGTGGGGGGAAAAAGCTTATTGCTTCTATCTAGTACTTTAATTTCGATATATATTTCATAATTAACAATATCTTTAGATATTAAAAATATACATTCATTATAGCAAAAATTTTTCTAAAAACTTTGCAATTTACGACTCTCATAACATTAATTTCACATTCATAAAGTTTCTAAACCATTCATGCTCATTTTTTTTTAAATATTCTATCATAACACTTGCATTTAACTGATTTGCGATACGAAACTATCCTTCAAAAAACTATTGCATACAAACACTTAACTTAGTGTCTAAACTTTACAAGTTGAACTTTATACACCATAATATCTGTTATGAAATTTTTTACATAAACTGAAATATGTTATAATGTTAAACATTAAATAGTGATGATTTTACAAATTTACAAACGTGTGAATTGTTTGTTTATGTTTAAGTACCTACGACACTTCTACTAAGTTATTTGGATATAGACTTGACTATCGGATTTGTTTAACATACTTTCGAACAATTTATGTTTCGCCAATATATACGGACAAACACTTGCACTTATATCTGTTCTGAAATTAAAGCCTCGTACATATCATATTTTTATTTAATTAATTTGGATTTACATTGGTTTAAGAAAATGATTTCAAAATAGTTTATCAAGAACTCTAAAGTTTATATTTAATACACTTGTAATAAATTTGACCGATTGTTATTATTTAGCTGTTTATTAAGAAGTGTAAAATATATATATATATATATTAATCAATGCTCATAGTTTTCTTTGAATGCAAACATTGAACTCTCGGTTTCAAAATATGAATTTAATTGACAGCAGCTCTAATTATAAACTTATTTAAAATTACATTTATTAAGTTTAAAATTCAATACTCTCTTAGAAAATAAAAAAAAATATTGCTATTAATTACAAAAGATTCGGCATTGTGGAAAATGGTTTATTGGTTATAACAATAACTTCTGATTTTTTATTGTTACTCGCGCGTTGAAGCAATCATTATTGGTTATTGTTTACTTGATGTTTTATTTAAAGAGAAACATAAATTAAAATTGTTGTTTTAAAATTTTTACATTAACTCTAAATAAATTGAAAACCACGCAAATAGTTACAAGTAATGCGTTGGTGTATGACACAAATATATATATATTTTATTTCTCTCTGCGTTTGAAACTAATAGTTTGATTCCGTAATCTAATTGCTTTCAATTATTCATATTTTATGCTGCATATTTTACACTTTTATTGATAAACTATAATAATATTGTCTTTCCTGAGAACAAAGTATTCTCAGTTATTACTAAACGGGATGATTATTCTGGGAAATGTAACTGTATCTGCAATACGTTTGAACATATGTTTAATTTTTTTAGTTTGTATAACTTGCACTTGATTTTAAGTTACTCCATTTCAAAAACTACGTAAGCAATTTTAGATAAAAAAAAAAACTGATGGCGTTGTCATTAGGGTCTCACTATTCCTTAAAACCATTTTCCGCATCACTCCTGTATTTTTTTTTTTTTTGTGATCCCTTGAAACTAAGGGGATAAATATAGACCTTTGTGATGCTGCTGGAACTTTTTTTTATAAACGTTGGCTTTATGTATTAAAGGTTTTTCGAACGGCCTTGCGTCCATCTATTTAATTATCCTATGATTATAAAAAATAGTGGGTCTTAGGAGTATTTTTTGTGGTTTTTGTAGGATCCTCTTTGGCCTTAGTCGCTAAGGCCTATTTCACACTAACCCAACAGCCGGGTAAATGTATTTTAGTCGGCGAGAAATGACACAAGCATGTATGGTCTTGTAAAGATAATTGAGGAAAAAAAGATGAAATAGTATTTAGTGTGTCCCATCTCTTCACGTAGCTAGTTTTGTTGCTGGACTGCATTTTTAGCGGCCGTGAATCAACCAGTTTGACTCAAACTTTAAGTTAACTGCTTAGCACTGTAATTCCATGAAATTACTATTATTTTGTTCGCCAGTTTGTACTCTACCATCTCACCTGTTTTTATTCCACTGAAATTAAATATTTTCTGTTTGTTGTCATCATTTTGGTTACACAATTATTGTGCTTGGAGGAGATACCAGTAGGTCAGCGCTGTCATCAAGAGATCGCAATATTTCAGTTCAGTGTAAGAATAGTTTCTCATTACTGGAAATGGTGAAGCTCATCTGTTAAATGTTGCAAATATTGATCGTAGCTTTCGTGGCCGATGTTTGACTTCTTCTTGGCTCTTTTATTTTTATTAGGACCACGTCCGATGAAATAATACCAACTAAGATGTGGCATATATATATATTTTTTATTTTAGTTGTTTGTTTGCAGATTTCAGAGACTAAATTTTGTTCCAACTTAATGTGAAGGGATTTCCTTTTGTTTTGAATTTACTAAATTTGTATTAGGTATTTTATCATAAGTTTATTTTTAAAGCGAAGAAAATTATAATCACAAAATGCTTACTGTGTTCTGATTTAGTTTCAATGGGGCCTGTTTTTAATGAACATAGTCAATTTTTAATCTCTTCAAAGTGCTTTATAAAGCACACATTTAAAAAATCTGCAAACTAACTTAAACACACAGTTTACACTTATGATTAGGTAACTATTACTAGTACATTATCTTTCTTAAAGTTTAGTTAAGCACTGACAGAGTAAAAGTTCAGAGTGGTCGATATATAGGTTTATTTTGATTTTGATAAAATCTACTACTTGAAGCAAATCCGAACAGCAGTAGAGCTTACAGTTTATTTTTATTTTGCTCGAGGATAAACGAAGTTGGGTTAGGAGAGGAACTGGGTTGGTTGATAAAAACTTTCGTGTTATATATGACTCTATTTTCATTCGCGTTGTTACATCGCCGTTCTGGGAAAATGCTGGTACAGTTTTCAAACTCACGTGGTGTAGTTTTCCAGTACCTAGTTTTGTTCGTTTTAAAACTTATCTGAGTCGTACCGTATTGATTTTATTATCCCACCTACCAATTTCTATCCAAATATATATTTGTCGTGTATGTAAATAGTCGTAAATTGAAGGTTTTTTTTGAAGATCGTGCACTAAGAAAAATATTAGTTGAGAACTATAGTCGGTGTCACAAAAAACGCACATTTTAGAAAATAAGTTTCAAGCGTGATTTCCCGAGCCAATTCATCCAACCCAAAATAATTTATTTGCATTATAAATTAATGCATTATTATTAATACATAAGACAATATTTAAAATTTTTATAAACAATCAGATAATTGATTGATTTTCATTATTAATTAGATTTCATCTCAATAATTTTATTTAATTAATTAATTTTATACACGTGTTTATATTAATATTGAATACTGAGTGTTTTTAATGGTTTTTATTTTATTAAATTAATATTTGAACAACCGTATGTATTATATCACTGCAGTGATTTTATTATTTTATTTATATTAATTATTTGCATAAAAAATTAGTTAGTTTTTATATTTCAAGTAATTAAAACTTATAACGTGCGTACATAATTAAACTCACCCATTTTTCTTTTAGCGTGGTGGAAGTTGGATCTTATATAAATACGTTAATTCACGACCGAGCCATTTCATGGAATAAAACTCAAGAGGCTTATCAGGACAAATTTTTTAAGAGAAATGCTTCGATGTAAGTTTTAAAAGAATTGAAGGATGGATTTGAAGAGATGGGACACACTAAATACTATTTCATCTTTTTTTCCTCAATTATCTTTACAAGACCATACATGCTTGTGTCATTTCTCGCCGACTAAAAGACATTTACCCGGCTGTTGGGTTAGTGTGAAATAGGCCTTAGCGACCAAGGCCAAAGAGGATCCTACAAAAACCACAAAAAATACTCCTAAGACCCACTATTTTTTATAATCATAGGATAATTAAATAGATTAATATATATTTTGAAATGATCTTGAAAGGAAACATTGCCCTAAATTTCTGGGAACCCGCGGTGGCTATGTGCTCAGATCACGAACCTCCCACCGAGGCGATAAGGTGTTGTTTGTAACCACGTAACTGTTGTAGTCCTGCCTTGGGTTCTTTTAACTTTTTAACGTAATTTACTTATCTTTGTTTATGTTATGAAGTATGCTATGTTATGAAGTATGATTTATGTGTAGTTGTGTAGTACTGTGTAAGAGAAGACTTATAGCCTTACTTAACTATTAAATAAATAAGCGATGATTTATCGCCAGTGGGGAAACGTAGTGGACGTTACCGCGAGACGATTGTTTTTTTTCTCCTCATGGCATTACCGTTACCCTCCTCCCACACTATTAAAATACTTCGCTGCTCAAACTAATATTTATAACTCTTATCTGTCTCTAATCACCTCGATGTTTATGAGACGTTAAACACCAAAATTTTTCAGTTTTATTTGGCATTAGATTCACGAGGAAAATTTAAACATAATACATAACCACAAATAAATGAAAATTACATTGTAAGTGATTAAACTATCTACTTGCATAAAACATATTCGCATCTAGAACCAATCAGAAGGCCAAATAATTCAAAACAAGATCGATACATACGAAGATACTACCATAAGTATTTTTTTTTTTTAAAATCACTTATATAAATACACTTGAAAAGTTTATAAACACAATTTCTATCACCGATATTTACAATAAATAAATGTTTTTAATTTTACAGACGAGTATTCAATAGCAATCACGAAATTATATGATTTAAAACGACAAATGTATTTTTCATTTGTTTGTAGCCTTTTTATCATCCTGATAATTTTTGTTACATGTTGCTCGCGCATCGTAAATGTTTAATCTCGTCATTTTTTTTTCATAACGCGCCTAAAGAAGTAAAACTAAAAAAAAATGTTAACATTTCAGTGCTCTCTGTGAAAGAAAACACAAAAAGATAAAACACGTGTAGAGACACGTGACGGCTAGACGTGTTCCCCTCCAGCACCTCGCGGCCCCACTGACTTCGCCTGCACCAGAGGGAGCAGCTGGCTTCCCACGGCGATAGCTCGACAGTCGGGTGTCGTACAGGCTACACGACCACGACGTGTGTCGGGCAAGTACGGCATGTCTCATCGACCACTTCTCCTGCCCGCGATCGTGTACCCGCGGTGTCGACTACCCGGCTGACGGGTTGGGGTGAAATAGGTCTGACGCGTCTCGTTCATGTGACGGAGGGTCCCGGGGTTCGATGCCAACAACCCGGCGTGACTCGAACTTGCGGGCACCGAGTCGGTGCTCAACATCGTTTGGAACCCACTGTACTCTTGAAAGTCCCTTCTTCGGCCTCTGTGCACAACCGCGCGACGGATGAAAAAAATCAAGATTAAAGAGTTAAGAGGCAAGCCCAGTTGGGGTGTGATGATAAGTGTGACGCTCGCTGGTGCTTCTAGCGCAGTATCGCCTCTAAGCGCCAGACTTCGAACTGCCACTCAAGTCTTCTCGTCGTGCATGGGGTAACCATGAGAACTGAGTGGCAACAATATTCAGCGAAAACAAATGAAGATAAAAATATAGTGTTTTCAAGAATTTGTACCTGAAGTTTCATGCCTGAAAATTATTCTGAAAACACTCTTAGAAATACACAGTTTAAAAACTAAATACGTAAACAGTTCCACTCATGTCCTCAGCGTAGTCTTAAATGCTTTTCGAAAACAGACACCACTGGGATATCATTAGCAGTTATCAAATCGCTTGGTTTTTTCTGAAGCTCTTCCCACCATGTGTGTGCCCAGTTAGGCGTGGGCCTTAAGAGACACAGTAAACTGTAAATAAAAATTTTCACTGTAAATATTTTGTAATAACTATATTTATTTGCCTTTTTTGAAATTATACTTCTTTGAACGCGTTATGAAAATATTTTGAGAGTTTATTTTTACGATGCGCGCACCATGCAACGAAATTTTCACAGGATAAAAAAAAGCTATATGCAAAAAATGGCTATATACAACTAAAAATTATATATGTGTGTTTTGATATTTTATACTTTAGTGATTGATATTGAATACTGGTCCATATCATTAAAAACATTTATTTATTGGGAATATTCGTGATATAAATAGTGTTTATGAACTTTTTCAAGTGTGTATATATAAGTGAGCTTGTGTTCCTGTATGTATAATTTATTTTCATTATCAATTATTACATTATTATTATTTAATAGCTAATTACAATGATTAAATTTAATGAATTATGCGGCATATTTAATGATATTAATTTAAAATTTATCTGGATTATTTTACTAAATAAAATAATTTATTTTATACACGTGTTTCACATTAATATTGAATACTGAGCATTTATTATTTTTTTTATTGAAATGATTTGCATGCAAAATTGGTTTTTATTACTCTAATTAAGAATAACTTCTAAGTACGTAAGTACTGTGTTTACGGTGCGTTGGGCGATGTTCAGCAGGTGACCTCGGCATGTCTTCGCGGTGCGCCAGCTAGGGGGCGGCGGGGGTTCCGGGACCCCTTAAGGGGGAGGCTGTCTCTCGGAGCATGTCTGGTCCCTTGGAGGAAGGGGGGAGGGTGGTGAGAGCCCCCGCCCCCTGGCAGCACGCGGCGGGGACAGCCGGGGCGTGCAGCTGTATCGACCCGGGGGCGCGTGGACCCGTGACTCGACGCCCGCCGCCTGTCTGCGCCGCCTCCGCCGCCTCCACCGCCGCCACCGCCACCTGGAAATAATTTTAAAAAAATCCCACCCTGATCTAACGAGTTTCAGAGTTACGGGACCTCGCAAATGGTGGCGTGCTTCAACCCACCCATTGCTTCTGTAGTGCCAAACGAGAAATGGTGAAAAAGGAGAGTATTTAAACGTCTAAATACATGTTCTGCTAATATGGCTGCATTTCCCTGTGTTGCCTGAGTCAAACGTTACACGGTAGTGAAAACAAAATGAAACAAAACAACAAAAGTACCAAAAATGTTACATTTGGGAACTTAACTTGATACTAATTTGTGCAAATTCAGTATTTCACAAATATTAAATTTCGGCATTGTTTTAATATACACTTATCTGTTGCTTCCGCTAGTATTTAAACATATTATTTAAAACTTACTTTTATTTCTATCATTTGTTTTTCAGGTTTTTTCTCATAACATTAAATTTTATTTCAAAATTATACAATATTTACAAATGAAAGAACGGTTCCATTTCAAAGAAACGCATTTTTATGGCATTAATTTTTCTTATATCTATTGGCATGAATAATATTTATAAAATTATTAATGTTGAATTAATGTGAGTCAATGTTTAAAGTATATTTGACATCGAGTCATTGGAGATGGACGAAAGAAGAAACGTTAAGATGGTTCACTGATGGAGTGCATTTGATGATGGTAACCTTAAGTACCCCGAGAAAACTCGCCGATCACTGCAACGTCCGCCTTGTTTGCCCCTTGTGAAGATTCCGGGGTCGAACCCTTTGGGAACAGAATTCGGATAGTCTTCGTGGGAGGCGAGTAAAAATGTGTATGAGCACTGGCTAGAAGACAACGCGGATAGAAAGAAGCCCTCTAAAACATTTTAGACGGCGTTATATCTGTCTCCATTGCTGTTCTGTGTTAAGCCCTAGTTTGATTTAAAGTTCTGTTACTCTTGTGTAGAGACCTTTGAAATCAAACGTTAAAAAATATAACTACGAATAGTTCAGTTCACTCTTTATCAGGGAAAAAAATATTTAAAAACCTAACTCTTTATTATAGTTTATTTTTTATTTGAAATATATGACCACAAAGTCAGTTTGTTGTAGTATATCACTTTCCCGCATGCGTCCAATTCACTAGCTCCCGTTTATTTTCTTTTAAGTGAAACTTCTTTGTAGCCTGTAGGTTAAGTCGACGCGAAGATAAAATCAAATCGTAACAAAAGTGAGTAATGAAGATTGAATGTGACCAAGAGTTAAGGTTAGATATTCAGTAGTGGGGGCTAGAGAGAATGCATTATAGCTTACTTGCCACTCTCGCAACAAAGTTGGCAAGTAGTATAGGAATGTGGCTTCGGCGCCTGGGTGATGGGTGAGGTTTGAGAGAATGGTGACAATGACCGACCTCCGACGTCACGGCGGCCATATTGGATGACCTTGACATTGACCTTTCACCTTTAAATTTGACACCGACCTTTGAATTTGACCTTTGACATTAACCTTGGACCTTGAACTTGAACTTCGAACTTTGACCCCGGTGGCCATACTATTTCCGCCATTTTGAAATCGAGCGCTTCACTCACTAATCTTGCACTTTTCGTTACGGTCGCCATCTTGAATTCTAATAACATTTCTGCCATCTTGGATCTGATGCCACAGCCACTTATTTCGCTTCTCACAGCATATCCGCCATATCGTTTTTTGTCTTTGTAATAATGTAGGTAGTTTAGATCTTGGAGGAAACATGGGGTAGATTACGAAGTAAAACTAGCGCCATAAAAATATTTTGGCAGTCTGCCTGCTTGTTAACAGAACCGCAAAAAAAAAAAAAAAAAAAACGTATGTTGGCTTTCACTGTTTGCCCGTTTTTATAATATATAATTAAAAAAAAAAATGTAATGTTTGAGATGAATGTGGGGTATTACGAAGGTTCGCATGCGGCCACGAGAAGAAGGGCTCTTCTCGGTAGCAGGACGTGCGGAGAGACAGGGGTGGACAGGATGCCTCGTCGCCGGCAGTAAGACGCTCGCTGGTAACACAACCTGCAGGGGAGCGAGCCTGGAAGGCCGGGAATCCACGAGGGACGCAGCGGGAGACGTGAGATGCTTCCGACCGACGCCGAAGCCCCGTCTACACGACATTCCTAGTTCATAGGTAGGCTCACGTTCGTCCTCTGCGCATGTGGTCTTCGCTAGACCGTAACTGGAGAGGCATAGGCGTATTTCGGGGGGTGCCTCCCCGGAACAGTCCAACCCAGTGTTTAGCCACCCCATTTTGATGTGAAGATATCAATAATTTACCAACTTACACGATAAAAGATGAGGTATAACTTTCAATCAATTAAAAATAGCCTTACACTTGAGTTGTGTTTAAATGATGTGTAATCTACAAATGATTTTGATATTAATTAAAGTAATTAACAATTAATCTTTTAGAGTTAATAGAGAATGATAGCAATTATTTTGTGATTTGTGGTTAAAATAACCTGAAAAAGCTTAAAAAATAATAATTTAATGCCAGTTTTATTTCTCCGGGGGATAACCCCCGGACCACCCTAACACGTGGATCATTTAATCCCCCAGACCACCGGTACGCCCTACCACCCCACTTAAAAAGCGGAAATTACGCCGCTGCTAAGAGGTAGTGTTCAATTTACAGAAATAGCTCTGAACTAAAATTAAATGATAAAAAATCAAAAAGATCGAAATGGCTTGTATATACCCCGCATTGAACTCACATTTTTAAATTACATTGAATAACAACGAGCTAACAGCGAACGCCAAGCTACGAGAATATTTTTGGCGGTTCTGTTAGAAAAAAGACTACCAAAAGTTTTTAATACGCAATCGAACTTCGCAACCTACGTAATGTTTCCTCTAAGGCCTAAATTACATTACAAAGACTAGTAGTCGACCTCCTTAGGAGCAGTTGGTTGAAGTGTCAACTTCGGTGCGAGATGTTTGTAAGATCGAATCCCACGTAAGGCATGGGTGAGTGCGTAAATTTATTTGTAAATTTAGTTTCTTGAACTGCCCTCCAGATTAGCCTTACGTCATACAAGTGGGAGCGTTAATAAGTCCAACTAGAAAAAAATATATAAGTGCATGGGCGCCATGCTTGTTTCTTACTAAGAAATACCCATATCCTCCCTCCCTCCCTCCCGAATGAATTTGCGTGAAGTCTTTGTTGTTTGTGTTTCACGTCTTACGCTTATTCGCAGGGCCAAAAGGTTACGGGACCTCCAAGATTGTACCGGGCAATTAACCACATGGCTATCAGTTAGGTGCTCACAAATTTTAGTCATGGCGAGTGGGGGGATAATATCCACGACCCTCTACCCTGAGCTCGACGCCTTAGCAATCACTGCCACCGAGGATCCTTCGAGTGAAGTAGTAAAGGTCTTTTTTTTTTGGGGGGGGGGGGGGGGAGGGGCTAAGTTGGACTTGTTTTTCCTTGCAAAAATTTAAATAAAGTGTGACTTGTTTGAAGCCAAATTGTTCACACATTGAGTCAAAAAAACTCATTATACCAAAAAACTGGACGGTTTAAGTTATTTTTACAGTTACGATGGTTTCAGTTATGTTTACAGATACACTTCCATAATTTTAACGTCAATAAGATAAATTAAGTATATAGTTTCGGACAAAGTTGATAATATGTGCAGTTTTTTAACGGTGCCGAAAAAATCGATGAGTCATTTTATTTCTTTACTAATTTAATAAATTTGAAAATTTTCATGGCAGTTTTTTTTAACTGAACGGATAAAAGGTTAAATCGTTTGACAAGGTTGGATTACGTGTAATCTCTTTCTTTATTTAATTTCTTCTTCATTGGCTTGTTATCAATATAGTCATGCCTATATTGTATATCGTCAGGCGTCGTGTAGGCGTGTGAATGTGCCAATCCACGAGATTTTTGATTGGGTCTTAAAACAATTACATAAAGGTTCTACACATTTGTGGAAACTGTTTTTTAATGTTATTACATTTCGAGTCCCACAATACGATACTTCAAGTGGCGTTAAAACTGTTAAAAATATTCACCTTTAATTTACGAAGAACACCTTCTACAAATTATACAACGATCTTCGTAAATACACGTTCGTCTTCGTAAATGTATTGGTATTGATGTCACTTACTTTGAACGTGAATCAATTTGAGTAACCTTGATATACCAAAAAAAATTAATTAATAACTTGTTAAATTAACAGCAATAACACACTTATTTCTTACGCCAGCCTGTTTTAACTTGTTTACAACGGAACACAGAACTTGATGTCGGAATACTGCGTAGTTTTCACGAAGATCCAGTTACCAGTTTTAGGTCGATTCTTCGTCAAAAGGTCAGTCAAATTACTGCATTTTCTAACAGTGAACTAAAGGCGTAACGATCGTGCTCACCGTGGTAGAGTTGTAGTTGAGTGAACTGAGCGAGGCAAGTCTATTTTTTTATTATTCGCGTCGCAGTCACATCGCCTGGAAGCTGTGTTCTCGGTGAAAGGGTAGCGCGCTGTTGCCGCAGTTAATTTCCCTAGCGAGAGTTTCGGAACACTCTTCGCTCTCGCGCAGGCAAGCACTCACGCTCCCTCTCCCCCCCAACCTCTGCCACGCTGAAGACTTCCCCGCCGGAAGCAAAAGGGGAACGTGATGAATTATCTGTGCGCGGGGTCGAACACCCGTCGTCAAACTTGCGGCCCGATACTTGGAGACTAAGGCCGGCTTTCACAGACGTGACTTGAGGCAAAGTAAAGTGTTTATCCATTTGATTGATCTGGAAAGTTTTTGCTTTGTTTATCATTACCTGACTCTGCAAGCGGCCCTGAGACCCCTTTTCAGACGAGGCGACTAATTGAGTCCACTAGTTGAAGAGACGTTTCAAGGAATGCAGCGATGTAGCGAATAATAGGGAACCGCCCGAACCCCTTCTCACGCAGTCAACTCTCGCGAATAGCCAATAGACATCTGTGTCGCTCACGTTCTCGCCCCCCCCCCCCCCCCCCCCCCCCACCAGTAGACTCAACACAAGAAGACTACTGGGCATTAGTCCTTCACGCCAGTCACCTAGTTGAGTCCACCGAGGTCGTAATAAAGGACGTTCCGCCTGTCGGTTTCAATGTGGAGCAGTTTGTACTAGTCCCGCGATATGGGATGTGAGGTGTGAGGAGTACGGCGGTAAAATCATAAGGATTGAAACTTGGAGAGAAGTGGCACGAAAATGCTATGCCGATTTTAACAGCACGGAGCCCGCCAAGCAAGTTCAATCGGTTAGAACATTTCATTCATATTATTAGAAATATTTCAGTAATTATTTAACTAAGAAATGTACCTATATTCGTAAAGGATTGAGGTATTTTTGTTTATGAGTTGATTACAAGTTACACAGATTACACAAGTTACCTTACAGCTTACAAAGAGTCTTCACACGGCAGTCAAACAGTTGAGTGTCAACTAGGCCAATAAACTGAATCAACCGAACCGCCTAGTCTGAAAGGGACACAATACTGTGCGTAATTCCGCAACTCACGAGAGTTCCCTGACTTATCACTTCCACGGTACAAACCATCGCCTCTTGCCACAGCAAATGTGCTCGACCTCCTAGCATTAACAGCCACTCTCAACTCCAATCCTTAAACAGTAGTGCCAAGAATTATGGATTTTCTGTAATCATAACTGATTTGGATAGGCCGTTACGGAATCACCGAGTGTTATTTATTACGGATACACGTTAGAAATATCGTGCATATTATTGGCGTATTGTACGATAAATCTCGCGCATCCAACCGGTTGGCTGCCGGTGGCATATATTTTCATTGGTTTGACCAATATTAAACCACACGTATCCCCAAGGGGGATTTAAGAATCAAAGCTTTCAGTATTGCAAATCCTTGACAAACTCGAGTTGGTCAAAACAGCTTCCCGGATGGATGAGCGCGACGCTATCCACTCAATCACTCGAGAAGGCGCGGAGGAAAAGCTAGCAGAGAAACAACAGAACAGTTTCTGTAATAGTTTTTCTTGTCAACCATGGTCGTAGATACCTCGGTGAAAGAGGGTGGGGGCAGGTTAAACGCAATAACGACGCTAAAACTATGTGTTAGGGGAAACTTTTTGAATCTTATTAAGTTTTACGCTCTTTGCATATAAATATATACACATAGACCGCCTGAGATGACTTGTGTCAACTGCCATTGTGTCGCAGATTCCGCGAGGCTCAATTGCGAATCCTACATAGTTGCGTCCTTGCTGTCAACACAGTTGGGCGTGCGACAAATAACATAGTGGCGTGTAGTGACACTGCAATGTAATTAATTAGTATACATATATAAATGGATGTTGGTATGTATGACGTTGATAAACACCGACACCGTTTGACCTATCGCCATGATAGTTGGCACCACATCGAAGTGTTTTTTATGGAAAAAGTTTTTATGTTATTTATGTTACTTTAACTCGCCGCTAGATGACGCTGCAGCTCATCAACTTCTACACCGTTCAACCGATCGCCATGAAATTTGTTATACATAGATGTTTGAATATGGAGAATATTTTCACGGTATCAATTTTGCTACAATTCGCCACTGCATGGCGCTACAACGCATCAGCTTCTATCCCGTTCATCTGATCGCCATGACAATTGGTATATTGTGATTTTTACTGTCCTAAATATTAAAAAAAATAGTGATTGTGACTGTGATTAGTATTTGGTGAGTGAGTTTTAAATGGAATACCATTTCAAATTAAATGCTGTATAGAGTCTAGATTACATAGAAACAATCTATTTTATGTATATAGAGGTAAATAAATAAACACAGGCAGAACAACGTCTACCGGGTTCAGCTGGTACTTATATATATGTACTTTATTATCTGGCGAAAAAACTTTTTTTTTCACTTCTACAAGAAAATTATAAACACCAGAGAATTTATTTTTTTCTACAGAAAATTTGTATAGCGGTAAAAAAAAGCGGGTTTTCTAATAAAACATAAAACAATCTACTGCATGAAATTAATTAAAGTAACCTACACTGATCTATCCGTAACATCAAAGATATTGTTTTCTTATTTCTTCACTTCTTTGCGATACTTCATTTAATAAAAAAATCATGTTCCAACTATGAGTTTCCGTTAGTTGAAATACCTTATATGAAAGTAAAAGTACATTAATTGTCTTTATTTCTACTGTAAAGATAAACAAATTAATTATGCCAAGATTTTATCAGAAAATATTTAGTTTTCTTTCCACACAATTCGTACCCACAACTATACAAAAAAAATTAATTGGAAAAAATAAAATTGGTTGCTTGCGTGGAGTTTCTTTGTGAATTAACGTGTTTTTTTATTCATTTCCCTTCAAATTTTTAATTTAAATAAGTATTTTTTTCTCTTTTAAACCGATGAAAAGAAACGAAGGAAATAAAATATAAAAGACGGAAAAATTGTTTTGTTTGTCGACAACCCATCTGGTAATGGCATTCACGTACATCACTTATTTGTTCTTTGTTATAAGTCTCGGTAATTACTTCGGTTTCCAAGCCCTATTTCAGGAAAAGCTTTTCTATGTCTTTATGCGAAAAAAAAATTGTTTATAAAAAGGTTTGACTGCAACGCCAAATAGCCCTTGAACTCGGCGAGTTGTTAACAAGAACTTTCCATATATAATGACTGCAAACAAATTTAATATGCTTAGTCACTTAATGATCTACAAAATTTTTCGCACGAATACTTAAGAGCTTAATTGATTTGGTTTTTTCTTGTGCTAATTTTAGTATTCTAATGGAAAACAATAACTTTTTCTATACATTTTCAAGGGTATTCTGCCTGAGATGATACGTTCTGTAGTTACATTCCACTACAATGTAACTAATGGCTTATTACGTTCAGAATTGGTGTTTTTCCCAGGAAATTATGGTTCACATTAAAAAATATTAATCACGTGTTTATTAATTTTTAAAACAACAAATTTATCTCCTTGGAAGCCATGGTAATAACTTTTGGTCTACAGTATCACTCGTTTTACCCGCCGTTAGTCGATTAGATTGTTATCTAATGACAAGCTTTTAAATCATTAAAACCAAACGCAAAAATACTATGGTCAAACGCATGTAATAAGTGTGAGAAAGTTAATTTCATGCGTTGATATATTTATTCGTGTAAGTAAAGTTAGAAGTAATTTTAGACATTCAATAGACTACAATACTTGCTGAACTAATTAAGGCATTAAGCAACTATCATAGTTGTCACAAAAATATGATGAGTTGTGTTTGGGAGAATACTACATATATACGTCATGTCTCGTTACAGTTTTTTTTTTGTAAATTATGTGCCAGCGGATTTAATTCTTTACTAGCTGCTTTACTCGTTATTGAATTATTATTATTATTTTAATGTTGTATCAAAGAGTTTGAATACCTGTATTTAATTTCTTCCCTCGTGTAAAATATCTAGTACCCATGAAATCAATGAAACTAGAGTTAGCAAAATGATTTGAATTTTACAAAACCTAAAACAATAAAGAGGATTTAAATACCCTTAAATACATACATCAGAGTCAGTCATGAAATCTCAACTACAAAACTATAGGTATTAAAAAAAAAACACAAGTAGTAAATTTGTACTTCACGTCAGCTGTTAAGGTTTGAGTTGAAGATGTTAAAGATAGATTTAAAATGCCTGTCATAGTTCTTTAATTATAAGTGATCAAAAATTGCTAACAGTAAGACAAAACTTTTTTTTTAAATTTGTTTTGCCTATTTGTATGTGCCTATTTGTTTTATTTTATTAAAAGCTATCATAAAGTAACCCAGTAAAAAATTACGAAGTAAATAAAGATGAAAATACGTTTAGGTTTTTTTTTTTTTTTTTTTTTTTTTTTTTTTTTTTTTTTTTTTTTTTTTCGCTAAGCGACATTGGGTCTTCCGAAATGTCCCGGGCTGTTAAACTGTGCTACGGGGTAGCGTCTAGACGTTCTCATCCCGCGGAAGGGCAACCACCTTTGAGGTAAATATGTCTTCTCCCGCCTCGGGGGGAGAGAGGGGGAGAGAGAGAGAGAGAGAGAGAGAGAGAGAGAGCTGCCGGAACAGGACAGGCGTCCCACGCAGATGGCGCGCCGACGCTGCCGCCCGGTGAGGCTGAGGAACTTCCGGGCTCTCGTGACGTACTCCGCGCGCGGGGGTCACGTGCCGGTAAGGGATACACCGTATCCCGAATCGTCCCGACCGCACCCGCCCTACACTTTACTAGAGGTGTAAAAGTAACGAAAAAAAAGCGTACCCGTATGTATTCGTTACTATAACAATTAGTACTCGTTACTATCGTATCGTTACGTTACTCGTTACTTCTGATACCGCATAACATGCTATGTTATGTTGCAGCAACGAATCGAGTCGTATTGCGTACGCGTACAGTATGACGTCGCGTAAATAATAATAAATAGAATATAAACAATTAACAATATTTGATAATTAACAGTTTTTGTTAACCAAGAAACAATTAAATCTCATAAGAGTGACTTTATTATATTATCTATTTTAAGATAAGAGCAAAAAACCGTGAAAATACGCGATAGTAAAAAATAAAAACATACATATTTCTAATTTGTAAAAAAATATTTTATTACGTTGTTTCTGTTCCAATCTCAAACTTTGTCTACACACAAAATACCTTTAATAAACAGTAAAAAACTTGGACGACGAATTTCCAAATTATACTTTACTTAATAAACAAACATCGTTCTTTGTAACGTAAATTCATCGAATATGCGCGCGCATGCGTAAAACATACGAAAAATGCTTGTAACGAAATGCATCCGTGTGTAACGTTTAGTTACTCGTTACTAGATGGCGCACCCGTTACTCAGTACCGAATATATACGGTTTGCTACAGCTCTACACTTTACACCGTATCCCGAATCGTCTCAACCGTACCCGCCCTACACTTAAATTATTATTTTTGTTTTATAAATGAAACACAAAAATTCACGTTGAATCACAATTGTTTGAACATTTGTACATTTCCATTAAAACAACTGTATCATTACAAAAGTAGTGTTCGCAGTAATACTCGGTTCTGATTCTTACGCGCGCATATATGATTTGTGTTGTCCCAGTACCGCCAATAGTTAAAGTTAATTTGAAAAAAAAAAACTCTTAATAGATTTTCTGTATTATCTACACAATCATGATAAGGCAAAATTAAATCAATTTGTTGAATATTCGATTCACTTTTCCACGATGTAAAAAAAATTATACTTGAATGAAACATCAAGTAAAAATAAAATTATGCGGCAATTTTTCTAAGAAATAATATTATCTCGAAAAAATGTATTTCATGAATGCAGATACAATCATAGTCATGTGTTGTACAACATTACAATATTTTTCTTGTAGTATTACAAACTATTTCTTGTCAACTGGTTTCTAAATGAATCTTTTGTGAAACCACAGACAATTTTTTTGACGTGATAACGTCTTATAAATTGATGAACGCCGACTGCACGCACGAAAAAGCATGACTCATTGTCACGTTCCGCCTGAGCCGAGCGTGCAAGCGAGAGCGCGGAACAAGCGATAGAGAGGCACAATCGGCCTAAGCTTTCGGCTTGTGACGCATCTATCTCTCTTCCACTCACGTTATCACGTAAAATTATCGTCCGTAAACCGACTTTACAGACAATCCCTCCCTTTTTTTTTTTTGTGTATGTAGAAGCAATAGCCGCAAGGTGACCACCATAACAGAAAAAAAGGGAAATGTGGGGAATTTGAAAGGACTTGGGAAAAACCGAAAACACGCTCAGGAATTTTTCTCGTTACCTTGAAACTTCTGCGCGTGGAATTTGCGCTATTTTTATGTTAGACATTGCAGGGTCTCAAAATAATCGGGCATAGGAGCCACCAATACAGTTCCGTGTTGTCAGCAAGAATAGAATGTGTGATACCTTAAAACAGGCCGCTCTAATGGACGAAGAAATTCGAAACGCCAACTATTGAAAATGTATGTGGGAAGTATAGATATGTTTAGTAAACTGTCACAGATTTTTTTGGTAATCATTAAATTTTGTGCATTTTTGTTTTATATTTAATGGCTAAAAATGGCCTGTGAGTTGAAATTTGTGCTTTGTATCATCATACATCACAAATTTTAAAAATAGTTAATTTTTACTCTGTTACTGCAAAACCAAGGGAATCTATAACAAATCCTGGAAAAAACCTGGGATATTGTATCTAAAATCAAGTGGCCACGCCGAATAGGAACCTCAATTCCATATTTAACAGATTTCAAGAGATCAATTCTTTAATATATTTACAACACTATAACATAGTGTCAACTGATAGTATTATTAATTACAGTCCAATTTATTACAAAAAATTAATATGTTGATGCTAAACCTCTATAATAACCAAATGTTGGAACGAATAATATTTCAATAATTTTCTTTTACAGCTGTATAATAGAAAATTTAAATAAGTTAAAATAAGCTTAAAATTTGTGATACATTTTTTCCCTAAGATGTGGTTGTCATAGAGGTTTTTCTTATGTAATTTTAATAATATTACTGTTAAACTTTCATTCAAATTTTTTTGTTTCAAGCCTTTATTTTATGATAAAAAGTTTAAAAATTTTAAAACTATAACTGTACTAATTATTTTTGTAGTTTCAGTTCCCCGGAATTAAAATATTAAGCTAATAAAACAAACATCATCGTATTCTGTCAAGTCATTCAGATTCTATTTATTATTGTTTTTATATTCTTGTCATACATGCACAATGCAACGTCTCTTAATGAATAACGATGCCATGCAATTTTCCCATATTTGTCTGTTAAAGTTGAAGTGGCGATAACGTGGAACACAAACAAGCATATCTCCCATAAGAAAGCATGTATCAAGTGCGTGTTTTAATAGAGAATATTCGTGTGTTAAACATTTCCGTTCATCTTCTTATAAATTTTTTTGTCCTATTTAATGCAAGTAAGCCAAAGTTAATTTTGTTTACAGTCATTAACTAAATATCAATAGTTTAATTTACATAAAATAAAATCTAATTAGTTGATCACAAAAATTATATTTTTAAGAACTAACCTTGCTTCACTAAGCGGTCGGGTCACGCCAAGGAGAAGGATAGAAAGTTGCCAGACATATCTACCGTAGACTGTGATCGTAATTATATTCCCGTGCTCATATCTGGAGATGCAAACCATAAGCCGGGCTTTTAGCCTTATCACTACACCAACCACCTCAATCGAATATCCTCAATGTACGGAAATTTCTTTCAACGGTTTAGTTTTAGAAGTGTTCACATGAGTGATGAGAATTCACTGTTGTTTATTTTAAAGTTCCGAACAAGTGTCACATTGGGCTCTGCATTAACACTTCTGCACATCGCGTTCGTAGTACTTGTTAGTTAGTTCTAATTAAAAAAGAAGAGCGAAGTGAAATCTGGTGAAATAAGTTTTCTTTACGTGCCACTTCGTCTTTCGATTCACTATCCTTAATTAAAGTAATGAAAGTTTTGATTTCATCCCGAGGAATTTTATTTTCACTCTCCAGGCGGAGTTACGAACGCAAGATGAAAAAAAAAACTCCGCAAGAACACTTCAGTTATCTTTGTTTCCTTTGCTCTTTGCTTTACCGTGCAGCCCTTTCTTTCGAACATGGTGTCTGAGGCGAGGCCGGCTGGAGAGACCGTTACAGCTGCCTTCAAAGACGGCAGTAGTAAAGCGTTGCCGCCATCTGGGCCGATATTGCTCTGCGCGGAGAGCTCTACACGACTGACCTCTAAGGGCGAGCAGTAAGTAGAAACATACTGACATATTGAATCCTACAGTTGTTTTGCTATGGGTTATATGGCGAGCGTCACTGATAAAATAGAAAAATAAGCACATCTTTATGATAATTTTCTGTTCAAATAGGTATATACCATAGAATTAACTACGTAAGAATTAAAAAAAAATTGTGTTTTTTTTTTGTTGTCTTAAAAAACATTGACACTAAAAGAGCACCAAATACCTCACTTTTTTACTTCAATTAAAATAGTGCCATATTTGAAGGTATTTGTTTTTGAGTTTTTGCTGTTAATTTGTTTAATTTGAAATAATTTTAGTTCGATAAATTAGTGGACTCTTATAGTACAACTCTTTCTACTTTAAGAAAAAGTAAAGCATTGTTTGCACGATTAAATAATCTTATCTGTTTACTGATTTTTCTTAGTTTAACCTCATACATTTTAAGGGGTTGTTTATTGAAAATATTTTTTCAGTTTGAGCATAACACATTATTTAACGTTAAAAATGTGCAGTTTAAAGTAATTTTCTTACGTTGGCATTAAGTTAAATTTTAGTTACACTTATTGGAGAATAATTTTCAATGTAACATTTGAAGTGGTGGCCTTGTGAATTGAATACACACTGTGTTACGCCACATTTGGTTACATGATTTATCATAATTATTTTTCTAACGATTCACCAAATCCGTATTTTCAATAAAAATTATATAGAATAGTTATACGTTTAAATACAATATGGCGTCTTTATGTTTCTGCTACGCTTTTTTTTTTACCGAAGTCCCGTGATACCAGAAAGTAACACTATCGAAACGTGTTTGTTTCCGATACGGGACGTGTCTAATCCCTGATGTGTTCGCAACCAGTTATACAACGTCTCAGGACTTCATCCCCTGGGAGCTAGGCAGCCCGCCAGCTTCCAACTTTCTTCGCCCAGAAGGTGCCAGATCATTTCATCGTCACGTAGCCGGAAGTGTTGTGCTCCGAGCGAGGCCTAATTCGATTAATCTAGAAGCTAAGAGCCGTCGGGAGGCTGGGTTGTGTAAACCCCCTCGGCTGCAGTACGTAAGGAGCGAGCAGAAGGCTTCGTCGACATCTGCGAGTGAGACCAACACGCCGCGCCGCTGCCCTCCTGCCCTGTGACGTCATGCTTCCCGAAAGCGCCACACGTCTCAACGCGGAAGCCCTGGTCTGCAGTGGTAAGGTGCCGCGCTCCCGAGGTTATTTCATCTTACTTCATAGTTAAAACATGCCCTAAACATCCATGCCTTTCCCCGGGACTCGAAGAAAGAACCTGTTGCACTGAAGTTGGCGCCACCGATGTTTGTCATTTCCCCTCACAGCTGTCTAATTATCGTGGCCGAGGCTGGGTGCGAGGGAAGCAGCCGTTGTTGTGTTGTTTTTTTCATCCGGTCGCAACGTAGAGAGTAGCGAATGTTCCTGCCTCCCCCCCCCCCCCTTGCCGCTACTTCCTTCCCCGTCAACCCTTGCCAAACACGGCGCCTCCAGGTCGACACTAGGGACGAGAAACCAACGTCGCTCATTACCATTCGCCTCGTTCTGCATTGCAAATTGGGCCCGGGGGGGGAGGGGAAGTGGGAACTACCGGCGTTCAGGCTGTGAGGCGGCCCACCCCCTTCCCCTCGCCCACCCACCTGCGTCCCTTGAGCCTCCACCCCCTACCGCAATCATTCGCACGGCCGCAAGTTTTGATGGCTGCCCGGGATAATTTATCTCGCGACCCTCTCGGCGCATGCGGGTTGCGCCCCCGGGCAGTTTTGCACGCTGTCATAGCCACGTTTCGGCCTCTGTTGCTTTCGCACCCTTACAAACCTCCGTGGATTACTGGCTTCTAAACCTGGTTTTCTGGGTCTCAGCTCTTCTTTTATTTTATTTCAAGATTTAAAGCTTCGTCAAACACATGATAAAATTTATTTCGATAAAAAAATATATACCAAGTTTTTAAACCGTACTAAAAAGAAAAATTTTTTAGCACCTGAAAATTTATGATTTTGAATTTTAAATAACTATGAAAATATTTGAAGATAAAAAAAAACTTCGGTTGCATGCAGTACATAATTGATGCATTAGTAGTTCAACTAAGTTACAAACAATTTTTTTGAACTGCAAATGATATGAACTGTTGTGTGAATTTTCTCAACGAGAGAGACAGTTACTCCCTATACTCCTGACTATTATGTGTTGCATGTGCCCCACGCTTTTCGCTTTAAATCTTACAAGTATTTTCATAGCTATTAAATATTTACAATCACAAATTTTCAGGACAATCTGTATGAGATTAGAAATTTGTATGGGGTTATAAATATGTATTAGGCTTTTTAAGTCCGTTTAAAAAAACGTAGTTTATTAAATTTTTTATTAAAATTTAAATAATAATTTTAAGCTTTTAATCTTGTGTGTCCATTGTATCTAGTTATGATATATGTTTAATGTTTCAAGACTCTTGCTCATCGGGAAGTTAGTTTAAAATTGATTGCAAAATTTGTACCGAACAGACAATGAAACAGGCAAGAACTGCAGTCAGGTTGGGAGTAAAATAATGGGCATGGTCTTCAATGTGGAACACTCAGTTTATTTCAGCGAGTTTAGAAAACCATGGTTAACTAAAACCACAATACATACGCCGAGACTCGAACCCAGAACCCATCGCACCGAAAACCGACATGCGTCAAACTACGACACGGAGGTTGGCTATCGTCATAGTTTTTTAATGTTCGTACGGAATTTTTTTTATTTATAGAATTCAAAAATTTGAATTAAAAAGTTTTGTATCTGAAATTTTCTCAATTTTGCGTGCTCTGTTAATTAATACAAATAATTTGGCCGGACTTTATAATTAAAAGTTTTTATATTATTATCAGAAAAATATTATGTGAAAGTAACTTAAAAAATATTTTTATATTTATTTACTGCAGCATCGCAACTTTATCAATAAATAAAATAATAATCGGGATATATTTTAATCAATAATACAAATAAATATGTTTACTGTTTAATCTAGTAAATTAATTTTAAATATTTATGAAATAATAATATGATAATTTGTAAAGAAAATAAATTATCCATGCTGGAACACAAGCTCACTTATATAAATTCACTTAAAAAAGTTTATAAATACAATTTATGTCACTAATATTCACAATACATATTTTAATTAAATGACCAGTATTCAATATCAATTACTAAAGTATGAGATTTAAAGGCACATAATAATATTTATTTGTATGTAGTCTTTTTTTTTTTCATCCTGTGAAAATTTCGTTGCATTTGTTGCGCGCGCATCGTAAACATTCACTTTCAACATTTTTTTTTTTCATAACGCGCCTAAAGAACTTAAAAAAAAAACTTAAAACTAAGAAGGGCCATATACTGTAGATCAGATTAACGTCACTTCACAGCGATAAATCTCAATCACAGAGAACCTCTTGCAATTGTTATGTGGATAGAGAATTCGTTAACAGTCTAATGAGTAAATTAATGTAAGAATAAAAAATTTGAGGTGCGATAGAACTTCCATTGCCCAGGAGCTAGAAACGTAAGCACTTGGTCTGTATTAGGGTTTTTAATTTTTTACATGTGTCAGAAGGCTACCAGTAGCTGTAAGTATAAACAAAAAAAATTACGTTTAGCGTAAATGATACAGTTAAGTCCCATTGTTTTAAAGAAAAGGTTGATTATCTCCTACGCTGTTATACGACATTGTATGACATTATTATTTAAAAAAATTATAATTATATTTGCATGAGAAAATCCGTAATATCATAACCCTAAGTCCAAAATGTGCTGATTTGTCACATTCTTCTTACCGCGGTTGCTAGAAAAGTTACGGACAAGGCAACCTGTAAATGAACAGTTTGTTTTTTATTTATTTTGCACTCATTCACAAATAATCAGACAAAATTGCCCGTGAAATTATAAAGTTCCATAAAAGAGAAAAGAAACTTTCGCAAAACATACAGGCATGGCCAAATTAAAAATAGTAACAGTTTGGCGGATTTCTCACAGTCTTAAAATGTAAAAAAGGAGGGCATACACATTTCGAAATCTCTACTGCGTATATGAGTACAAGTGTGTTTCTGCGTCAATGATGCGGTGTTCACAGTCCTGTTATAACTGCGCACAGGCCCATTTTCGTCATTAAGCCCATTAATGAAGCGGGCGGTGTTTCCATAGCTTCTCATTACTTCCCAGTACCGCACTTGTGTGAGAGCATGCACGGTGGCGGCAAATGGGAAGGTAACATCCCCCCTCCCTTCCATTTCACAACCAACACGGCTGTTGAGCTGCAGACCACGAACCATAATGGAAGCTTCCTGTTTGAAAGGCGGGACTTTTATCTATTCCTTCAAAGCTGAATAACTATGTTTTAAAATCTCAGTGAAAGTGTTATCTTCTGAGTGTTTCTTTGCTGAGGATCGTGATCTGAATGGGAGACTCTGTGTAGTGTATGTTATTTTGATCGGAAACGATGGTGGGATTTAATTTTGTTTCATTATCGCTTTAGTCTTCCAAGTTGACTGTGCTTTGCTGTTTATTTAGTGTAAAACAACCACCAAATTTTTTTTTTTACAATCAGATAGTGTTGTGCTTCAATTTTTTGGCACTATTTATTGTTCTTCCTATTTTTTTCCAATGTAATTTTTTATGTAGACAGTATCAGAATATATGTTGATTGTAGTTTCCTTGTTCCTGTTAGGCCATAATTTGAATGTTCGTTGCTTTTCGTGTATTTCCTGGGTTATTTTATTAATATATTTACTATTACCTTTTTAGATATGTGGCTTTAGGACAAACTATTTGAGGTAAAATTTCTTACCATCCAGTTTTTGTGGTTCCAATAGATGCTTGTTTTTCTCGTGGTCAAACCTTGTTTTCTCATTGTGGCACCAAGCACTTGAAAACATCCAATATTGCCATAGTTAATTAGGGGTAATTGGTTTAATCTTCTCGGAGCAAGATTACTAGCGTTTAGCAGCAACTAATCTCACGTAAAAATAACTAAAAATTCTTCTCCCGAAAAAAAAAAAAACCTTGTGTGGTTACCAATACAACCCGCTACTGACAATTTTTTTCGCATTGATATCTTCATTAACGTGAATTGTTTTTTTTTAATTTTCTACATAATTTGTACTTTTAATCACATTGCTTTCAACGAAGATGAACAGCCTTAACAATGAGAAGAAATGTTGGCTAATGGATTCAGTACAGTTAGGGGAAAAATTGAGATTCATAAGTGTTTTAATTGGAAAAGACATAAGTACTGAAAAGTGTGGTCACAACAAAACGCCTTGCAAGAGACAGTAAATTAAACATTGACTCGAAATAAAAATACACACCAGTAAGTTATTTCTTAGTTGTCTTTTTTTCAATGTACATTAATTTTTACTTGTCATTATTCCTTTTCAGAAGGTTTGTAATTGGTGCTGCCTGTGTGGTTAACTGATAGTAGGTATATCACGCACTCCCAGTGAATAATAATGCAGTAATTTAAAGACTCTCTTTTAACTGCTTATTGAGGATAATGCATGCTTTAATTGGACAATAGCTAGTTGTGTAGACGTCATGCTGCTTACGAGATTTTATTAATTACGCTTTATTTGTGTTTTTTTTGTTCTTAAAAAACACAATTATACTTTTACTATAACCGTCATTTTTCGAGAAAGCTGGAAGCGTAATTTCACTTACAGGCTCATTAGGGCATACTTCAGTTTTTAAAGGGAAAGCATCATATCCAACAAAAATTTGATTTTTTAGACATTAAAATACTGGTGTTTGGCAAGTGAATTTAATAGTTATGTTTCTATGTATTTTACACGGTGAAAAACACAACAGATTTTGGGGGCCATCGAGTAAATTTTAGAAATCCTTCTTACGGTAACCAGTAAATATTTGGCATGGTGAATTTGCACAGTAGGTTTATTGTTCTCAGTACCGTCTGTCACCTTCCACTGAAGCACACGTATTTACAACACCAATCAGCATAACCTATGGAACAATATTGCATGTCTGTTGGTTTTCTTGAAAATATGAGGTTGATTGATGTATACGTACTTGGGTCGATCGACCTTTAGAAAAATCGCAGGATTTCCAACGAATAAAGAATCCGTTTCCAATTTGTTTCCATTTTTCATCTTTCATACGAAACCATTTATTTGTAGACTAACGTATAACCTGGTGCCAGTTAAATTGATAAGGAGTATAAATTCTGAGTATTAATGATAATTTATAATATGCATTTGACTACGAAAAACAACCGTAAAATTGTCGTCTTTGTAGTCCATAGTATTACTTCAAAAATTATATTTCAACATATATACTAAACATATTTTTATTTTTCTACGAAACTATCAAATATTCTGTATGCCGTACCTAATTAAATACTAGCTGAATAACCGTTGTTTCCCAGGCTAAACAAATCGTGATCATAAGGCACTGTCGAGTTTTAAGTATGTAGGACATATACGTAGGTACTTGAAAAACGAAAATTATGATCTTTATCGCCCCCGCAAAAGTTTGTAGAACTTATTGTTGAAAAACTTGAAATTTTGATTTTTAATGCCCAGCAACCCCCCGTGAGAGCTGATTTTCTGAAAGTTACGTTCTTAGCGAGTGCCTATGTAGCAAAAGGAATGTATGTCTAAGTGCCATCTTTCAAGTTTATAGGTCTTATAGTTCCTGAGAGTTCACGATGAGTGAGTCAGTGAGTGGTATGTCGCTTATATGTTTATACAGACTTATGCAAGGTAATTTTCATATCCCATTTGTAATACCCTACACAGTTTATGAATGAGGTCATTTTCTGAACAAATCGCAAACGTATCTCCACTGGGTACTTACTGCATTTAGAAACCGTATAGAGTTGGCAGGCAACATAAATGTTATTCTTTGTAAGTATATTTACACAAATGAAATAAATTTATCTGAGAGAAATTTAATTATGCTGGACTTTTTACCTAACAACTTTCAGTTCGTAGTCTGTTTAGTTCTTCTTATATGTAGTTCGCCAACATCTACAAAAATAAACGTGACTTTGACTGCTAACTGTGCACAAAAGACCATAAGATTTCCAGTTGAATTTATGAAAATTTTGTCACACAAGAACATTACATAAAAATTTTAAATAATTATTTGAAATCTGGATATGAGGTTCATACAACAAAACTAGTCACCTTTAACTAAACATTTTTGAAAGCCGTGTTTACGATATATTTTCAGTATTCCTCCAACAGATGGCGAAATCAAAATTATCATCGGCCCAGCGACTTGTACCTATACGTCTCTCACATTGAACTGTCGAACTGTCACAAACATCAAATTTCTGCTTTAACAAAAAATCTTACTTCAATGTCCACAAACGAAAATAAACACGTAAAAGAGGCCCAATTTTTCCAAAAAAAAATTTACTAAAAAAAAAGGTGCCCAAGGCAACCATTTTTAACGCAACACTTCCAATAAGAGGCGAAATGACTTCTCTCTGTTAGCTGCCAACTTGAAAGAGTGAAGGCCTGACTACGTTTGCGCTTAATTACGTGCAGTTACGGCCAGAAAATTTTTCAAATGTTGGTTTCAAAAGTGTTGGGATAAGCCTGAATGTCCATGCGCTGCATGCGATGAACAACTCCGACTTTACAGTGTTTTAAAGTCTCATCTCAAGCCAGAGGAACACTATGGCATTCTTTATAAAATCTTTATAAAATCACTTAATATTTTATATACTGTGAACTTCTGTTTTACGCGATTAAAAACTAGTATTTTTAACTATCGTTAAATATTTTTGACAATAATGCTAAACAGTTTTTTTAAAAAAAAATATGCAAACACCTAAACTTGAGAATACAACTATTTTAAAACAAACTATGGCGTTTTAGGTAATAGTTTTCCAAACAAAAGCATTTAAGAACGGGTGTGTTCACTGAATTACCTTGTTTTGTTCAGGTTACAGAAAGAAAGTGTCAAACGCCTCGTGGTGTTCTTAGGTTACCTATCTAAGTACTAACCTACGCTCGATGATGCTGAACTTTGGTTATCGAATGTCTTTAAGAAATAATTTATTTGGATTATTTTTATTTTATTATTTATTTAAAATTGTTATAAATTTCAATTTGGTAGCGTTATACCCTATAGATAGAATGGCCTGCAGAGTTTCGCCAATGACTAAACGTAGGTTTATTATTCGTTTATATAATTGTCATGTTCCTAATTTTTTCTTTCTATCGTTACATATATTACATCTATGCCTTACCGGGACTTTAACCCAGAAACCCGTGCACCGAAAGCCGTCATGCGCCCGACAACACTATAAAGGTCGCCGTAATGGGGATTTATGGGTAGAGTTGCGTGTATTTTCAAACTGGGAACTCGCGAAATTAACTCTGGTGAGAGATCATGTCGTAATTAGTCGGACAATAAATTTAATTAGGATAATTTATTTGAGTTTTAAAGAACAGCAGGTAATGTGGAGAATATATCTGGTGCCAAAGTTAACGAGAAAATTATAAATTGCTTATGCAATTAATAGGGACAAGATTATATGGTGAATTGCGATAAAACTGAAATAACACCAAAAAGAAAGCCAATACACCATATAACACCATAAAGCACCGTAATTCAACTAGTTGTAATGAAATTAATCATAATTTTAATCAAAACTTAACTCAAGCCGCAAAAATGTAAATTTTATATATTAAATTCAATGAAAATGTTTTTACAAAAAATGTATGTAGGTACAAAGTAGATTAGAAAATTTTATTTTACTCTTTTTTTATTTTACAACTGTTATTAGTATTTTTTCGGCATTGGTATATATTTCAAACCAGAATTTTATATTTATTTTTATTGTTCCGAGTACATTACATATCAGTCTAAACGATAATGTTTTGTGGAAAAAGTATCATGAATCGTTTGTGTGTCAAGTGTGTTCAGTAAAATTCTATCTTTATGAGTAAACAGATTTCATAAAAAAAATAAAAACAAACACAGAAATATCATTGATTTAAAAACTAAATGAGCCTATACATAAAACCATTATATATTGTAATTCGTAGAATAGCAATTTTAAGTTCGGGGGGTTGAAAGGGCACAACCAGGTCAGCTGAACGCCCCTTCCTGAACGTCGTTAGGTTAGGCGCGGCCGGTAGCTATCTCTGCGGGCCCGGGAGGGTCGAGGATTAAGTAAACGCCCGAAAAGCCGATATTCCGCCAGCACAGTTTACCGCCGCTTTCGCGCGCCCTCCGCCCGCTCAGCGATAGGACCCCCCCCCCCCCCCCTTTTTGCCATCACCTTCGCCACGGCCTCGAGCGACCACGTCCCGACCTCGAATCTCGTGATCCGCCTTCTTCGAGGTCGTTAATTTATACCTTTCATTCGTCGCCGACAAGGAGGATGCACACTAAAAAAACACCAGGGCCGTCGAGAGAAACCAATGCCCCCCCCCCCCCCCCAACCCTTCTGTTATTTAATGTACGAGTTCCCAATATCCACAAAAAAATTGGTTGTCTGTAAAGTCGGTTTACGGACGATAGTTTAACGTGACAACGTCATAACAAAACATTGATGAAAAGATTGCATAGTTTTATGAATAAAATTTAATCATTTTTATTGAACTATCACTATTTTGTATCGATACAAAGAAGGAGTGAAATGAAATATACAATTTAATTGATAAGTTTACTTTTATTTGTACTCATTAACTCAAATATGTTTATTACTTTAACGAAGAGATTATTTTAACTATAACTTTTATACATGTTTGCTATTTAACTTCTTCCAATCTGTGTTATTCTGTTAAGGATATGACGATGATAGGAAAAGTAGGAAACGAATGGGAGTGTTTCAAGTTTAATGTGCCTCGAAAAAGTCAAATCGATGGTTGTTCCAATCGAGTGGAAGAGAGATAGATGCGGCGCAAGCGTACAATGAGCGTAACGGGACAAATCGCAACGGGAAAATGTGCGTAACGGGACAATGAGTCATCCTTTTTCGTGCGTGCAGCTGACGTTCATCGATTTATTAGACGTTGTCACGTCAAAAAAAATAATTGGGAAAGAGTCTTTCAGCACTCGCCAATGATGTGTGAACATCTAACTCGGTAACGAGCAAACTCACGTGTTCTCATGTGGTTCTTGTTGCGAATGAACTTATGAATAATACGAAATTCAGACGAGAAATTAACGTAGAATTTTTTCAAAATAAATTCGAGCGTGATAAATGAACTGATAGATAAAATAGCCGTTTTTTTTCAAATACCCAAATTTCTGGATGCGAATCATACACATACGTCTTGCGCCCGCCGCTAGAATTCGTTGCCTGAATCGTAAAAGTTACTTGCCACCATCAAACGCAGATAGTAATTATCAGCACGAAACACCCGTAAATGTTAAACTATTAGAAACGACTCCGATAAAATCCTCGGCTCTGGACCTGATTTTTGAAAATAAATTTTATTAAAATACTGCCTATATTTTTAAAATACATTAAACAGATAATACTATAAATGTTTTCTGAAACAACTGTAATCAGTCTATAAATACTTTCTACAAACAAACTTTAACTTTATTGAGTTTATTTTAACATTATTTTATTATAATGTTATTAAAAAAGGTACAATGAATTCCAGTGACTAGATTTGAACCACGTCGCTGCGTTAGTAAGTTTTTTTGGAAGTTTGGAAGAGAATTTGTATTATAATTATTGTAGTACCAGTTTTCTCAGGTGTTTTAAAACTTATGATTACTTTTTACTATGACTAGTTTAGTTTTCCAAATATATTCCAAGGTATTTTCATTATCATAAAGTTTAATTTGGCAGACCAATACGTTTGGTATGTCCTCTAATGTTTACGGAAGTGACTATGTGCGGGTTTATTTTGCTACACGTGTGTTCGCCATCTTAGTGACAGATTTTCTTTCATCGACTTCCGTTCCATTCACGAAATTACTCTTACCAAATACCACATATCGAGTGCTAAGATGTTTACACATCAAAGAATATTTCTTCGTAATAAGGTTTCCAATGAATTTTATTGCTAATATTACTGTAATATTTGTCCTACTATCAAGGTAAACACAAGCATAAAAATTATTTCGGAACTTAGTTTGGCCCCCAGAATTCTGTTCCCCTTCCCCATCCCCTTCTTCTTGACCGCCCTGATAAACACACAACACAGACCAGAGATTACTGGGGAATTATTGGCCTTTAGTAATGAATAGAGAAACGATTTTATGGTTTTATTTTTAGTCCAATTTAGTTTTTAAAACTAAGGATTTCGGTGTTAAGATTTAATTTTTTATAAAATCTGTTTTGTATTACTTACTCCACCAAAATAAAGGTAAAATTTATATGCTTCATTATTTCGATAAAGTAATGTAATTTAGATTGGTCTAAAACAGATACATTTAAAAAAAAAAAATTAGCAAGCATTTGTGGTTTAAAGCGATTCAGTAGGAGATGTATAATAAAACAAAGAAAAATATTTTTTTCTGATCCATATGTACACTTTGGTAAAAATATTTGTCCTGAAATAACGATAGTCCTGGAATTCCAAACATTTATATACTACTTTATTATAAGATTTGAATTAAGTTTTGGTTAAATTCTACTTAATTCCATAACTTGGCTTTGGGTGCTGAATGGTGTATTAACTTGCGTTTCGGCGTTACGTGTACGGTGTAGTGACATTATTTTCGGTGTTATTTCGGTTTCATCGCAATTCACCATATAATCCTGTCCTCAGACCCATCCCGACTTTATGCCTATAGAGTGATTTCGGGGAAAACGTGTGAAACCTAAAACAGCGTGGGCTTGCTGGCACTATTACTCGTGTCCTCTGGAATGCGAGTTCAGCGTCTTACCACTGTGCTAATTATCTCCAATTGAAAGTTTAGGTTAGTCTAAGATTCGCATTCGTTCTCAGTTAATTAAATTTCTCTTCCTCGTTTTGTTTCTGTCTTGCTTAGAAATTCTTGTAAGTTTATATATATATATATATATATTCTTATTCACTGATGATTTCTTTCTGCTACAGGTTCGTAGCACGCAATGCTTGCATAGAAGTTTTCTTTTATAATATTTATATTTTATGTATACACAGGGTGTCCCATAACTCAACGTCAAGCCGAGAACAGTTAATAGGCCAGAAAATAACAGTTCTGAATAAAGAATGAAAAACAAAAGTGTCGTAATTTTCGAGTTACAGGCATTTTTACAAAAGTTTTTTTAATCCCCACCCTGAACCAAATTATTAGATAATGCGATTTCCCACGCAATCATAAATAACCCCACTATTGATAACAATTCAAAATAATATAAAACGTATTACGTAATAAACAACTCTTTGTTGATGTTTATTGTCTGATAATTTATTATGATTACAATGGTTGGTGGGTCATCTTTAGAAATTATACTAGGAAATAAAACACGAAATTTAAAATAACCAAACATGGATGTTGAGGACCGAGCTTTAAGCCTGTGTTGACGTAAAAAAAAATTCCCTTTACCTTATTGCTTTTTTGTTTTCACGTTTTCACGTGCGAGTCAGTCGTTTTGTGGCCGTCTCTCTCTGTCTTCCGGCGCGATTATTAATTATAATTACCGCCGCCGCCGCCGCTTCCCGGGAGCGGGGGGTGACGCGCGCGGGGAGCGGGCGGAGTTATCGGGTGACCTTTGACCCCACGAGCCCTCAGTTGGCACAGACCGCGCGCGCACATCCCCCCCACTCTCCCGCCGCCGGCGGCTATAGCTCGCCGGGCCGCATTGTGCCCCGCCGGCACAATTAACGACTCTCAGGGGCCGAGCGGCTCTCTCGCGGTCCGCCGATCAATACTCCCCCCTCTCCCCCCGCCTCGCCCGACGGCCGTAATGGCCAGGCGCGATCTGCCGGCCGCCTGCTGACAACTGCAGTCCGCCTCTTGTCAGCTGCACCGCGTCATTTCGGCCGGCAGAGCGTCATCCGTCACGTCGCGGGAAGAGCGATCTCGCGTCCGAGCCCAGGGCTTCGGATCACAGAGCACCGTTCATTTTTTTCACAAGTTTACAAGTAGAAAGTCTCAACATAACTGTTTTGAATTTCTTACTTATGTTGTTTAATGTGCAGCAACTTATAACTTGTCTCACGGCAATTTCGTAAATTCGACGGAAGTCAAGGAACGGAAATGTATGAAAACCACTGTGCTGCCATCTGTGGATGATGGCGTGAACCGAAATTCACAAAGCCAAAGGGAAAACTTCGTAGTATTAACTGTTTAATGAATTCATACAACACGGGCAGTACTCAAAAAAATTTCTTGCCGATAAATAAGTCCAAAGCCGGGGTTTGGTTTTTTTTTTTAGATTTTATCGGAGCCTTTTCATTATATAGTGTAAAATTTCGCTGTGCAAATTGAATGATTTGATAGTTGACGTTAGCTGCTCCAGCAGCGAATTCTAGCATCGGGTGCAGAAACTACGTGTGATTCGCGTCCAGAAATTTAGTTCAAAACACAATTTTCTCATATTTATCGCGCTCGACATTAATCTAAAGAATTATCCGTTAAATTTCGCGTCCGAATTTCATATTATACGTTTATTTGCAACACGAGAATACATGAATTTATTCTGATTTTTCACATCACTAGCGAGTAATGAAATACTCGCTCAGTTTTTTTTTATAGGACACTCAGTAAATACTAAATTCACACACCAAAACCCAAATTTTTTTCAGACTTGGATTATAAAACGAAAGATATATTTTTTTATCGATGTTATACTTCATGTTATTTCATTTATACGAAAACGTATGATAGAACAAGCAATTAAAATTTTTAACTCTCTTGAATGGGTTCTAGCTATCTCTCTCTCCAACGTAGCTTGCTACTGATCGTTTTAAACCTAGAGTACTTTTTTATTTATTTTACTTTTCAGCTTATCTGTGTTGCCACGCGTATTAAATGTTATAACACCATGTGAAAACTGCTTTTGGATATTTTATGAACAGTAATTTCCACCTTTTTATGAGATTTTTGAGATTATTTTTTAACATCGCTTATCCATTCTGCAATTTATAGAGCAATCAAAAATGGCTCAATCTAACTTTAAATACGTACAGTTTATTGTGCTAACATAATTATAATTAATACATAAATATCGCGCTATGAAATTATTTCTTATTTTTTTATTCATTAAAAATTTCTTTAAAATTTACAAACTAATTTTAATAATGATGCTTATAATTTATTATGATATACAATTTAAGCACATAAAATATTACATAAAAGTCCTATTTTAACAATCTTAAGAATTAAGCAGTAATTATTGTAAACAGTGAAAAGTAAGGAAATTTAGTTAAATATGTTATAGTGCTTTGAAAAATGCCGATTATTTCCTTCATTATATCAATGTTTGGTGCCGTACGTTGAGATTTATGATATTATACTTTGACATATATATTTTTTTAATTCATACAGAACTAAAATAAAAATACACGTATTCGCCACGATTTGGATTGCAAGCATGCGAACGTGCATGCATTGTGTAGTACAGATGCCTTATGACAATTTGTGGGATGGAGTTCCTAGCCTGTTGCACTTGGTCAGTCAAATCAGCAACAGTTAATGCTGGAATTGGATGACACTGGATATGTTTTCCCATAATGTCCCATGGTTGTTGAATGGGCGAAAGGTCTGGTGATCTCGCAGGCCAAGGAAACTGGTTGACACTCTGTAGAGCATGTTGGGTGACAACAGCGATATGATGAGCGTTTTCCTGTTGGGAAACACGCCCTTGAATACTGCGAATGAATGGTAGTACAACTGGTTCAATCACCAGTCTGACGTACGAAGTCACTGTCAAGGTTCTTGGGTAAGTGACGAGAGCGCTCCTGCTGTGGAAGGAGATCGCTCCCCAGACCATAACTCCTGGTGCAGGTTCAGTGTGTCGGTGCCGCAGACAGCTTGGTTCCAAGTGCTTGTCTGGCCTCCTTGCCAACCTACGGTCATCGCTGGCACCAAGACAGAAACGGCTCTCGTCTGAGAACACAACTTATCTCCACTCAGCCCTCCAACCAGCTCTGGCTTGACACCACTCAAGTCGCCGATGGCAGTGATGCGGAGTTAGTGGCATGGACGCTAGAGGACGGCTGTCTCGGAGTAGTCGCTGTCACCCTGGTGCTAGCTGAAGCCCTAGTGACTTCTGCACATGCCGTATGATCCACCACAGCCATGCCGCGAGTACGACGGTCTTCTCTCTCCGTAGTGGCCCATGTGCAGCCAGACCCCGGTCTTCTTGAAGCAGTGCCTTCCCGTGACCATTGTCGCCAGCACCGATCCACTGTGGATACATCCCTGCCAGGTCTTTCTGCAGTATCACGGAAAGAACATCCACCTTCTCGTAGCCCTGTTACACGGCCTCTTTCTAACTCAGTAAGCTGCTGATACTGCCTTCTTCGTCTCCTTAAAGGCATGTTTGACTCAAATCTATTTCACAACGTCAACACCGGACGATGACTAACGCTCACGCAGTGTACAGGGCGTATTTAAAGCAAACTTGCTTTGCAAGGCCGTATTAGCGCTACTAGCACCACTATTCGTCGACTAGCGTGCAAATTTGAATAGGTGCCTTCTTTCGCATGTACAAACACGCCTCCGAATTTCGTTTATCTTGCACAACTCCTCAATGTTGGGATTTCTTTTTCCGCCAGCGTGTGTGCATATACCTAAAATAAAAGTAACGGCGGGAAAAAAAATCAAAATGACGTCTGAGACCCAGCTTAAAGTGTGTGACGTTAGACGACTTCTGCATGCCTTAAATTTACGAAGAAAGCTGGTTACAAATTTTCCGGGGATCTTAAATTGTTATCGTTATCTTCGTAAATTTACAGGTACAGAGTTCACCTACCTTCAACATGAACCCACACGAATAATCTCAGTATATAAGAAGAACATTGAAAAACCTGCTTAGTTTAAAAAACACACTTATTTCTTCCACATGTGCGTTTATCCTGTTTTTGCCGAGGAACAGAGTTCCGGAATTAAAAATACTGCGTAGTTTATACGAAGATCCAACAATCTGAAATTACGAAGGGTTCTTTTATTTCAGGCGAATTCTTTGTTTTACAATCCGTAAAAGTACTGTATTTTCCAACAGTGTGGTGTTCGGGCGTTTGGCAGCGACTGTGTGTCACTCGCGGTCTGATCGTGGGTGGTTTCGTAACGAGCGGAATATGCAGATTCCAGCGCACCTTTATGAAAACGCACAGCAGCGCCAAAGTATTTGCTTTTGACTTACATCTTTTATTTTGTAAGGCGCTCGTCATCTTTCTCACTCATAAGTGGGTCGTCGCCTGTTCTTCGTGTCAGCTTGCCACCCCGCGCTGATTTTAACAACGTACGCGGACCCTTAAGCTCTTTTTAATTTTTTTAATTTTCATATCGTATTTCTCCTACTCTTTTGGAAGATATTGTTATCCAAACAATTATCGCTTTAGTTCATTTTTTGTAAAAAAAAATTAAAATAAGTTTGTGTACTTACTTATATCTGCGCGTTTGTTATAATTCATTTTGATTTAAACACTAAACTCTTTCAAAATAATTAAATAAAATTCGCTATTCAATATTAATATAAATATGTCTACATAATTAATTATTTAATTTATTGAAATAATCGAGACAGATTAATAATGAAAATCATTAAATATGGAGAATTTTTATTCTAATTTATTAATTTTAATTATTTAATAAATATTAATGTCATAAATTATAATGCACAAATTATAATGATAAAGTTTATAAATACAATTTATATTACTAATACATATTCTCAATAAATAATATGGATCAGTATTCAATCTCAGGATCAGTATTCAATATCAATCAATACATTTATGGACACGATTCACACGTAGTTCCACACCCGCCTCTAGAATTCACTACTGGAGCAGCTTTATCGAATATCGAATCATTCGATCGGCAGAGCGAAAGGTTAAACTATATAATGAAACTTCTCCGATAAACACGAAAAATACTTGAAAAAATATTAAACTCCAGCTTGGACCTTTATATTTTGACAAGGAATTTTATTAAATACTGCCCACATTGTTTAAATTTATTAACAAATAATTCCATGTAGTTTCCGCACACCTTAGATGACTATAAATGATTATGTATTAAAGGATAGTTACTAATTTAAAGGTTTAGTTTTACTACCTATGTGAATTCATGGAAATTCGTTTAATAAGAAACGTAATTAATTTAATATTACTTTAATTAATTGAATAAACTGAGTTAATTTTAATAATATTACCTATATCAATACGATAAACAAATAAAATGCATTCATGTAAATTTCTTAAAGTAAAATTGGTATAATCCAGTAATCTATAATTTAAAAAAGTAAAAATAAAAACCTGTAGCCGAGTTCTAAACTACTTTCCTTTAGCATGCGAGCTTCACACTATAACCACAACACTAAGAAGACTACGAATGAAATATTTACTATAGTTGTTACAATACTAGTATCCTTACTTTTTTTAAAACTTGAAATATTTTCTTTACTGTGATTATTTTAGTTTACCACATATATTCCATAGTAGTTTAACTATCACGAAGTTTCATTTGGCACACCAATACTTTTTTTATGTCCCCTAAATTTTTATGAAAGTGACCTTATATGTTCATACACGTGGGCCCGCCATCTTCCTGTGAAAATTTCGTTGCAGTGTGCTCGCGCATTGTAAAAATTTTCTCTCGTCATTTATCATAACGCACCTAAAGAAGTATAACATCAATGTTATAATTATAAATTTTATTAAACGCTGTAACAATATGTATTTGACACATCATATTAAAATATAAAAAAATACTGCAAATGATTATAATACTATACAAGTTATTCAGGTATTTTTTATTCGTTGTCATCTGTGTACTAGTCCGGGAAATTTGCCTATTCGAGCCGAACGAACAGTTTTAGAATAATTTTTTTTTGTTATTTTAATTTTAAATTTCAGCCAAATAACCACTTTGATGTTATTATAAGTGGAATCTCAACGATACGTAACGGTCCAGTCCAAGCGGTGCCGCTTCGTGCGTCCGCATGTAGTCCGTGACGTGAAGGCGTGTTTTCACGCATTCCCCTCGTTGATATCTGACAGCTTCATCCTTGGCCTATGGCAACGCTGCGGGCTGAAACAATGTCAGATCAAAGAGTTTTGATATGCCTTTGTGTTTTTACGCGGAGCACACAGCGTGCTGGTCGGTCGATACGGGAGTCGATAGAACGCTGTGTGGTACTTGAGGTTTAGGGTTTTAAAGGGATTGAAAAACTGAATGCGTTGAGCTGACCTACTCTCATGCATGTTTTATGCTTTTAAAGGCACTTACTGGAATGGCTATTTATATTTTGTAAATGCCTTTTTTTTTACTCTGCAAACATTTCGAGCTCTAACAAATTTTTGTTTTTGTCATTTTTCAAGCGATTCCGCTACATTTACTCCTGTTGAAAGTTTTTTGGGCTATATAACTAGATACAAGTTAATATTTATCTAATATATGATTTAATTATTTATCAGCAAGTCTTTATTGTATTTTTATGTCGGCTGGATTTCGCCAACAGCCTTGTCGGACGGTATATAGGAATATTAAAAACCTTTTAACGAAAAGTTTTAGCTGCATTAAAAAAGGAAAAATACTTAAATATGAACTGACAAATAAATATTTTTTAATGTTTGGTAAGTAATAATTTGCAATATAATCCTGTTTGTTTATGTTGTCACACAAATAAGTAAATTAAATTAGTGCGGCTTTAGCATTCTTAAATGGGGTGATGGTGTCTGATGATTATTTTTTCTGTAAAATCATTTCCTCGTTCCAATTAAAAATATAAAAAAAGCTTACAGATTACGTAACCATTAAAACTGTTAGTAAATATTGATATTTGGTATGTATGTGAACAGAATACAAGGTTAAAATCATCAAAGAAACAAAAGTTATATTTTTTTAAATTAATTTCAACAATGTATGTTGGTTTTTCCCCCAGTTAATGGAATAGTGTTTGTAAGTCAAAGTGACAAAAATAGAAATATTTTACTTACGATAAATCTTTTTAACTTCATCTGGGTAAGATTTTTTGAAACGTTAAAATTAATTTTAATTTGGTTCTTAAAATGCCCTCATTGAAATGTAGTAAAGTAGATGACATTTTTGCCCCTTGGAAAGGGAAACAATTGTGAAAGTTAGAGCGAACACAAAAAAAATTGTGTTGTGAGAGAGGCTATTTATGTTATCAATATATTGTAGCAGAACAAGCTACTTGTGATGCATTTAAAGATAATATCGAACACTCATGTATTCTTGACGAAATGTGTACATTCTTCGGATAAGCATAGTTACCCCAAGACAGCGAAAAGCTATTATAAAATAGAACAGCGATATAAGTATTAGACTTACACCAGAGTAAAGGAATTGATGGCAGAAGAATTTTACTGCAGCTCTTTGTAATAACAATAGTTACTCGCTCAAGGCGGACGGTCGCCCAGAATGGTTCGTGGGCGTTTGAATTTTCGGATTTAATTCTGCTCGTAATCACCTAGTCCAGAGATTTTGGTATTCGTGTGTGCCGCGCATTCTTTATAGCATTTTTGGGCTAGTTTTACAATGTGCTCCGAGAGCATTTCGAAATTTAGTTTTGAACGCAAGTTGACAGTGGGACAGTACCTAGGCGCATCTGACGCGATTTTCAGGCATTTGTTTTGAATTATTTGGAGGTGCCATATGTGTTTATTTAGCTGCTTTGGCCCAGGCGGGCGCAGCAAATGATATTATATGGCCAATCTGTACGTCGGGCGTCTCCCGCAACACAGGGTATTTGCCGTGGACTTCCTGGGAGGATAGGCAACCAGAAACACATCCACGTCTAGCGGTTGGATAACATTCAGGGGTAAAGTTATTCGATGTCGGGGAAAAATGCCGATCGTCGCGGGCGGTAAAATACAAAACTTTATATTTTTAAAAGTTTTTCTGGCAATCCAGCTACTATCTCACAAAATATCCTAAAGATATTTCCACCGGAATTCGGAGCCTATAATATTTCAGTTTGACAAGAATGAAAAATTGCTAGTTACACACTTCTTCCTCACCCCTATCTTCTCTAAAAAAAGAGATGCAAAAATGGTTTTTCGCCAGTAAAATACAGAAAACTAGGAAGAAATAAATCAAGTTATGCAGGAAATTTTCAGTACTTATATATCTTCATTCAGTACACTGAATGATGACAGACGAAGTTTCATCAATACTTATAGGATTCCCTCCCATATATATTAAGCCAGATCTTAAGTGCTGAAAAATGTATGGTCCTAGACGGCGGCCTCCGTGACGCCTTAAATATTTCTCTTTCGCAGGTGTTGGGGAACTCGAACATAATTTGATAAAAAAAATCCATTACTCCTTCTTTCAGGTCACTAACTCCCGCACTCGATCACTTGAGAGGAGAAAGAAGCAAGGAAAGACTTACGTTTACTGTGTACCATTTTTAAACTGTTAGATCTGCAGCTGTGCCATTTGATACGTGTGTGATAATCCACGTTATGTGAAACTTTTTATTTAAATATTTATGAGAGACCTATAAATAATTTATTTGACTATTACGTGAACGAAGCTCTTTTAATTTTTGCTTCACTGTTAGGAATTACCCTAAATTTACGGATTTTTCTACAAAGAATTCATTTCCAGTAGTTGAAGAGTTCCGTATTTATAATGGGTAACTATATATTAGTTTAAAATACGCCAAATTCTGACATCTGAGTTCTGTGTATTCTCTGCAAACGGAGCGATCCTACCATAGAAAAAAGTTAATAATCTAATGTTAATATTGTAAGTTAAAATTCGAACTTACAATATTAAGTTAATATTAATTACATTATTAAATATATACTAATTTCGTGGGCACTGAATTCATGTACGTAAACACAGTGCCCACGAAATTTTTAAGATATTCGTAGATTTACGGCGAATTTTTAACTATATATATGTATATATATATATATATATATATATATACACAGACACACATATACAGGAGAGCATAAGATTTGTATCGATTTTGAAGTGCTATTAAACAAACTGAGCTACTTACAGAAATGAGGTTTATTTTATTGTAATCAGTATACATCCCCATTATTGTTAGGAGAGTGGACGTTCCGTTACCGTCAACGTTCAAAGTTAAGTTGCCAAGTTGGAAAATATTTTTTGAACTTCAATTGGAAGAATCGTGTGAGGAAACAGACCTGTGAGACATCTGGATACAACTGAAGCCCTCGCGGCTCGAGTTCCAGCGGCTGCACCTGGACAGGAGACAGGATATCCCTGCGCGCGTCTCCCCCAGGTCTGTGGAGTGGCCCGCGCGCTCACCGGACTTCTTCCTGCGGGGGTCGCCGCACCAGCCTCGCTCCTCGGGAGAACTGGAGGATATCACCGCCGTACCGCCTCGGAATGTGCCGAAAATCTGCCGAAGAGTGTGTGTGTGTGTGTGTGTCTGCAGACGCCGCGGTATTCGATGGTCTTCATTTTAACTTCCCAAGCGCCATTCTTCGTTTCTTACTTTACCACGTGCTCCGCCCGCATGATGATGTCTTCGTGTGGATTGTTCTTAAAGTGTTGCTGCTGAAACGCTGTCTCTTTCTCGCAAACGGTGTGGCATCGGGCGATAACAAGTTGTTGTTGACATTGCCGTACAATAACATTAATTGTTTTTTTTATTCGTCACAAATCTAATGCATAAATTATTGTGACGCATTTTTTTTTCCATGTTGAATTTTGATGATGTAATTTATAGCCTGCTAATAGATGATCTCTTTACCAGTTGCATAATGTTCGCAGTCATGAGACAGCAAACCTACTTTTTTTACATCATGAATATACTGGTTTTTGTGCATTCAGTTTTTCACTTGACAAGCGCCGATAGTGCATTGTCTCCACAAATGTCAGTCATTTCATGGTTAACCTCTTGAACCAAGACTAGTATCTCCATTGTAACATGGTACTTATTTAGAAACCCAAGAAAAAAATATTTTTTCCTTCTTGATCCCTTGAATATCATCCAAAATAAAGTACAAATTTTTAATTTAATAAGTTATGTATTTCATTATTTTCCTTTCCCCTCAATATACAAAAATTCAGATTTGACTTTTCTTACATTATTTAAGTCAAAATCTTTTGAGAAAAAAAACTGTAAAGTGTAACAAAAATCCAGTTAGAGTCCCGAGTATTTATTTGACCACCGTATCATCCGACTGGAGTCTAAATTTTAAAAAAATGCTGAAACAAGTTTCCAGGCATTTTGAAAACTAAATATTTCGAGCGCTAAACTAGGGAGCTCGCTCATCTGGTTTGCGATAGAGGTTTCGCGACCAACATGAGCGCGGAGGTTGTAGTGGTCTCCGAACCACGAGGCCGGGAGGACGGGCGCCGCTGAGTGGCTCGGAGTGAGGAAGCTTGTAGCGCTCGCCTGCAGACCTCGCTGTCGAAGGTCGGGCGCCTGATTGCACCGTCGTGTCGGTTCCTCGGGGGATCGTCTGTCCCTTCTACCTCTTCCCCCCCCCCCCCCCAACCCGGACTTTCCTTCCGCGTCTCTTCCTTGGTCTGCAGTGGACGTTAATTGTCTCTTTCCTCGCTGTCCTTGTTCCGTGCGTGCTCTCTTGCCACGGGCCACAAAACCTTTGGACAAAAACTTTGTAATGTAATGAAATTTTTGAAGTGAATCGTCTTTGCTGAGGGGGCTATAATTTTCGAGCGGTACGAAAATTCCGATCGCATGAGTGGAATATTTAGGTATGTGGTGGGGGAACCGGTAGAGGAGGAGACGGCTGGTGAGAAGTAGAAATGACGCAGCATACTTTCACACTTGCATATTTACATACTTCCATATTTGCATACTTGCACACTTGCATACCTTCAAACATTTACACTTGCACACTTGCACAACTGCACACTTGCATACTTTCAAACATTTACACTCGCATACTTTCATACTTGCATACTTGCACAATAGCACTATTTAGCGCTCAGCCAAAGATACTTGTGTTTGCTATACTACCTACATATTCTTTTTATATATAAAAATGAGTATATGCGTGTTCGTCTTCTATACGCTCACGCATATTTCATCCGATTGAGTTGAAACATTTGCACACTTGACCTTCGAAACAAGGGGAAGGTCACTGTATAAGTAGGATTTCGATAAAACAAAAACCTAAATTGCTGAAAGACTCAATTTTTTTTTTTTACGTTGAGAACGGCTGCCGTCCCGGGCGTATCGCTGCCACTTCGCCGCCACTTCGCCGCCACTTCGCCGCCACTGCGCCGCCACTTCGCGGGCGACACGACGGAATGCCATGATCGCCAACACCGCCTCGTTCACGCTGCCTTCACCCCGTTCCCGCGACGACGCGCGGATGTCGTAGACTCCCCCTCCGGGGCTGCTGAAACGCCATCGTCATGGCGGTAGGGATTCCCGGCAGATTTTTTTCCCCGTCAAAGGGCCGGAAATGATCGTTCCTGAGGCGACTTTTCCCCCGCGCCACTTACATTCTCTCCCTCGCGGTCGCTACCCTGCCGCACCTACGCTTGGCGTGCCAGGCTTCTGTGGATCGGAATTCCCGCAGACATGGAAAAATCTGGAAAACAGGAAAAATACGAGGAATCGATAAAATAACGTCAAAACCTGGAAAACACAGGGAAATTGCCAAACTGAAGCAGTAATTTTTTTATACGAGTATTTTCCTCTGATGTCTTAAAACCATAGTGTATTTTAATCACAAATTCTTGTTTAGTTGAAAAGCCATTTGATTTCATCATTAAATTATAGATAAGAGAAACAACCAATTAATCAACTGTGTATTGAACTAATAATTTCCTTTCTTCCCTCCCTTCCGGGATCTGCGCCCGGGGTTGTTGCAACTGTCTCGTCGTTGAAAGGCCACTTTGTTCGTATTTTCTATTGTTCTTTTCTCGGTAAATTCAATCCCCAGAATCCTCTTTGCTGTAGAGCCATGTTACATTTGACATAAGCTGATATCAGCTTGTGTATGTGTATTCATCTTTGGTGTCCATTCTTGGTTTTTTTATCTATGACAACCAGTGCAAACCAGCCGTGGCGTATATCTATAAAACTATTTTAAATAAATGGATTTCTAGTGGATTTCGTTCTCATGTATAATGGAGCAAGGCGTATGTGCCTGTATGAACTAAAATTTTAATAGTTATTTACAAAAAAAAATTCTTGTGCAAACATCTTATCTCTCGGTATACCGCATTTGGTAGGAGTAATTTCGTAAATGGAACGGAAGTCACATGGAACGGAAATTTTTAACACGGTGCTGAATTCTTCAAGATGATGGACCCACGTGTAGCAACAAAACCCGTATATAGTCACTTTCGTAAGCATTAGATGACATACCAAAGGTATTGTTGTGCAAAATGAAAATTTATCATAGTGAAACTGCCATGGTATATATTTGGAAAATTAAAATAGTCATAGTAAAAATAATCACAAGTATTAAAATACTCAATAAACTTGACATTACATTATTGATAATACATAGTCTCCTTTCGAAGTTAACAATAGTCTCGGTAGCGCGGCGATAGAGCGCGCGGTTGAAACATCAAGGAGTAATGATGTGGTACATCTACGTAACTTACATATTGGCAGTGGTTATAACCTCTGCACTGCAAAAACGCTTATCTTTGTTTTTAATTACTGATTACTAGATTATACAAATTTTTCTTTAAGCAAATATGTATTAATCCTTTTTAGTTTTGATAAAGTTGCTATATTATCAAATACTAGTATACTTTGATCTTATTGCTATATTATCAAATACTAGTAAATAGCTCAGTACATTAAATTGATTATTTCATACTGGAAAGGCTTGTTTCCTTTATTTTTACTTAAAGTAAATTAAGTAATTTAAAAAAAAATATTTTATTAGGAAATGAATTCCCACGAATTATTGATGTATGAACAAACAAGGCCACGCCTGTTAGTCTAAATGAAAATGCGATGTGGTTTTCCTTCACTATAGATTTATGTATATTATGAGAACTACTACTATCGTAAACTGTGCGTGTTTCTTTGTCTTTCTTGAAAAAAAACAATTCTTAGTTACAATTTCTTAAAGTTAGTAGTACCTATAATAAGTCAGTAATCAAGTAACATACATAAAATATGTGAATCGGTAGCATTTTAAACTATTGCGATTAAATAAGCTCAATTAAAAATTTGAATTAGCTGGATGAACGTTTTGATAAATCTAATATTATAAATATATCATAATTAAACTACAGAAAAGCAAACACAAATTCCCTTGTATTATTAAAATTTTATATTACTAGATTTCGAATCTAACCTACCATTAAATATCAATCTCTTTTAGTTTCAAAATTGCTCTGTTTTGGTTTTTAAGTACTAAGCTAACTTTATAAGTTTTTTTGTATTTGAAGCATAAGATAAAATTTAAAAATTCTTTCACCAGGCTTCATAATTTTTAAAATAAACAACTGCAATTTATATATATTTTCAGCATTTGATTAAATGGACAGCAACATTTTTGTCCTACTCCGATATGCTTGCTTGGGTCAGCAACTGCGTTGGTTCATTTTCTGTTAGCATTTTCGTGTATATGGAGTAACGATTTTTTTCTTCTCTTCTGCTAAACAAACTTTAATGCTCACTTTTATATCTATGGATATAACAGAATGTATAGCAGAAATAATTATCGTGTGGGGTGTAATTAAGTTTTTAGTGAATTTTAACAAGATGGGCAATATTTTAATAAAATTCTTTGTCGGAAAACAGGTCTATTTCCAGGAATTGGTATTTTTTTTTCAAGTCTTTTTACTTTTATCGGAGCAGTTTCATTGTATAGTTTGAAAATTCCGCCTACTAACCAAATGATTCAATAGTCAACGTAGCTGCTCCGGCAGTGAATTGTAGCGGTGGGCGGGGAAACTACGTGGTATGATTCGCGTCAATATATGTAGTTTAAAACACAATTGGCTTAAATATATCACGCTCAGCATTATTTTAAAGAATTTTTACATTAAATTTCGTGTCTGAGTTTCGTATTATAAGTGTATTTGCAACATGAGAACACATGAATTTTCCTGTTACCGAGGTTAGATGTTACACATCTCTGGCGAGTGCTGAAAGACACGTTCACGTTTTTTTCTTCTTTTGATAATGTATTCCATCTTTTCTCCTTCAACATACAAACCTTATTTCTAAAATATTTCCAAGCCCCTAGGGATTTTTTTGACGTGACAACGTCTAATAAATCGATGAACGCCTGCTGCACGCACGAAAAAGAGTCCCGTTACGCACATAGTCCCGTTTCGCTGTGTCCCGTTACGCTCATTTTATATTGCTCTTTGCTGACCTGAACCTCCTAGCATTGCGACCGAGTCCGTGGCGTAATTCTGTTTTCATGCATTTCAATGTAACATTTTCATTGCTCTTTGCTAACCCGTTCCTCCTAGCATTGCTGCAGAGTCCGTGGCGCAAATATATTATTTTTGACTGCATCTTGGTGTTGGGTAAGCCATTTTCCTTCACATCATCCTTGAAACACTCCCATTCGTTTCCTACTTTTCCTATCATCGTTCTATCCTTAACAGAATAACACAGATTGGAAGAAGTTAAATAGCAAACATATATAAAAGTTATAGTTAAAATAATCTCTTCGTTAAAGTAATAAACATATTTGAATTAATGAGTGCAAATAAAAGTAAATTTATCAATTAAACTGTAGATTTCATTTCACTCCTCCTTTGTATCCATACAAAATAGTGATAATTCAATAAAAATTATTCAATTTTATTCATAAAAATATGCAATAAATTCGTCGTTTTGTTATGACGTTGTCACGTTAAACTAGCGTCCGTAAACCGACTTTACAGACAACCAATTGTTTTTTGTATAGCTTACGTACATCCCATCTCATAGTCATGAAAAGTTCCCTCGTTTTACACGAACGCCTGGCGAGCCACTCGTCTACACGGAATGCAAGAGAAAGCGTCGGGCTGAACGTAATGAGTCTTGGCGCTAACTTGGCTCCGTCCTCTCAGGACCCCGGGAACTTCTGCTTTGTCTGAATGAAGTTGCCGTCGAGTGTCTCTTCCATCTCACTGGCCCTCGCGCGCTAGAAGAGTCGCTTCGCTTGGCCGACAGTCACAAGTATCGCAGTTCACCTGCGCAAGTTCATTCCAGGTCCCATGACGTATCGCATGTTCAAATACTATGAATTAGCACATACTTATTTGATTTATATATCAAGTGAACATTATGTGCAAAATTTAATTATAACTATATGATTTATTGAATGAGTATTTAGAACAATAATTATCTATGTAATGTAATAAATAGTTACAAACAATTATTTGCTAGTTAGTTCTATCCTTAAATGCAGGACAATAATGAAATGAAAAAATTGAAAAGTTACTTTGTTCTATTTAAAGTAAGTACATTTAACTATTTTTAATCCCCTACACCCTCGTACTCCTACACAAACACATACACACATACATATATATTACACCACAAAATAATTAGCACTGTTGAGTCATTTTTAGTGCTTTATTTTTGTCTATTATGCATTGAGGCATGACAAATTTGTTCTAATTTATTATAAAAAATAAAAAAACGCATGGCGGACTAAATTTCAGAACAATTTATGCGTTTGTGAGCAGCATTTTTTTAAAGTTTACTTTAATTATTTGATTTGATTTTAATCGTTATTATTATATCCTCCTAGTATATCTTGCATTTAATAAAGTATGCTTTAATTTATGCTTTAATGAATTCTACCAATGAAATTACCCTAGCGTAGCGCATAACGATGCATATTACTTAAATAATGCCCTGAAAAAAATTGTTGCACTTAAATAACTTCTTTAGCTGCTTTAAGCCATATATTATTGTTCACTTGGTTTTCCAAACTCTATTCCAAGCTTACTTTATCTTCGTGCACTATCGTAAATAGCTTATAAAAATTTATTTTGATAGAACTGTGCCGATTTTAAGGATTTTTAAACAATATTTCTACAAGAGTTGCAAGAGTTTTGGTGGTATTGTTCCCTTATATGTTTAGTAGCATTGTCAACTATTGCAGTAGGTGCATTTATGAGTTCTGTGGAAGACGGGACTATAGTCCTATGGGCCTTTTTTTTCCCTTACAAATGTTTAAAATTAATAATTAGTGCTTTAAAATTCATGCTGATATTTTAACATTATATATATATATATATATATCGATAACGATGTCTTATAGTGGAAAAAAATAAATACTGTCTGGGGAAAAAAGCGCCCCAGAACACCTCAATTGCGTTAATAACCGTAGTGTTTCTGCCGCTTGTGCCCCGTGCTGGCTCGGTGCTCATGGATTATGAGCCGCTGCTGCAGCCCCGCCGCGCTTGGCTAATGTAGTTTGCAGTAACGACGTGTCGGTGGTCAAGCGGGCCCCTGGGTGCCTTCCCGGGCATTAAGTGCGAGACGTTAAACTGCGTCCATCGCGCTTCCGCTTCCTCCGCCCCCTCAACCCCTCGTACTCGGGCCACAAGCCAAGCTCTCGCTTCAGAAGTTACTGGCGCGTTGACCACGCCCCCGTCGTCGAGAGGGCCTCTAGGAGTGGGTGTCCCCGTGATCCAGCGAAGCCTAGCCCCTCCTTCTTCTCCCCACAACTACAGCTCGTAGGTTAACAACTCAACGTTGCGTGTTAAATGGACCATACCAACTACATTTTAGGGTGAAGGAACCAATTTTTTTCACCTATATCTAATATAGCCTGTTAACATATATTAAATATTTTTTCGTACATAAATTTATATTTATAATAGCTAAGATCAAAGTTTTACGTAAGAGATGATATTATTTTTCGTATCTTTAAAATTATTCAAAATTTTATATGATCTTTCGAACATGGTTGTGGAAAGTTATTTTTTTGCAATAAAGTCTTGCAATTATAGAGATTGTTTTTATCTAAAAAGACCTATCCTAAGTTATTCGACAGGTTTTACTGGTGCGTTAATGTGAGCGATAGACTTCCTGCGCCACCATCGTACCCCGAGAAAAAAGGCTGGCTTATATCAAGAATTTCACATCAGATTTAATTTGGGATTTTAGTTATTTGATCCGTAGGTAGAAACGATGTGGCTTATTCAATATATTTTTTTACACTAGATGTAATAATAGCGCTTATTAACTATGTGACATTATGTCAATTTGTTGATTTTATTAAACTAAAACAATATGTATATATATACGTCATTTGTTGCGTAGATTTTAATTTTTAAAAAAAAACGGTCTATCGATTGACCACCAATTCAGACTTTAACACCGTACAAAACGATATCGTGTAGAAAAATACAGCTACTTACTTGGGACTTTAAAAGCAAAGTTGGGATAATATCGTATGCAAGATTGATATCGGAAGCTAAGAATTACATATGTTCTATTTATGTCCGTGTGTTCTAAAGAATTTTCCGTTGAGCTGTGTCAACCTCGTGGCCAGCTGGCGCCAGCAGGCGTCGCTGCGGGAACGGGCAGAGGCGTCGCAAGTGTTGCAGAGTGTTTGTGTTAGTGTTTGTGTGCGCAGGCGGACGCTCCGAGCAGAGCACAACAATGGCTCGTGCCGTCGGGGGAGAGAAGGGGGGGTTGGGCTGCTCTGCTCAAAAGGAAGGGTGTGTGTGTGTGGGGGGGGGGATGGGGAGGGGGGTAAGCGTCGTCGCTTCACCCGGGAGTGCAAACACGCCGGCTTGTAGCGGCGCAAGGCTCTACAAACAGCGACGCGCTGCTGACACCGACACACAACCAGCCACCGGAGGGGTCGGGTTTATGGAGAGAAGAAGCAGCAGCGCAGTTCCAACTGCTCTCCCACCGACCACCTCCTTGCTCCTGATGGGTCCGGGCCGCGACCGAGGGGATGACGGAGTGCCCTGTGCCGCGTTGCTGCCGTCTTTCAAGGGCGATTTACAACTGAAGGCCTGGTTTATTCATCTTTCCAGACCTAACTCTGGGAGGGTTGTGGCAAGGAAGACTCTTAAGTGCTCCTCGGGAAGGGTTTTATAGCCACGGCGTGTGGGGATTGGTTAGCCATGACAGCGTACTATCTTAGCTCAAGACTATAACTTGTTTAAGTCGGGCGGGATCCACACATGACTTAGATCCACACAACTTAGAACAGTCATAACTTAGAATTCTCTGAAATTTAGAACGATCATGACTAGAAACACACAACTTCGAAACACCGTAACTTAGAAAAATCATAATTTATAACTATCATAACTGATAAACACACAACTTAGAAATTTCTTAACTCAGGAACATACACGCCGAACCGGATAACTTAAAACCTCGTAACTTAGACAATCATAACTTAAAACTATAACAAATTATAAACACACGACTTAGAACTGTAATAACTTAAAAATAATTGAACTTAGAATTACACAACGCCGAAACACACAACATAGAATCTTCATAACTTAGAAACACCAAAATTAGAACAGGCATAGTTTATAAATTTCTATCTTGTGTGTTTCTAAGTTTCGTGTTTCTAAGTTTTAACAGCAACCCAATTTGGGCCCATATAATATCTGATAGAAACACGGAAATCCCTGGCTAATTCATGCGGGGCGCGGAGAATGAGTCATGCATTGAGCCAGCAGGTTGGGTGCAGGGCAAGAAGGATGGTCCAGGAAGAAGAGTTGGTCGGGACAGTAAAGACACTACCATGCAGGGGGTGGGAACTTGGACATTGCTGTCCGAGAGTCGAGCTTGGGCGGAGGAGGGGAGGTGACTTCCGTAACTTCCCACCCGGCTGCCAGCCAGCCTTGGAAGACCTGGTGCTCTGGCGAAGTGTTTATTTAGTCCATTCTCAGCCGCGTTGTGATCGGTCCCTGTGAATGGCCTGGCCGATCAGGACGAGTCTGCACTGCAGGTGCAGCAACCTTGAATGTGGCTAATTCCTGGATGGTGATTGTTTATGATCATGGCGAGTCAAATAAATTCTGATGTTTGCTTCATCTGTACCGTTTTCTCTGTTTTATTCTAGTAAATAATGCTTTATACCGTGAAAATACCTCTCTTAGTGTGTTGAAATGTGTTATCAGGTGGAACAGTCATGAGACAGTCTGCGTTTAAAATGAATTATATGCAGTTGTTGACAGTAAGAACTGTCAGAAGTCAAGCTGTAGAAAATTAAAATTTTTGTTAATTTCAATATAGTCCACTGTAGATACACAAAGTGTTGAAAAGTAAAGGATCTACTTACAGTGCCGATTTTTTCATTGAGTTTAGTCCCAACCATATTCAACTTTCATGTTAAACTTTTTTTATACGCAGTGCAGCAGCCTGATCACGAAAAAAATAAAACTTTTTTTAACATCATTATATTTAAGTTACAGTGTAAGTTAATAACAAGAAAAGTTACATTGAGTGGTTTTAATCTACAGAAAAAAATATTTAATTACACGGATGGGAAGGTTTCAGTAATATCACTAAATTATTTTCCCTCATTGGCCAGTTTTGGCAGAATGCTATGAATTAACTCATTTTGTCGGTATAGATGACATTCATTTGCGTGCTATTATGACTTACACCTGCTTCCCTTCTAACTTCCCGTTTGGTCCCGACTGAACACTTTAACTTGGAGGGGGAACGTGGAAGACGTTTTCGTAATGCACAGTTTTTTTTTCTCGTGGCACTTTCTTTTTATCCGCCCATTCATTCTGTTATGATTCAGGTATAAGATGATCTCAATTCTTGACTATTCTAAGACAGGGTGATAGGAGGCTCAAGACTAAGAATGAAAGACAATTCAATATAGAGACTTGATTTACTGTCACGTACTATTACAGTGTTAGCTGTCACCTAATTCCGACAATGATCAGGGAGCCTCGCTACCACACCTCGGCAGGTTCCTTACCCACGCTGTGCTGGGTCGCGCTCGCGGCAGGTTCTCGACGACGGACTGCGGCGGCCGAGGACCACGGCGCTCCGTGGTTCCGATGTCGCGACTCCAGCCGTCCAGTCGCCGGTGACCAGAAGAAGCCCCTTCTCAACGACGGCTGTCGCTTTTATCCTTCTGTCCGCGTCCGTGTTGATGTTCCGTGTTGTCCCATTTTCTCTCGCAGCGGCGCACAGTGGGGCAGAGGGCTGGGTTTCCCGGACAAAACCTCTGACCTCGTATAATGTAATTTATCATTACTGTTACCGCATACCTGCCACTGCATGAGCAAACTAACACTACAATATGTACCCAGTACGAAGAAATTACTATTTTTTATTATAATTGTTTCTGATAATAGGTGTGATAAGTTAACAATATAAGAAGAATTTTACTAGTAAAACATTAAAAACTGTGTTTAGAATAAAAATATACACTTTTATTATGTATACTTTGTCTTTAAATAATATTTTCCTAATCATCATCATCATCACTGCCGCTATAAACAGAAGAGTTAGATAAGGGAGTTTCAAGTAAGGAAATAACTTCTGACTTCATTATTTTGAGTTTTCTTGGCGGAAGAGTTCTAACAGAGGAAATCACAGGATCAGATGATATAAGCATTATATTAAGGAGGTCTTGGTTAGTCACTTCTCTACTCATTTTTCGACATCTCCTCTCTCGGAACCTGCGAAAGTCTTTGTTCCTAGCTTCCTGAGCCTCTTCGCTTAGCATTCCAATCGGGAGCAATGCGACTTCAATGACATTTGAGCCGTGGATCAGAACCTTATGCACTGAAGGAGGCATGGGGTACCATGGGTAGTCACGAACATAAAGCCGCGCTGTATCGAGTGCATATTGCCGAAAAGCTAGGGCACTGACAGCATATCCACAAGATAGTGTGCGCAGTATTATGTCGCATATCTTTATCAGTTTCTCTGACAGTCCTGTAATCGATGCTGAACACATTGGGTTTTCGAAAAAACGACGTGAAGTATTGACGTCATTGGTAGTGCCATGACCTTGTTTAACTATGTCTACAAGAAGGCCCATTTCTTTTCGAAAAATAGACTGCACAGCAAACTTATTTTCTTCAAGCAAATGTTTGTGTTCTTTTTTAACATGCCACACTTTTAAGTCCAGTCTGTAACTCATGTGAAGCAGCCACTCGAAAAATCTTATGTAGGTGTGAAGGGTCGATAATCCATACTCCAATGCTTTCTCGCTAACTGTTCTCTTTTCTAGGTTATCGATGTCATTCATGTTTTTTTGGAGCGCTCCACACAAACTGCAACGTTGACTGGATGCTGTCTGTGTTATAGCTGAACTGATTTTTCCATCAATCATAGTTAGCAGCATTTTGTGTTCCACATAAATACCTTCATAGCCAGGTAGTGAAATTTCAGATGGAATAAGTGATTTAATTTGCCTCTCAATATGTTCTTGCTCTCTTGTTATAACATCTGTGGTCTCTTTACGGAATTCAAGTTTTAATGGTCGACAGAATCTAGTTGACGATGGTCGCGGATTTTGCCACACTATTGTTTTGTTTCCAGTTTTAAATTCATGACAGTACATTTGAAGAGGCACAACACTGGTCATCAATAAATTACCGTCTTCAAAATCACTTTCAGTCACTTTCTGTTTGTACATAGTTTGGTTACTCCCATCAAATCCCCACTTAGATATTAACACTAAATTTTTGACCGGTTTATGCAATGCACCGAGCACATTTACTTGAAGGGACAAAATCCGCTTTGAAGTTAGATCAAGAAGCTCCTGCAATTTTATTTCGGCTTTCTGTTCTGTTATGATGATGTCCTTTAAAGGGTAACATTCTTTCTTCGCATCTTGGATCATTTTATAGGATGGGTATAAGTTTACTCCTCTCTCCTTTGCCTGAATTCGAAGTGTCTGGTATGAAGTGCGGGACAGGTCAGTCTCTATTATGAGAGACAGCGCTTCCTGAGGAGAGTAACATTTAATTTTTTTAGACTGCTGCGTAGACCTCCATGATTTAGCTATTTTTTCCGCACGTGTTGGTGTCGTATGAAGTGCTTAATTTACGAGCCTGGCTTCTTTATGTCTACCATCCGCACGGAGCTTCATACCAGCAGAGAAGGTGAGAACTGCAGTTGAAGTAGTAGCTCTGACTTCTTCCGTTTTTCTTCTTTTGCTGCGCATACAGCTACTCTCGAAATCCTTCGTTGGGCGACCTCCTGTGTAGAAAAAAGATACACTCATTTAAGTTTTTTTATGTTCATCTATAGGCCCTCCATTTTTAAGTGATAACATAAATATTTAAGTTCTAAATTTCTTAGTATTTCGGCTCAAATACACTGGTAATTTAAATGTGTATATAAACATTTCAGTCTTTAGAGGTCATTGTCTGAAGAGGCTTGGCTTCTGGGTTTTAGCCGTGACCAAGGCGAATAATTCATCGACGTTTCGGTTGACATTGCAGTCGCCATCATTAGGGTAGATCCACCCTCATGATGGTGACTGCAATGTCTACAGAAACTTCAGTGAATTATTCGCATTGGTCGCGGCTACAACCCAGAAGCCAAGCCTCTTTAAATGTTTGTATGTTCAAGTTATATAAATTTATATGGTACTAACTGCGAATTTAAAATGTGTTTCATGTAAGAGACATTGTGCTAAAATCGTTCGTTCGTTTCTCTGTGAATTTGTACATTGTCACTAAAAATTAATACTTCGTTCAGCATCTTCGTTGAAGGTGATGGGAGCGGTGCAGCATTCCCAAGATTTCTGTACAGGCTTTTAAATTGATGATAAAGAACTAAAAGAAGTCGGTTCATATTACAAAACTCACTTCAAGTTCTGGGTGGTATATGTACCATGAAAATTACTAAATTAAAATTGAAGAAAAAACAATAAATCTCAAAAAATTCAACTAAAACAATTAATATGCCTGCATCAAGATGAATAATTCCATAAATCATTCAAACACTTAAAAGCACCAAACACAAGCGCGATATCAAACGTTAAGTTATTTTGTTTGGAGTGCTCACTTAACGACAGACGACTTATACACGGAAACAAGATGTAGTGGTAATCCTTGTATATAAATGTAGCTTACCTGATTTAATGTGAGTGCTTTCCGCTGCAGCAGGCTTCTCGAACCGTACGGTCTTGTCCAGCCATTCTTTGCAAGCAGTATTAAATTTTTCTTCGTTTCTGCAGTGTTGTTTCCATTTTTTTCTAACACGCGAACATATTCTTGAGACAGAATACCTGACAATTACATTCTTGTCACTCAAGTCAAGTTTATTTTCAACATGTTCACACACATGTAAATACCGAAGGTTCCAAGTATCGTTTTTCTTTTTCATGAGAAGATTGTATATCTCGCGGTGCGTGAATGTGACAGACATAACTGTGAGGATACGTTCACTGCATGCAAGACACACATGTTGACTAACTCCCACTAACTACTGGCAGCAGCCCTGCTCTATCTAGAAACATGCTTACGTAGGTCAAATCTCCCCCAGTCCTTGGTCAGCACTCCCAGTCCGTCCGGCCACTGGCTTCCCTGCCTGGGGCCGCGCTCAGAGACGCGCACGTTACCACTCAGACCCACTTTACTGCTAAAGTAGCAAGAGGTAGCACGTAATTTTTGTGTATGTTATAAAGAAATGTTTTCTGAATATTTCAATAGCAAAATTAAAGTGGGGACTAGTGGGGCAAATTTTGTAAGTCTAAGAACGTACGAATATATATGCCGAACTCAACGTCTCACACATAAAAATTAAATATAAAATGATTAATATAAATTTCTTAGTGTTTTTCGGTCTCACCTAGATCAGGACAGTATGTTGTTTAATACCCATACTATTTCCTTGCAGTTTTATACCGCTAACGAAGATGGGATTATCCTACTTTTGTGACGTTAGGAAAGCAAAAATATGGATTCCGTATAAACGAGCTACTTTGCAGGCTTCTCACAAGAAAGCAGTTTGAACAAATGGTCCATTTCCGGTGGTTTTAGATGCTCTGGACATTACCTAACACTAAAATATATAAATTATAGTAAATGTTTAATTTAAATTTTTTAGGTTTTGTCCAGGGATATCAGTCATTTGCCCCACTGTGCGGCGGTCGGCCTTCGGCGACCCGCGGCGCTGTTTCGCTGGCGGTGTTGAAATTATTGCTGACACCTCGTGTTTGACTCAGGGCGAGCCTCGAAGCCGCTTGCCAGAGTGCTCAGAGCGAGTCATAACCATTCATATAATTATCGTAATATCACATCACCACCCCTCGTCGACGAGACGTCGAGATCTCATTCTTTGATTCGACACCCCTCCCTAACTCTCCCCTCCCTCTTCACTTCCCTCTCCTAACTGGGACCTCAGCGGCCGTGGTCGCTAGGCGTCACGTTCATGTGGCTAGGGTCACGGGTTCGATCCCGGCGCGCTGATACCTCTAAATTTACGAAAACCGAATTGGTGCTAGAGGAAGCCTGCTGAAAAAAAAACAAAAGAATATTCAAGAACAGAAGATAACGGAAGAAAGAAAATAAGATATAAGACCGGCCTGGCATGAAATCTTTCGGAGAACAGGGTGGTACGAGATCTGGAAATAAATAATGATGAATTTATGTACGATGTCTGAACAAAGAGAAGAAAGGTTCAGGACAAAGAAAGAAAAAAGAAAAAAATATTTAGAAGCAATACAGTGCATGTATGATATAAAACATCCAAGTCCAAGTATCGAGCTAGTATTATAGAAATGAAACATAAGATTCTCTTCTCTCAGCCACTCGAATGTAAACCTAGTAGACTTAAGATAAAAAATTTTCAAGAATAACGGAAATGAAGATAAAGAACTGCTAATTAAAAAAACCCTAGTGCACCCTCAACTGGGATGAGATCTCATTGGCGGACGCAGGGGGAGAAGTGAAGGTATGATAAAATACGTGAGGTTTCGTTGAAGGCAGTATGTTATTTTGGATGTTGCAAGGTGTGGTGTTACAACACCAGGATTCACAAGCCACAAAGACAGTTGGCATGTTGAGAACGATAATCCAGCTGTCGAAACCCCTTGTTGTTGAAATTTTTTTTTGTAATACAAATCATTCCTTTTTTTAATTTTTAAATCCCTTCCAGAAATAAATTTATGTATCACCCACTGTCATATCTAGTTGGTGATAGATAGTTCCCATAAGTGCCAACTAGATTGATATAATCGGTAGTCATGAAATTTTCGTAAGCCATATTGGTTGGTACATTTTCTCGTCGTCACTAAAATGTGTGGGCGTTAATGCCTGTAAATTTTTATAGCGATAGCTCCCTCGCGTTTTATGTTTTGCCTCAAATGTTCTCAACCAATATTTAATCAATATTATCTAATAGCGGGAAAATGTGGCACAAGTTGCGTGAGAATTTTACCGCTATTAGATGATATATTTTTTAAAAATTAAAGAGAGCTTATTGTAATAAATGTATTAAAATAAATTTAAAAAAAAGGCTTTAAGCCTTTACGACTTGAACACACACGTTTAGCTTTCATAGTTTTTTTTTTGTAGCAGCTTGATGAAGGCTGCGCACGTACGGGACAGGGAACGGCTGGGGGAGGGGAGGGTTGTAGGGGTTGTAGGGGGTGAGAAGGGAGGTGGAGGGGGGAAGGGGCTTGCAGACGGGTGTCGCCAGGGCGCGGGGCGGTCCGCGCGATGCTGCGGAGCCCAGAGAAGCCGCGGGTCGATACTCGCCAGTCCTGCGCCAGCTACTGGGTCACGCTCCGGCCCTTCGCACCTCCTCCTCTCCCTTCCTCTCCCTTCCTCCACCCCTCGCCCTTAACGCCCTTCGCCGGGCCCTGCCGGCGCCCCGCCCGGGCACCGGGACTTAGACACGTGCCCAACCTTCACGAAGGAGGTGTCTCGGTAAATAAAACAAATTCTAGAAATGACAGTTGATTTAAATAACTTAATTACTTATATTCGAAAATAATAATAATGATAATAATCGAGGAATCTTTCAAATAAATTGTCTCTCAAATACGTTAAAATGTAAATGATTTTCAACTTCGTCCTTTTCAAAACTATAACGTACTGTCCAAAAAACAAAACCGAACTTTTATTGTATCGTGAAACATTTCCAACTGTGATGATGTTTTGGTTTCGGAACCATCCCACAACTCTCTCTCTCTCTCTCTCTCTCGCCACGTCTGTATCAAAAGAGCTGAAAATGTCAAAGGTCGGTGTGTGGATGAAGGTTCAGCCTCTGGCACGCGCATTCGCGAGGCACGCGGCGTGGACGGGAATTGCAGCGCGAGCATCAGTGTTTCAACACAGGCGTGCTTGCGCTCGCTACGTGTGGGAGTCGATCCAGCTTCATTGCGACCTTTCCAGCCCATGTTCCAACTCTGGCCCTCGCGAGGCTCTGGTGATCAACTTGGAACAACTGTGTGTTTCATTCAATTTTCAGGTTCTTGTTTGGCTTTATTACTTACTTAGTATTTCTCATTCTCCCAAAAAAAAAAAAATTCTGGGAACAAAATGGGTTGCTATCAATAATTTAAATATTATTTGGTTTTACTTGCGTAACAAGTTTTATTGAATCTGGTTGTATTGTTTTCAGATATATGTCATCAACAATGAAAAACCACATATTCAATATATAGTGAAAAATATAGAAAAAATACTAACATATTTTATTATTTTGTCATAAATTGTAAAATAATTTTTTTTTAATGGTTTGGAAGGTTCACAAGTTTTTGTTTAAAAGTAGGTCTACAAGTATGTCCACAGGGGCCTATATGTATTTATTTAATACATGAATGCGCGCAGACAGGCTAGACAAGATAGCAACTGCATATACTGGTTTTTCAAAGGTTTGAGGCTGGTCATGACAATGTTAGGTTAAAGCGTTGGCCTAAGAAACCATAAGCCACAGTATTTTGATTTTCTTATAATGACAGAATATTGTTGCAACGTATTTGGATTTTTTTAACTCATAAGATTTTGCGAAATAATAAATGTAATTTTGTAACAGTCGGAATGAATTTTTATATCATTTTAATTTAATGAAATAAATAACCTCAAAATGAAATACTTCAAGAAATATATCATAAATAAATTACATAATAATTAAACTTTGATGTCTCTGCATTGTAATACACATCTAACTCCATTATATTTTTGTGTAGTTAGGTCGTGTGCAACCATACAAAATAAGTGACTACATGGAATCCCAGAGTGGCTATTGGCATTATCTTTAAAGCCAAATTCGTTTAGCGACATGTTAAACAACGCTTGTAACAGCTGTAATTGGTAACTTCTGCAGTATTTTCGTTCCTGCCTTTTTTTTACACAACATTTATTTAGTTTCTCCAGTGTATTCTAAATCTTTTGAAATGCGGCTTATAATCAAAAACTTTACGTTGAATCATGTAAATTGTCAGCGTGTTGAACGGATGGTTTTGAAAGTTTGACGCATTTGTGATTGAATTTGTGAGCCGTAGACAACTGAGAAATGTATTCAAATTGTATCCAAACTTTTCCACTGCGACATGTATTCAGACACGAAGAGAGTGAAGGGGAAAAGAGTTTTTCCCAATTGTTTAATGAAGTCTCCACTCAGCGTATTTTTAGCTTTCCCGAGACCTTTATTTGTAGACGCTCTATTAGCTTCATTTTATTTTGTTTTTCCGTGTTGCTGAAGGCCTCGTCTGAAGGCCTCGATTTGTCTTAAATATGTATTAGCTTCATTCTGGTTATTTCGCTGTTTCCAGTTTGCTTGTTGCCAGCAATTCTTTCTCCAAATTTGATTCCATAGTCTAAAGATCTCTCGCATTTCCTTCCATTTTTCAGCCATTACTTTTTTTCTATGTCTGATATTCTTCTTCTCTCAGTTGTAGCAATTTTATTGGTATTATTTTACTGCCATTTCTCTATTTATTCCTACATTTATGTTGTTCCTTTGAATTTTGCATCCTATCGCTCATTTTTTAAAACTCTTTTTCTTGCCTATCTCTATCTCATTATCTTCAGCTTCATTAGCCAGACTACTTTATGACTGCTTTGTTTTAGCGTTCTTTCTTGGTTAAATATTACTTTATGACTGCTTTGTTTTAGCGTTCTTTCTTAGTTAAATATTTGAGAAAATGGAATAATATGATTGTTTATACTATATAAACATACATAAATATATATTGCTCCATATTTCTGTATTTATTTTCACGCTAATTTTGTAGGACCTTAATGTATTATGATAGGCAAGTTTATGTCCATAACAGACGAACACCGGTATTTTTTTTTTCTGATTTAAGTTTGGTATTGCATTATAAGAACTGAATTACAACTCTTTTAAACCATTACTTATATTTTCTTCCGCTATAAACAGTTTTTAATGAACTTGTGATCTTGATATCAATAAATTTAATATTTAAAAGATTCCTAGAGTGATTTGGTAACCACTTTTTTTCTTGCTTACAACTACTGTCTGAGGGTCGTCCAGAGCACTGCAGTTCAATCATCAACGTGAAACACAAGTATGTTTGCTTCGGGTATATTTTGCTACCTAATGCATCGCGAAATAATCGCGGCTCTAACTCAGAGTCGTGTGTAGTCTCAAGTTACCGATTATTGGGGCAATGCATTTTTCGCGGAAAGACTTTCAGTCTAGCTGTGTGTTAAATCATTGTAACATTGTCTGCGTTTCGAGGTTGACTGGGTATATTTCAGGTACATTTCTACTGTCAGCACACCAATCATAGCCATCCAGTGTGGAAGCAAACGCGTCCTGTATATTCCATACGCAATGGCTTATCTTGCAGTCTGCCGCAAATTACAAGGGAGAAATCGCTACCGCGGGCATACCTTATTGTAGTCCAATGAACGATCAGAATTTTTTTCGTGAAATATGCTTGCCCCTACCGATTATGCATATCATACATATGTGGAGGGCATCCTGTTGATGAATTATACCTACTGTTAAATGGTAAGAAATCCAACTATATTGTAACTTCTGTAGTTAAAGACGAACAAGATTATACGAAGCTTTTTTTTTAACGCTGTTGACGCTTATTTGTACGTAAATGTGGATGTTAAGGTTTTAATAACTCTTACAGCTAAACCTAAATGTGACACAGAGAAACTGCAAACAAAAGGTGTGGTTCAGTGACTATGTAATTTTTTTAATATTAACGTTTCGTGAAAATTATAATCTTACATTGATCTATATCCTTATCTTAGTTGTGGGTAGGTTGGATACAAGTGGGTAGCTGCTGGTTCGAGTCCCAAGCAAGGCATGAAACTAGTTGTTTGTTGTTTTAATTTGACATCATACACTCTACATAAACCAGTGCACTTACTTTGCAACTATTAAAAACGAGCCAACATTTGAAACACATCAAGGGAATGAATAAAATAAGACTAGTAAATTATTCTACTCAGTGCAGCCAAATATAATGTATGACAACAAAATAATTTTGGTAAATTTACTTTCTGACCCACATAAACAAAAAAAAAATCAGGAAAACAGCAAAAACAAAGCTATAAATTTAATAAAAAAATAAAAAGTTACATTCATATTTGATGATGAGAAATAAAAGGCCATTAGCTTTAAGTAGGTTTGTGGATATGTTTACCTGATATTTTTTTTATTTTCATAATTTCATGGCTAACTCAAATTTTATACTTGGGTAACCCATATGTAAATATGATACTAGGTATTTTGCGGTTGAGTTTAGGTTTTTTCACCGCTTTTTGAAGCCTTTATTATTTTTTTTAACATACATTTTCATCTGTATGTAGACAGTTAACGGCGGGGTCGACCTGCTGCTCGCGTGCCCGAGCAGAGCTCGTGTGCGGAGCGCCCCCAACAGCGACCTCGGCTGGTGCCGGTGGCAGGTCGGGGCGAACACCCTCTGTCCTCCCCCTGCTCTACGCCGGGCAGTCGTCTCGAATCTGGACAGAAAGTTTTACAATGTCAAATGCCAAAATTATCAACGTTGCGAAACGGTAAAAAGTGTTTTCACAACCAACAAGTCAAGCGTGTACAATTTTTTTTTTAAGTGAAACTTCTTGACGGCTGTGTAGCGTAAGTCTAGGCGATGAATAATCATAGTGAAGCAAAAAATAAATAAAAACGAAAAGTGCAGCGATTAGGATGGAGCGCTCGAAGGCGAAGATGAAGGGGTGTGATATCTGATAAAGAATATCACACAAATTTAAGAGACTAAGCAGGGTTTTTTTTCCGTCGCCATGTGTGTTATAATTGAAAACCTTCAGTGTGAACCTCTATTGAAGGCGAATTTTTGTATTTTAGCTATTGAATTACTTGCCGGATACACAGATGGCGGCAGCAGCACTCGATGGCATGTTTGCGTTATATGACACTAGCATACTCGCGTACTTACATACGTATGCACACGCATACTTGCTCACTTGTGTGCTTGCGCACTTGCATGCTTGCTATCCTGCTCACTCGCATTCTCCCTCACCAGCATACTTCCGCACTCGGATACTGTGCTTATCGCGTTAACACGCACCGCGAAGGCGTTCATTGCTGGGATTTTAAATAAAACTCACGTGTTTTTTTTTTTTGGGATTGTCAATAAAACCCGGGTTTTTAAGAACATTATCTTGTCCCCCCCCCCCCAATAATTTTACAGTTTGATGGGTTTTCTGAGAAACAAAATTTTTCAAACACTAGCTAAACTTTTTAACATTAAAACTTTTGAAAACTTCTGTAAGGTTTTTATAAATGAAATATTATTTATTCTATCAATAGTATGAATTTCTAAGGGGTTATTCATAATAAGCTGAAATCAGCCTGTGTTATGTATTTTTGTGTGCATCTGTAATATACGTACGTATTTATCATGTGTTATTTATTTTAAATTGAAATACAAACATGTTAATTTCTTAATTTAATTTTCATTGATGTTAATATTGAAAAACCCCAAGTGGGTCTCAGACTGGGTTTCTTTGGAAACACCCGCGGGTCGTGTACTGACGTGTGACGCGGCGGCCCGGCGAGGCCCGGAGGGGGTAGGCAACCCGGCGAGCAGGCGTGCGGTGCGGGCCGCGGGCTGCAGGCCCTCCAGGGGCGTCGCCTTGCTGGCACGGCACCAAGTCCCTCCAGGGGTGAGAGGGGGTTACTGCCCCCGCGCGACCTCGCCGCCACGCCGCCGCTAGCTGCGAGCCTCTCTAGTCTCGGTGCCCCTGTCGCAGCCACGATCTTATCTCGTCTGAGTGTAACGTTGAGGAATGGGGCACTCCATGGCAAGCAAGAGGGCCATCTACGTCTCTTCTATTCTTATATTAATAAAAGAGAGAGATTGTGTCTGTAGTTCGCGTACGGTGAGACGGCGAGGTCTAAAGCCGTTAAAATTTGGTACGTCGATTCTCTGTAGCCTGTAACGTTTGTATATCTAAGAAATATTTCCAAATTTCGTTACAAAATATTTTAAATATTTTATAGAGATATCAACCACGTATGTATTCCCGATAATCTCCATGTCAACGGTTTATATACTTTTGGATCTTAATCCAATATTTCTGTATAACTATCCTTGTCATTAATCGACAGAGTATTGGTTAAATAAATGCGTATTTTAAAGGGCTTTAAAAAACTTATGAATCCAAAATGGCATCTTTGGATTATACTTCTTCCAATTTTTTCTTAGCTCTAACAATTTTTAGTTTCATAAGTTGGTTTTAAAAATTTTAATTAGCGACTTGTGTTTGTTAGAATCGCGGCAGTGTCCTGCCCACGAGGAGGGGCATGTGTTATGCCTGTAGACTGCCGTGGCGAAGCACGGGCCAATCAGCTAGTAACGAATAAACTAGAGTGAGACCATATAAGACTCTTATTGGGTTCTTGGTCGTCACGTCTGTCGCAGTTGTCCAGTTGCGAACCAATCTCCTTTGTGTACTTTGTTGCTTATTTTTATTTTTCAAGTTGGTTATTGAAGTGTAAAGTTTCACTTCTGCCTCGCGTGACGTGGAGTCCATTATTTTTTCAACTTTATTAATCGGTGCACTCTGTTTGAAGTGTGACTACAAACTTCAAAGTGTACTTCTCGTCCTCAGACTTTCACGGGAAAGAAGGATTCTTCCTTCTGGTTCCTGGTTCCTTCTCCTTGTCTACGATCTTGTTGCATGGCAAAACAATCTTTAGGCAAGCACTCTTTTCAAACAAAATTACCTACTAAGAAACGTAAATATTTAACATTTTAAATGAAATCATGTCATTGGTACAATTAAAATTATGTTTTAGTTTCTTTGCAGCAATAATTGCAAATAAATTACTAAACCATTACATTAAAATTTCTCGCAGTCAATTTTTCAATGTCAAAATTTCTTAAGAATACATTAAAGCATGGTAAGTCAATTACCGGTTACATAACGTTATTCCTGTGTCTGCTTTACAATATTTCTTTTATTTTTTTTCATTTATACAGTCATTTTCCTTAAATTTAATACAGTATCTTCAGAAATTTTAAAATCACATATTTTCATTTACATTCGTATTGCATGGGATAAACTATAGAAGTATATTTCATTCATTTGAGATAAATACTATTTTAATATGTCTTATTGTTAATATTAAATACAAGTATAACTTGCAAAAATAAAAATCAGTAAACTATGTTACAGATCTATATAGTGATTCAATAGATAGAATGTTAGTAATACATTATCGAAACACAGATAAAATATTACTTTACAATATTAATTTTAAAACCCCGTTTATAGTTCACCTATTCACACACACGTGTTATTGCAATGCTTTTTAATATCAAAAATGTACTAATTAAGAAGTAATAAATTACCTGTACTCGAACATGCATCAGAGCTGTAGAAAATTAGACTCCAGTTATAAAATAAATTTACTGGCGATGAATTGTTAGCGCGTGCGAGTTTTATCAACCGAGTGTACTTGAAATCTGTTTTTTCGAGCTGGTCCCGACGAGAAAATTGTTTGTTTTTCCAAACAGTGGGTACGAACGGCTTTTTCCCGGCTTCCGGCATGGATGTTATATGTACTGGAGTGGCTTTAAGCCGGATCTGAAATTCTTTGTGCTTGAACTGCGAAGGGGGAAGGGGGCGACTGTGAATAAACAACCCGAAATTAAATGAAAATTTTGTTTTTGCTTTTGGTAATGGCTTTCAGTGCATTATTTGGTAGTTAATTAAGAGATTTCACCCTGCACGATTGTGTTTTTTTTAATTTAAATTTCGGTGCTTTCAAACTCTCGTGTTAGCTCGGAGTATAGTCTTTATATAAACAGATTTATACGAAGGGGAAAATGAGCTGTTGTTGATATGGCCGTTTAACTTATGCATATCCGTGTGACGTGAACCCATTCCCCCTCCCCTCACCGTTTTTTTAAGCCTCACAGAAATATTCGTGTAAAATTAAATATATTTGTAAATTTGAACATTCAAGTGAAAAAAAACTGTATCACTACAATATAGAGTTCGCAGTAATAATTGGTTCTGATTTATACCCGGGAATTTATTGTTTCGTGTTATCCCAGTACCTCCAATAGTCGAAATTATTTTGTAAAACCGTCCCCTGAATAGCTTTCCAGTATTAAACTGAGCACATTACTAAGCATAATAAAACAAATTAACTCCAATTGTTAAATATTAGGATTATCTTTTCCATGTCTTGTAAAAATAATAGGCTTGAATGAAAAATCAATTAAAATATAAAATTATGAGCCAATTTTTGTAAGAAATACTCAGTATTATTTGGAAAAAAATTATTTCATGCATGCAAAAGTAACCATAGCCTTGTGCTGTACAACGTTACAATATATTTCTTGGCATCTGGTTTCCAAAGGAATTTTCTGTAAAAGTACGAAACCTTTTTTTTTTTTTTATGTCGGGAGCTGGAAATGTATTTGGTGCGTACGTTGCGTGGGACCGCAGCGGAGAGTTCATGCCACAGCATGGGTGAGGGGGGGGGGAGTACAGGAATGCGGACAGAGCGGTCACATTCACCGGGCAGCCTCGCTTTGAAGCGCGGTCGTCGTGGCAACGCAGTTGATTGTCGTGGTTGCCTTTGTAGCGTATTCATTTTCAGAGTTCCCCTCGGGACCGTGGTCAGTTCCCGAGATGCGTTAGCGAGTGGCCAGTGCTTTTGAATAACAGTAAGAAAATTTAAAAAAAAAAATTAATAAATAAATAATGCTTTGTGTGTCTGCCTCAAAAAATTTGTGAAAGTGTATCCCAAATCCGTGGCGAGAGTATATTTTTTAAGTGGTATCGCACACGAAGGTGCCTGAACAAGTCATGCCGAAACTTGGCTTCAACCTAGAAGCCAGTAAGCAGTTAAAAGTGTTTTTTTTTTTTTTTAGACCTGCTATAGCCAACTAGCGGCCGCGGGCCACACCCTGTCCGCGACATCGTTTCGCACGGCTGGTTTTAAGAATCCCTCAACAAATAAATATTATCTGATAGTCATCTTTGTTTGCATATCCAGAGTAAGACACTTGTTATAAAGCTAAGATCCTGCAACAGGAATATTGAAATGTATCATTTATAATTATTTTTCGGTCCATATGTTGTTTCGTGGCACTTCTTCATAGAACTAGATTTTTTTTTTAAATTTTGTTTCAAATATAATTTTAAAATAATATATTTTTCGTTTCTTCATCGTACATGGTGCATAGGTGTGGTGGTCATACGTGGGAAACGTGGCGAATGTTGTCGTGGCACATGTCTTTTCTCGTGGTACCTCTTCTCATATCACCTCAACACATTCTTCTGGCCGGCAAGTGTGTCCCTGTAGACCATTTATTTATTGTATTTATTTGTATTTAAAAAATATTTAACTGATATTGTCTAGCCCCTGGATTAGTTAAAAAAAAAACAAAAAAAAACAAAGAATGGTCCTTGAAAAGAGTGATATTGACCAATTGGTTCTCTGAGGCGTGCATAGCCACGGTATACAGCTATGCTTATTATCTTTGAAAGATTTGTGCAATGGGAGTGCATGACGTGATGCAAGCTTTTGGACATACGCACAAAGGAAGGTACCAGAAGTTATAGACTTGGTTGTAGAGTGGAGTCCCACTAATCCAAAATTCCTGCTAATAAAAACAAGTTTATGGTGAAAACGAATATTTAGAAAAATTCAAATATATATATATATTTTTTTAGCAATGGCGTATGTCCAAAAGCTTACATCAAGTCATACAGCTATGCTTGTTCCCGGACCAACCGGCGCGCCGCCCGCCGACTCCCCGGCGCGTGCCGCGGCCCCACGCACGCCCGCCAATCGATGCGGGGCTCCGCTGACGTCAGCAGTCTCACCTGCGGCCGCCGCGGACTTCTCTCGCGCGCGGACACCCCCCCCCCCCCTCCCTCCCCGAGCCCGGACGAGATGTGGCCCGCTCGCCTCAGGTGCTCACAGAGGCTTAGGGCGGAGGAACCTCCAGGATCAGAGTTGGTGCATTTGCTACCGACAATGAGGGAGGAGGCCCTTGGGTTCATCCTGAAAGGACGAGTACTAAAACTCTATTTTTAATATAATTAATAGGAAACCTTACGAGTAGAGACCCGGAAAATTCGCGGTTTCAATGACCTCCAGGATAGACACACTCGGGCAAATGCCAACTGTTCATTGGCTGCTGACTTGTGAGTCGTCTCGACTGGGTGGCCTGTGATTCGACACTTCTATGAGTGAGGGTCTCTAATTGGCCCTCAGTCCTCCAGATTAACAGTGAACCAATGACAGAAGCAGCACTAAGGTATAATTATTTGAATTTTAGCATAACACGAAATGAACCCGCGAATTTTCCGGGTCTCTACTTACGAGTAATGCGAAACGCACGGACCAAGATTAAAGACATGGTCACGGTAAAGTTTGCGGTGTTAGATTTTTTTTAAATGAATTATTTGGTTTCAAAATTTGTACGTGAAATAATAGGGAGAAGGTACCCGACAAAATTATTTGCCCCCGGGCCCTTTGGTCTTTCTCGATGGCTCTGGGTACTGCAGCGGTGTTGAACTGCACTGAACTTCTACACCTGATACCTCGCGTACTCGGAGTCGTTCTTATTGTTGGTTAAGTATGTTGATGGAAACTCCCAAGGGCGACGCCGGCACGTGCAGAAAGTCCCTAGTCGACTCTACGGGCAAGGCAGTGAGAGTGATTGCTGTCTTCCTCGTGCCGCGTGTAAATAAATAAACATTAAGCGATTAACGTGTGATTGTATCATTGAAAAGTGTGTAGAGAAGGTTAGTGCACACGCCTTTGGTGGTTTCACGCGTGTTTGGTTGTATTGTTTTAAGATACAGTCGTAAAAATGCACATTTTGTCCATGTCGAGAGCTTCGAAAAAATGTTCATAAACAGCCGATATATATCTTGGCAGTAGTTATCTCACATAGTCTGCATATTAAGTAGATTTTAAAGAAATAATATCCATTGTAGCCGTTTCCATGGTGTAACTTACGGAAAAATTATATATATATATATATAGTTTCATGATCCATAGACATCAAAAACATTGTCAAATCAAACGTTTAATATTTTTGTCATTTTTACAAATCACTTCCAAGCTGGTACAAAAAATATAGTTGTAGGTAATCTCGGTCGAGTTCTTTAATAGGCAAAATCCGACCAAAAGAGTAAAATGGGAAAGTTTTTACTTTTGAAAAACTGAAAACTCACTATAGCTCAAATGATATGACAAATATCACACATATTTGAACGTATTATAACCCGTAGGAGTAATACCAAAAACTTTAGTTTAAGTAAAGTTTTGATTCGTCCAATCATTACTGTAAGGGGTGGAAAATATCAAGGGTTAGAGGACAAAAAATTATTTATAACCTTCTTTAAAGGCACACCACCGAAGCTGTTCGAATTGTTTGTAGATCGTGTAATATTTATTTAAAACTTTTGTCTGAAACAATTTTTGATAAGACGAACAATTGCTTCAAGGAGTTGAAAGACAAATAATTTAATACATTTTGTAATAGATGTATCAAATGTTATAATTTATTGTAAACATCCCTAAACTTTATCTTAATCCTTTGGTTGAAGCAATTTTTGAAGAAACTAACTATTATCATAAAAACAGGTGTTGAAATTTAAAAAAAACTTCTATAGTATCGAACATTTTCGTATTTAAATTTTGAACTATCGTAATATTATCTTAAACCATGATCCAAAAATACTTTTTATACGACCACGTATTAGTGGAAGGGATGAAAAATAGTGTTTGAAGGTTAATAATTTTGCATAACTACCTTAGTAGGCATAATCTGAAATTCGTAGTAAGTAAGCTATTTAATGCTAAAGAACATTAATAAAATTATGCTTACGCGTTGGTATTTCGTGGAGGTTTTAGATTTTAAGAGCGCTGTAAATGTTATGGATTAGTGCGAGAAAAAAAAGCGTTGGATATATTGAAATTTGCACGGCAAGAAATTTCATATTTTGCTTTTAGTAATGTTTTAAATGAAACTATCTTTTGTTGAAATACCAACAACTTTGAAAATGCATAAATAAACGGATGTATATTTTATTTTTTCAAGTATACCCATTCTTTCCTCCGTTGAAGAATGTTTTATCAGATAGTAAATATATGATGGGCACATGCGCAGAAGTGTGATTTAAAATACGTGGGCACTCAATTCACTCTCCCCCTTCATAAGGAAACATCCCATTCTTTTGTGGTATATATTTGGCGTTATGCTAGCATAGCTGTGTCTCTCATTGTTTCGTGAAACTAATCCTTGTGAATAAAATCCACGAAGGCTGTCCAGGTGTGCTGTTCACGTGTTTCAGAAGGATGCAAGTAGACAGAACTTAAAAGAGCCAAGCATTGCTTCGAAAAGCTGTTCACGTGACCGCGAGTGTGATCTAACGCGCACAACCGACGGTCGGCATAGCCGCGTCGCGTCGTGCGACACAGCCTGCGATGGCGGGCGACAGTTCCATCTGCATGTAAACTAGGGGGAACTGGATGGCGGATAACGCAATATTTGAAACTCCTGTCGCACATGTCAAGCTCGCGGCTATTACGATTGATCCACAACAAATCACACTTTTTTTTATTTAATTATTGTTAGCATATATTTCGAAGGAAATTTTTCTTTGGAAAATACGTTTATCAGATCATCTTCCTGTCCCTCCCTCCCTCTCTCTCTCTCTCTCTCTCTCTCTCTCTCTCTCTCTCTCTCTCTCTCTCTCTCTCTCTGTATGTCCACCGTATTAACTTTTCCCGCCCAACCAATTTCGATAAAAATTAATTTCTAGGCTATTTCAGTTTCTATATATCACTTTTCTGTAGGCTGCATATTTATTCAAAATTGGTTAGTAAGCAATACCATTTCACTTATAACTTGTATTGAAACACTCGTAATATCTAACAAACTATTCATATTATCAAAAAACGTATATTAAACAGATTTTTATACAAAATATAATTTTTATGTTTGTCAATGATTCGAACTATAAGCCCATTTATACTTTTATTTTCAATTATTTTTATTATATATTTATTATATATTATATATAGCTGGCTGGCACACGCAAAAACATGTCTTAATATTCTGGTCGTATGAAGCCAATGCGTTACATTTATTGTGTTCTATAGAACAGTTTTTCGGTTTGAAAGTAATTTTGTCCTTGTTGTTTCGTCCGTTTCATCAAGTACTCAGTCATTTGTATCCCATGTTGGCTTTTTTAATTGGCTGACTTTATATATATTTTTTCTTATTTGTAAATGTATACATGTTTTCTTAGTTTTGTCTTTGGACAGATTAATCTCGATATTCGTTTTACATGTTCTCATTTACATAGTAATGTATTTTCTTTGTTCCGTCTTGGTTTTCCGCTCGGCAATAATTTATGTAAATAATTTCTCGACGAGTTTCTTACAACCATTTCAAGAAACTTTCAAAGAACACGCCTTTCTAGACGTGATAAAGAATGCAGATCTTTCAAAGCAGTCATCACACTCGAGTTTCCTACGTATATTTTTAATCAGCGGGTATAAATATATACACGCCTATTCACAGCGCGAAAACCAAACCTTTTGGTGGTGGCTGTTTTTTTTGTGAGTTTGGACGCCTCCTCATCATTTTATCACGGTCTGGGAACGTTCATTATTATTTTTTCTCTTTCCGTTCTCTGTAGTGCGCTGCCGTTTCATCCAGTTTGAACGAGTGTGTGTGTGTTTGTGATCGCGATCTTTAGTTCGAGTGTTTCTCAGAGCGATAATGATCCCGGAAAGCCGAGACGCACAACGCGGCTTACTTAGACGCGCCCTGGAGACGCCACAAGGCACGGCGTCTAAGGCAGCTCCACGGGAAGTCTGGGCGGGAAGCCTAAGATGTACATCAAGTTCTGTCCCTGCCCAAACACTCCCGAATATTCACCTTCGGCCAACCTCGGGTTTATTTATTTATATTTATATTTCTCTCTTTATTTTAATGTAGCTATACTAACCTAACTAACCGTCCATAGTGTTTTAAAGTGTTTTAATGTAGCTAACCTAACCGACCACTCTTAATATTTGAATTAACTTTTCCTGCGCAAAAATAAAACAAATCCTGAGGTTGTCTGGAGGTGAATATTCGGGCGTGTTCGGGCAGGGACAGAACTTAATGTACATCTTAGGCTTCTCAGTCTGGGCAGCGAGCTGCTTCGCTTGATGGCCATCTTTGACGCGCTCTGAGGCGACGTCGGTAGGCTGTACTGCACGCCAGCCAGTCTGCACACTTGTCCCTGTCAACAACTCCACAACCATTCAACTTAAACATAGTCTCCTGCACGCTTGCTCTAACTGACCGCATATTCACACAAGCTGTCTTCTATTTCGAAAAAGTTTTCGAGGGTAATAAAACACTTGTGATGAACCTTAAAAAAATATATCAGACTAACTAGAATGCACTATACAGTATGTCCAAAAACGAATGTCCCAGTTTTAAATTTTAATAGTATCAACTGTAAGCTTGTAGTGTGTTGATTCAAGGTCACAATTAAAGAGTAACTCAGTTTTAGATAAGTGCATACGCGAACACTTCTTTGTTGTTTTATCGCTTGCAGTGCCACTTACGCAAAATGGCGACTCCTGAGCGTAACGTTTTTTTTTTTTTTTTTTTTTTTTTGCGATTTGCTAGAAGTTAATCTAATTTCAGTTCAACGACCCGACATAACGCCATGCTATTTTTAATGTAACTTTAGGTTAGATGTCTGCCGTATAACTAAAGGTGCACATATTGAACGTGTGCAACATTTGTAAGTAAAACTACGTTAATTTACCTTCAATTTTATGTATGATTTGTTGTAAATAGTTTAAATTAAACTGTTATAATATAGCACTGAAAGTGGAACATTATCTTATGAACTCTCTGTACTTCAAATTTATTTATTTATTTATATCTTTAACGTTTAATAAAGCATATACTATATTGGCCTAATCCGTGGAAATGATGGGGTGTTTGACGTTTAGGTTTGCCTGGTCCCAGCCATCTTCATGTGCGATCAAAAACCGAAGCCCGGCAGTTCTGGCAGGAATGGCCTCAACCCAGAAGCCGAGGTGTATTTAGCGACTCTTAAAACGAAAGAGTACGATTAAAATGTAATATAATATTCATTACTCTACTTCTGAATCTCTCAAACCTACTGCAATTGTTGTAAGCTGAATAGTTGTCCAGTAAAATTTGGCATTCGTTGGTTTAGCACATTATGTATCTCGTCATTAAAAGAACCGCTACAACCCAAAAAAAATAATAATTTTGAGTGGAACCGACTGTTTGCCTTGGCCGCCATTTCGCTTTACTGTGCTGCTTGCATTTGTCAGATCAGAGTCGATTTCCATTTCAGTACAGTGTTCCTGTTTTCTAGCGAGTTGCATTTCAAATTTCTCTAATATTTTCCTTGATTTTATTTTAAAGTTATTCGTCGCTAGGAGCAATATGAAAAAATAATATGAGAGTGAATTTTTTAAGATCCGCGCGCACCATGCAACGAAATTTTCACAGAATGAATAAAAGGTTACACACAAAAAAAAACTACATACAAATAAAAATTATATATGTGCTTTTAAATGTTATAATTTAGTGATTGATATTGAATATTAGTCCATATCGTTAATAATTTATTTATTGTGAATATTAGTGGTGGAAATTGTGTTTATAAACATTTTCAATTATTTTTTCAAGTGTATGTATGTAAGTGAGAATATATTCCCGTATGTATAACGAACGATGTCAGGTTGCTTGTAAGTTTCCATCATCGCTGGCAGGGAGTTTCTGTGGAGGGTTTAGTAGTCTCCTGGCCGTTTTCACGGGAGTGTTTCTGAAGTTATGTTCCCATATGTTTAGTTTATTTGCATTATAAACTGTAAACAATTACATTATTTGACAAATAATTAAAATTATTAAATTAGAATAAACATTCTGCATCGTTACTTCTAACGCGCGTACAATAAGAAATCACTCCCATTTTTAATTTAAGAAGACCATCTCTCATCTGTATTTTTATAGAGTAGTTTTTTACCACTTTTTAATACAATTGTACGGTATACATAAATATTTTTTTGTTTTTCCGTTGAAACTATATTGACGTTCGATTATCCGGCAGAGTCGCTAATGGTCTGGACTGTTCAGGGGTCTTAATTGACTTTCCGTGTAATTAAAGTTGTGCCGGTTGTAATGCGTGGTGGGAACACCCACTCGCGGCAGAGCGCAGAGCGCAGAGCCTGTTCAGTCGCGCCACGTGGCACAGCATCCCTGCTCCTCGAGGAGACGATACCCCCTCATCTCCCATTGGCGCGGCGCTTACAAAGGGGCGGAGCGAGGGGGCGGAGGAAAAACCCGCCCTATCTGCAGCGGTAACGCCAACCGTTCCCTTACTGTTACCTCATTGTAATAATTGAAACACTCTTAGTTTATTAAATTTTCTTTTCAGATAATTTTTTTTTTTGTTATTTTGTTACACGAAGTGTCGGCACTTAAAAATATATAACGGACCAGACTACAGTACGTGTGGTTACGTGATATCATAGCTGTTTACAATTTTGTATGTAGTTGGATGGATACTTTTGATGAGCATATTTCGCTGGCGTTCTATACTGTCTGCCTTCCCGTTGCAATATTAATAAATTATTGACCACAAATAATTTTTAGATATACGATCCAGCGTTTGGATGAATTCATTTAATTCATATAAAACACTTACTAAATAGGTATGATTAAAATTTATATAAATTTAATTTCACTTCTACTAAGAAATACCCTCGATAGGTTAGAAACACATTAAACCTATAAACTCAACATATGAAACGCTCACGTATTGGGGGTTATGAATATATAAATAAATAAATAAATGAAAGACTTATTTTGGAAATTGTTTATAACCTTTATTTAAACGTGTTAAATTATAAACATTTTTATATAGTCTTAAAATTAAGATAAGTATTATATTTACCATATGAATTCACTTTATTTTATATAATTAGTCATTTTATGAATTCGGAACTATGTCCTATTTCGAGAAAACTTCTGAATAATTTTCCTATTCTGCTGCAAATTTGTTTCTAGGGGTCTCTATTGTTTAATTCTTTTTTGATTAGGTCATTGAGATCACAGCTGCTGTATTGTATAATAATACTTTAAGAATAACTTATAATTTATAATATTTGACATTAAAACTACTTATATATATTTTTTTTTTGTAAAATTAGAATAAATTTTTAATTGAAACGTGAGTTACTTTACCAGCAGTATCTTCATATATATGCGCAGTAACAAAATAATTCGTAGGATAAAATTTATATACGTATCACTTAGCTTTAAAACATTTGCTGTACTGATTTCAACTTGATTCAATATAGTCATTTTAAAGTAATTTATCGATAAAATTGCTGTGGGTATGAAATCAAAAACATTTTTCTAAACCTAAAGATATGGTATATTAGTATATTATTACTTTTTATGGTGGATTTAAGTCTAAGTTTATCTTTGTGGAGGCAAACGGAATTTTGAATTAAATAAAGTTCCTTCTATAAACAAAAAATAATAATTTAAAATTACATTTACGCGGAACAAATTGTAATTTTTTGACACAGAAGAAATTAGAGGCTTGAAATTACTTTTATGTTGAAATTGCTCGCGAAATGTCCTCCCCCACACTCTGTCCAATCCTCTGTCCGACAGGGAGTCCACAGTCCTCCCCCCCCCCCCCCCTTTCCAGCTTGTGTTTGCGCCGACTGTCGCCTTGTTTGTACCACCGTGTCCTGTGTGCCGGTGACGTCACCGATACGCCCCACCGCCGGGCACTTGCGTACATCCCCCCCAACCCCCTTTCGCCCTTGCCCTTTTCACGTCCTTGTTTTCATTGCAGGACCATCGCGGACTCGCGGCGTCATCAGAGCGTGACGGAAAGTGTAACACTCACAGAGTAACGAAAATACATCATATTGTAACCATCAAATTACTTGTTTGTAAACATAGGTATCAGCAACGGTGCTCGATACCATGTTCGCGTTATATCGCACTTGCGTACTTGCGTACTTGCGCACTTGTGCACTTGCACTCTTGCATACTTGCGCACTCGGATACACACTCTCCTGTTCTTGCACTTGTGTACTTGTATACTTGCGTACTTGTACACATGTGCACGTGTTCCAAACATGAGTGCACCCTGCAGAATTTCCCCTCCCTCTTATCTACGAAGTTTCACTCGCATCCCGCGAGGTGGCCTCGTACCCATTTCATTTTTTTAACCGATGTTTTCTTTCTTCTCGCTCTTCCTCCCGACGATCGACCCCCCGGCCCCCCCCCCCCCCCGGGCCCCTAAATCCTCCCTGGCTGATGATAATGAAGTACCTCGAAGCTCCCTCAGCACGTGGCTTGAGGAAGGGAGTGCAGTTTACAGTGGCTCTGACGTGTAATCGATAAGAGTGTTTTTTATTATCTACCGGCTGCTGAGCTCGACCCGTACATTCCGGCTTCACCTGTTGAAACCTGCTCTAGTTGCGCGCTTTTGAACTATTTTAACGATTTTTTTCTTTATTTCTGTATAACTACATGCGTTTGAAAGTTTTTTTTTTTTATCTAACGCTGCGCTGTAACTGGAGCCATGTAGCTTGATTAAACATTTTTATTGAGCATATTTTTGTGAACGTGAAAGCAATTAACCATCCGGATACATATACGATGCGCAGAGCTTCAGAAAAACCCACGCGATTTGTAAACTGCTCAAGATATCTAAAAGGTGTCTGTTTTCAAAAAGAAACTTGGGATTTTCTAAGGGCGAATGAGTAGCTCCTTTACTAAAAATTAATTTTAGAAGAAGGTTAATGGCTAAAACGCGTGTTCCAGAATAGTTTCTAGGCAAGAAACTTCCGGTAAAGGTTCTTGAAAGCACTCAAAAGGCTTGCATTACACCTCCGCCATATAATGGTATGGTCACCGCTCAAATCTCATGGTTGCGCTGTGCACGACGAGAAGACTGCACGCCAGTCCACAGCCTTGCGCTTAGAGGCGATACCATGCTCTAAGCACCAGCGAACTTCGCACTTATCATCTCGCCTCACCAACACAAATACACCCCTGACCGGACGGGTCCCTTTAAGGGATAAGGGGAACTTTATGGACCCCTCCGCCCTTCCCCTCTTCTAAATACTTAAATTATTTCATCAAGTGATAAAATAGCGTTTTATGAAACAAAAAAATGGAGGAAACATAATTTTATGAACCCCTTATTTTCGCGAGGTTTCGGATCCGCCGCTTGCAATGTGTGTTATATATTCCATGCTAAATCCCGCGACGGACGGACTACGGACACCGGCGCGATGTCGGCCGGAGCTGTCGAGACTCGGGGCGCGCCCGGGTACGGCCGGGGCCTAATTACTTCCCGCCCTCGGGCCCCGGTCTTAAGGAACCCCTCGGGGTGGGCTAATTAAGCTGCCGCGCCTCGGCGACAGCCAGGCTCGACCCGTGGCCTTCAGCGCCGGTCCAGGGCGGAGCGGGCTGGGGAGGACAATTTGCAGGTGGCGCGCGCGTGTGGGACGACGGACCTGGAAATTCGCGCCCCGACGAAGCAGACGAAGGCTAGAAGCGGCGCCGCTCAAGTGGAGAAGCAATTTCCTGCACTCCTTCAACCGCCGCCCGTTTCCGCCGCGAGTTTCCCCGCTCTCCCCCCTGTCCCTTCTCCCGTTTCAGACCCTCGCGAAAGCCGGTCGTTATAACGAAAGGAAGGAAGGACGAACGCACCGTGATTCGCGGGAGTTTGCTGGTTCAAAACCTGCCGGTTAAGGAAGCACAGTAAAGTTCAATATGCAAAAAAAAAAGCGCATTACACGGTATTTTAAGCTTCGGCGGTGGCTATGATCAAGTTAGTGAATATGTTTTACATAAATTTTTAAGTAGTGTGTACTTTATCAATTTCGCTGATACACCCATCTGACATCATAATTTATTAATAATGTTTCATTTAAGTAAGCATTGAATATAAATATAACTAAATATTTTATCTAAGTAATTTTGTTTGTGTAAGTACAAATTTTAGAAGATTTTCTTTTCATTCCCCTTAACAAATTATATAATTATGAGAATTTTTAAGTACAGCGTTATTTTTTAAGTATTTTATAGAGTAAATTTGCTTCGCGTAAGACACCGAAACCGGTAAGAAAGTACTAACATTTTAGTATTATAATTAAGTATACTGTTAATGTTATTATTGTAGACTTTACATTTGAATTAACTTCCATGACTATATATGTGTGTGTTTTGTGTGTGTGTGTATGTGTGTTTGTTACATATTTGCTCTACGATAAATTATCAAAGAATATTTTTATTTTTTTTCGGAACGTAAAAATAAGGATGGATACAGAAAATTTAGAGATTTAAATTCAGTGCTATAGGCCGTTTTCTTACATAGTTGAAATATATTTCCGATAAATACTATTATTTGTGTTGAAATCCCCAAAAATTGAACAATATAAATCCCCAAAAAAATTTATATTGATTTCACTAAAATATATTTTTTTTAATCTTAAAGTAGCCAGTAGCATTTAGTTTAAACGGAACGTTTAAATTCTGTAAAATACTTACTTATCGTAACTTTTACTCCCCAAAAACGTAAAAAAAAAAAAAATTGAAATTTGAAATTTGACGTTAGGATTGCATTTATGAAATATTACATTTTTTTCATGAAGTTTTAATTAACTTGAAAAGCACACAAGCTAAACTGTGTGTCATGCAAGTATTAAATATTAAGATAAAAGTTACGTAATTAATTAATCTATCAATTAATGTATTGTAATTGTAACATCTCAGGATTATAATGAATATATTGTACGCTAATTTAAGAAAAATATGATCCTGGTCACAGGCGAACAGTTTTCTCATGAAGCTAAACACTATGAAAAAGCAAAATAAGCTTTAAAACAGACATTTTAAATTACCACGTACGCCATGACACTTGATTTGAACCGTTCTAGTGACAAACAGGCCGTTCAATGTTAGGCCCAACCCACGCGCGGTCCATGTCCGTGATTGGTCCGTGGTTACTCTGCCTGGGACCAGGCAGTGGGTGTTTCTGCCCCGCACCCTCCTCTCAACCGTTCGTGCAATTATCTCCCTCTAGCCCCTAGGCCAAAACTGTTGTAATGGCCTCTTGACGGCGGTAGCCATGGCAACATGCCACCTTCCAGTCGGTCCTGGGTAGCAGCAGCGCCAGTGCGTCGGAAATCGATGAGGGATAACAAGGGAAGGGCGCGGAATGCGCAGAGATAAGAAGACAAGGGCCGGCAGAGGAAGATGCAGGCGAGCAAACTGCTAGGAGGAGAGGAAGGAGTGGGAGTGTCCTGCGAGTCCTTCGCTGACCCCGCCTCGGTCATGGAAGTTCCGTCGTTGGAGATGAAGTGGTTTAGTTTGGAGCGGGGCGATTCTCCTCCCGTGTTTTCCGGAGCGGGGTTCGCAGGGAGGGAGGGAAGAGGTTTAACTCTTTTCTCCCCCCCTTTCCCTTTCGGGCCACTTCATTATCACGTGGCCATCTTGGCGTGTCCGCGTCACTTAGGGCATGCTTGCGACTCCCAGAAAAAAATGTTCTGCTTGTCTTCTTATTCGCCCTTCGAAATCTACACCGAGAAGCGAATGCAGGATTACCTGTTGGTAAAGTCTTTTATGTAAGGACTGTGACGTCGCCCGCCACGACGCCAAATACCAAGCCAAATATACGATTATTATTGACGCGGTATATTTTTCTTAAGAACAAGGTTTGACTAGTTTCCCTATATCGTTTTTTAAGCGGTATATCAAAATACCTAACAACTGTGACACAACGAAAACTTAACTTCGCAAGGTCAAACATAAAAACTTAAAAATGGGTGCAAGTACTTATGTACGCGTGTTAGAAGTTATACTTACTTGGCGTAATAAAAACCTAACTTTAATCTTGCATGTAAATAATTAATAAAAGTAAAATAATAAACGGTATAGAATTAAATTATAAATACGGTTGATGAATTATTAATTCATACAATTTGATTTTTGAAAATAAAATATTAGTATTCAATATTAATATAAACACGTGTTAAAATGAATTAGCCTATATAACTTAGTAAAATAATCGACATATTTATTAATTATTAATGAAAATCAATACATATGTTTATTCCAATATATTAAATTTAACTATTTATTAAATAATAATGTAACACTTTATCATTTTAATGCATATAAATTATACATACGAGAACATAAAATCAATTATATAATTATGCTTGATAATACACTTGAAAAATTTTATAAACACAATTTCTATCACTGACATTCGCAGTAAATAAATGTTTTAATGGTATGGACTGGTATTCAAATTAATTAATAAGTTGTATTATTTAAAAGCACATATATAATATTTATTTGTATGTAGCCTTTTTTTGGAATGTAGTTTTTTTTTTTTTTTTTTCATCTTGTGAAAATTTCGTTGCAATATGCATTCGTAACGCGCCTAAAGAAGTATAACTTCAAAATTAAAAAGTGAAATTTTGTTTATGTACTATAATAAATACTGAGGGAATCGCGTGCATCCAAGTTTAACATCCAAACCTCTGTACCGCCATTTGGCTGGTTTGAACATGAACCGAGCCCTTAACGTCATATCCTCGGATGTTGAAGCGGTCTTGGTGGGCAAGGGGTGAACATAGGTCAGATCACTCGCTTCCTACCCAAGCGATCCGGGTTAGATTCCCAGCGGGGTCGATCCAGGGGTTGTTGCAAATGGGAAATGAGGCGGACATTGCCATGGGTTGGTGGGTTTTCTCGAGCCAATCCTATTTTACCCCCCACTCATTCGTTCTGTGATCGTCTCTCATAGTCTCTAACCTCGGTGCAGACGAATCTTTATGCTTACTCCTTCAGTCATTCCCTCCCGACGTCGAAAACGCCATGAGGCGCGATCGGCTTTTCATATCCGGCGTTGCGCAGAAGATACGGCAAAGCACTCCAGCCGGACCATAGGTGTGGTCTGAGGATCGAGGGATTCAGCTTGCGTGACTCTGCGCTCATGGGTTTGTCCTTACGAGCGGCCTGGTTGGAGACGATGCTGGTTTTTAAACATACACTATAAAAGATGTTTCTACTATTACAAGAAAAACGCCTTGGAAACTCAGTTTTAAACGACAAAACTTATAAAACTGCAAGGCTGGCTTTATAAAATTACAAATGTTACAAAGCTTTGCCTTGCAATTTTACAAGTGACATCGTTGAAAACTGAGTTTCTAAAGACTTCCCTTGTAAAAGTACAAAAATGTTTTACAGTGTATTGGCTGGCACGTTCTCTGGCACGGCAGTTCTACGAATCTGGTCGACATACAAGCCTGACCTGGTTAATTATCAAGCAAGTCTGTGTACGATATGTTAGAGGAGTACATATGGAACTTACATTAAAGTATATAAAAAAAGATTCACCTAAACCACTTAGCAATTTAAAGCTGTAGATAAGAATTTAATTACAAGAATATAGTTGCATCTCTAGGTTTTCAATTGAAAGGTAGATATTGAATTTGAAGATGCACGGCTGGCTGTACACAGAAATGCTTATTATGAAAGAACGCCCATTATTATAGATATTTCCAATTAATAAGTCCACAATTCTGAAAAGAAAAAAAAATTGATTGCCAGCAGTTTTGAATTGTTATTTTTTTGTTTACTTTGAGAGTCATTTTTACCGCAAGTTACGAAACGTGAACTCATAGACATTTAAAACATTTATTTCGTCATGTGATACTCCACACTGTTCCGCCACGCAGGTGATATTGATTCAAGCCCTGGCTGATCGGTTATTCGGTTTAGGTCACGTCGATTCCCTTTGTCTATCTGACCTCAATTCTGGCACGCAAGTGTTTCTTCATTTTCTAAATATAGACGTCATTAATATGCGAGTGGGGAGTTCCTGGAAAATACGTTGTGCCGCGAGGTGATAGGCCAAGAACGACGCACTAACGTTTTCTCTTGTTTACATGGCCACAATCGATCTTCTTATCTCGACAGCTTTATGATGGCTCCAGAGGAGCAGCTGGAAAGTTTGAAACTAGTCATTATATCTCTGGTGTTGAATTTTGTATTATTATTTACTAGCTAATGCCCGACATGCGTTGATATGACTCTTTAAATTTTATATTGTAATTTATTTTAAGTAGGTACACATATTCAAATCATCTCTCTCTATATTTCTCTATAGAGGTCCCTCTATAATTCTCACTATATTTATATATATATATAACTTTCTATTTCTCTGTGTATCTATGTATCTCTATCCATATCTCTCCATATCACTCCCTTTCTAAATCTCTCTATGTAATTATGGTCTATATACATCTCAATATATCTCCCTATGTATACCTCTACATCTCTCTATATATGTATATCCCATTATTTCTATCCCTATACTTATTTATGTCTATATCATCCTATAAAAATATTTTATTTATATTCACAAAACAGAAAAGAAACACACAACCATTCATTTAAATATATGTGTAACCTATATTTTTATCTGTTACAGGTGTGACCTAGGTATATAAAACACACGCGCTTATTCTAATGCAGCTTTTTTCCCCCTCAAAATTTCAAAGCAAACGGTGAAGAATTTTTCGGAGATTTAAAATTTTTAATGAATGAACATTTTAATTTTTATATAGATTTTTATTGAATTTGTGCTTACTTATTGTCACTACACCTATGAGGGATTGCATATTGAAAATACACTTATAAATGCAAATAAAATTGACTGAAATCTATCAAGAGTTAACTTACTTCACCCAGTTTCCTTGAATTACCTGAAGTTAAGAAAATGATATGAAGAAAAAAATTACACTTTGCTTCTAAAAATTGGAAATTAGAGGAACTCAATCACTAAGAACGCTCCTTTTGATATTGACATATGTTTGTTAGTTTATGGTTTTTCATATAAGGTATGCGCACCTCTACTAACTTAAACAAACTCGTAAAGTAAGATTAGGTAATCTTTGTTTTCTTCAACTCTCCTGCAAGATCATTGGTTTTTTTTAGACACTTTTAGTAGTGTTATTTTATTCTTAAAATATGTACATAAAAGCTTTAAATTTAGTAAGAACTTTTGTGTTCAAATCAGAGACATTCAGCTAAGAACTTTGGCAAAATGAAGCCCATGCTAATGGTAAATTCTTAAAGAAAAACTTTCGTATAAGTTGGTTTATGTATCCGTGCTTTCATGATGTTTTGGTATTCGAAGTAAGCAGGTAATAAAATTGGTTTTAAAAGAATCCATCCCAACAAGTTTGCGACTGATGCAGTATTTTTCCGGGATGATTGAAAAAAAAACACATAAAGAAAAAACAAGTTTGCGTTCAGTTATATAATTCAAACAATTAAGAATATTAATATTCTTTAATGTCAGAAAATAAAGGTTAGAGAAATACGTATCGAGTATGACTTCAGCAAGAAAATCGGTGTACATTTTAATACTACCAAAAAAAAATAGGTTTTGTTTAGATAAGGTTAAGACTACCACGTTTAGAACTCTCGGATGTGGGAGTAAATACATACTTAGTAACGTTTTGGATGTTGTCTTGTGTGAAGAGCATGTGTATGTGTGTGCGTGTGCTATGAATAAACTTCCTATCGCTAAGCCAGCCGAAGTTACCCTCTAGTTTTAGAGAAAGAGATTGTACCCGGAGCTCGATGTGCATGTTTTCAACAAATAGCTACGGTAGTGCTGAACCTTGCTTGTGCATCCTGGTTAAGGCTCATTATCACACGCCAATGAGTTATTTTATTTTCTTGACATTTATATTGTTTAAGGGCTGTTAATGCAGATGTTTTCTTGCATTGGTTTTTAGTCATAAATTTAGTTAACATATCTTATTTCTTTAAACGAGCAATTATTATATATATATAATCTGAATCTCGGAAACGGCTCCAACGATTTTCATGAAATTAGGCATGCAGGGGGTTTCGGGGGTGATAAATCGATCTAGCTAGGATTCATTTTTAGAAATTGTCGTTTTATCCGTGTTTTCAATAATCTACTTAAAAATAAATGACTCCTCCTGACATCTATTGGCGAGTAATAATACTATTTTTTTTTAATTGGGAGCAACTAACTGCTTTAACGACACAACAACACTAAATCTACTCCAGTAGATGGCGTTGTTAAGCAACACTAAGCCAATGAGTGTTTGGTTTGAGATTAGACCAAGAAAATCAATTGTTTACTTATATTATTTGTGTCTTTTTAACTCATGTGTTCATTTAAAAATGCCTAAACGATCTTTGAAAAAAAAATACTTATTTTTATGTCGGTAACATCGAAAAAATATTATTCATATTTAATCATTTCATCAGTATCTAATTCGTATTTAAATATAATTTATAAAAAACACAATTTACCAACAAAAAAATATACCGAGTAAAGCTCGGTCATCCATGTACTATTTACTAAGCGAAATATAACAGCGGTGAGAAGTCACGTAAGTAATTGTAACTATGCGTTACGTTTTACAACTCAAAAATAACATTTTGCGTGTATCTAATGTCAACATATGCAAAATAAATATACGATAAATGGTTAAAAATATATGCAAGATATGGTCAATTTACGTAAATGGAATTATCAATATGTCATGTGAGATCAAACATTGCATACCCAATATTTTTTTAATATTTAGCTTATGTCCTATTTCAAACTTTTTCATTTTCTTGGCAATAGTTTTTATTAATGTAATCTTGGGTTTATATGTTTTGTTTTATTATCAATTTAAATTTATCTACTTCGCTACATAAAATAAGTTTATGAAATAAATAAATTAACGAAGACGGTAAATAGGAAAGAAAGTCTCTTGATAGCCTGAATGAGTCGGACTTTCAACCTGGCACGCCATGTAGGACAAATGTTTAACTCCTTGTGTATGATTCAGAAACATTGCACATTCATTCATACGATGACATTACTTAAGTACGATTTTGGTTGCAGTTATAAGAAACTGATTTATCGACATTTTTTCCATGGCGTTTAACGTTACTGCACATCGCCTGGGTTTATCATATACCGGGTTCAAAACAAATCTGCAATCAGGTGCATGTAAAATAAATTAATAAATAACCGATCCGTAAACTGATCTTAGTCCTATTGGATTTTTGTAGTAGTAAATAGTCTTAGCTTCTCCTGTTTCTCTGTAAGAATTCTCTCAAAATTTTACAATGCCAGTTTACGTTATCCATGAAAAAAAAAAAAACCACACACATGGGTACGTGGCAACTTCTCATGTTTGAAGTGAAACTTCACAGAGGTATAATAATGTAAATTATTAATGTATGCATCTATGCTAGAATACAAATATGAAGTGAGTAATTATGCAAGTATGCAATTATGCAATTATGCGCGAGTAAAAATATCCAAATATGAAAATCTGCAAGCGTGCTATAATAAATAACATGGCATTGACCACCCCACGCCACTATAGAACGCCCCACTCCACTATAGAACGCCCCACTCCACTATAGAACGCCCCACTCCACTATAGAACGCCCCACTCCACTATAGAACGCCCCACTCCCCTGTCGAACGCCACGCTAAACTGTTGAACGCCCCACTCCTCTGTCGAACGCCGCACTCCTCTGTCGAACGCCCCACTAAGCTGTCGAAGGCCCCACTCCACTATCGAACACCTCTGTTCACATAGGTGCACTTTTCATTGCTCTCTGAGTTGATGTCGTCATCGCCTCGCCTACCCGCGCGCTCCGCTCGGCCCACGTGCGTGCGTGAAGCAGCCGGCCAGAGGGACGGAGAAGCCCAACTTCGCGTGCGCTCCAGGGCCGTCGGGTGGCCGACGACAACAGTCAACAAGGTCACGGCAGGAGCCGCGCGCGGGCTATGAATAGCACGGATCGATAACGGTATTGAATCATACGCGAGGAGCTGGCAGCAAGAACAGTTGCGTGCCGTCGCGTGTCAATCAAGGTTAAGTGTCGCAGGGCCCGGCCGGGCAGCGCGTGGCTAGGGGCTTCCCGGCCGCCGTCACAGTTAGCAGCCTGTCTCAGGTCGCGGTCCGCGCGGCAAACCGTCATGCCGTCTTCTTTCAAGTGAAACTTCTTTGCAATTTTTCAAGAGTCACGAAAATTCCGATCGCATGAGGGGAATGGTTAGGTATGTGATAGGGAAACCGCTGGAGGAGGATACGGCAGGGGAGAGGCAGAAATGACGCCGCATACTTGCACACTTACCTACTTGCACACTTTCACAATTGAATACTTTCACACTTGCATACTTGCGTAATAGCATAATCTAGCACTCGCGAACTCGCATATATCATCTGCGACCTCATCCAGAGATAATTATGTTTCTTACACCTAATAATATAATAAGCAAGATGTTTCACTTCTGTCGCGCTTGGACTCCACTTTTTAATCTTAATTATCAATTTTAGATATGATATTGTTTCGAGGATAGCTCGTCAACCAGCCTGCGGGTGGGGCGCGATCCATTGCCGTTACATAGGCTGTTAAAATTATCAACGGAACCTCACTACCCCCGTCACACCCCGCTCCGACATTCCTCAGCGCCTCTGAAGGGTTCGGCACGTTCCCAGAGCCCCGGCCTGCGTGTGGTGGCGCAACTAGGACGCCATTGTTCTGGGAGCTTCGGATGTCAAGTCGACCCCGATGACGCGACACTCCAACGGGGCGCGAGACCGTTCCAGAAGAGGGCTGAAGAGTATAAAAACGGCGACACTAGGCTCCGAGGCGGTGAAGTGATGAAGGCGAGTGACCCCTTGGTAAGCGATAACCGGACGACGAGCGCAACGGGCTTCGTGTGCAGAGACTAGTCCATCGGTACTATGCTGTGAGCGACGGACGAGTGAGCAGTGCGAGGCAGTGTGTTGGGACAGAGTTTCGCGGTAACAGACGAGCAGTAGAGAGAGCAACTCGTCGCCTGAGAATTGGAGTGTTCTATGTCCATTGAAGTAGAAACTGAGATATAAGCATTTGAAAGTTCAAATAACTATGAATAGCATGACATAGAACAAAATAATATTGGTCTTAAATTAAGAACAAACATTTTTATGTGCGTAGACGTGTGTGGATATAGTACAAATGAATACTAATATTAATTTCGTGTCCATAGCATAAAAAACCTAACATGTGGACATAGAACACTCCAATACTCAGGCGGCGAACTGTCTAGTCGAGCTCCAGTGGGGAGGGTAAACTGCGAACTAAATAAAAGAGTGATTAAACTGTGGACAGATATGTTCGCGTTGTAATTTAATTAGTAATCTAAATTGTAGTAATAAAAATATTATTTAATTAACTAAGCTATCCTTTTGTAACCCTTTTTCCCACTCGTGACGGTATATTAAAATTTTAATCTAAATGTTATGCTATCCATCCAATTACTTTGCTTTATATCATATTTGTTATATATAGCCTAATACGTATGCTAAGAATAAATACACATTTTTAGTTATAAATCCACATTTATATCTAGAAATCCATATTTTAAGTATACATCTAAATTTACAGGTACACGTAAACAATTTTTTGTAGCATATCCTGTTACAATCATATATTTGCCAACAGGCTTCAATCCATAACCGCCGGAAGAAAAAAAAAACAGATAATTTCACGTGTGCCACCAAAAATTTTGTTTCTATTTCTGCGGTGGCTTTTTGACTGTTAAGGTCTCTGCTAAACTTTCTTTTGACGTCATGTGGGTTATTTAGTCTGTTCGATTCAGTTTTTTGTGTAGTGTTGGCCTGTAATTCGTCGTTCCCGTTTGACTTGTGCTAGGAAAGCGTTTAAATACGCACGTTTAAATAAATAGAGTACGTGAGTTTCCAAAATTATTTAATTGTTTTATTCCAACTGCGTGCCAATGCGCAGCGGAACAGTGCACGGTGACGACCGAGCTCAGCTTCGCAAGAGCGCTGAGGATGTGTTTACCCCCGACCCGCTGGTCACTGCTCGCGGGTGCAGCAGACGGAGATAATCCCGGCTGATCCGGCGAGGCACCCCGGCACCCCCTCCCCCCCCCCCTTACCATCGCAGCTTCAGCGGCGAGACGTGCGATAGCCATTTTTATTTTCCCGTGTCGCTCCACCAGAAAGATACTAGTCTTCCCTCCTACTCCCCAGCTTTTATAAGGAGGGAGATTTTCTAGTTTTGTTTTGTTTGTTTTTTTTTTTAAGCCTTACCCTCACCAAGCCCTTCGCCTTAAAGCTAAGATGATACTATCATCTAAAAAAAAAGTTTAACTGTACTGCAGTGCTTACAGCTTGAGAAATTCGTGCGAAGATTACTATTATGCAAGCTATTGCAAAGAATATTTTCGCAGAAGTCAGAGTTGTGTCTTTTTAAAAAAATAAGTGTTGTGACGACTTTTGAAGCAAGCGCATAGTCAAAATGTTATCTAGATTTTGTCTGACGAAGTTTTTGTATATTTTTTTAAAGATTAGCTAACCTTTACACACACACATATATAGTCTGTTTTTTCTTTGAAATGTGTTTTTTTCTCATGAACAAAAATCTTCCTCGCATAATTTATTGGTTATTGGTAGCTACGCAAGACATAATACTTTGTTCGGCTACAAGCTTGACGAGTAATAAGAATGCATATCTATTTTAATTTATTTTTTTGAAAAAGATGTATTCGTTAATGAATGTATTAGTTTCACACCAAAATATACCTATAATATATCATGTATTCCTTTAGGGGCAAACCTAGCTGAAAGTGAAAGACGACTTGGATTGAAACAAGAAGATATATTGAAATTGTAATACTTTTGAAAACAGAGAGTAAAATATTATTTTTTGAGTGATGATAATATTGTGAATGTGTGTTGTGGAATCATTGTGGTATTATTAGGCGTTATCAGTTAGCTAGCTAATAATTCTAGACAGAAGCATAGAGTCATGGAGGACGAATATATATTATGTTAGAGGTTGGAGAATGAGGGGAAAGAGGCATGTGGCCGATGTGTTTGTACGATTCACGAAAACCAATGGGATAAAACTAATGTCTCGGCTTCATTCGCCATCGGGCTTAAGTAGTGTTTTTACATGTGATTTAAAAGTTTTTAATATTTTCATAATTTAACCATTTAAAATTGTTTATAAAAACATTTTTAACTAAACAAGTACCTACTAATTTTTATGTTTTTTTTTATTAATTTAAACGCAAATTTTTATATTTGTGCTAGTATATTCTGAAAGGACTTACATAAAATGTTCCTATTAAGTTCATAATGTTCCTTAGTTAAGGTCTTTTTTATTAGAAAAAAAATCATTTTATTAACAATCAAATACTGTGATATTATGAATTTATTTAATAACAGGTGCAAAACACAAAATATTAGACGCAAAATAATTTGGAATACTCTGCCTTAATGCATTTTCGTGTTTACATTTTGTATAGGGCAATTTCTACGGATGTAGAAAATTGAAATTTATGTTTGTAATATAATTTTTTTCCCTGATTGATCGCGTTGTAATCGATTACTAGAAGTCATTGTTTAAAATTTTACCACTGGAAATTGCTTATAAATTTTCATCTACAGACGTATTTTTTAAATATAAATAAATAATAAATTGAAAAATAAAATAATTCCAACATAGTGCTTGAGGCTGAGTCTTGAGTGTTCCAAGCAGCGTTGACTACCGTGCGTTGCCGCTACCATTAATTCAAGTGCCTTCGCTGTTCTCGAGACCTGTTCGCGATAAGAGGAAAGTATTCGCACAGACGCCGCATCAAAACTTTTCATGAGTGTGGAATAAAAATAAAGCATCTATAAATACACAGTGCTCGTTACACATATTGGATGGGAAATAAGTCGGCGTAAGAAACTACTAATGTTAAATGTGTAAAATTACCTTACTAGAAATTTTGTTTTTAGAGTTTATTTTTATTTTGACTATTTTCAGTTAGGCATAAGTATTTATAAAAATATTGTCTTTCTATACTTTTATACATCAAATGTTTTTATCAGTTTTATAATATATTTTATGATAAGATTTATACTAAAGTCAGGCACAACTTTTAATGCTTGTGCTGAGAATATATAACTTTAAGCTGCGTATTTTATGGAATCTAACAATAAATCTGACGCCACGTAAGTTATAGCATGACAGCGTGCCAAATGAAGTCTTGCAGTGTCGAAATGTGAGTTGCATCATCTGCTATGTTTTCAATGCTTTTGTTTCAGTATCTCTCAAGTATGCATGATAAATATATTCCAGGGTTTATACACCACGCACTTGTGTCCAAAAACAGTTTCATTTTGTTGTAAAAGGCGTATCATTATTAAAAGCCAAAAATTATAGCCGACGTTTTAGTATTTTAAACGATTTAATGTAAAGCACTTTGATTAACATAATTTCATGAATATTTCTCAGGAAAGTGAACGATAACTGTAACAATTAATTTAGTCAGTACTTAAAAAATTTAAAGAAATTTTCACAGTTAAAATTAAAATTTATTAATATCATGACTTATATTCTATAAATTATTTAAATTATTAATACAATGAGAAATTTTGATATCATACAAAAATTTTTGGCATACGCCGTTGCAGTTTTGCCCCAGTTGTCAATGGAAAAATTTAGAAAAAAAAAAATATGAGCATCAAAACTTCACAGAAAACAAGACGGAATCAGCTAATAACGGTTAAACAGAACCAACGATGAAACTAAACAAGTATTATGGACAACACAACGACGACAGAACGGACACAAATTGTTCAGCCTCTGTGTCCAAAAAACTGCATTAAATTAAAACAGATAGACCTAACGATTAACTTAAACAGGTATTATGGACAACAGAATGACGTCAGCGCCGACGAACACGGTATGTTTCCTATGACAAAACTGTTGCGGCCCTATGCTGTTCCCGTCATCAGGCACGAACAGACTGATTTTTTTTTTCATGACAAACGGTGAAAAACGGAATTTTCGTATGTCAAAAAAAAATGGTATTAAATCAAGAGTATTTTATGTTTTAAAACGTCTACTCATTAACCTAAGTTCACCGTCGGTTGAGTTAACGAATTTTCTCCCCTGTTCAACTGGTTTCTGTGCCAGAAAAATCCGTTTCCATTCGGGACGAATATTTACTCTGCGCATTGCAGCCCTGGTGAATGTCCCTCTTGATTTTATCTCAGGGATTCGTGTTTCTGTAGTGGGCTGAATAAACAAGAAACAGCCCGAGTGGTCCCGCCCCAGATCGAAATACTAGACAATTTAACCCGGGAAATGGCGAGTAATCACGCTGCTGATCGATTCACTCAAATCAATGGTAATTTTCTTTCCCTCGGATGCAGCAGATTCAAAAACGTTAAAAGTGTTTGAGCACGAATTCTGCAATCCAATCCAGAAAATTTGTCGTATCACAATAAAAATACATAAATAAACCACATCAACATGAATTTCAAAATGTTGAAGCTGAAATTAAAAAAAAATTGCTGAAAGATAGAGTCATCACGACATTTTTTTTAATAATCACCGTTTAATTATCCAACAGTAATTATTTGGAAACTGGTTGAATTTTATATTTTCCAGTAAAATGTTACTAGAAGCAAGTCATAATTTAAACTTGAGAATTCGTATTTTAATCGTAATGACAATAGTTAGGGGGGTTTGTATTTTATACGCATACGCACGGTGCTGTTTTTGCCGCTATTCATTGTTGATTGAAGCCTCTAGTGCTGAACCCGTTTTAGACGTTGCTACTAGAAATCTAAGAAGACGAATGTGGTCGGTAAAAAAAGTTTCTTGAGAAGTGTGAACACTTTACAGAGAGATGAACTTTGGTGTGCTCAAGCTATTCCAGCTGATTGAGATCGATCTCATCTCTTTTTTTTCTTAATATAAATGTTTGTTACAAACAACCGTGCAATGAATCAACTTAGTAAAATCCATACTGCAAATCAACCGCTAAATAACATATGGGTACGTTGCCTTAATGGCTGCGTGGTTTGCCGTTCAAATCGGTTCAAAGGAAAAGCCCCGGATCTCTTAATCTCCGTCCGTGAGCCTAGTCGTGCTATCAATCTTCCTGCTAGTCTCGCTCATTCACTTCTTCTGAAAGGCTGCGTCGTTACCCGTTGCAGTGAGACTTTCCGTCGTTGCCGTCAGGTTGGCAGGAAGAGTTTCTGTGTCTGAGCGGTCACTGCTGCTCATGTTTCAGCTCGGGGGGGACGCTAGTTACTGCACGCAGCACATTCAAGTATTTTACTTCGTAGCATCTATATCAATATTAGAAAGAGAGAGCGTGAGTTTGTTTGTTAGAAGTAAGCTCGATAATTACTGGATCTATTTCAAAACTGATTTCAGTGTTATTAAGCTACATTATTCAAGGTGAAAATAGGCTATGTTTAATTACTTATAATGAAAACTTTTTTGAGAAAAACGACAAAATCGAATTTTTTTCCCTGGTTTCCGTTGGTTAAACCGTTACAGATGTAACAAAATAACCATTTCGCGCAGGCACGCGATGCACACCTTGCTTTCGAAATATCCTATAATACATATTTTAAATAGTATAAAATATATGTCGCTATCCGCGTCTGTCTGTTTGTTCGCTTACTTCTTCGAAACTACACGATTAATTTTTATGTGGTTTTCACCTTCATTTAGAAACTTTCTTCCGAAGGTTTATGTCTATAATACATTCATATTAAATTTAATATAGTTGAGACATCTGGATGTTTTGTAAACAAGTCGTAAAAAGACGCTTTTAACTCGCTTATGTGGCTAACGCTGACTTACATGACTGATAAATAAAAAAAAATGTACCTCAGAATTGAATATTTTCACATGGACAGCTTCATGTAGCCCTACCGTATATGACTTCTATACAAAATCTGTTTGTGTTCACTCACGAGAAAAAAAACTGTCAACATTTTTAACAAATTTTTTCTTTAGTTTTGGGCATTGCGTGACAGTAGGTACTTATATAATTTTTGAAAACGCCGGAAACTTACGAGAACTCGATACTTATAATTTCTTACTTATTAAATCTAATTGACTTCACATTAGTAGATCGCATCCGTGTGAATCCGGGGTGTGTCGCCAGTATCCCTCGTATTTTATGTATATAATATAGTTCCCGTAAGTGAACATAAGTTTTTTCTGTAACTATATGTGTCATCATATCGACACAGTATTGGTTGGATAAATTATGAATTTTTTGGCCAAATACGAAATAAATTATTTGAAACATGGCATTGATTTGGATGCCATTTTATTTTTGTAGTGATTCTGAAAATAGAACTTACTCTGTTGAAAATCTTTACCCAGCTGTCCGAAGCCGGGTATCACAGCTAGTAACTCATAAATTAGTGTGTTCACATGTTGCTGCTTAATAAATTTCCCCATTCGCACCAGTAAGGCTGCAAGCGAGTGGAGCATGGCTGTAATTTTCGCCTGTCGTGGACGCGACATGTCATCGATGTGACGCTTCGTCTAAGAGATTTAGAATCTAATTTCCGTCCGACGCGAGGCGTCGCAGGTATGACGTCATGCCTAACGTTCGTCGGCGCTGTATTCAACTCATCGCGTTGCACATCAATATTCATATCGCCGGGAACGTTCCTCTCTGGAATTAAATTTGAGTCAGTATTTTAAGTCACGCAGCTACGCACAGAATGACGTCGAAATCTTGATGGCCTTTGCTAGCTCTAAAATTACTTGGGTAAAGACTAAACGCGAGTCAATCACGCGCTCTTTCAAGAATGACATATCGTTAAAGTGCCCTTATTTTGCATTCCTTTAACATTGAAATTTTTATTTGGGTAAGTCAGCTGCCGTGAAGGAAAAACACACAGTACAAATTTCAAACTCGTATAATTGTTACAGCGTCTTCAGCCGTAACGTTTATTTCCTATCCCTCTGCCGTGTTTACTTCGATACATGGTATGGTTTGGGCAAAAAAAAAATGGAAATATCTCGGCTAGTCTAAGTGTCACGGAGTTTAAGTCGTCCCAGGTATGAGCAGTAGGCTTGGGGCTCAGCGATGTGCAGCATATAAACGTCATCGCAACTGTCGGATGTATAAACCGAGCTGTTGGCAGCCCTCAGTGTCGGTGAACGCGCAGGACATCGGGCGTTACTCTGGGAGTGCTTCGGAGCAGCTATAAGCTCTACGACGAGACTAGTAGCGAGCGAGCGGATGCTCTGCCCGGGCTACTCGCTGGGTGAGTCGCTGAACGACCGAGAACTCGCTACATGAAGAACGCCGGTCGCAAAGCGAGTACCGCTGAAACGTCGCACAGTGGGGCCAGATCACAAAAAGCTGGCCAAAAGTCAAAAGTGTTATCAATTTGGCTGAAAGTCAGCACTAAGGGGTTTTCGGGGTCGCTGATTACGAATCCGAAGTCAAAATGTGAAATAAAAACAAAATGGCTGATTTAACTTGAACCACTTTTATAAGAAATGTACAAAATAAACGCTATATTATATAATACGATAAAACATACAATTGGTTGATTAAACGTTCATGCATCGTCACCCGAAGAAAAGTTTGATTCACAATCAGTTGTTTCGACTTCGAAATCGCTGTAGCTTTCTGTACTTGCTGGTATATGTGGCACAACTAACAATAAAACTGCTTCTGGAAGCAACGATTTTGAGTTTTTTCGAGGTAATTCGCGAAAACTCGAAATAAACGGATCGGATAATAATAACAAGCGTAACATAACGTCTTCCATTGTTTTGACTCGAGAACATTTTCTTGCAAAATCTTCGCGAAACATTTTAATGAACTTATTAGTAGACTCTTGAGCGTTTTCAGACATCTGCCCAATCGGTAATACCGATGAATTTATCACGTCTACGCCATGAATCAATATCTTATGTACAGAAGTTGGCATGTAGAACCACGGATATAATTGCACAAAGTAGCGAGCTGTTTGTAAGGCATAATCTTGAAATTTTATGAAATCGATATCATGACCACACGAAATTGTCTGCTATATGACATGGAAACGCTTAATTAAGACCTCATCAACCCCTGTAATAGTTGCAGAAATGCTTGAGTTGGTGAAAAAGGGTCGAGCTGTATTCCCGTCATTTGAACTACGGAAACCCTTCTGTATATTCGTTTTTCGGATTCTTATTTGTTCTTTTTCTACATCACTACGCGCTTGCCACTTTTTTATTTCAAGCTTATAAGTTATATGCAAACAACATTCAAAAAAACGTATCCATGCATGCAAATTTGATAATCCAAACTGTAAATGATCTTCAGAGACTTCCTTTCTTAGCATTGCATCGATATTGTTAAAGTCTTTTGAAGTTGCTTTGCATAAATAGCATCGTTGAGTAGACATATTATGCGTAATAGCATTACAAACTTTACCATCGATCATGGTGAAAGCAAGTTGGGAAGAAACACTTATTTCTTTTCCATCAATGATATTTTTGAAAGGGACAAGATTGTTCTCTTGCTGTTTAATATACTCCATTTCGTCACGAGTTGCTTCAGGACTCTCGTGAAGAAATTGGATCCTAATTGGCCTACAAAAGCGAGGGGATGAGGGCCTCGGATTTTTCCATACAAGAAGTCTAGCATTTGTTTCATGGTCGTCTGATACAAGCTGCAGTGGGACGATTGAGGTAACAAAAATATTAGCATCGGACATGCTTCCATCATCTTTGGTTAACTTTTGCTTGTACGTACTTTGGCCAGAAGTGCCATCGCAGCCCCACTTACAAATTAAATTCAAGTTGCAAGTATTTTCAGGAGACAAACTTTTGATAACATCCATTTGTGATAATAATATTCTTTCAGCTGTGTGATTCAGCAATGCCTGCAATTTTACCTCAGCACTATATTCATCGACAGAGATATCTGACTTGGGCGGATAACATTTGAGCTTGACTTTATATAGCAATTTATACGGTGAATATAATTTACATCTGTTCTCTTTGCTTCTATTACGAAGTCCCTGATATTGTGATTTTTATAGCTTTAATTCCACTATGAGCGACAGAGCAGCATCGGCAAATAAAGTCGTTTCTTCAATCGTATTTATGGATTCCTTATACTTCTTTGCTTTAGTTGGGCTTCCCAATCCCACATCACGGACAATTTTCGCAGCATCTAATTTCCCAGATGATCGAAGGCTCATTTGGGTCGCATACGTCAATTCTTCTGTACTATGTCTTGCGCGTAATTCTTCAGTCCTCCTTCGTTTTGTCCGGTCACTAGACTCTGCAAATTCTAAAGTAGGCCGCCCCAAACTATGGGATTTTTCTAGAGATGGATTAGTTTCTTCGAACGAAACAAACACGCTCAACCATGCAGAATATTTTTTGCAGAAATGTGCCTTCATTTCTTGATACTTGCTGCCACTTTTTACGCAAGTCATACAACAACTTTCGGAGTACAGGTTTTACATTGTCTGATAGAGCAAAGGGGCATTTAAATTTAACAGACATGAACTTTTCGATCTCTACATCTGTTTCAGTCGCTTTGTCATTCAAATGACCTTTCAATAAAGAAAATATTTCTTCTCTTGTTAGGCCACATGATTCACGTTCATCAGCGACAGATTCTGAAATTGGAAAATATAATACCTATATAGATGGATACTTCCATAGTTAATTTCGTTACTATTATTTATTCGAAAATATTATTTGAAAAGGAAACTAAATTGTAATAAAAGTGAATTACGTATAATAGAACTCAATACAGTACAGACCTCACACAAATTCAAGAAAAAGAGCAACATATTTCGCGTCGTTAATGTACACAATTCAGTAACCTATGTTTACATTGAAATAACTCTCACTAATGACACAATTGCAGCTAGTTGCAGCTAGTTTTAATTTTTTTAATTCAATAGCAGTTCCACCTACAACATGCGATCGGTCCAATCACAGAATTCTACAGAATTTATGAACTTTTCTCTACGTGTTTACATTTTTACGTTGTAATCTTCCGTTCATTTTCGTACAAATCATTAGTTTATTGTTAACACGTTAACTATTATAATTAATGTTATGTTACATAATCATATTTTACTTACTTGTAGGTGTTGATTCCATTTTGTAGATTTAACATCGATTGATTTTTAGCGATTTTTTGTCCTCTTGAATATAGCGCTGAAATCTTTACTTACTGCGCGACACATCCAACTCAATTGAGGGTCACCTTTCAACTGAACTACAAAAGCAGGTATATAGGGTAGCGCGCGCTAATGTCTAGAATTCGACCTTCGGACTCTTACCCAATCTAACCCACGACTCGAAATTGCCGGAACTTTAACTCTATTTTTCGACTTTTGGCCAGCTTTTTGTGATCTGGCCCCACTGTGCGTCGGTAGCATATAGAGACGTCAGTGGCCGAGCGAGTGGGAGACTCGCTTCTTCACGACTGGGGTGCTAAGCGAGCAGACAGAGTACCGAAGAAGCATCGTTAGCCGGGCGAGTTCGGGACTCGCTGCTTCAAGGTGATTGCCCAATTCGGCGGGAACGGCGAGTTGGAGAACTCGTACCATCACTGGGAGAACGAGTGCAAGACTCGTTACTTGCACGGAAGAAATGAGGCGAGTACCGACAATAGTTTGGACTGTTTGTTCAACATTAAATATTTATAAATAATCGTCTATCAGAGCCGAAACGAGTATTTTGCAGACTTATAGTTTTTTTTCTAGAGAAAGTAAATAATAGAGAGTAATACGAATTTTAGAGTTCACAATTTGCTTGTGAACTGCATAATATTTAGTGTTATTTGTGACTATGCTTTTAAAGGCAGTTCAATTCGTTTTCTGTACTGAAGCCGAGAGATTTTTTCATACACTCGAGCACAGTTTTATAATAAAAATTTTGTTAAGTATTTTACGACGTGGTTAGGTCAAGTTATATTCATTATTTCCGGTTTTTATTCGTTAAATCTTTGTACATTATGCGTAGGATTGCTGCGGAATGAAAAAGCAGTATAATTCAAGGTGTGATTGGCAAAATAGTAATTTTGTGAATTTTATTATTATTATTTTTGTATAAATAAAATATTTTAAATGTAAAAATGGCCTAACGTCTTTGTAACCCTGTCTATTTCCAAGCTTGTCCCAACATCAAATTAAATACCAAACCTTAACAGGATCGCTCTAAATGTTTAGATGGCATTCCCAAATTTGTTTATTTGTCTGAACACAAGTTTAGCAGAATCACACCCAAGCGTGTAGATTTCAGAACGCTATATAACACACTATTTCTGAAGGGACTAATATCTTCTTGCTCATAAATGCCTGCACTTATATATGTAACTAAACTATAATGTTAACAATTCAATACCTACCTGGGTTTCAGAAATTTCACCGCATTGACAATTTTTGAAACTATAAAACAAAAAATTATTTCTTGTAGAAAATCAAGATATTCCTTGGTTTCTTTAAAATGGCTAACATATTTAATTTTGAAACCACAGATCACTGGTAAACCGTTAAATACGAATGCTTCGTGCAACAGTTTTGACTGGACGTACACGCCTATCACAATAATTGAATGAATTCAACCACACTAAATGTTAATCATATTCAGATTTTTGATTAAAATTCCCAACTATATTATATGTATGCTCGCTTGACAAGCTGTATAAACTTGAGTTACTAGAAAATTGTATGCAAAATATTGTTTGGAATTTGAAATTCATTCCTTGAAAAAATGTTAACCTCCAAAATTCTAATTTATTATATTCCATACCATACAGTTTAATATAATGCGCATATTTGTGTGATATACACCGTGTGCCAAAAATTAAGATAAGCATGTTTTAAATTAAGGTTTCTTCCATTGGCTGAAAAATGTGCGCATTCGCTTTGAACGACGCAATTCACCAACAGGCGAATGCCTGCCTCTAAGCATTTTGCACTTGGACACCGTCTCAGTTATGTCTTCGCAGTTAGTAAGGGTGAGCTCGACCGAGCGGTTGGCGCTCGAAACGTGGTCTTCCCATTTACAAAGCTATGGTAGCGTCGATAAAATAACCATGCTCGCCCATCCTACATGATACAGGCAATAACTCGATGTTTCACATCGCTTAATATTACACGCCCATGGTCGAGGAAATGAATTGAAGCTAAAGCTGTTGTGTTTGGTAAACTGGAAAATTATACAAAATGTATTCCAAGCTTTTGTGGCCGTTGTCTGATAAAACTAGCTTGGCTTTCGTTATTTTAGCCGTGTCGTAGTGGTAGTGCAAACATTTTTTTAAGTTAACGCAAATTCTTTTGCGTTTTCATCTGTGTGATTTAGCATTTGTCACATTTTTTTTCTAGCGATATCTAGTTGTTAATTTTCTACTACAGTGAACATTATTTATTTTCAAAAGTAGCTTTAAAAGTAAATCTGTAGAAAAATTTTTTAATTACACCTCAAAACGTAAGACATTTTTAATGGTACCCCATAACCTGATTTTTATTTGACTTTGAAAATGTTCAACCCCCAATAATGCGTTGGTTGCAGCATACTAAATGACTATATTTTGGGTTATTACAACTAATACCATAAATCATACGGCAAAAATAGTTATTAAATGTGCAAAGAAGTTTCATAGGGTACCCCACTTGATTTTGAAAAATGTAACACCCCTTCCTTTGAACCTAATGTTTCAACCACTCCTCCACCTCTTTAGTACATAAACGAACTTGAAAATTCTTTAGGCCATACCTGACTACCTACTAAATTTTGTGACGATACAATTAACGGTTCGAAAGTTAGTCAGACAAAGACACATACATTCATACACACAAACATACAAACACACATACAAACGCCGATTCGCTCAGTTGATTTGGAGACCTCGCTTCGCTCGGTCGATAAACTAAGAAAGTGTGTATAACAAACACAAAGGGTTTCTCGTGAAGTTGCGAACTATTTTAGATGGAAGAATATACTGTTCTTATTATAAAATATTCATTATCTCCTAAATCGCACATGAATGTCAGTTGCACAACTATCACCATTTTCAAATAAAAATCAAGAAAATAAAATTAAATAATTACAAACATATACGACTTCTCATGTCGTCATAGTTAATCTAAATACTTATTTTATATACTTTATGAGCTCTCTTTTACAACGCTACCTCACACGGCTATATGTGTGTGTGAGGGGGGGGGGGGGACTTTCTACAGTTTTTAAAGTGAGCGTATATCAAATATACTCTGAAATTTTAATAAAACTCCTTAATTTAATTAAAAGTAGTGTGGTTGAATTCATTCAATTATTGTGTTGGGCGTGTACGTCCAGTCAAAATTGTTGCACGAAGCCTTCTTATTTCATGGTTTACCGTGATTTAAATAATACACAATGTCATCCATGTTAAAGAGAACCGAGGTATATTTGCTCCTCTACTACAAATGTATATTTTTATAGTTGCAAGATAGTTAAATATGGAAAAATATTGAAAGAAAAGGATTAAAGTTACTAAAACTGCAGGGGAATTATAACTACCCTTTCTAGATAATAAAAAAAATTCATAAATATGTTAAACGAGTGTTTAAGGGTTGGGTCGGTACATAGAATTTCCCGAGGTACATTCCCATCTTGTTATGTTCGCGAGAAGATGGACGGACCACAACGGACTGGCAAGACATGGTTGCTACAACAACGGGACTCCGTTTGTTTTGAGACACGATCCCCCCCATCCTTCGCCCTCCAGTAAAGAGAAATCCAAGCAAGCTGGAGGGGGGGGGGTGGGGTTGGGGCGAGGCCGAGCAGTAATGACGGCCGCGAGGTACGTGTTGGCCCACACTTGTGTTCCGAGCCGCCGGGGGGGAGGGGGGATGGACAAGGGGGATTTAGTGGGGGAGGGGAGGAGGGGTCGGCAAAGCCCGGGGGCCGGCTGCAGGTGGGGCGGGCTCTGGCCCGGTTCTGGGGTTCCGAAAATCGATGAAGGGTTGACCGTGCTATGGGGGTTGGGGGGGAGGTACACCACCGTATCTGGTGGTCGCGCGCTCGATTTTAGGTTGTTGTTTTTTTTTTGTTTTTTTCGAAAGAAAAAAAAACAGTTTCTTATAGATACAAATCTCAACCAAACATAAAATTTTAACTTTGAATTTTTCATCTTGAGATATTCGCAAAAAACAAGATACATTTTCGTACATTTTTGGTTTTTCACTTTTAATTTCAAAAATATACGTGTGATGACTAAAACTTCACTTTTTCTTTTTAACTTAGACTAAACTATACACAGTTTGACCTCAACCGTGGCTCTGTAGGTCCAATAGTTCACGAGATACACAACACTTCAAACACTGGTCAATTTTTCCAAAAAGAGAAATTTGTTTAAGTTTTGGGTGAATTTTAGAGCAAAATATAAAGGAATACTGATCCTACGAAGAGTGAAGTTGTAGAAAATATATTTAGCTTTAATTCAAGAAGAAGAAAAATGTACGCCTGTAGACATAATGGTTGACTCATAATTTTCTGAACACCAAAACATGAGTTAATTGGATTTTAGAATGATTTGATATAAACCCTTTCCATTACTTGTAAACTTCTCGAAATGCACAGTTTCCTAGGCATATTATAATAATATGATGTTATTATGTTTAATTATAGCAAAATATTATATTATAATACATTATAATAAAGAGTTAAAGTATTGATTATTGTAAGGTATCATTGTAGCCTATAAGGAGTAGTCCAAACTCCAACCAACGTCTACTTTCTTAAACCAGAGAGGGGAAAGCCATTTCTATGTAGTTTCATCCAAACACAGCATTGAATTAGAGGCTGTCTCAACACATCGTTTTCTTGCAAGCTGTAAGTGGATGTGATAATACAACCGTCTTGTTTAATTAAAGAAGGCGAAAATCCTTAAAAATTTGGACAAAAACCCCGACCTCAGCCTTTTGTTTCTGTCCAAAAACAAACCACAAAGACATTTCGAAACATTCTTCTCGTCTTCCCAGTGTACGGTGGCAACAAGAAAGTGCCCCTAGATGAACAGCGGTACAAATGTTGTAAGTCTGCAGGTTATACATCCTCGTCAAATATGGTCTTCTTTCCCCTCCAACCAGAGCTGCAGCACATACGAACATTTCCTGCGCGTTTATAACAAAATGCATCTCTGGATGGGCTAGTCGGTTTCATGGGGGGGGGGGGGGAGCCGGGAAAAGTTTGGGTGGAGGCGTACAAGCAACGGCCCCCTTCCCCTGACCAACTCCAACTGGTTGCATGCAAGTGCGCAATGGCAAAGTGCGGGTGCATATAGCTGGGCATGTACTGCTCTAACATGTGTGAGCCATGCGAAGCATCCTGCAGCAATGTACATTTCTGTGATCTCGAAGAGGAAGAAGCTATAGATGACAAACATCAGCCACCTGTGCTGTGTACCAATTGCACTTGAAATCAACTTTTTTTTTTTAAAATTCAATTATCTTACACCTTTACAGCATTATTTGTTACAGATTTTCCATTTATAGAGCAGCAAATATGACCTTCTGGAATGTAGGCCACTCTGTACCAAAGTGCGGCCGAACAATGATCTTGTTAACCAGAGCTTTTTGTATATAATTATTTAAATAATCATTAATATTTTCTCACCAGAATTATATTACATATGAAACACGCGTATAGTGCTTCTTTTTTTAAACCCACGAAGTTTACAACCCATGGAAAGAGTTTAGATCAAATCACCCCAAAATCCAATTTTCTCAACGTTTGATTTTTTCTGTGTTAATTATGAGTCAACCATTGGATCAACAGGCGTCGTTTTGTGCTTGAATTAAAGAAAAAAAGATTTGCTATAACTTATTTCTTAACAATTTTATTTGTAGGATCAGAATTTCCCCTTATATTTGGCTCAAAATTTGTAACACGGGAACTTATTGAAACTACAGAGCGGCGGTTGAGCTCAAATTGTGAAAAAATTAGTCTACTCTTTAAGAAAAGGTAAGATGAAAATTTTTGTTACCACACATACGTTTGAAGTAATAAGAGAAAAAAAATACGAAAATTTCACTGTTCTTTTGTGAATATCTCAGAACGGATCAAGAAATTTTGTTGGAAAACTCCAGATTCGGATTCAGCGCCCCGAAAAACACAGGTAACAAAAAAAAATGACTGCTGGATTTTTTTTTGTGACGTGAAACTGATATTTTCCTGCATTAATGCTTTAAGGGTAACTTTTAGTGAGCCTGTTCAGCAATAAACACATTTTTAAAATTCTATAAATAAACTGTTGTGCTTGCGATTGATCAAGACATGATTTGGTTTAGTAACATTTCAGTGAAAAATTCTACTCATTATGTGTTCCCGCGATGTTTGATGATGAAAAACAATTTTTTTTTAGTTCGTGTAATAAGTCAAAATTTAATTTAACAGTATAATATGAAAACCAAAGAACGAATCATCGTGTGGACGCGGCAATGTGAATGGTCGCTAAATTTTTGTATTCGCTGTGTTCCTAGCTTTGGTGTTGTTTGTTTTCCTACCTCTAGTTCCCCCCCCCCCTCCTCCTCGACAACTTCGTGCCATCGCATCGTGACCACAACACACTCGCGCGATGACGTCACCAGCGACCCCGCTGTAAATATTTCACGACGGGATGGAAGGGCTGCCGCACGCATCCTCACCCTCCCCTCCCCATCAACGTTCGTGGTGGTGGTTTCGTTGGGGGGGGGGGAGGGTATATGCTTTATTGTTTTCATATTTCATCCTTCCGTGCGTGTGGTCCTGCAAGTTGGCGCTCCTGGGAGGGATGCTGTGAGGGTAGTTCGCGTGTGCGTCCTGCCGCGCTCCGCACACATCCGCCTCCTTCGCCCGTCCGCCGCGTCTTTGTATTGATGTTTACAACTCCCGGTAAACATCCTTTATCATCGTTCAGCACGCAATTCCGAGCTTGTGTTATCTTCTCAAGCTTGTGTTACATTATAACACCAAAATAAATAAATTAATGTCTAGAAAGTTTACTGCAAATATAATATTCTAACTCAATATTAAAAAAACCCGATGGAAATACGATAAAATTCAGAGGACTAAAATTGTATATCTTTTCAAAATTTAATAGGCCTGCTAAGTTTAAAGACAATAGATATTTAGTAGTTGCGAAAAAAAATATTACGTATTTTAGTAGAGGTCTAATTTATAACGTAAATGTAACATTTTTACGAATTTGCATGACAACAATGGCAGGAAACTTGACAGGCATGATTGCACGTAAAGTTGCCACAAGCGTATGTTCTAGTTGTCACGCAAGTATAGAAAAACATAAAACTATGTGTAGAGGTTGACCATAAATTTAAATTTCTAACTCAAACTAAATAACGATGTAAATACGACAAAATGTCAGAGCATGAAAATTGTAGAATATTCTATATTCGATTTGCCTGCCAATTTTAAGTCTATTGAGTCCATTGAGAGTGAAAATTACTTATTACGTATGTATCCTAGTACATGAATTAGATGTAAATGTAGTTTTTACAGAGTGATATTTGTATGACAGCTCGAGTCATAAATTTTGGCAAGCATATTTTTACATACAGTGGTCAAAAACTAGCCAAATTTTAATGATTCTAGCTGCAACAAAAGAATGGGAAAACGTAAAATAATGCGTGAATAATGTGCAATAAATCTAAGTTTTCAACTTATTCTAAGGTGTAACCGATGGATATATGACACGAAAGTCACGAGACCGAAATTGTTGACATAGCCAATTCCAGTACGATGGTGTAATCAGTATTTTAATGGAGTTTAGTCTCAGTGGACCTTCGAAGATAGGTCTGCACGGACCTCGTAGGCGCGTCGCAATTTTTTTTTTACGTAGGTTGGAGATAAAAAAGTTTCATCGTTTTGTAAATTTTTCGTCGGTTACGGGTCGAGATACATATATTCCCTCACAAAATTTCAAGATTCTAGTTCATATGGAAGTGAGTTATAATTTATAATAGATTAAACAGTGTGTCAGTAACAGTTACCGTTAAATTAACCTTTACATTCTTTTAAAAAATGTTAATACTGTTAAGTTTCGAATGAGAATTTATTATTTGTATATTTTATATTATTGAAAAAATGGCACAATTTCTATTTGATTAAACATTTTTATGGTATTATGTAAAATTGGTAGATATTAACCCTACGTAAATGCAGCTAAAAATAATAAATTAGTTTTAGATCATTTAATTACTTTTGTAATGTACCCCGCATGTGCTCAGAGATGATTATAAACGGGATGTTTTTAGTTACGCAGAGGAAAGAAGACCGCGTCGCAGCGCGAGCTAAATGGAAGGCTTCTTTTGCTGTCGTCCCGTATTGATGACGTCACTCGCTGGGCGGCCTGCTGCAACATTTCCGCGCCGCCAGGGGCGCTCGAGCGTCGGGCGCTCGGGCGTTTCCGCCAATCCTCGTGACGCACCTCCATTCGCTCGGCGCCAATGCAGCATCCCGTCTACTACTGGAACGGAAAACGTTGGGTCCGCGGCGTTCGGTTCGATGACACGCTTTGGCAACAGCACCGGGCGTAGCAAGGGCGTGGACGCGAAGGAACGAAAATAATGTATTTCATAGGTTAACACATTTATGCTTTTTTTAAATTTTATTTATTAGTTAAAGATAAAATTTAAGTTATTTTTTTCGAATGGTTTTATTTTTTATTTTCTGAAATATTTAATTTATGGTTTTCGCTGTACATTAATTTGGAACGCAATACAGGCCTACAAAATTGACGCATATGTGTAGAAAATAGATTAAATATTCGTGGAAATTATAAACAGTTTTGTTTGGACCACGAGTGATACTTTTCGTAGGTTTTTTTTAAATCTTGAAACTACATAATGCATTATTGTTAAAACAAAGGACTTTGCATGTCAATAGTTTCAAAAACTCTGGCGTTTTGTTAATATTCATCGTTAAATATTCATGTATTTATGAGAGAGAGTAAACAAAGTATACTGTGGTTTTCCTAAAATAAACGTTTGATTTTACCGATAAATTAATTAGTGTGTATACAAAAGCCTTTTTCATTTACTAATTAAATTTTTAAAAAAATTTCATACACGCATTTTATTTTCTTTGATTTTTATTTTCCAGTTATTACCTTAATTAAATATAACTGTCAAGATTGGTTTGTATTTGCGACCTCTCGTGCCTTTATTCTTCGTCTAAATAATAAAAACATATATATTTTTGTTTTACTAAGCAAGATTTTACTAGCAACAGTTTAAATTTCTATTGATAAAATGCAGGCACTTGTTTTACAAGACTAGTGTCGTCTTAAAGAAAACCTCCAAATTGTTGTTGTTTTATTTTCGTGTCAACTAATGTTAATGCAGCGAAAATTTCAATGCAATGTATTATTCCATTTATAGGCTAGAATCCTTTGATAGATGGACGGAGACGCAAAACCATAGCCTGGAAAAAGGGGTTCCGTTGCGCATAGAGCACGCAGCACCAAAAATTGCACATAATTCTTGCGTGAATATTTTTATTCTCTCTCGAATAACATTTTCGGAACGCCAACGTGTACATGTAATAATGACGTAACAATCCTAACGTATCTAGGTCAATCAATGAACATAGCTAAAATTACAGTGATCATCAAGCTCTAATAAAACAAAATTAACTTTATCCTTTTTTTGATGATTTAATAAATTTTCAGTGGTGACGGAAAAAGCGTTAATATTTTATTTTAAATATTTAATGTATCTAGCAGCAAATACTTTTTTTAAAAAAAAAACAAACTCAGCTTTAATTATGGTGTGCGATCCTAGAACGACAAGCTAGGCAGATGCGGCTGTGGGAGGGGCGGACCAGGGTCGATGTTCGCGGGCCGGGGAGTAGCGCCCAGCTGGAGGCTGGAGCGGCCCGGACGCCGCGGCCGGGGGAGGGGCCAGGGCAGGGGGGGAGCGAGGGTGGGCGCGACGGTGTCGCCCCTGGCGGCGGGTGGCGGAACTGCGGGGCGCTCGCGCGGCCAGTCTCCGGGCGAAGGCGCTGCCGACGGTCCTGCCCCAGCGTGCCAAGGGCGGCCGACGAGAGAGCGCTGCCTGCAGCAACACTGCGTGGAGGGCCCCGTGTGCCAGGCCCGCTGGTAGCCAGCCCCGCTGATCGATAGCGATGGCGAGCGACGGGGACGCGCGGCGCTTCGTCACCGAGAAGGTGGCCGAGGAGGGCGGGTCGCCGGCCTCCAGGCACGGCAGTCCCGGCGGCAAGGTTGCCGTTCCCGACGGCAACTGCTCCAAGGGCGCCGCGGAGAAAGGTAGGCCGTCCGCCGAGCAGGCCCGCCGGGCGGGAGACCTAACCTCGCGGCCCTGCGCCGGTGTGTTTGCCTTCCTCACTTAACCACACAGATACATACCCACTCCTTTTCAAAGCAAGTTGAAGTCAAACTATTCATGTCTCTGATCTCGTCCACGGAAATAATAATAATAATAATAATGAATACGCCGATTTTCAATTAACCGTGCCAGATTTAGCCTAAATAATTGGTAAACCAAATGCTTACCGCCTTTGTTGTCATTCTAATACGTATTAATAATGGTTCGTATGACTCTCGTTATCACAAAAACCTTTTCCTAATTAATTTAATAAAAGCAGTATCTAACATCCAAATAAATTAATAGGTTACAAACCATTTATTTTAAAAAAGCTTTAAAACAGAAAAAAAAAAACCTTACTTCAAAACTGTGTGTCATGCATTTCAAATCACATAGATTTTATTCAATAGAAAATTAATCCATGAAATAAACCAATTTACACTTTTTTTTAATCTACGTGTCATTCTATGGTCAAAAAAATTACATCAGCCAGACCATTGTAAACACCCATAATTTGAAGCTATGCGTCACAATCTTAGGCCTGTTCCCGCTTCTATGAATTTTTTTTTTTTTGCTGCTTATAAAAATTAGAGCACCATGAAATAGTATGCATAAATAGGCTAACCATTTTTTTAAATGTTTTTCATTAATGCATTATACAGATCGTAGCTATCATTTAAATTTCGTAAATACAATAATGAAATTGTTATTAAGATCATTTGTAATGGACACATGCACTTACTAGTTTTCACTGTATGTCATTGAGAAACCACAAGAATGGACAAGAATGATATACACAAACATACAAACAAGCCAAAATCAGCCGATAAATGTGTGAACGCATAGACAGCACAGAGAATCCCGTAGAAGGAATTAGTCGGGAAGAATATCACGGCACAGAATCATTCAAAGGACGTACTATGTGATTTTTGTGGCCACCTCTTGCCTGTGTATTTCACCCTACTCACCTGGGCATCGTGACAATACATGTTTATGGTGGTCCCGTACAGAGTGTCAGTTTATTCTGTCGCATATGGTAGAACTTATTCACCCATCATTTAAGCACGGCTCGTACTTTTTGATTAGTTCGCTCGTCTGACCTGCCAGAGATTAAGCGGAAGGTTGTTATCTTATTTATAAATCATGGGAGGTAAAAGGTCCGTATCTCACGGACTTCCCCCCTAAGTCCGTGATTATCTTTGAAAGCCGTGTTTGTTCGTGACTAGCCATGGCGTGGCATGACCCGGCAAAGATAGGTCTCGGAAACCCCTTGAAAGAACGTGGAAGCGCCGACGTCATTGGGACGTCATTGGCAAAAACACCTGCAGTCGGTGAGTGCGCTGATCTGGTGTGTGATTCGCCTTCTTACCCGTTAGCATCCCCAACCTCACTTCTTCTGCGAGGGTTCCGCGCGCCTGGCGCGAATACGACATGCGCTACACCCGTCGTTTGTCTGAGGACGTAACATTGTGTTATTCAATTTCCGACTCACTTCGATGTGTGTCGTTGGCTTGCGTCCGCGTCAAAAAAATAAAAGTGTCGATAACCTGCAAGCCAAACTGAAAAGAAATAAAAATCGAAACAGATTTTTACAGCAAACTTTGTGTGGTTCGGTAAAAGTCTTCGCTGATGCACATATGGTCCACCTAAAGTTATCTTTACAATACGGCGATTATATGTCTGTGTCGATTGTGTTGGGTTTCCAGAAATTTCTTGCCAATTGTTACGTCGTCTGTTTTTTTTTTTTTTTTGCGCCATTGAAGAATAAATAACTTCAGTATCTTTTGCAACCGCTGTCACACATTCTGTTTTGATTCTACAGCTGTACCATCAAATAACTTAACAATTTTTTAAAGTTTGAATTCTAAATTGTATATTTTTCCAGAAATTTGGGTAATTTGTATCACTTAACTTTACGAAGGAAAAAAAATTAGCCTTTGAATTACAACTCAAAACCCGTGAAACAAACACTGACAGCAGTTATTTATTGATGTCCATGAAAATCAAAGTGTTAGGTAAATTCTTCATGGTGTAAATATTTTTATGAGCAGCTGTACTTAAAAATTACTGCGATAGTAATTAATTTGGAGCAAGAAAAATTGTGATGTATTACTAATGATGGTACATATTATTTTATTTTTATTCATTTATCCTAAATATTTCTATTTTAAAGCTTTTATTTACACTTTATTTTTTGAAAACTTCTATTCCTATGAAAACTGAATTTTATCAAACAAATATGCGCTCCCTCGAACGCCGTCAAAAAACACTCACACAATCCAAAATAACAACAGTAGCAATTATATTGCTATAACAGTTTTATTTAGCAAGATGACCCAATAAGAGGTGTTAAGTTATACGATTTTAAATGTGTTAAAAGTATATTCTGAGAATTATCCCTAACCGTATGCGATCGATCATGATGAAGTTTTGCTTTAAAGGCGTCACTTTCTAAAATAGATTTTTTTTTTTAATAATTTAGTAAATAAATTACGTAATATTTTTAATTATTTTGTGAAATTCAAGTATTACAAAAACTTCTGGATTGCATGTAAAAATTTGCAGTTTATTTCAACAGTCTTAGCGGGTTTTTTTTCTAGTTTGGTGGCAATAATGTATGCGTGCAAAATTTAGTCAGAAGTGGTTGTGAAATAATTGTTAAAGCGACGTTTACATTTGTTTTTTTTTACGTTTAAATTAGTTATGATCCTTTTATTTAGTATTGCGTAGATGTGGCACAACACACATTTCTATGTAAAAATATTTAGCTACGGTAACGTAACGAGCGATTTAAAATTTGTCACTTCTGACGAAGTAGAATTTTAAAAAAAAGTTAAAAATGTTAGTGAAAATAACAGCATCGCCAAAACATATTTCGATATTGCTACCTTCAGTAAAGAATGGTGTCCTAACGACATGAATGAAGGCTTCCCTTGGCAGCGACGGGACACGCGCGCATCCCTCGCCGTGTTGTCGCTTGACGTGCGAACGTGCCAGTGTGCCAGCGACCTGAATCATTCCCCATCCTCGCACGAGTTGCCAGCGGTAAGCGGCGAATGGAGGGGGGAGTTATCTTTAGGAATCACGTTTAGAAACGAGCCCAGCTCTAGTTCCTGTACCGAAATCTGTGTCTCGGCAACTTTGAATATAGCGTATAAAAATAAAAATAAAAATTTTTCAGTGCAACGTAGTGTGTAGTGACGTGAGAAACAAAGGTAAATCTTCAAAGGATATTGAGGATGAAAAACCTTATTTTTCAACTCTATTCATCGATGATAATTTCCGGGAAATAATACTTTTAAGCCTTAAATTAAAATTGCAAACGCGAACATATTCAATTTTATATCCGCCGGTTGATGATAATTGAGAGGTGAAATATAGATTATAGGGTCTTACTTTGCACTGTTGTTTTTTTTCTTCAAGAAAATACTTTAAGCGACAAGGTATCCAAGGTATTTTAAGGCTTCTAACAATGCAGACACCAAAACATTGCTCATGAATTATTAGTCGCGCGGGAAGCTACGCGTGAATTATGACTGGTCCGACTTCCTAGCCACACAGTAAGTTTGAATATTTTAGGACACCAAGATTCTTATTTATTGGTGGTATTTGTTTAGTTAATATATGTGCATTAAAATTGGTTTGGACTTTTTGATTCCATTGCAAGAATAACATGAAAGGCAAATAACAAAACTCGCAGCAAAAAAGGTTTTCGCGTAGTTTTTTTTATCTGCTCCGCCTCATTACTGCCTAGAGTAGCGCTATTTTGTACACGTTTGAATAAAATTGTATGGAAAATCGTGTATTATAATCAGCCTATTATATTTAAATAAACGTACACATAACTGCATTTAAGTAATTTTTGTGTCGGATGATATTATTAATTAAATTTATATCGGAATATCTGCATATCAGGCACCCTAAACAAACAAGCAATTATTAAAAACATTTATTTAATTAATTGTATGCAACAACTTTTCTTTCATTTTTTAGTTTATAATTAGAACGTGTTTTCACATTATATTAAATAATTAATAAAATATCAAATAACCATGCGTGCACTGTATTTTGATGTGTATTATAAGGCATATAATGTAAAAAAAGTATATACATGTTTTTGAAATAATATATTTTTATTTACTACTAAATTACTGGGAGTTGCAAAATTTAGTGGTTAGCCGTAACTGTGTTTTAACCTATCAAAAGATAATTTTTATTTTAGAAAAGACGGTCATATTAACTAAAGGTAATTTCCCGCTTTTCTGTACAGTGTACGTGGTAACTTCTGGGTGTGTACTAGAGGTCATCGGCGGCTGTTCTCACTGACGTAACACGCACGCTCTTGTAGCGGGAGTCGCGCGGGTCCGGTGCCAACACCCCGATGTGAGACTCGGGCTAGCGGGAATCGAATCGGTTTTTTTCCAAGTGGTACGGATCCGACTATAGTCCTACATTTCCCGTCGCCTAGGGCCGCTGTGAGACACGTGAAGATATAAAAGCTCACCTTCTTAAGGTGGCCCGCCTGGCAGGTTCACCAAACGGCGTGCGGATATCCGGGTGCTGACGCGCCATTTTTAAACCACTCAGCACTTATTAAAACAGTCTGATTGCAAAAAAAAAAAGCATTCAAGGAACATCGTTCCATGGTGTCGCCTATAACGGGTGTACTTTTTGAACAGTGCTAAAACGGGGAGTTTTCACGAACGTGTTTAGGAGCACACGAGAAAACCAACATCAGCATGGTAATTCATGACGAAAATTCTGCTGATGTTCTCCGAGTACTTCTGGTTATCCCTTGCGAGACTTCTGCTAATGTTCTCCGAAGGCTTCTGCCTGTTTCTGAGAAATAAAGCTCTGCATGAAATTTTTATTTTATTTAATGAGACATGCAATTTTATTCAGAGTTACAATTAATTAGTGAATTTCTGTTACTAAATCAGCACTTACAATGATTTTATCAGGTGGAATTCATACAAAAAAACATTACTCAGTCAAATAATATTCCTTAAGACGGCTGAGAATTACAAGATGAACTTCCTTCTCCTTTGTGTCCAACGAAGCCCTCCTTCTCTTTCGATCGTGAGTCAGCATCCCGCAACCCACTTAAAACACCGACTGCGCCTGTACGAAACGGCATGTAGTGCCAACTGTTGCAAGAATCGGGGACTACTTGCATCAAGTTATTTGCAGGAGATAAATTAACTCTCGCTGCTGAATGGAGCTATTGTATCCGGTTGCAGCCTTGTAGTCTCAAAGACTTGTAGCTTCGCAGCCAAGAAGCCTGTGGCTCTGTAGTCTCGTAGCCTGTTGCCATGTAGCCTCTTAGTGTTGTAGCTGCGTAGCCTCGTAGTTTCGTAGCTAGTTGGAGCCTCGTAGACTTGTCTCATAGTCCTGTTGACTCAAAGTTCTGTAGTCCTATTGCCTCGTAGTCTTGTAGTCCTGTAGCCTCGTATTCTTGCAGTCCTGTAGCCTTGTAGTCTCGTAGCCTTTTAATCTTGTAATAAAATGTCACTGGAGCTGTTGAAGCTGTATCCTACCGTATCTTGTGACTGATCGTATCCCTGGGGCGAGATCGTATTCCTGTGACGAAATTGTATTCGTGTGACGAGATCGTATCACAAAAAGTTGAATTTTTGTTTAAATTGTGTTTTCTTTTATTTTATTGTTTTTCCTTTTTGTCACTGCGTGTCCTGTGTGTGTGTTAATTGCAAGTGTACTGTGTGTATTGCGCGTTCATTGCGTGTCCAGTATGTACTGTGTATCCATTGCGTATCCTGTGTGTGTACTGTGAGTCCATGGCGTTTCCTGTGTGTGTATTGTGTCCTTTTCTTTTGTCGATGGTGATTCCATTTTTGCTTCCATTTCGTTGATTGTACTTATGATTTTCTTCCTTTTCGTTGATTGCGCTTCATTTTTAGCGTGCTTCCTGATTGTGCTACTTTTCGTCCATTGCTTTTCCTGTGTGTGTGTGTTCATTCCATGTACACTGTGTGTCCAGTGTGTACTGTGTGTTAGTGAATGTCCTGTGTGTTAGTGAATGTCCTGTGTGTTTTGCGTGTCCATTGTGTGTACTGTGTGTTCATTCCGCATGTACTGTGTGTCCTTTTCTTCCGTCGAATGTGATTTACTTTTTTAATGTGCGTAGTCGAGACTGATGTCAGGTAGATATCGATCTCTTAGTTTGGAGACGCTTGGCCTATGCGCATGATTTTGTACATGGTCTTTTTAAAATTTTCGCCGAGTATCGACGAAGAATACCTCTTGGCTACTGCCTGTATGTGTCTGAACACATAATGGATGCGCCTGGATATCAACTGGTTGCGGCTGGCCACCTACTGGACTACCTTCCTGACCTCAATATACATGTCTGGCCACCAACTTGACATGTTAGCCTGACCACAAACTGTAAGTGCCTAACCACCATCTGGACGTGTCTGGTTAATCGACTGCCATGTAGAACTGTCTTGAACTCACATGTCACAAGACATGTAAAGGACTCGCTTCGCCTTTTAAGAAGACTGTAGAAATCGAGAAACCCTAGTAATTTCCTTGTTTTCGTACGTTTGGAAATGATGCAATAAATTTTTTGATTGTACTTTATTGTTTTACTTATCGAACCTGTCATTTTTTTTGGTACATTTAATTAAATTATCTTTTTCGTATTGATCAAGGATCCAACCGAGGACGGATATCACTAAAAATCAGTCGTTAAATTAAGAAGTCATTTTTTTTTAAGATTTTTTAAAATTTGTTTTGAATTTATAGCTTAAAATTGACAGAATTTCAAGATGGTGCCCAAGTGTCAAGATGGCTGACGCCACGGTAATAAATGATTCCTGCACTCAAGCAGGTAAAAATTAAACTAATACGATGGCAGCGCTCTTTAGCAGACGAAAACACTGTCGCATCCAAGATGGCAGCCTCCAGCAGGTGAAAACAAGATGGCTGTCATGACATCAGACTAACTGACGTAATATCTACCTTGGTATTAGTGAAAAGGGCAACGTTTCTAGAATCCAAGATGGTGGATGTGATGTAAGCAATTTTTTATGAAAAATTTATTTAAATTGTAATTAAGAATATTTTCAGTTTTTACCCTCACCGGTTATCGAACTGAGGATAGAAATAAATCTCAAAATCAGTTAATTAATAAGTAATTATTTTTTGATGAATTTTGAAAATTTTCCCGAATTTATAGCTAAATAATTACAGATTTTCAAAAAACTTTGATTTTAAGATGGCTGATGTGGAGTCATCTAAAATGGCCGCCGAGGTCCTGATCATAGTCAACGAGCAGTGTACAGGCCGAACATGACCGATTCCTCACGATTGGTAAGCCACAACTGAGTAAGCCACCAAGCCACAGGCCCATAAAAAGTACATTGCACCCGCAGACCCTATTTCCATCTTTCACTTCTATTCGGAAATTTGAAACACCGAATGTTTATTTTTACAATTAATTTGAATTACGATAAAAAAAAATATTAGTGTATAGAAAGTTATTTTTTCTAGTATAAAGCTGGTATCGTGTATTTTAACAAATACAGTGATAACATTGCACATATCTTCTGATATCTGTTTGAAAGTTTTGATAACGAGGGCAGATTTGTCGCATTAAAGTCATGTAGTTTTCCGGGGTTTGGTGTTTAGTCTTTCTTTGTGATGACGGTTGGTGACGCTCGTCACCTCTCTTACTTTTTTTTACATCAAATAGTGGTTCAAATAACATTCGAACAAATTATTAATAGTTGAAATATAGTCGCCCCAAGTTTAATTCAAACCCAATAAACTCTGAACCTGTTTTCGCCACGGTGGTGGTCTTGCAGAAAAGCCAGGATGGATTTATATGCATATGCTTTGGTTTCGGGTTTAGTAATTATTTTATTTCAAATTTTGTGCGTAACTGAGCAATTTAACATTCTCAACATCTGTGTTGATGACTGCCAAGTCCCAGTTTCATGCCAGTCAGTTAGGTTTTCATATATAGTATCGTCAGTAGATACCATTATTTAGTTTCGCTAATAAAAAATTAAGTATACGTACTTGGCGAGCTAAGAAAATTTTGGCCATTCACTCGATATTAGCGCAAAAACTCGTATTTATTAATTCAGCTATCCAAGCAGAGCATATATCTTTTGGATGTGTCATATTTAGTTCACATATAAGGCGATGACGGTTTTAATAAAAAAAAAAATGAATCCTAATGTTTGTGTTTTCGTTGCAATTTTCAGGAAATTTTGGGCACGTGCACTTAAAAGAGCGCTATGATTTTAAAACATATGAAATGTTTGTCTTTCAAATGTTGCGGTATCTGGGTTAAGTTTGGAGGATTTGTAAATGAAACTTCAGTTTAGCGAGGATACATTTACCGTTGCGTCCTTGTGGAAAAAAAAAGTGACGATATTGCAAAAGACGGTAGCTGATAACTAGTGTCAAGTGAAATACCAAACACCGTCTTTCTGTGCCACGCTAACCAAACCGTTTGTTATCGTTTTCTTTAAATATTTCCTGCTGTGTCTGACCTTACAATCATCTGGTTTCAAATTCAAAAAGTAATATCTTTTTTTCCGAAAAATTACATATCATTCTGACAAAGCGGACAAATGATTTTAGTATATCCCTCAAAAGGTACACTTTACTTATTTATTCTAAAATAATATTTTGCTGTTTAAATTAAAATTAGTTCTGAAATTTATTATTTCCTTTTCCACATTAATTTTTTTTATATCACCTAACTTAAATGTATCAACGACAATGGTTCTGGAGGGTTTAATATTCCAGTTGAACAACTTTTATGTTCCGCACTAACAAAAACTGTACGCAAGTGAGCTCTGTAAGTGCAAATATTTTACTTATATATTATAAAAAAGCACAGAATTAATGTCATTAATTTTACTTTCCTTTTTCTGCGGCTATGTTTTTTTTTTATTTTTTAGTTACCAAATATTTACTTTGTTTCAAAAACTATCAGATTTTTGAACCTTTCAGCATTTATAACTCTTTCAAAGTGGGTTGTTTAGAGCAGTATTTTAATATATTTTACCCTTTTCTTGCATGCTGTTTTTCGTTATGTCTTGAGAGCTAGCGGAGAAAAAAAACTAGTTGTCCTGAGAACTTGGTATTTTCATTATATTTATTTTTATACCCAATATATTTTACCATGCTTGGATAGCTTGCGTGCCTCTTAAATCACTGTTGAATTTGTTGGGAAATTGTTCGTTAGCATTGAGAGCTAAGAAAAACACAAATATAGGAAATGACCCGGGGTTGGCTATGTCCTCATGATTACACAGTAAGTGCGTGAAGCATTTCACCCCCCCCCCCCATCTTTTTTTCCCTTGCGCCATATTAAGACTCCAAAAACATTGGCTTAAGTGTAGTGTTTGCTATGTGGAAACAGTTTGAAATAATTTTTTTTATGAAAGTGTCTATTTTTAACGACGGAGATTCTAATTAATACTCATTTGTTATCATCACACGATGTCAAGCACCATTTCCGAAATATTTGGGGCGTGGCAAAATGGCGATGGCGAGTTTAAAAAGTGACTTCAACTGCGTCACAGCATGTCGTCTCCTGACAGTTCTTAACGCCGTGGAAATGACCCCTTCGCTACGAAAGGTAAGGCAGCACCCCGCACAGAGTAAAACGTTTGGTCGTTACAAACACATATTTGTTTGTATGTGGTGAAACAAATATTTACTTTGCTGTTACAGAATTGTCCTAACCAAATTTTATGCAACTACTTTTTGGCTTGTGTTTTAGGTCACATCCGTGGAAACGAAGGTGCGCCCTACGTTTCGGCATGCCATGGTACAGCCATCTTCAAGATAAAAAAAATAGTTAGGGACTCTGACCACGAATACTTATAATCCAAACAAACTTTATGTGCAGACAAATTATTATGATGCATGTAAAAAATACACAGTTCACTATACGAAACAATCTTGTTGCGTCAACAATATCTTTCCTACAACCAAGTATTTGTTTGAATCAAGTGCATATATTTATTTAGCCATATACAAATATATATCGGAAAGTCTCTTATAACGAGAAAGGTTCCTAATATGTGGAGTAGCGATTTCTAGACATTGAAGATCAGCAACTTTTGGCGAAAAATAGAACTGTTAGTGTGGTCTATTTAGTGTTCCAGTAATTTATTATCCACTAATTGCTGCCAGTACATGTCAGCGTTGTTATGTTGTCTGTGTTACGTGTCCAACTGTCATATTTATCTAACTGTTGTATTATCTAACAGAACATTTTACTTTGAGTGAGAAATTATTTTCTTATAAAAAGGTACGTAAAATTACTTCTATATTTACTTGGAATTACTATCAATTCCGAATATTTCCATTTTATGCGGTTATGATACATTATTAACATGTATATACATAGACACATTTTGTTTAAAATTAGTTAGCTTGTGCCTATTAAGGGGGAAAAGTGAGCCGAATATACGGTACCCCATATTTGGGTACTAATTATATGTTTCATATCAAATGCACTCATGTCGTGAGTGATAGCCCTGTCATTGTGTCAAAACCAATGCGTGTAATATGACACAGCGTTGTGTATGATCCAAAATCTGTAAGTGCAAAGTAAGTGGTTTTAAATTGATACTAATATTTCCTATAATTTTCTCAAAACTTAGACACTCGATTAAACTTGCTTTCTTACTTGATTCTAAAATGTTTTTCGGATCTTTTATACACAACGCTAAGTACAATGTGTATGTTAAGTTAATGTTGGGCGCCAGTGGATAGTAAATGAATTTTTAAATATTTCAATTCTAAATGTACTAAAATTGTTTTGGAAAATTAAATTCGGCCCTCCCCTGCCCATCATTCTGGATTCGCCCTTGCAACTGGTTTCCAAAGGAATCGTCTCTATAAGTACAAACAATTATATATATTTCTGTGTGTATTGTTGAGGCATTGAAGCCATTCATTCTGTCAAGAGTGCGGCCTTCGGGCTCAACTGTCAGAGGCGTGACTGACTTACACCTCGAATCGATTGCGTTCACGTGCGTTCAGTTTTTTTACCCTCATATTATATATATATTTTTTTTGAACTGACCTCAATATATTCCACGCTGCGTGCGCCCCGGATGTGGCGTCTGGCGCGCCGGTTGCGTGGTGTCGCCCTTCGACTCCTCGCACGCTTCTACGTAGACGTAGACGTAGCACGCGGAAAGTAGCTCTGCTAGACGGCGCCCTCAAGGGCCCCGCGTAGCTGGGCACACAGAGACGCGCGGAGCTTCAGAAAAACAAAATAACGCGATTTGAAATCTGCGCAAGATATCAGTGTGGGTTGTGTTGACGAAAAGCACATAATAATATCCTGAGGTTTGGATGAGTAGTTAATGTTTCTGGATTTTGTTTTTAAGCTGTAATTTTTTTGGAGAGTGATAATGCCTAAAAGAAAAGTTTCACGGTAATTTTTAGTCATGAAACATTCTGTAGATATTCTTGAAAGCAGCCAAGGGACTTGCAAAACGCCTTTATTTTCATTGCTCAGCCGTATAATGTTATTGTCACCGCTAAAATCTCATAGTTGTCCTCTGCACAGCCTTGCGCTTAGAGGCGATATGTACCGCGCTAGATGCGCCAGTGAACGTCGCACCTATCATACCACTTCACTAATACAAATACACCTCTGACAAGAGGGGGCCTTTAAGGACAATTAAACACCACCATATTGGAAACGTTTTCTATATTTTCTTACAATTTGCTCACTAGCTTCCCTAAACTTATGATTTGACGTGCAAAGAATAATAAAAATTAAAAAAATTACTGCAAGAAATGGATAAATATAAAATACTGGGTGTGATTCACTTTAAGTTTATAAATATACTGGCTAACCACTCGCGGATTTTTCGTGCAAATTTCAGAAAATTGCTAAACGTTTTAACATTTTAAGTATATTATGTTATATAATTCAAACATCCTTAACTGTGCCAATGGTAAAATTCAGTAAAATGTCAGATCTGTGTAACGTTTCATTCATAAACAAAAAACTCAGCTTTGCAACTTTCAAAGTCATAACATATACATACTTATTTTAATGTAGAATTCGTGTGCTAGTTACTTTTCTTCCTTTATAGTTAACGGTTTATTTTTTACAGAAATAACCATGTTAAAATCACGCTTACCTCTTTTTTTCACTCCGTTTAGAAGCGAATTATGAAAATTGTAAAACATGCGCTCCCTTATTTTTAATTTATATTACCAAAACTTTCATACTTTCTCCTTCGTCAGATTTGTCTGTATGCATAGCGTTGATAAAACCGAACCTTTCTCTTTTCAACTTCATTAGGAATTACATTTAATGAAATTTTTAATGTTGATTGCGACGATAGCATTTCTTAACTTTCAAATTATTAGATCCTAGATATCTTAAGACTTAATTAACAAACTTAAACTTTTAAATGTTCCTCCTCTTCTCACCATACGTGGAATTAATACTTTGTAAAATAAAAGTGTATTGAAATAATTCTCAACTCCAGCTGTAGTGGATTCGGGGTATCCTGGCCCTATTAAAATCGAATTAATCTATCCAGTATTAACCACATCCGGGGCAAATTTCAAAAACATTTTCAAAATATTTATGTATTTAAGTTGAAAATGCCAAATTTATAATTAAATGTGTTACGTCATATTTTATACATCGAACAAACGATTTTACCCTTTTCAAATTAAAACTAAAATTGTAAATTGTAGAATAGATAGTCCCTGTTTTATGTTTGCTATTCTCTGCTCTATCTCTTACCTCCCATGCAGTAGATTAAGTGACAGGATTTTTCTTTAATCAACCTACCTTTACTCATTTTATTCATATAAAAAATAAAATAAATAAATATTTTTACACATAAAAGTTACAAATAATTGTTTCCATAAATCCATGGAATTTACAGAGTTTTAGTCCGAAAGATGTAATATTTACATTTATTTAACGCGAGTATTTTACCGTCGTCAGTATTAATGGTTGTGCATAAAAAAGGAAGTAAATAACTTAGAAGTAATGACTGATAAGAGTAGTAATTTCCGTTTTTAATTCACGTATGCAGTAGTACTTAACATTCCCTTGGTTCGTCAGCGCTAGTGTCAAAATCTGTTAGTTTTTTTTTTCTTCAAAATTTAACTATTGTATTTCAGAACCAATGCAATATTTTTAAAAACTTTTCGAAAGATATTAGCAAATTTTAATGGGGACAGTAGTTGCGTTAGTTTGGTTTTTGCGTCTCAAAAATATTGATATCTCGCAGATAGAGGGATAGGAATTATTTAGGGTCCATAAATATTTTAAATAGTGCTAAAAAAACACACACTAACACTATTGGAAATTTCTGCATAAATTTTTCAATTCTTATTTTATTTATTTGAGTTTTAAAAAAGAAAACTCTTTGCCGTTTCCGGTGCAGCTAAAAATGCAACTTTAGCTTCGTTTCGACCGCCAAAATCCAGAGATTTGCTCGTTTCTTTACTCTCCGATGAGTCAAAATCTCGACTAACTTGGCTTTATGTAAATAAATTTTACTTGAAAAAGGAAAGGAGTATGTACACGTAAGGAGTTATACTTAGATGGAATTCCTGAAATATTAAAAAACACATATTATAACACAAAGTAAATGTTTGTGTATTTGTTTTTGCTTAAACGACAAAAATGAGTATGTTATTTCTTCTTACAAACAAACTTTAACCTTTTTGAGCTGATTTAACAGTACAAATTTCACCACGAAATTATTTTATTAAACATGGTGTCGAATATAAATGTAGGCTAACAATTTCTAGTGTCTCTACAGTATGACAAACTCTGCGCTATCTCTTAATTCTAATGTTATTTAAGGATTATCAGAAGTTGTAATGCGTATTTTCTAAGTTGTCATTATTCATTTTAAGAATATAAATTATAAGATCAAGTATTGAAGGATTGTTGTACTATTATAAAGTTTAGTCTGGTACCCCAATACTCGTAGTACGTCCCCCGATGTTCGCGAAAATTGATATAAACGGGTGAATCACGCGGGTACGCCATCTTTTCGAAATTTCTGAGACTTCCACAGATGGCAGCACCGTGCTTACACATTTCCGTTACATTCGCCTACCGGTTCCGTTCGCGAAATGTTCTCCCGCCGAACGCCGCGTACCCAGAGAGCTAAGTTGTTAAACGCATCAACACATTCAGAACTTCTCGCACCCCCTCCACTCCTTCGCGGTATTTTCCCCACGCGCGGAACGACCGTTGCAAGAGCTCGCCCTCGCTGTATCGCGTGATGACTCTCGCGGACAATACAGGGAGGGCGGAGGGGGTGTGGCCGAGTGTGACGAGTGTGTGACGAGTGTGTCACAGCGGCCATGGGAAACAGGGCGCCCTCATTGGGGTCAAGTCCCCGGGGCGGGCCCCTTTCTACCCGGCTGGCGCGCCGCGGTCGTGAGTCCTGGGACCGGCGAATTGCGGGAAGCCTAAGACTCACACAAATACAGTCCGAGGACGCGTTCACACATGTTCCGGTTTTTCTTTCTCTCTACTCCTTGTTCACCCCTCGCTCTGTTTAACTAAAAAAATATTAACGCGTTGAGACTTTGAATTCTAAATTCCATTTACAGGATATTTGGTTAGAAGTATTATGCTCATTGGTTAATACTTTGGTAAATCTGAAAGAAAGCCACGTTTATGATAATTAAAAATAAAAATTCCAAAAATTTTACTATTTTAAAGTTTGGCTAAATATTACAAGTTTGTGATATCGCGAAAACGGTCGGTTGGGTCAGGTTATCTACATTCAAAATAGTTTAAAAGATTGGATGCTCTGTTAGGTTAGGATGGCTACATTAAATATCTTAATATATATAAATCTCGTGTCACAATGTTTGTCCTCAATGGACTCCTAAACCACTTAACCGATTTCGATGAAAATTGGCATTTATGTGTAATTTTTTCCAACTTGAGAGATAGGATAGTTTTTATTTCGATTAATGGTCTTAATCTGATAATTTTAGAGTTTTCTAATGTGATGTATGTATGAGTTGGCAGAAAATCACCACGGCAACGGCTGTAGCATTGTTGATGCTTCATTCGTCTCCATGGCAACGACTATTTCATTGTTAGTGTAGTCCTCATCACTCATTAAATACAGACCACCAATTTTTAGATATATACAGGTAAATAACTATACACTGGTAGAACAAAGTCGGTCGGGATTTGAAAGTGATTTCTAAAAAGGTCCAGTGAACTCTTTAACAAGTCAACCGATTTCGATGAAAATTGGCATTTATGTGTAATTGTTTCCAACTTGAGAGATAGGGTAGTTTTTATTTCGATTAATAGTCTTAATAATTTATAATTAATAATAAACTGATTATCAATGTTGATTGGTGTTTAAGCCCGGGAAACAGTGGGTACTTCGTCTCCATGACAACGTTGCGTGTTTGAGAGTCGGGAAACCATCGGTGCTATTCGTTTTTTCTTCGGTACATTACAAAGCATTGTATTAAGTTTTTGTCAAAATTAATTAATTTTCATTTTATTTCATTTATTATAACTGTAAATAGGAGATTTGGTCTCATTTTCCCCCCCATAAATACAACCGTGCGAAGCCGGGTCGGGCAGCTAGTACTGTAATATAATTTTAAAGTTTTGTTAGGTATTCTAAATTTAAGATGTAGCTAACTTAGCGTAACCGATTGCCCTTATTATTTTATAGTATTTGTTATCTACCTAACTTAAACTAACCACCGTTCACACGATTTCACAATATTTTTTTTTGTAGCTAACCTAACCTAATCATTCGTCCATACTATTATTTGAGTATTTTTAATGAACTTGACTATTCTCTAATTTCTCCGTCACTAAAGTCTTCGAAGGACATCTTTCACGCGGGTTTTTTCCTACAGTAAGTTGCACGAGCGAGCGACGAACTGCGATGAACATCGGAACTGTTTCGGCCCCGGAGTGAACTGGTGTGAACCTCGGGCTTTCCGCGAATTTCTTCGCGCCTCCGGACCGCCGCGCGAGTTGTTTGTTCCTCCTCGGCGCCTGACAGCTGTTTGTCTCGCGGGCCAGCTGCGCTCTCGCGAGGCGATCCCGTCCCTCGACTTCCAGGCGTCGCGTCGTTCGCACCAGCGCGATACATCGTACACGACGTACCGCGCGCGATGAGCATGGACCGATAGTATTGATTTCACAGTATGGAAGCTATAAAACAAAAATGTACACACACACACACACACACCTTGGCGATTGCGCAACATATCGCCAGCGATATATCGCTCAGATAACCTCTTGTTGGTCGCCTGGGCGATTAGTTAATTACTATAATCTGAGCTGTGAGCATGGCGGGACGAAAAGAAGATCAGAGTTCTGCTATTTCCTTTATTAATTTAGTTGTGAAGCATCCAATTTGTTTGGAATCATTCATTGAAAACATGCAGTAAGATAGATGTGATGACTGTTGCATGGAAGTACATGCGACAGACTCAAAAGACACAGGTAAACGCTTGTTGTAAAGATGTAACCAGTATTTTCTCCTTCTGAGTCGTCTGCTCCTTAACCATGCGTATTCCTCTTTTCTTTGAGCTCATGATAATTGAAACTGAGAACTGTGAAAACAATCTCCCTCCAAATTTTTTATCGTCCATTTCGTATCCATTTAGTATGAAACTCCTTAATTGTTTTTATCGTTACGATTTATTGCTAACATATCGCCTTCGTTGAACGTGAGTAGATGGAAAATGTATGTTCGAGACCAGGCGGGGGAACTAAGGAACCAACATGCTATTTAGCAAAAGTGCGTGGGAGGGAGGAAATCGACTAAAAACGTCGCCAAAAAGACTCAAGATCCCCTAAAAAGAAAGTCTCAAAAGTCAAATATTTTTTATCTAGTAACGTGCAAAATTGAAAACGAATTGCATTCTCACGCTAGAACCTGATATTCGAACCGATCGGACGGTCACTTCAAGACGACTTCTAAGTCGTTCAAATGTGTCTCCGCGAAATCTTTTATAAAGTTCTAGCTTTTTATTTTGAAAGGCAATCTTGTCATTGGTATGAAGAAAAACAATAAAAATCTATTTTGTAGCATAACCCAAGTTCAAATCTTTTCAGTAGACGTCATATTGACAAACTGCCTTGCGCGATCTCTGCAAACCAACAAATGAAAGAATATATTTTCACAATGAAATGACCGTACTCACGTTTCGACAAGTTTCAACTCTCGTGATGGCGTCATAGATTTGAACCAATTCAGTGCCATAAGTCGACAGGGGATCAGCCTTTCCGTCGTTCAATAAAAGTTTATGACCGTTTTTTGAAAGCATGTTCTCGCGATACGATTGTATTTCAATTCGCAAACAAATTCAAGTTCGCCGATTCAAATCGCCCCAGGAGAACCTGTCTTAAGGGGCGAGGAAGAAACACCGAAACAAAAATGTACTGTGTGTCTTTTAAGTCCGCTAGTAGTTCAGAAAATTCATGGAGGGAAACCTAATTGTCTTAACCACATTGAAGAAAAACCGTAAAAAATTTTGCATTAACATATGGCATAAGCGGGGTGTGCAAGTACCTAACTTAGCCTACCTAGGCACAAAATTTCTGGGGAGATGGATCGGCTGAAATTGGTCTATTCCCTGGCCTCTGCGTTCACCTGAAATCACACCTTTGAATGTCTTCCTGTGGGGTTATGGCAAGAGTAGTGCTTTCCAAACACTGATTAATGGATTTGTGATCTTGAGACCCCGGCTTAGGAACGTTATCTCGACTATTCCAGCAGACATGCTCCAAATAGCATAGCAAGAGCTAGAATATCGTCTGGACGTCCTCCATGCCCACATCGAGTTCTTCTTAGGTAGTAAAAAAACCTTCAGAGTTTTATTTCAATATATTGGAGATTGTTTTTAGCAAGCTCAATTTGTCGAAACCTCGAGAAATCTTCGGACACATTTTGTATTTTTATTGAGGAAATCACCAAACAATTTTTCCCCGCCAGTTCTAAAATACCTGGGTATTGCTGCTATCGCACACTTAATTGTCCATAATGTTAAATCAAGGGTTTCGTGTATGAGTCTGTAACTAACCGATTGGCCGTTGAAGACAAGCATGCCGAAACGTCGGCTGCATCAACTTATTTTTTTTTTGTCGTAGAAAAGCTTATACTCCTTCGCCAAGAAGAGTGTTAATGCATTTCATGATATTTACATAGAATTTTCCAGGTCACAATTATTTAAGTTGGCAAACGAATGCATCTTAATTTTTCTTATCTTGTATTGTGTTTGACGTGAAGTCTAATAAATCGATGAACTCAGGCTGCACGCACGAAAAAGTGTCCCGTTACGCACATTGTTCCGTTACGCTGTGTCCCGTTGCGCTCATTATTCCGTTACGCTGTCGGCGAGTGCAGTAATAATAGGTTATGTTACAATTGACTTAAAAAATTATGGTGATTCATATAATTTATGATAGATATTTGATTACAGTTTATTAATATGAAAACTTGTTTATAATTATATTTAAACTTAATAGCTAAACGCCAGTTTTTAAAATTAATTACAAGTCATCTACACGTGAACTGTTTCGTCGACTGTTTATAAAATGAAGTGAAAGGTTAATTGGTTTTCATTGCTTATTACAACAACAATTTCTGCAATAAAGGTTAATTATTCTTGCATTTTAAAAATCTGATTACTAGTATGTTTTTCAAGTATTTGTTCTTTTATTATTAAAATTAAAATGATTCAATTATATTCATAAATGTATGCAATCATTTCATCAATGTTTTTGTTATGACGTTGTCACGTTAAACTATCGTCCGTAAACCGACTTTACAGACAACCAAATTTTTATATATGAATTTAATTATTGCGCGGTGCATTATCTTGCATTTTGGTGCAGTTTTGATTTTAATACGATTAGTCAGTTTTTTTTAATTACTTTTTTTCCTCTGATACGTTCTCCCCGCGACACTCGGAGCTGGCGTGCCCCAGAGTCCTGGCGCGGGGCAGGTCGCGACCTCTGAGTGGTGTGGGGGGTGTGAGGGGTGGGAGTGGGGCCAAGAGAGTCGCCAGCTCGTGGCCGGGCCCGCCGCCCCGGGACAGCTGTTGCGCGGTCCATCCCCCCACCCCCCAACACCCCCGCCACATCTTCCCAGACGTCAACCCCTCCTCGGACCAAAGCTGCGTGCCAAGGCGCGGGTGTATTCTGGGCGCTGCGAGCCGCGGACCTTTCGCAACCTTCCTTCCCTTCTCTCTCAACCCCCCGCCCTCCCTCTCCCTCCAGAACAATCCTGCGACAGTGGCGTAGTGGAGACGTTTAACTGGGAGGGGTCCAGTCCTCCAATGTGGCGTGTGACGCAGATAATAATACACACATATATCGGTAAAAAAAAAATCTATAGTTAATTGATAGTAGATGGGGTTGGTGGATCAATTTCTTATTCGGCATTTGTATGAAAATGCCGTTTACTTGTGAACAATGTTTTATTTTTGTTATGTGACACACACCTCATTTTACTTTTTTGTTAATTAGCGAAATTCTCGGAGGATTGAAGAAGTATGTTACAATTACTGTATTTTTATCTCTATTTAACTAAGAAATCTTAATTTTTATACAACCCTTTAATATTTTCAGTTGGTACTAGCGCAAAGGGAACATTTAAAAACATGTTTTTATTTTTAATTTCAATCAACTCGACCTTTTTATTTGGTCATCTGGAATGAGTGTGTTTTCCTGGATTTTCTGTGGCTTCCCAAAACTCAATCCATGCAAAAGCTGGAATGGTTTCTTGATATAGACCACGGATGGATCCTCTCAAAGTTTCCCTGCATTGTGTTCTTATGAATCATTAAATTATATTTTCGTCGATAAATCAGACGTGAAACTGAAAATTAAAAATAAATCTGCTCTCCACTGGTCCAATTTACTTCAAGCTAGTTACAAGGTGGGCATAATATTCTCATGACAAACCTCCTACAAGCATAAATCCATATTAATTTTAGGTTTTTATGTTAAGTTAAACCTAATTAAAATAAACGACATGCATGCTATTGCAATTTTGAGCCGGAATCATTCCAACTGAACTTGAGTGAAGTTCAGCAAGGGAAGCGTGCCCGAAAAAAAAATGTTATCGAAGTTACTCTGCAAGCTTTTGTGCGAGCCGAAATGCTGTGTGTGTAATAAATAGAGTTTTGCTAGGGCGTCGTGTCTTACTGGTGATGTTTCGCGCCGTTTATTATAATTTATGAATGCATACTAAGTCGTTGATTAGCTCCCGAGACGGTCGCGTTAAAAGAAAAGAAAAGTGGTGAGGGGGGAAGGGGGCATGAAGACTGTTGACGTGATTCCTGACTTGGACCAATTGCAAACAGCATCAGCGTAGCAACAGTGACGTCACGAACCGGCGCGAACCGGACTGTTCCTTGCCGCCGAGTCTCCGGGCACGGACTGGTCGCGGAGGACGAAATGGTTAGACGGCGTTTGTCTAAATAAGCTGTAACAACAGCGCGGGAGGCCGTAATCCCGTGCGCCCGCAAACACCGCCGTGTTTGGTCCCGGGAACCCGGCGGCGGGGACCTTGGGATTATAGGTAGCACCAACAAGAGAGTGTCAAAACACTGAGCCAACTGATTGTCTCAGCAGAGTCGTGATGGGTCCGAAGGAGCGAGGTGAGCAGTGAGCGTGTTTCTCACCGCGGGCGCGTGGTTTGTCAGATGTCTCATGACAGGACAAATTTCACTTTTGATTGAGTTCAGTGGAGGATTCAGGACATTTTGCGGGGGAGGAAGGGTTTTTTTTTTAATAGAAAATTTTTAACACGTGCATTAAAGAAAAAAAAACTTACGTTACTATTGACACTAACAGACTGTGCGCAAGCATATATGTACAGGATTTGGCAAAATGTGTATCGGTCTTGAATGGCTGTTAAAAATAACGGGTAACCTTACTGAAATGAGGTTTATTTTATTGGAAACAGTATACATCTTTTTTTTTAATATCAATTTCGGAAGATGACATAAGGAAAATTTTCCCCATCGGCAGCGATGCATTGATGAAGGCGATTTCGGAACTCAGAGAGAGACGAGGCGCGCTGGGATCTGTGAGACATCTGGATACAACTGAAGCCCTCGCGGCTCGAGTTCCAGCGGCTGCACCCGGACAGGAGACAGGATATCCCTGCGCGCGTCTCCCCCAGGTCTGTGGAGTGGCCCGCGCGCTCACCGGACTTCTTCCTGCGGGGGTCGCCGCACCAGCCTCGCTCCTCGGGAGAACTGGAGGATATCACCGCCGTACCGCCTCGGAATGTGCCGAAGAGCTGTCGAAGAGTTCCGAATTCGCCTTCATCAATGCTTTGCTGCTGATGGCCACCATCTTCTTGATGTAGTCTTCCGAACTTGAAAAAAAAAAATCGGTATGTATACTGATTCCAATAAAAAAAAACCTAATTTCTGTAAGCTACACCGTTTTCTTTAATAGCCCTTCAAAACCGATACACACCTTTTTGCCCCATTCAGTATTATAGGATAAAAACCCGCGTGAAAGATGTCGAGATCGTGGGGTTCATAGACATTAGTAACGAAGAAACTAGAGAATTGTCAAGTTACATTAAAATTACTTTACAATAATATGAACGGTTGATTATGTTAGGTTGGCTACAATAAATGTATTGTGAAATAGTGTCAACGTTCGTTAGTTTAGGTTAGTTCCATTTCAAATGCTATAAAATAATAAAGGCTATTGGTTGCGCTAAGTTAGCTACTTCTTACATTCTTAATATCTAAAAACTATTAAAGTTATTTTACAGTATTTTTAATGTAGCTATACTAACCTAACCAACCATCCACTTTTTAAAATATTTTTAATGTAGCAATAATAAAAGTAATTTTAATGTAGCTATCCTAGCCTATAATCCACCATTCTCTCAATATCATAGTATTGTAATATTTACACCAAACCTGGTAAACTACCGTACTAAAATTTTGGAATTTTTAATTTTAGGAAATGTGTCCTTTCTTCAGAATTACCAATGTTTTAACCATTCAGCATAAAACTACTATGTGGCGTGGCTTTTCACACAGTAACATACTGTCTTCACTAATATTTTGCAAATATTTTCTTAACTTGGGGCGGGGGGGGGGGTGTATATATCCCCCCCTCTCTGCGTCCGCAACTGATTGAATTGACTTACATGCAGCTTTTCACACCTGTGGCAAAACTACAATCTGTGCCTGGAGACGGGAGCAGATGTCAGTTCGCGTAACTTCGCTACTGTTTGATCTCAGGAAGCCTTCTGCGTTCGTCTGTGCTTGTTGTCTTTGTGCTGTCTAGAATATGAGTTCGTCTGTCTGTTGCTGTGTTGCCCAAGATTGTTGTCTGTTCTTGTTGCAACTGTCTCGTCGTTGTCTGCTCACTGTGTTCGTTTTTGCTGTAAGTTATTTATTTTTTTTTATTTTTTCTGACAAAATTCATGTTATGGAATCCTCTGTACTGTCTATGCATTTAACATTTTACATCTGCCTATTTTGGCTTGCTTTCCTTCTACTATATTTTTTTCCGATTAGCTAGGTTTTATTTGTCATATTGTGAAAACCAGCCATGTCGTATGTTCATGAAATTGTTTTAAACCTATTTTTTTTTCTTTGCAAAAATAAATCATTCATAGAACCTATTCTATTGTATTAAAATATTTCAAACGTTAGACATAAGTACATTTTTTTACCACTGCACACAGTTATACATTTTAAATTTTAACCCAAATTATATTTTATTTTTCCTTTGTCATTTAGCCTATCGGTCTACTCTATTCCTCGTAGTTATAGATTAGCATCGAACGTTGTTGTCGAAAACCTAACCGTTCTGCAGTTTCGTCGTGGTTTTTTTTTTTTACTGTGCATGCGTAAATTTTTAACTTATAAAACAGACATATCATGAGTTGATGAAGAGGTACTGAATACTGTATTTTTTGTCTCGTCATTTTGCTAACAAGAAATTCTCTCGTCCATAAATATTGAAGGCAATATTTGAATAGTGTGAACGGTAAATCGTACGGACAGTCGCTGTAACAATAAATTAAGCTTCTGGAGTTTCAGGGAAGATAGAATTTACATCAAGACACATTCCAGTTTATTTGAAGATTTAGGGGTTGGTACTGGAGCTTTGATATCGTGGAGTGATTACTACAACTAGGTAACTACAAAATGGGCGAAATATAGTTTAATGAATAAAAAATTTCCAATAGGATAGGTTCACAACATGCCACAACCTAAATTTCAGAAATGGTAGTAAAACAAAAGTCACTGAAGTCCTTGCATTCTCACAAAAGCACAAAAGAATAATTTAATTTCGTTTTTGTCGAAACATAAGTTTTGCAGTTATCTAGTTGTAGAACTCGACAAGATATGACTTCAATAATTGTTAACACTGAAACGCTTCCCACATTTTAGCGTGTTCTATAGTATCAATTTAAAGTTCTACACATATTTTTGGGTAACAAATATTTTTTTCATTAACTTTTTGCGAGGATAACAGGTTCGATGTAAATGAATGCTGATAATAGACTAATAATATGGGGATACCTTTACACTTGAAGCATTCTGTCCCATAACACGTGACATCAATTATCACTTAGTACCAATTCATTTTCACCTACTAGCCTTATCTTGGGGTGAGCTTTGAAGTATGAAATAATCCTTCCTGTGGGCTTAGATCAGTGAGTGTTTAATTCACACAAAAACTAAAATGTGCAGGGTTCTCCTGTTTTTATTGTACATATTTTTAACCATTTGTTTTCTCACTCACGAATATACGGAATAATGAAATAAAGTCACTCGAAGTAAATTTAGACTCATTTTAAAATTGGATTTGGTAATTTATTTAGCCTAATATTCCAACAACACTGACTATTTCTACCTCTTGTCTCAGTTGCAAAGCTAACTAAACCAAGTGGCATTGGAATAGTTTTGAATAAACATCTCGCTTCCATTATTTTATTTCCTTCACTATCTCGCGTTATGTGCATGGGCATGAATCGTTAACACTACAATTGGTATAAAAGTTTCAGCTTATTACTGATTTCATTCTGAACGCACATATTCTTTATAGTTATAAATGTGGGGGGGGGGGGTGAATTAGTTTAACAAGAGGGGAAAACTAGCTAGGAAAATTCAAAACCAATTTTCGATAGACTTTTCACGTCAGTACTTTTGGGCATAGGTTCTTGGTTCCATGTACTGCTCATTTTAATTTTTCAGTGTATTTCAGAACTGATTGTTTTAGGAGCCTTCTTTCACAGAGAAACTTGCTATTAGTATATATTAATAAAAAATACAGAATATCTTCTTATAAGTTTTCTTAGAGCCATTAAAGCAATACAATATTTTCGTGCTTTGAAAATATAATAATGCCTTCTTCGTTAATTTTTTTATATCATAATTGTTTTATTCCAAAAACTTGATTTTTATTACTTGATAATATTCTATACATAAGTGTATTTTAAGCTATTTTAATTGTAGTTAGTTAAGCGTTTGGAACAAAATTAAATCGTGTAAGATTTGTTTGTTCAAAAACAAAGTCCTGCCTATTTGTCGTTGAGGAATCTGACAAAAATAAACATTTATAGTCAGCGTAGCAGCTAAGCCATTATTAACTTTGATCTTCCACATTCATTAGTCCCTGTGTACTTCCCAGCTAGTTTTGCAAATCTGTAAGCGGCTCTCGAACATCTGGCTTACTCCCACCGTCGCGTTGAGATAAAATTTCACTGGTGTTAGCACCGCTGCAATATTAACGAAGATAACGATAATATATCGCAGGTTTATAACGTAATAGACACGCACGTCAAACGTTATGTCGCCATTACATGTTAGTTCTCTTAAATTGGAGAATTTTGGTAATCTACCATTGATACACTGGTTCAACAAATTTGAAACAGTTTCTACAGCAAGAGAGAATTTTAAGAGTTATATTTTGATAGATCTGGTGACTCCGGCATTGCAAATATTTTTGAGGTTCTCGCTTGTTAACGATAACCTCGTAATTTTAGATTCGGTGACTAATGGATGTAAACGTCAACATGTAAGTTATAACTAAATAGGTGCTTTCAGTAATATGCGAGTTTCTGTAAAGTTATTTAAACTTACTTTGTTTAAAAACGAGAAGGACAAATTTTTCATTTTAACTGAATAGTTGTATATAAGTAGTTTTTTTTATTTAAACATTTAGGGACGCTTAATCTTAGGCCACAAAAAACAATACATCCAGAATATTCATTAATTTTCAACTCTTATTAGTACAAACGCCATGTCAAAAGCGAGGTCTTTTAAGACTGAAATACACAACAATTATAAATGATATTGGGAAAGGAGGTACAACTTGCAGCTCAGGGGCTTAACTTTCTTGGTCATACGAGTTAAGCCATCCAAAGCGTAACTCGTATTCTAATCGAGCTAGGAAAAAATTTGTAGGTATTTAATTCCTTAACGAATCCCGCCATTATATTTATTTATAGGAACTAATTTTTGGTATTTTATATAACTGTTCTAAATCTTCCTCTAGAATATTTTTATGCTTGATAAAATTAGTGTAGTGTACGTCATCTGTTTGACATCATTAACCCGGACTCTCTGTGGGCGACAGGTGTCTCTACTGGAAGCTCGCCCATCTCTTCTCCTACAAACGCTGTGGAGTTGAGACATTCGAGTTCAAAAGATCTGGCGTCGCGTTTTGTAGACCTTAACTAAAAACAAAGGGGTCTTTTATTCTTTGCTAACATTTTAGAAGAAAATAAGCTATCTCAGTTGGAGAACTGTTTCTCGCATTAAACTCCAGCCAAAGAAATGCTGGCGATGGAATCACGCGGTACTAGTAACTAGGGCGGAAGACTTCACTTGTTAGATGTTCAAAGCGAAAGTTTTTAACTCACCTAAAGAATAAATGTGTTCAGCGTATCCTAATAAACATTAAATTTCACTTATTATAAGCAGTTCTTTTTTATATCTTTTTTAAACTGTAATCTAGAACATGAACTATGTGGGACAGAAAACAGGATAAAACTTAGAACAAGATGATATATTTAAAAAGAGTATACTGTAATTTTTTTCTAATGCGAAATTATATAAATCAGAAAGTCACACGGAATACTATGGAATGGAATTTTTTTTATAAATAACACTGCAGTTAACGTTACTTATTGTGTGCGGGATAAACGTAGTCCTAACCAAATATGAGCCGAATCCCACTAACTAAACAATAATTTCGTTGAAACATTTATTTACTGTATTTAAGCCCTATCGTTAATTTTATGATACATAAATTTTGCAAGGGTTAAATCAACGTAATTGTTTTCGTCGGTTTAAACCCATGTTAATGATGAAAACGCAAGTTCCGCGAATATCATTCATTAAATGCCTAGGCTTATTCGATTCCTTGCCCAAACATCTCTTATTTATGTCGTATACTATGGTCATTCCAGATCACCTCGCTGTCGGTTGACTAAAAATGTAATTTTAATGAAGTTAAATTAAACTATTTGTTGCCTCAAACTATCTTTCTCCACCCACCACTCCTCTCTCCTTCCTCGTATGGTAGGAGCCTTAAAGGTACGGGAATTTTATCGTAAAATGTTTTATCATCTAATAATTAAATTTATAAATGTATGATCTATGCAGAGTCATTCAGATTCCTTCTTCATAGTTTCTAACACCATACAATCCAAACATTTGAATAATATGTGGGTTATGTGGTATAAAATAAACGAGTGAATAACTCGTAAATATCGAACTCGATAATTTCCACATACAGCAACGAGGTGGAACACAAGTTTGTGACGTTATACTTATTTGATACTTCTTCTGATATAGTCTACTACCTCTGTGGGTATATCCAAAGATCAAATGTAAAATAAAGAGAGAGTTTACGCTTCTGAGCACCACGCCAGGTTATAACATAGATTTTCCTTTATTTTAGCAATCGTGAAATCCGAGCCAAAGTATAAGTTATTAAGGTGTTTCCAGGCTTGCAACATTTGAAATCTGGTGATGAAATTCGAATCTGTTAAAATAACGAGTGTTAATGAAATTTGTAATGTACGAATGAAGTTGAATCGATATGGTTTCACGAAAACTATTATTATTATATTCTTATTCTTCTTTTTTTTTTTGTAACTACCCTGAATGCTGTTTCGTCAAGCGAACGTATCACGTGTTTGTAGGCACCGCAGCCCAGCACACGCCCTGTTCCTCTATGCACTCGACGGCCGGTTGTCCGCCACGGGTCGATAGTTCCGGCCCCGGCCGCGTGGAGAGCTGCTGCGGCGGGGATCGCCCCCTCTCGAGTGTGCTGTCGCGAGCGCTTCTATTGTCCGCGGGGCCCCGGCTCGAGCGTAAGGCCCGCCACTCGTGCGGCGTCGGCCGCCGGGACCACGGGGGAGAAACTCTAATTGCCGAGACTGAGACCTTGTTTTTTGAAGTATTTTTGGGCCCATCCGCTAGATAGCAGCTTTCATAATGTATTGATTGTGAATAAGTAATGCGTATAACATTTTGGTCCGCTGATAGCTTTCAATTTTTTTTTGTAGTTTAGAAAGATAGTTTTCTTTATTGTGTGGGGAAGTGGAGGTATATACCCCCCTTGCGTGCACCTCTGGCTTTAAGCTTCATGAGTTGTTCTCAAACGATGAGTTTTGGAGGAAAAGGGTGCCGGGGAGAAATGCAGTCCCCCCCCCCCCCCCCTTATCAACCACACACTGATCAAGCCGGAACTACTACCCTACTGTGCTAGGTCCCTAAGTTTTATGTTTAAGGTAGAGTTATATGAACCAAATGACGCCATTATGGTTTTTAAAAATTCTTTAGGCCATAAGAATTTTCTACCGTTCGATTACCACCAAAATTTGGCTTCGTTAAAGTATAAGTTGTGTATAATTTTTTGGAATGCCCCTGAAGTTAATATTGACGGGGTGGTGCAAATAGTTTTCATTGTGAATTTATTAGCGTTTATTATATTTATATAAACTACAACCAGGACCGTATGTAGAATATAATTTAAGTCGAATTTGCGTGGCGGGGGGGAGGGGGAAGTAGACCAATTTTCTCGCCATTTTCTTTCAGATTTGTTTTATTTGTTGGTGGTAATGATATACTATATAGCAATTCAAGGGATTTTGACCTATTAATGTGTGATATATGCTTTAACGAAGGTACATTTTCAATATAAAACGATAAAATACTATTATGGCAGGAAAACTGTTGAATTCTAAGTGGCGTTTTCGGGCCCTACCTCGCGCTCTTAATTGTTGTGCACAGTGGCTGAAGGGGACGGGACATCTAACAACGTTTTTGTGTCGGAGTCCACTGTGTTTTTTAGAGGTCACTACGCCCTAAGCCTCTGCGCATACCCGTGCGACGTTAAACCGTTCAAATAATTGTGTTGGACTATGTCGAGACACGGTCGCGAGCTTTAAAACTTAATATGTCTGCGAACAGAGAGAGAGTTCTAAGTAAAAATAGGACCACTTTTGTTTCTGTGTTCATGTTTGTGTGAGGGAGGTAGATGAATCTTTTTGCGAACCGGGCACTTATTTCAATCATAAATTTGGTATTACCTGGTGAGAGCTTAGTGCATTTGGTGACATTTTCTCGTTTGCTTGCTTCTTTTTTCATCTTTTTTGTGTAATCTGTGATCTAAGTGGTTTTTTTTTACATTATTTAATTTGATTGCACTAGTTTTCCACTGAAATTCAAAGACTTTGAATGATTTAACTAGAAATTTAAATGAATTTATTCAGTTGTTTTTTTTTTGTGTGTTTTGAATGGTCAACAGTAAGTACTGCGCAAAGTTCTTAATTTAGATTTTACAATCTTTTCAATTTTTGGAGATCTGGGCTTTTCTGACAGGCACCCTGAATCATGCGAGGTTTTCGCGTGAAAACAAAAACAAATCTTCCCTCTCCCCTGCTGCCACCAGCGCAAGACAAAACGACGAAGAAGTTGATCTCCGCCGAAAACCGCGCCGCCGACTACGTGATTCACGAGGGGGCCACGGCGCCGCGCTGTTGACGGGCGGTTGCCATGGCGACACGAGCGCGCGCTAGTGCCGCCACTTCTCCGCCAGGGGCGCGATCTGCGTGATGTGCGCTGCCCGCGTGGTCCCTGCGCGTGTCCTGGGAGAGGGCCCGCAGAACTGGAGAAGCCTAAGATGTCCATCGAGTTCTGTCCCTGCCCGAACACTCCCGAATATTCACCTTCGGCCAACCTCGGGGTTTGTTTTTATTTTTGCGCAGGAAAAATGAATTCAAATATTAAAAGTGGTCGGTTAGGTTAGCTACATTAAAGCACTTTAAAACACTATGGACGGTTAGTTAGGTTAGTATAGCTACATTAAAATAAACAGAGAAATATAAATATATATAAATAAACCCGAGGTTGTCCGAAGTTGAATTGTTCGGGCGTGTTCGGGCAGGGACAGAACTTGATGTACATCTTAGGCTTCCCGCAGAACTGCGAAGGGGCCTAACGCTGGCGTAGCGGGACATGGCTGCTCGCCAGATAATAACTCCCCACAGCTAGATAAACTATTCCCTCGTTGCTATTCATTTATTATTTTTACTTTTTTTTGTTCACGTCATTTACACTGATTTACGTTTAGTCTATATAACACCACAAAGTAGGCGCAAGAAGCAAACCATCGTTCGCCTATTACATGGCCGTAGCCAAGATTTTATGAAGGAACGGGTCCAATTTAACCATTATATGATTATTTTTATGAGTATATTTTTTTTAATAATTGAAATTTAAAAGAATATTTACTGCCACACATGAATCTCAGGGAATATCTAGTAAACTTTTAGAAATTTAAGTAATGGTTTTTTTTTCTGAGAAAAGACCTCTAAATATTTTATATTTGACTTTTATTTAATGGTTTTTTAACTTGTTCATAAGTCAATTATTAAATTATTTCGTTCAAAAAAGTCATATATACATATATATTAATGTTATTAAATATATTAAACACACATGTCAAATTTGTATGAAAGACATGCTTACGAAACACATTGCTAGAGTGAACTTTTAACGGATTTTAAACTGTACCTAATAAGAAAGTTAAAATATTTTTTTTTGTTCTTCAACCCCTATTGTTTTTTCTATCCCTTCCAGTAATGTCGTCGCATAAACAACAATTCCAGACTAAGGTTTTTGGTAAAACTCTTAAAATATATAGTAATTTCAAACAGAAGCAATTTTTTATACAAAAGGAGTAATAATATTTTTTTGTTTGTCAAAAATATTTTCTCTATTTCTACCCCATGTCCATTAACGAACTCAACTCAGATTTTCCATCTTTATAGTTTATGTGTTAGTCTGGAAGTATTTTGTGAAAATTAAGGACAGTTGTAGTTCCAACAAAAAGTTTATAAATAAAAACTCTTTTAATTCACAATGGTTTTGGGGTATAGGGACCATGAAAATAAAAAAAAAATAGATAAAAATATTTCGTAAGTCGTAGCATTATAACGACTGTAAAAAAGCCCTCGAAAAATCGTAATGTCTCAGAAGTCGTAAACTAGCACAAACTTTTTATTTTTAAAGCTTTGTTGGGAATTCTGCTGAAAACCACTGTACCCCTTTTCTCGGGGTACTGTTTTACTAGAAAATTAAAAGGAAGTTTATAGTATAGTTTTCCTTTAGTATAGTTTATTTGAGTATTGGTGTTATCCGTACGGCGGTATTTTTGAAATGTTGGTAACGTTTTTCAGCGCTAGTGTCGCCTGGGAGCACCTGGTAACAGTTAGTGAGAATATCATTAAATAATTGTGTTTATTGGTTATATTTATAATGTAGTTATATATTTGCATTTGTATGAAAGTATTTTAATTATTAATGCGACAGAGCAATGTTGGACAAATTGTGATCGGGGTAAAATGAAACAATTCACGAGCACGGCGCGCATGCGCGCGAGGGACAGACTTTTTTCCCCTCCCTTGGTTGAAGGAGGAGAGGGGAATGGCAGGCGATCAGCTGTTCTGTACGACGGGCCGGCGAGTGTGATTCGGTTCGCGCCAGGGGCCTCGCTAAAAATGATTTTTGCGAGTGTGGGGCCGGCTTGGGCAGCAAATAACTCGTTGATATGTGTGTGGAAGAGTAGCTGTATAGCTGGTGAAGATGATAGCCGCTGTTCTATCGCGGCGGAACGAGGCTCCTTGCGGCTGGTATAGCCGTCAGCACCGACTGGCCTGAGGACCAGTGGGGTTTAGCGAGGATTCGCTAATCCAACGGAGACGCCGAGCCGATACGTGAGTGACTTCCCTTGTGATTCCCCTTGTGCCACGGAGTTATACTGCAAGAGATTGGTGGCAGAAATAATTACATCGAGCCTGAGAGTGTCATTTTACATCGGAGGTCTGGTTCCGCGAGTTACATGTAACAATTTTCGGATATGGACACGTGAAGTAAATAATTGATAAAATTCAAATGGTAGAGACTCGCGTTGAACGTTTTAAGGGTACCTGTCCCCCGAACACTTGAGCACGTCGCGTAACCAGGAAGGCCTTTACTAACTGGAACTTGGTTTATTTGAGATTTTAAATAAATATAAAGTGTCTTGGTAACTGATGTTAAGATTAGGGTATTTTTATATTTCCTTATCATGTGTTGGGTATGAATATATATATATATATAGTTTATAGCATCGGGCCCGATTTAATTAATAGGTACCGGCGAATGCTTATATTTTTTTTATGCTTGTAATAGTTTGATGTCAGACTTTCAGATAAATAAATATTGTCTTGTCGTATTTGCCGCAAAAGTTGTGCTTTCTCAAGCAAATTCCTTTCTTTTGTTGTTTAAATTAAGCCCTGATATTTTCTATACCCGCGTTGAATGCCGAGAGGTTTGGGTGAACTGTGTGCCGTAACTTATTTTGCTGATATGTCGGATGGCGATACACTATACCAGGTAATTCCCGGCAATTTTACGCGGTTCACGACGCTCCCTAGGGGCTTGCGGGGGCGTCAAAGGCGCCACTCTGCTACTGGAATTTGCTTGTGGCTAAGCATAGCGGTTGTGATTAGTATTGGCGTAATTTCAATGATGCCTGTTAGCTGGATCTATAAGCTGACTAAGCCCGAGTTACTAAGTAACGTCCAGGCTGCGGGTTTGACTGTACCTGACGATGTGCACCCCGACGAGCTTCGCAAATTATTTTTTGAATATTTAAAGACTGAGGAAAAACGTAATTCGGAAGGCCAAGTTGAAAATAAAGTTATCATGGAAGGTAGTAAAGGGGTGCCGGGGTTACACGAGACCGCCATTTCGGAGTGGGTTCACCAATTGACGAAAGAAAATGTGGTTAGTAATTTGGAAAGTCTTGGGGTAGTGGTAGATGAGAAGGATGATTGGCCTATGTTGCAATTGCAATTACTAGCTGAAATGTTAAAAGAAGGTAAGGAATCGCATAAACAAATTCCGCGACGTGTCGACAGAGAATTGGAAAATAAACTGGATAAAATGTCATGGTTAGAGAATATTAAGGCGATTCCCAACTTGCAACGGGGGGAAATCGAAGATTGGATTTTATTTTGTAGGGAAGTAGAAAAATTCCTGGAATTAAATTATAAGGTGAATCAGGAAATTTTGATGAAAAGTCTGGCAAGTAAATGTTCGGGTGTAGCCCACACTATTATTACCGACGGCATAAAACGCGAGAAAAATTGGAGCGAGGTGAAAGAAAATTTATGGAGTAGTTTGTGCCCGCGTAGAAAAAAATTGGGATTAATGCAACAATATATATTTAGGTTTCAAAAATTTGATGAAAAAACTGTGGAATATGTAAATGATATTAAGTTGTATTTGAAGGTTTTTGGATTGGAGCTGAGTGAAAGGGCGGTAGTCGATATAATTATCGAAAATATGAATCCTGATATCAGAAGGGAATGCAGTTTTGTCAAATATCCGGGGAATTTAGTGGAATTGAATTCTTGGGCTGTTGAGGTCGATAATGTTATGTTCATGCGTCGTGAGTACGATAAAGGGCGAGTGGATAATAATACTGATGTAGTAAGCGTGGGTAGCCGTAAGGGAGGAGAGGAGGATAAGGAGGTTGAGAGTGAGGTTGTGGAGCGGGATAGAGTAATGAGTAGGAGAGGGCATGAAAAATGTGAGTGTAGTTATTGTGGGCGGGCCGGGCATTTAGCCCGTTTTTGTTTTAAAAGAAAAAAAGTCAAATACGTCGCTGAGGTTAAGGGATTAAGGGCTTGTTATGGTTGCGGAGTGAGGGGTCACGTGTTGGAGTGCAAAAAGAATACAGCAAAAGATGTGGTATGTGGTTTTTGCGGTAAACGGGGGCATTGGGCACGGAGGTGTGGCATGAAAGCCGAGCTACGTAGACTTAGGTTCGGAAATAAACATTTTTTAGCGGTGATGAGGAGTTCAAACACTTTCAATATTGGCGTTGAAATAGAGGGTAAGGCGGTTAAAGCACTCGTGGATACGGGTGCAAATAAAAGTTTTATAAACAGAAATTATTTTGTGGAATGCCAGCGAGAAAATAAAAAATTTAAAGGAAAAAAAATTGTTCAAGAAGAAGTGATTAAGGTGCAATTAGCGGACGGGAAAGTGTATGAGTGCGCTGAACGGGTAAGGTTGCATGTAAAAATTGATAAGTTTTCCTGGGACAGGGAGTTTTTTGTCATGCCGAATTTAGTCAGCGATCTGATTTTGGGGATGGATTTCCTCACGGATACCCAGGCAGTTGTTAATTGTAAAAGAAAAGAAGTGAGGTTTGGGTTTGAACCAAGCGTGAAAGTACCGTTTGGAAAAGGGAAGAAAGGTAGGGTTATTTGTGGTGGTATTGAGGGTGTGAAGGAGCGTTTAAATTCGGAAGAGGTGAAGCAAATAGAGAGGATCATAGAGGATTTTAAAGACGTGATATGTAAAAAGGTGGGTAAATGCGAGTTGGCTCCCTATAAAATTGAGCTGACAGATAACACCCCGGTTAAGTGCGTGCCATACCAATGTGCCCCTCCCAAATTGAAAGCTTTTCGGGAAATAATTAAGGAACTTGAGAAACAAGACATCATTGCTCCTTCCAACTCAAATTATGCTTCTCCGGCGTTTTTAGTAAAAAAGAAAAAGCCGGGAGGATATCGTTTAGTTTTGGATTATCGTTTGCTCAACCAGAAAATTAGACTGGATCCTTTCCCCTTACCAAAAATCGAAATTATTTTTCAATATTTAAGCAAAGCTAAATATTTTACCGTGTTAGATTTAAATGCTGCTTTTCACCAGTGCGTCCTGGAAAAAACCAGTCAAAAGTTTACAGGATTCGTTACACCCTGGGGGCAGTATGAATGGAAGAGGGTACCATTTGGGGTCAATTTTGGAGCGCAATGTTTATCTCGTATCTTAGGAAATATTTTGCAGGATTTTCAATATAAGTTTGTTTTAAGTTTTTTAGATGATATTTGTGTATTTTCCGAGAGTTTTGAGCAACATCTTCAGCATTTGAGAAAGGTCTTGGAAAAATTAAGAGATGCCGGATTTACAGTAAACCCGGAAAAAGTGTGTTGGGCGCAAAGTAAGATTAAGTTCCTGGGTTTTGAAGTAGGGGAGGGTGTATTACAAATGGACCGCGAAAAAATTGCCCCAATTGTTAATTTCCCTGCGCCAAAAAACGTTAAAGGAGTTATGAGGTTTTTGGGAATGATAGGTTTTTTTAGTAAATTTATCCCTGAGTATGCCGATATTTGTGTTCCCCTAAATCAGCTAAAAAAGAAAGGGCAAATTTTTGTATGGGGAGATGAGCAAGAACAAGCCTTTTTGAAACTGAAAAAAGCGATTTCTGAACCCCCTATATTAATGTTACCGGACTTTGAAAAAAGATTCGTAGTGCAAGTAGACGCCTCTAGCAAAGCGTTAGGGGGAGTTTTGCTTCAAGAAGGTAAAGACGGGTTTCACCCAATTATGTATGTAAGTAGAACATTGAATAGGCATGAACAAAAATATGGCGTTTATGAGAAGGAGGCGTTGGCATGTATTTATGCTATTGAGCGATTTGAAAATTTTCTAGAGCACGCGGAATTCGATCTGTGGACTGATAATGAAGCATTAACTTGGTTATTCTCCCATCCCCGCCAATTGGGGAAAATTGGAAGATGGGTTATGAGGTTAACCCGTTTTAGGTTTAAAATTCACCATCTTAAGGGACGTGAAAACGTTATTGCCGATGCCCTCTCTCGAATGTATGATTCACAGAATTTTTGTAGCGAGCCAGACGAGGAAGAGGTAGGGAGTTGGCAGGGAGATGATAAAAGCGAAGGAAGTGAAAATGAGCACAGTGATAGTAAGGAAGAAGGCGAGAATGGCGAACCAAGGGAAAATGAAGTTTGTAATGTGCTGTGGGGTTTTCCGGAAAGTTTTGAAAATATTAAAGAATATCAGGATAAGGATCAAGAAATACAAAATATTAAGACTCGTATGCGAGGATCGAAAGATGATGAATTTCAGATATTTAAAGACCAAATTTATAGAGTGCAAGGTGGAAAGAGAAGGCTGGTAATCCCTGTTTTGATGAGGCCCATGATTCTACGTTATTTTCACGACTCAGTAATAGGGGGACATGGGGGAAAACAGAAAATCCTCGATAAAATTTCTGAGCATTTTTATTGGGAAAGTTTAAAAAAGGATGTGGAAGAGTATGTAAAGGGGTGCGAAGCCTGTCAATTAGCGAAGCAGCCGGTGAATAGTAAGGTAGGTTTTTATTCAGTGGAAAGCCTTTCCAGGCCCTGGGAAAGGGCCTATGTGGACGTGTTTGGGCCCCTGCCCCGATCTTTGAAAGGGAACAATTGTGTTTTAATTTTATTAGATGGTTTTAGTAAATTTTGTGTATTATTACCTATGCGGGATATGAAAAGCGCCAGGGTGATTTCAGCCTTAGTTGAGAGAGTCTGGAAGCTTTTTGGGGGACCCGAGCAATTGGTCTCAGATAATGCGAGTTATTTTAATAGTCACAGTTTCCAGCAGATGTGTTTTAGCTGGGGTATTAAACACGTAAACACTAGTCCACACTATCCGCAACCGAATTTAGTGGAAAGATTGAATAAGGGGGTGAAAGCAGTGTTAACGATTTTTCACCATGAACAGCATAGGAAGTGGGATGAGTCACTGGAATTTTTAAATCTTGGATTAAATATGACGCAACATGGAAGCACAGGTTACACCCCGGCTAGTGTATTTTTGGGACGAGAATTATGTCATCCCTTGTTGAACATATGGGGAATTGAGCCAACTAACTTTACGGTGTCTAGCCCCCGCCTTTTGGAGAAGGTTTGGACCGAGGTGTCAAAAAATCTGGATAAAGCTCGCTCTAAGTTAGCCCGGAAATATAATAAGGGGAGAATTGCAAACCCTTATAGGGAAGGTCAAGAGGTGTTATGCCGCCAATTTTTAGCCAGTGATAAGGGAAAATACCTTAGTGCTAAATTGCAATTTGCGTTTGCCGGGCCTTTTATAATTAGGAAGTTTTTAGGTCCAGTTACGGTGCTTCTAGAAGATGTGGAAAAAGGGAAGTTGGTGAAAAAAGCACATGTTAGCCATCTTAAACCTTATTCTAGGAAATCTTAAATATGGTAATTTATAGTTTTCTAAGTTATTAGGGTTTAGTCTTGTTAGTAATTATATATTAGAGATTGTAAAGAGTGCTCAAATAGTTGTATTGTACGCGCCGTACGTTTTTGTTATTTATAAGTTTTTGGTAATTTTTTTTGGTGCGTTAATTTTGGGGTAGGTTTAGTTTAGCTTTCGGAGTGAGGTACCACTCTATTCAGTGTGTGTTCTATCATGTCTCTTGACTCGTGCTTTTGAGAAATTTTCCACAATCTGTTTGTGATTCTAAGGCTGTGATTTATTTCCTTCTATATGTGTTTAAATGTTTTATTCTATATTTTTATTGGTACCTGCCCAAAGAAATTGTTATTACCTTAATTTTTTTAAAAATTTTTTTTGGGGGGGGATATTGTACCCCTTTTCTCGGGGTACTGTTTTACTAGAAAATGAAAAGGAAGTTTATAGTATAGTTTTCCTTTAGTATAGTTTATTTGAGTATTGGTGTTATCCGTACGGCGGTATTTTTGAAATGTTGGTAACGTTTTTCAGCGCTAGTGTCGCCTGGGAGCACCTGGTAACAGTTAGTGAGAATATCATTAAATAATTGTGTTTATTGGTTATATTTATAATGTAGTTATATATTTGCATTTGTATAAAAGTATTTTAATTATTAATGCGACAGAGCAATGTTGGACAAATTGTGATCGGGGTAAAATGAAACAATTCACGAGCACGGCGCGCATGCGCGCGAGGGACAGACTTTTTTCCCCTCCCTTGGTTGAAGGAGGAGAGGGGTATGGCAGGCGATCAGCTGTTCTGTACGACGGGCCGGCGAGTGTGATTCGGTTCGCGCCAGGGGCCTCGCTAAAAATGATTTTTGCGAGTGTGGGGCCGGCTTGGGCAGCAAATAACTCGTTGATATGTGTGTGGAAGAGTAGCTGTATAGCTGGTGAAGATGATAGCCGCTGTTCTATCGCGGCGGAACGAGGCTCCTTGCGGCTGGTATAGCCGTCAGCACCGACTGGCCTGAGGACCAGTGGGGTTTAGCGAGGATTCGCTAATCCAACGGAGACGCCGAGCCGATACGTGAGTGACTTCCCTTGTGATTCCCCTTGTGCCACGGAGTTATACTGCAAGAGATTGGTGGCAGAAATAATTACATCGAGCCTGAGAGTGTCATTTTACATCGGAGGTCTGGTTCCGCCAGTTACATGTAACAATTTTCGGATATGGACACGTGAAGTAAATAATTGATAAAATTCAAATGGTAGAGACTCGCGTTGAACGTTTTAAGGGTACCTGTCCCCCGAACACTTGAGCACGTCGCGTAACCAGGAAGGCCTTTACTAACTGGAACTTGGTTTATTTGAGATTTTAAATAAATATAAAGTGTCTTGGTAACTGATGTTAAGATTAGGGTATTTTTATATTTCCTTATCATGTGTTGGGTATGAATATATATATATATATATAGTTTATAGCATCGGGCCCGATTTAATTAATAGGTACCGGCGAATGCTTATATTTTTTTATGCTTGTAATAGTTTGATGTCAGACTTTCAGATAAATAAATATTGTCTGGTCGTATTTGCCGCAAAAGTTGTGCTTTCTCAAGCAAATTCCTTTCTTTTGTTGTTTAAATTAAGCCCTGATATTTTCTATACCCGCGTTGAATGCCGAGAGGTTTGTCTGAACTGTGTGCCGTAACTTATTTTGCTGATATGTCGGATGGCGATACACTATACCAGGTAATTCCCGGCAATTTTACGCGGTTCACGACGCTCCCTAGGGGCTTGCGGGGGCGTCACCACGTAGGAAAATTCGGTGAAAATTTAAGGAGAATTTCGAGAGCTTTCATTTCTTGATATTGCAGTCTTGACATCGTTGTTCTCCTGCCATATTGCCTAGGTTATTAGAAAAGGATCAAGTATGTCTTCTTCTCCTTCTGAAGAAAACAGCATTGTTGTAATTTTCCAGATATTGCGCACTCGAAGTAAGTTCTTGCGCGGTAGCAAGAGCAGCCGGGTAGTATTAGAGTTGCAAATTGAACCACAACAAGAAAAGCAACATCCCACATCCACTTACAGCCCACCAGCAGCCTGGCTTTGGGGCGCCTGGAGTCAGTACCAACGAACCTAAAAATTGTTTTTGGATACGGAGAAGAATTGCAGTAACAGTTGTACAAATTAACAAAAACCAGGCTAATAGTTTACTCGTCTTGTTTTCAGCTGGTATCTGGATGGTACTTTTGATCTATTTAATTAATTTTCAAAATCGTAGAAAAATGTTTCAGAACTATTCAGATTATCGATATAGCTAACAATTTTTATTCAGAAGTAGTATTGACCCTAAGTGAGGCGGATAGTTTAAGTTAGTATGATTTTTAAAAAAAATTAGGGCTACACTCTGAAGTAATGTAACGTCATTTAGGCAGATATTTCAGTACACATGAAATATAAACAGTAAGTGTAAAATGTGTACGTAGCAAAAAGTTTAAATTTTGTGTTAACTTATAAAATTTTATTTGCTAACCACTGAAACTATATACGTAAAATCTTAACATTTAATATTTCACCAAAGAGAAACAATTCTTGGTATCTCAAACAATAATATTATAATGTAAAATAAGAATATGAGCAAAGTAACACTTTAAATTAGTACTCTTGTAATAACATAAAATGATTCAGATATGATCCACCATTAAAAATTACTGTAAAGAAAACAAAAGCTGGCATTTGGCTTTACATCTACTATGAGTTTCATCACTAACTTTTCCTAAGACTCAGGCTTCAGAATACTGTTTTGGATCAAGGTGCAGAATTGTAACGACTCCTAGTGCCGTACTATGTATGCCTGTGTATATATTCATATATTCATATATATATATGTATGTGTGTGTGTGTGTGTGTAAACATATATGCATCAGCGTAGATCCTAGGGGAGCCAGGGGGCTACGGCTTTTTGGAACTCAACACTTTTGTAAAATTTTGGTAGTGTGTTATCAGTTTGTTTCATCTTAATTTTTGTTGGAAAATATAGTTTACATTTAACGAAGAATGCGTCTGTGTTGGCAAATAGTTCAAATTTAATTCACAGAATTAATTTGTACGTGAAAATATTTCATGCTCCACTCTTTATGGTCACTGATAATAAGTGTAGCTTTGTTCTTTTTACATAGTAAGCATAACGTTCATGAAAATTGAGTTATTTGTCAAAATAAGGGAAAATATCAAGCACGCTTTCCGGAGATGACTTGTCAAAAACCCTTAGGCAACATATTTAGCGTTCCTTCCCCCCCCCCCTCCTTTTTTCCTACGATTCATACAGATTAGCTCATTTTGCTCTTGTATAGAGTCTCTTATATCACTCTTTATTCAGAATTTTTTTAATGTTTTATTAGTTAATTATGTTGTATATATACATACATGCGTTATTCAAATATACCTGTGGATATGCATGTGAGTGGTACTTTTAAAAACCAGACTATAAGATGCAGCAGAATGAATGTATATAAAAATGTCTAAGAAAGCTTTAATCCTTTCAGTCCATACGTCCACGTTTATATCACAATGACACATGGAGTTTATCAAACCTTGAATTGTGGGTTAAGGTGTGCCTACATTCTAGTTGACATCTTAATTTATGTCTATGAAATAAAAAAATATATATTACTTTTTAATTAACATAATATTATTATACAATATTATAATAACATAATAACATAATATTATTACCGCACAAAAAAATACAAAAAATAATTTATTAAAAATAAAAATAATCAAATGGGGAATATGTTTGGCATTGACAAAGTGTGACTGCTTCGTAAGAAATTACAATAAATTTACGCACTTTTCAACGAAGAATTTAACTCAAATAAACGAAAACTTTTTCTTAATTTTAAATAACTTAATCTTCGTAGAAAATACGCCTCATTTCGTCTTCCGAGTCTTACGTTTCGTTCTAAACAATTGTAAACACACACGTGGACAAAAGAGAAGTGTTCTTGCTGTAGACTTAACCCATGTTTTTCTATTATGTTTTGTTAATGTACCGATTAAATTCTTTTGGATTCATGTGTCCTAAATTTACGAAGATTCCTGGGTACTTTTTTTAGCCAGATTTCTTCGTAGATTGAAGGTGTAATTTTAGAGCTGCGTGAAAGGGTGAGTGGCACGCTAGGCGGCCAGGCCGCTGCAGGTCTGAGAGTGCGTGTCGACTCATGAAAGAGCGCACACGCGTGTCGCCACGGCCTGGAGGTGGTCGCAGCTGCACACGCGGCCAGTCGGGCGCATGTCTCGACATGTCAGTCAGCGCAGCCAGTACCATCGCGGCAGCGGCGGTGCGCAGTTTTTATGGAGACTCTTGACGTAGGAAAAAATTAATTTTTAGAAATTGAAAAGCGCCCACCAATATGGGGACTTGACTACAGATGAATACACCTTTACCGTGATTTGGAAAAAAAGAAAACAAAAACGTCCTGGGAAGAAATCGTTGAAACTATCAAAAGGTTCAGAACTCGTTGTAAAAAAGAAAATAATTTCAAGTATGTACGTAAAATAGGGGCTAGAGCAATATATATATATATATATATATATATATATATATATATATATATATGATGCATTAATCGTGAACATCTGCTGAATGTGGCTTGTTTTCTGTGTCCTGTGTATTTGTATCTATTTGTCCGTTGTTTAAGTTTCTCTAGGACACACAGGTGGCGTAAGTAAAAAAATGAATGTTTTAGATGATAGTGTTTCACTCGCACACACTATCGGAACAATAGATAAATGACGCGTGGATCCTGGAGCTTCATCGCCGCTCGACGTTGTCGCGTGCGCGGTTGCGGCCCGGCGGACACGCGTCAGGGCGCCGAGCCGTGGTCAGGAGCCGGGCAGAGGGCGCCCCGTCGCCTTGACCTGCCCGCGGCGCGGCGCTATCGACCCCTCCCCGCCGCGCCGGGGGCGCCTGGTCGATGCGGCACGCCCGCACGCGCGTCGCACGCGCTCGTCGCCGTACGTCGAGTCCGCCGCGGGAAGCCTTCTTTTCGCAGACGAGACAGCCAATCCTCCGATCCTGCATCTTCGGTTTTATTTATTTTTTTTTTGTTCATTCGCAGGGGCGCAACAACTTAATTTCCAAAGGGGGGGGCAATGTACCTTTTTATAAAGAATCATCGATCCCCCCTATTGAAGCGGGTAGGTCCGGGGGTCCCCTCCCCCCCCCCCGGGAAAATTTGTATTTCAAGGTGGAAAATGGTGCTATTCAAGCAGTTTTATCATCTAAAAATTGTTTGCACGGCACTTTCTTTGCCCCCGTTTGCCCCCCACTTCAAGGTTTCAGAGGGGGGGGGGCGGCAAAATACCCTTCCCCCCCCACCCATGTTGTTGCGCCCCTGGTTCATTGTAAATATTTTTTAATGTAGCTATACTTACCTAATATGACCAACCATCCACGTTGTTTTAAAGTATTTGCAATGTAACTAACCTATCCTAATTGACCGCAAAATTTAATGCCACACCGGTTTATACAATGAGATAGAACGGGGGAAAGAAAAGCATGAACTTCGAGGTACTTCGGGTGTGGCTCTCTCGTCTGTGAAATGAAGGCTTCCCGTCCGCCGCGGCCTCTATCTACAGTCGAGCCCAGTCAGTGACACTTCCGTCTCAGACATTACCGTGCAAATCACACATGCACACGCACACTTATAACTAATCTCTTAGAAATATATCAATAATATTTATTTTAGAAGACTCTGAGAGAAAATGTTTTTTTTTTTAATAGGCTTGAAACTAACAAGTTTTTTTTTTGTTAAATAAAATCGTTTCAAAAAACACATCGTACTGCAGACGTTTTGAAGGGGAAAAAAACTGGTAATGTAAAAAAAACCTGGCTAAGATCCCTTTTATTCGCGCTATTGGCAGCTGTGGTGGTAGTGTTTCCGATGCAGTTATACAAACCACTTACTTCGAAACTAACCTGATATTTTAGTACCTATTCAGAGGCCGTATTCCTAGTACAAGGCCTCCAGTTTTATCTCTTCAATAAAACGATCTACATCTATGCCACTAATTTTGCACCTACTTACACCAAACAACAAGATATGTGAAACTGTCTTCCGGTATGCTGTTGAAATTCCGCGTGTAGGTGATGTTAAATATGTCCCATCCCCCTATCCCACCCTAATATTATAGACCTGCGTTTACAACAATAAAGTACAATCTTAAAATAATATTTTCTTGCTAACCAAACAAAAAAATCCGGTCATTACATGAAACAACTTGGTTCTGCAGAATGTATGCAGTCGTCGCACAAGGCTCGGCTGAAGTAAAATGTCGCGGAAATGCGCTGTTGTACTCACCCGAGGAGACTGAACTGATTTAATGCCGCATTGTGTTGGTCGAGAATGCGGCCCTAGTTCGCGATATTTACAGCAATTCCGAGTATCGACCGTTTGAGGTCTGACGCTTTAAAACAATTTTCAGCAGTAATCTTAGTTTTGGACTGGTGAATGACTTATTTTATCCAATTATTATCTGTGCTCTGTAACTTGTCTCAGATTTGACAAGGGTGTACGTATATACTTCTGCAACTGTTTTTCTGTCAACGGTGCTTGTAAATACTTCGTGTGATTGTCGGTGTTCGTAAAAAAACATTATGTGATGCTTTGCTCGTAACAATTGGGAAATAGGTATCACTCATACTACTTTTAAGAACTTAAAAATTTGAGAGCACCCACAGGCGGTTTGCTAATAGTAAAGAGGAATATTTTTTTTTTACTAATGGAGCCTTAATAAACGGATCGTTTAATATAAAGATTGCATTTAGCGAGAAACTGGTCTAGAAAGGATGTTAAAGTTCTTTCAGCACTTACACAACCTTACTTATCAAAAAATAAGAAATAATTAAAATTAATTAAAATTTTACAGATTATTTTTCATCTGTTTCTCCAAGCAGTGCTTAATTTGTGTGAGATTAAGTTGATCGATTTACAATAACTAATAGATTTTTAAAAAATGCGTATAGCAGTTGGCTGGCTCAGTTCCCTACTATCGTCACATTTCTACTAAAGTACTAAAGATAGTGCCCAAAGTTGCTGAGAAGCACAGAGGTTGCGTGTGAGAGAACGAGTTACTCGTTCCTTCACGACAGACGATTCTTTGAACATCCTTGCAACTATTCGGAAGGTCGGCAGTAATGGCTGACATCTATTATAATGCACTTCTGAGGGGTATTTTAGGCTAAAGGAACATTTAGTGATGTATTCGGAAAGAGCGAGGAACTATAGTCTGCAGCCACACGCCTCCGCGGTGAGTGGCTGGAGCGCTGGCTTGTGGCTGGGTGGTTTCAGGTCTGTTGTCGTGTGAGTGATTTTGGCTGACAGGACTGCTTAGCGGTCTTCTTTTTCTGGGATGCTGCTGCTGTTTTCTAGAGCAAGACGCTCGACTATTTTTATTTGTGGCAGTCTCGCCTTGTCTCTCGAGCAGGAACCCAGAAACATCGTGGATTTATTTAACAACAATCTTAACCCGTGACATATTTATGTTTTTTTTTGTTTTGTTTTTTTGCGACGTCTTCAATTGGGCCACGGTTGATTAACTTGGCAAGTTTCACTTCCGTAATATAAGCTGGACAACCAGAGAATGTCAAAAATGTAATTTTCAAGTTCTGGTTTTACACTTCATGTTTGATTTTTATTTGATTTTTTTATTTATAATTGTTTGTAAAGAAAGATTTTTTTTAATGTGACTACGGAGGTTAAAATAAATGCATTGCCTAGCAATGGTAACAAAGAATTATTACTTTAGAGTCTAGAGCGTGGCCTTAAAGTAATCATTCAAACAAAAAGGGTTGATTATTGATGCTTGCTTGAAATTTTACAAATTCTAAATAGTTTTTAGTATATATAATGTGACAAAACATAATTATACAATCCTTATATATTGAAACAAATTTTATGAATTATCCTCACACGAAACTAACGACATAGTAATGCAATTACCCAACTTTAGGAATCAAGCTGAAATTTGAAAGTTGACTATGCAAAAAATTGTACGATTTTTTTTAAAATTTAGTGTCAAATATTACTGTTAAAAGTTTGGCATACAAATTGAACGTGCATTATGAAAATTTTAAATAATACAAACTTATGCAACGCAGCTGCCAACCCGAATTCAGTATTTGTTGAGTAATGAAATGTGGCTTTGTTTTGTACGTACAATACAGTAATGCACGGAAAAACATAGTCCTGCTCCTACAACATGGTTCTGTAGGTAAAACATAGTCCTGCAAGCACAACTTGGTCCTGCATGTACAACATGGTCCTGCATGTACAACATAGTCCTGCAAGCACAACATGGTCCTGCGTGTACAACTTAGTCCTACACGTACAACATGTTCCTGCATGTACAACTGGTCTTGCACGTTCAACATGGTCCTGCACCGAGAGAAAGGTTTGTTTGCCACAGCAAAATATTTGTTTATATACTGTATGAGGAAATACATTTATTTTGTTTATTAAAACCAATATTTTGTTGTTGGAAATATTTTGTTGATCCAAAAAAATGGTTTTGTCAGTTTAACTGTATATTTTGTTAGGTGTAATGAATCAACTTTGTTACTCACAAAAATTGGTTTGACCAACAAAATATTTTGTCACAGGAAGTAAATATTTGTTTCGCCATATATAAACAAATATTTGTTTGATTCAAACCAACCTTTTTCTCCGTGTGCATGTACAACTTGTCTTGCACTCCAACATGGTCCTGCATGTACTACGTGGTACTGCACGTACAACATTGTCGGGCGTGAACAACATGGTACAGCACGTACAGCATACTCATGTGCGTTCAACACAGTCGTGCACCAGAGGTCTCAGCCCACCCTCGCACACGAGCACGGCGCGCGAGTTGCGCGACCCCTCCCCCTCCCCCCTCCTCCGCCTGGCGCGAGACCCCTGGCGCCTGTGTTACCCGGGTGTCGGTATCGATCTGCAGCCGCCGCCTGGACCACTTGATGCTGCAGTGCCGCCGTGCGTGTGCTGATCGCACGCATGCGTGGTCTCGGCGCTGGTAAACAAACCAGCGCCGGATTACACGGGACAATGGGACGTATCAGCCTGCCCATGTCGCCAAGCATTGTGCAAAGCTTCACAAGGACCCACGCAACATATCCGAGTGGCGTCTGTTCATGAAAAATATTTAAGAAAATGTTCAGGTCGGAGTAGTTCTTACATTTTACGATTTCGTTTTAAACCATATTCTACCAAAAAGTAAGTGTGGCTGAAAACTGATATTTTCATAATAATGTTTAAGCATGAAACCGTAGAAGGAGATTTTTGAAAGCACCACGCGGACTTGCGTTATACGTTTAACTTAATTTCTGTAACATAAAAGTTTCTCATAGTTGTTCTAGTGATGAAAATACTGCGTGCTAGTTGAAAGCCTCGCGTCTAGGCCTGACGTGGCCCTAGAATCCCCAGCCCTATTTGAACAACTCATGGCTAGGTAGACTTCTTTAACGTATCGTCATAAATGTTGGATGAGGGTTGAAACTGCGAGAGGCAGCAGCCACGGAATGCATATAGAAAAACCGGATTTGAATCCGCCAGGAATCGATCCTGGATCGCCACGATGGATGGCAAGTGACTTGAGCATTCAACCGCCGCGGTACCGTCAGGTACCTAGAAGGTCAAGTGGGGATACTGTTAATATTTTTCTGTCCGTTAACTACAGCAGTTTTTTTAAATATTTCTATAACAACATGAACACATACTTTTCTCTTTAAAAAACTAAATTGATGTGAAAATTATGATTTCTACGTAAAATAATGTTAGCCAAATAAAAATAATGACTTTATAGTCGTGCAACGTAGTATATAAAAGTTTTCACAGAGAAATATCAGAGGAGATCTTTGACAATAATATGATTCCCCCGCCCCCAACCAAACATTTATTTGGGAACTGACTCACTGATCGCATTCACATGCGGTGAGGAAGGAGTTTTAATAATGATAAGGAAAATCTCGTCTTCCCAAATTATTAAATTATGACCCTAAATTTTAAAAATAAAATATAATCAAGTGAAGCAAATGATAAAAGTGCAATAAGCCTACTAGCAAGAGTATAGTATTAGTTGCTCTTGATTTACTCCATTAATAAGGGAGACTGGTTATTAACAGTATGTGTGAAGTCTTTATAGATATGTTATATAATCATGCAGTATGTTTCTCTAGATAGCTTTATTCTGTGACATGTAGGGTAAGTACAGTAGCTCATATCTCTCGTTGTATTGTTTCCTTTGCAGACTACATGACTTCCAAGTGCTAATTTCAGATGCGTACCTTTACTATTAGCTCATCTTAGCTACTCTAGGACAACGAGCTTAACAACCAGTGCGCTCGTAGTCTCGTGTATTCCCAGTTGCGCGTCTGGTTTTTTTTTTTTTTTTTTTCGCTCTTGCCATGCGCGCACAGTGCTGTCCAATCTTTGTACAAAATTGTGCTAGGAAAGTGTTTTTGTTTTTTAATTGTTGTAACATTATTTGTAATTTACTGCTATAACTACAATGAAATGCAGTGAGCCAAACTTCCATTCTTAATTTTATTCAGGATTCAGAATGTATTAGAAATGTGTTTTGGGCTTAGCTCAAACCTCTACCCCCTTTCTCCATTTGAAATTATTTAATTATTTTCAGCTGACATTCGTAAGCACAAACTATTAAATTTAACAGTTAAACTAGAGGCTGCTGTAGGTTAAATCTCGTCGTAATGTGAGCATAACTATTAAAGAAAATGTATAGTATATATACATAATACAACTCCCGGTAACTCAAAGTTGAGCGAGAACAGTTGATAGTCCAGTAAATTGCGGTTCTGAATAAACACACTAAAATTCAAGAAGTGTCGGTAGTTTCGAATTATGAGCATTTTACGAAACGTTTTTGAATCCCCAGCCAGCAAAAAAATTATAAGTTACTGTATCTTAAAATATTATCTACGCAATCATAAAAAACTCCACTATTAATGACATATTAAAATAAAATCAAACATGTTATACTTTAAAGGGAAAACCATTTGGAAGGCTTAGGCGGAAAAAAATTGTAATCGGTTAAATTTGACTAGTTATACTGTAAAAAAAAATACTTTGATAACTTAACAAGTTAATTTAAAAGATTGAAGAAATTAACATATTACGTTAGCAAAGTATTTTTTTACAGTGTAAATATTCAAAGTTACCCGATTAAAAATTTTAGCCGCAAAAGCATGTTTGATATTATTTTGAATTGTTATTAATATTGGAGTTATTTATGAATCAGTAGCAAAAGTTTTAAGTCACAGTATCTTATAATTTGGTGCAGGATGGGGATTTAAAAACGGTTTTTTTTTTCAAATATGCCTACTTTGAAAACTACATATTTTTACTTTTAGTTTTAAGGTCTATAACCGTAATTTACTGACCTATCAACTGTTCTCACCTTGACATTGATTTATGGGACAACCTATTCATAAATTTGCACAAAACCGTGTAATGTTACGGAATAAAAGATACAGTGAAATATTGACATGTTTTTATCTAAACTACAAGTGGGCACGCTAGAGCTTCGTACGGTTAAAAGAAAATCCAAAGAGAAAATGTCGGGAGTATTTTGGCATATAAATTTTTTAGTTGGGCTCCATAGCTAATACCTCGTAATAACATTTATCAACTGTTTGTTAAATGTTTGGGTATTTATAGGAGCTCCGGGAAATATGTTTCAGACGTCTCCACTCTTCATGAGACGAATATATCTATAAAGCTTAAATACAACAGAGCCATGAGATAATTACTTCCCGAAGCCAGCGAACGCCATATTCCTCGCTTGCCCTACCGACAGACGAGCTGAGTTATTAGCAAAATGTTTATTAATTATAACGCAAATAAGGCAAACGTTATTTTCAATTATCACACATTTTCTATATGAAGCTCTATAAAAGCTATTTGTACACTTACGAAGATACTTTAATAATTTGTGACCAGTTTTGGTCGTAAATTTGAGGTGAAACGTCTAAACATTGTAGCGAAATGCAGATTTGACTTTGACAATCCTGGATTGGCTGGGGCGCTCGAGTAAGCCTATTCGAGATTTGGGGCGGTTATGTAGGATACTACAGGGGTACCTGTAGTCTTCTCCCATTTTTCAGTGTGTTGTTTCTATCTATTAAAAACAATAGCCATCCCCACAACCAAAGCGTAGTAGTAACAACTTTTTCTTTGAGAATTACAGTCTGTCCTCACGACTACAGACGAAATTCACTCTAAAGCTCACATTTACGCTTATGGAAATTGGCGTTTATCGTATTACCTCGTTTATGCAGTACTCAGAAATATAAATAAACAAGGAATCAAGCTACAGTTATATAAAGGTATTTAAATACAGAAAACTAACTTAAGCGGAATATATCAGTTGAGTTTTTGTGAAATTTCTCGTTGGGATGTGAAATCATTGTGCCAGTGTCAAAATATCGAGGTTTTTTTTTTATTTTGATGTAAGAAAGATTTTTTAAATATTTTACCTGGCTGTGGTTCGCTGCATTTTACTCCTTACTTTCCACGGTGCTTGTGGGTTTCATCGACTGCGACGCTCGGGTATCGACCGTCCTCCGAATAATTGGCCCTTGAGGTCTTATCATCATTAGTGGTCCAGCACCCACCCTGCTCCTGGCCGATTCTTTACCGTTCCCAATTACTTTATCCGATGTCATATTCCAATCCTTGCGTCGTAGTACCAGGCAGTCCTGGTTTATTAGGACCGTCATTTCAAAACGGTTATCCTTGCTGTGGCGCGAGGGTCGTCCAGTGTGTAATGAACACTTTTCCTTTTGGGCTTTTAAAGGGTCATTGCCTTACCTGGCAGAGGTTCATTGCACTTGCTACTACCAGTTCTGATCTTTGTCTCTCTCTCTTCACTAGTGCGGGCAGCCCTCCTAACCCACAGGGTCTAATAGACTGGTGATAATCTCTTCTGGTGTGAAAACTATTTACATTCAGATAACTATATTCAAGAAGACCACGAGAATTGCACGTTTGAACATACGCTACAATTTTTCATCAGTAAGCTGGTGTTTTTTCATGGTGACTTAGAATTGCCGTGGAGTCATACAAGGACTTCATATTGGTGTGCCTATCACTTACGGGACCTGTTTCACAAAGGTAAAAGTCTTGTAAATAACAATTGCAAAAAATAATCACTTGTAATCACAAGTTTTCACGAACCGCGTTTCATAACCTATCAATATATAAATTATATGTTCTTAAAATTATTTTGGTTAAGGTGAAAGATGTCAAAAGCTCTCGGAACATGTAATAAAAATATTGTTCTCACAGAAATAACATATCACCAGGTCATTTTTTTTTTTAAAATAATTTTCAAGTTCTTTAAAAAAAAAGTGTTAGAAATAAATTCAAGACAAACTTGTCACTGTACGTACAGTGGCACCAGTCAAAGACTATACTTGCGCTCGTGATGTTTTGTGGCAAAATCTAAAAACAAAAATGGTAAGTTTTATAGGCATATTCCATATTCAACAATACAACTTTTTTTTTGTTTTATATGTAATACAGTTAACAGTAACCTGCTTTATTTTCCATAATACATACTACGTAACCTAACTAGCATTATATATCCCCACTTACCTTATGTTTTTTTACTTAGTCAACCTTAACTATATAACATTACTCTGAACATTAGAGTTAATTTTTTACTTGTAAAGGTGTCTACGTACATTTCAAGACTTTTAGAATAATTTGGTGAATTACAATAAATTGACATATAATCTTGTTACTAACAAATTACAAATTAGTTTTTTTTATACTGGCTATGGTTTGGGGCATTTTAATCTTTACTTGCCACAACTGTAAAATTGTCAGCAACAACTAATTTACTTGTTAGTTATTCACTGGTATTTACAAGTAATTACTTCTACCTTTGTGAAACACCATATTTAGTTATTTTTACAAACACACTATTTATGAACACTCTTGTACATTTGTGAAACAGGGCCCTGGTTTTCGGAATAGTTACATGAAAGAAGACAAGCGATTGGACCATCGTTAACCTGACCCTATGAACATTATTATACAGTCAGTCGGGCAAATCCCACTGGATCATTAAAAGATGTAGGTGACGTCTAACACAAGGGGCAGTCAATTGACAGTTTACCATCCCTTGAGTTTGTGTACGACAGTGCAGTCTAGCCTGGTTGTCTGATATACCACGAAATCGTATATTCTCTAACCTTAGTGCAAAAAAAAATCAACGTGGGTAGTAAAATTTGCAATTTTTAATACTCTTTGAATCATTCTTGCAATTGTAAGATTTATTTTAAATGTTTTTTTACATACTAAAATGCTGGTTTATTCTGTATGTCATATATAAACTTCAATAACAGACAAAAAAAGATGAATACACAGACAACAGAAAATATTCAAAATCATCGGATGTCTAAAGTAATATGCACAGACAGCACAGATAATTCCTGGAAGTAATTAGTCAGAAAAATATCACTACACTTACGAAAACAGTGGACTGTTAACGACGAAGTTGGCTGATTTAGTCTTGTTTAAGTGTTTGGGTATCCACATTTTTTTTATTGAGGCTTCTCTATGGCATACGGTGCAAACCAGTGATTGCGTACTGTCCAAAAATAGTAAAACTCATGCTAAATAATTTTTATCGCTGGCCGTTGATCTTGGAAATAACATCGATAAATTTACACCTTTACAAATCCGTACGTTATTCCGCCAAGTAGTAATTTTTGGCACGAGAACTTCTACAATCGCGCATATAGCGTGGTGCGCATATGAGCAATAAACATTCCCCTTAGTGAAAATGGTCGCCTGCCAGTTCTCTGAGTTCGTCATTCTAACAAGACTTGTTCGAGGCAGGCCTCGTCGCTACCTATATCAAATTGTAACGCGGAGGTCGTCGGAGTGCAAAAAAAAAAACTGAAAGCAAAATGTTGTTTTCTCTCCCGCACACTCTCGCGTGAATGTGCTTGGTGGAAGACCACGAAGGAGAAGGGACTACTAGTGACGTGGTGAGCTGCCGGGGGAAGGGTGGGGATGAGGTCCAGCCGTGACGTGGCGGCATGAAGCGCCGCGTGAAGCCACCACGTGACCGGCCCACGCGGCGATGCGACGAGTCTTGAAATACCCGCCGCCAAGTTTAGCAAGGCGGCGCTTTTCCCTCGGCGTCCTCCTCCTTCCCCCCCCCCCCCCCCCCCACCCATCCCACCGGCACTCGGATCGGGTCTCGCCGCCTGCATTCCCCTCCCCTCCTTCCTCTTAGCGAACTCGCTACTACTAGCAAATTGGCGGGATTTTTTCCTTGTTCCGAACAGCCACTCGTCCACAGTCTTATCACTCTCGCTCGTGAGTGACGTCATGGAGTGCTGTTCCGCGTGAAAGTGCGGATGTAAGTGTGTTTACTTACATTGATTGCTTACGGTCGTCTGTGCCGAGGATTTGTGTCATATTTATTTTACATGGAAAAAAAAAAGTTTAACAAATAACTCAAACAGATTCCTTTTTTATTACTTTTTTTCCCTTGTATCTCAAATCTATGAACTTTCTGAAAACTTAAGTGAGGTCGTAAAAGTTTGAATGTGTAAAACGGTAGTAAATTTTTAAAATAAAAATCAAGGAATTTACATTACAGTTTTCTATTAGATCTCGGGCACGTTCCGCACGAAAAAGAGTTCAAGGAATTCTGAGAAGGGGGGAAAAACAATTGCAGTGGCCTTAGTCAAAATTTGCGAATAACGGCGAGTTTTACCTTCAGATTCAAGGTTTAAAATTAATGGTTTTTATGTAATTTAGTTATTTATATAGATCGAGCTGTGCCACAAGAATTTCCTCGATGATGAAGTATAAAACAAAGAGTTAATGGGGAAATACTTTTGTACCTGTAAATTTTCACAAGTGCACTTTCATATTAATTTAAATTCTTGTTTGTTATTATAATTAACCTATCAGAGGTTTTTTTTAGAATGAGAACAACTTTCAATTCTGTAGTTATGTGTTATGTATAGCTTACTTTATTGATGACAAAAATGTTTATTTTCACATATTTATTTAATTTTTATATGATCTGGATTGAAATGTCACACAGTTTGTTAGAGGGTTTTGTTTGCAATGCAGACGTATTTAATGCTCAAGCCGTGCGCTAGGATTCTTAGCGAAATTTGTCGACCAAATAGAATAAAAACCCTGCATGGTGGGAATTGAGGTTCCAAACATGGTGGTGCGTGTAGCAGTGAATGCAGAGTGGATCCTCTCGGAGAAATCCTGTCAAAGACTGCCGCACGAACTCCAGAAGTTCATCCAGCGGAAAGAGAATTAACCAGCCGTGCACCTTTGCGTAGCTGCAACCAAGTCGTGCGAAAAGCACGAGTGGTTGCCTGAATACAGGCGCTCCAGCGACGCCTTTCGTAACGCCCCGTCTGAACGAGTCGCTTTCAAAGTTTCAATTGACAGACGTGAGGCCGCCATCACTTACCAGCCACGCATCAGTCGGTGTAACTCCTTTTACAGTAATTTTCTAATTTGCGTTTCTTATTGTAGGTTTCCTATTGAAATTAATCTGTGTACTCATGTTGTCTGTCAATTTGGCGTAGTGTCGTTGTTGCTGTTCTACAGTTTCACACTATGTATCCACACGACACAAAATCAAATTATAAATGACTTGGCAAGAGATTTTTAAACTTGTATCATTTACTGCACAATTTTTGAGTGACTATAACGTATCAAAAAACAGACACAACACAAAATCATGTCATGTGACTGATTATCAAACGATAAATTTCAGAATGTTTTATTTTAATTTTTCTTATTAAGTTAAAGTTTTAAAAAAAATCATTATGAAATAAATAGGCGAAATATGTGCCAACCCTATTTTACTTGGAGATAAATATTTGTCAGGTTTTCTCATGTACATTTCTTAAAACGTTGTTTGGGAAGCTTCTCGAATTTTTTTTTACAGCAGAATTTCTTTCCAAAAGAGTAGGTATAATCTTTGAAAACATTGCATTTTTGATACCTATAGTATAAAAATTAAAAAAAGTACTAAAATGTATGAAGTATGGTCTTGAGGTAACATTTACAAGCTACTCTCAAATAAGCTACTCTCAAACGCTTGAAAAGAAACTAATAAAATGAAGTCCAGTATTTGTTATTTTATGCCTATCACAAGTTTCCTGAAACGTCTTCAACTCATTACAATATTCTTACTCTATATTAAAATGATAATATATAATAATAATGTTTTTTTTAACCTGCAGAGTTAGTATTGCCGCTGAGTTTGATTTAATATATTTTAAAAACTGGATTCAATGGGGCCTAACTACTGAACAATGTCTTAGTGATATGGGAAGTTAATTACAGATTATTTGAAAAGTTGTTTCTGATTTGTAATTTTAAAAACGATAGTCCCGCTAAATCGCTTGCTTTTGAAAAATGAACTAATTACGTGCTAGTTTTTTTTTCTCGGTGCTGTTTCGCTTGGCTAGCAGCCTCTCAAATTTCGTTTAGTACTTGATTTTACCAGCTTGCAAGCGTTGCAGGAACTTTTCAAGTATGCTTTAAAAACTTTTTTGGACCTACGCCATTGCGGGTTTACGCTCTATGTCATATCTCAAGAACGGACATATAGTCGAATACACAATCACACAGAAAACAAACCAAAATCAGTCTATGCTAAAAAAAAATTATTAAAATCATAGATAGCACAGAAAATTCCGTAGAAGGAATTAGTCAGAAAAATACTATAGCCCAAACGGACACGGTGGGGTAACAACATCGAGACAGTTGCAACAAGAACAAATTTTGGCTTGTTTAACATGTGTGTGTTTGTGTTTATTTATTCTTCTCTTTGCCCGTTCTTGAGGATTCTTTGCAACATGCAGTGTGGACCAGCATATGTCCAAAAAAAGTTTAAAATCTGCAGTCCCCATTGCAAGAATCATTGAAAGACTTTTTTTTTGCAAGTATGTACTGTAGCTCTGTAATTTACAGCGCAGCTATTTTTTTATAAACATAGTATAGCGAAATGAAAATACTATTGAAGTACGTTTTTCCCACAGACTCCGGCCACAAAAACCATGCCAAATCTGCATTGTAATTATAATTAGGTAACTGCATGCGACGTTTGTGACACACGGACTCCTCGGTTGATTACCCTTGGCACAATGCGACCTCATTTTCCATTCTGCCGAGTGATAATTGCTTTATTATTTCGTTGCTTTATTTTGTCGCGTGGAACGACAGCACAGCTCTTTATGTGATGCATATCAAAGCGCGACCATCAGCAAATTGATTTAAGAGGACTCTGAAATTATTCTGCTCGTTAGCTTCCGAAATACCACTCGCGTGATTCGTAAAACAATGTTCTGACATCGACAGTTTGTTTCGTGCTTTTTCGTAACCATACGCCACTCGGCCTTGAGGGGCGAGCTTACTAGCTGCTCGCATTTGAATACATTTGTTGCTAACAAACTAACTTAGTGTAACCAATCTGACTCGTTAACTCGCCGCTCGCTTTGCTGCAGAAGCTTAATCTTTTTTTTTTTACTCGTTTGCCATTGATTTGTTCATCTAGTCTCTTGACTAGTCAGTTGGACAATGAAAGTGGAATAGTTTAAATATAACTCAAACTACAGTTATGATTTTGTTTCAAGTTTAAGTAAAAAAAAAAAAAACAACAATTAGAACACCAACGCGTTCCGAAAATATTTTGCAAGCGAGAAGACGAGTTTTTTTTTCAGACTATACACAGCACACTCAAACAAGCGCGATTTTTTTTTCATTCGCCGAAGAGTAGTTGGTGAGACCGCCCAATGCAACCAAAGCTTCTACACTCTACAACTGATCTACTGTTTCAATTCAATGAAATGTTAGCAACAGAAGTTTCTATTCAAGCACAGCTTCGCCCACCTGTGTTGAAATTATTGTCTCATATATATTTTATTGTCATATATATATATATTTTTTTCAGATGTTTATGATGTAATATTATGGCATTTACTTAATCGTGAAAAAACAGAACATGGGTTTTTAGTGAGTAACCATGAAGGTATTAGTAGAGACCGGAAAAATTCGCGGATTCATTTCGTGATAGGCTGAAATTCAAACATGTGTACAATTCTGCTGGTTCTGCTATTGGCTCGCAGTTTAACTGGAGCTCTTTGGACCAATGAGAGACTATCGACCAAAGAAGCGTCGAATCACAAGCTACCCAGTGGAGACGCCTCACAATTTAGTACCCAATGAACACGCGTGTTTACGTGAGATGTGCAGAGGATAATGGAGGCTATCCTAGTTCATTGAATCCGCGAATTTTTCCGGTCCCTAGGTATTAGTAAGGTTAAAGTTCAGAATATTGGCCGACTCTTAAAAAAAGGGCAGACAAAATCTAAAATATAACCGGTAGTACATTAACGGACGCGTTTTAGTTTCGATGGAAACAAAACAGTGAGGCTACGTGCAGCTGAGTGTCGAGTGAAGCGTGTGCGTGTGGAGGTCCGCGCAAGGCTCCGGGCCGGCGGCGGCCTTGAACCCGGAGGCCCGGAGGAACACCTGCCGCCAACTGCGACCGTCCCCGGGGGGCGGCGCTCTGCGAGACCCAGGCCTCGTTACCGGGCCCGCTGGGGCGGGGTTGAAGGGGCAGCCTCGGGCGACCGTCGACCTCATTAGCGGCCACCCCGTCTCTCCGCGTCTCGCGCCGGGACAAGTTCGCGCGCTCCGCTTGTCTGCGAAATTGACGTTAGCCTCCCTCCCTCCCTCCCTCCCACCGTCTCCCCCTTCCTCACCTTTCTCATCAACGTCCCCGCCCTCTCCTCCACTCGCGGCGGCCCATTGACTAAACATGAAGCGGGCTGGTCTTCGTCTCCCGCGACATATCCCTAGCGCGGACTTACGGTTTCGAAGTCGTGCGACGTAGACGACGACACGTGCGTTCCTTGACCTTTTGGCTTTCCAACAAATATTATATATTATATTGCAACTGTTTGAACCCTAATGTGTTCGTCTGTGCCTTCGTCGTCCTGTTGTCCAGATTATCGGTTTTTGTGTCATCGTTGGGTTCGTCTGATTGTCGCCGCGTGTTGTCCAAAATTGTTGTTCGTCTGTATTTCCTGTTCCTGTGTTACAACTGTTGTTGTCGGCCCACTGTTTGTCTGTGCTGGATATGTATTTGTTCCGACTGATTCATTCCACGGAATTCGATCTGTGCTGTCTGGGTTTTTATAATTTGACGTCTGCTGATTTCGGCTGGTTTTATCTGTGTTTGTGTATTCATAATCTTTGTTCATGCTTGTGGTTTTGCTGTGACATACAGCTGAAAACAAGCAATGGCGTATGTCCACGAAAATCATTTAAACAAAAAAAAGTGTATTGTTTGATATGGCTCGATCGGTCTTACGCCACGCTGTTACGCGCAAAGGCTTAAGGCGACGGTACTAATTAAGTCGATTCCGAACCATTTGGCTACCGAGACACGGTGCTCATGAATTATGAGTCATGTCGGGGTGTCGGGCTCGGACTCGGACTCGTCTCATGAGCGTGCAGCGTTGGTGATGAGGGTCTCCGAGGACCTTCTTTTAGGTGTGAATATGATGTTTTATACAGAGAACGTTTTAATTCAGGACAACCTTTAACGAGCTTTTAATAATATTCTGTAATAAAACGCGGTCAGTTGATATGCTCTTGAGTTAACAGTGAGCTAATTGTCAACGACGAGATCAATAGTGAGCTAATTGTCAACTACGTGATAATTTATGGAAAAGTAAAATACCAAAAAGCCAGCAGAAAGCAAGAGGACAGAAGCCACACAGGGTTCACAATCAGCCAATGAGGTGAGGCCATGTATGATTGGCCGTTACAGAAGCCAGTGGTAGCAGAGCGCTCCTCTGACTGGCTGGCACTAGAGCCAATAGGAAGAGGCCTCTCATGATTGGCCACCTGAGGAAGTAAATTGTCCCCAGTATAGCGTGGGTTCGAGCCCTAGACGCAACCCGCATATTATGCTATATTAAACCTACTATACTGTGTAGTAAATCAGCATCATTTATAACCTAATCCTCTCAAATTCACAAAAGAGTTGGTGGTCAGCGTACCGAAGCCTGCAACTCTTCGCGGGCCCCAGTTCTAGCAGTCGGACCACGAGGCCCGCAATGGCTATGATGGCGGCGATACACACTTTACCGCGGTGTTGTCATTATAAGCAACTGGTGCGAACCGAGTATATGAACGGAACCCTTTCATCACCTATCCCACCCTGAGGATGTCTGCTACAATGTCGAGCGAAGCGTCAGTAAACACCACCACTGCGACGCGTCTCGACTTGAAAAGACACGACAGCATTTAAACAACGGACGCTAAAGCCTGCGATCTACTGTACATGACATGTAAAGCTCGATTCTGTGGCGGCTCAGTGACGGACACAGCTTCGAATTACGAGGAGGGAGGCTGATCTGAGGGTTTTGGGTGTCGAGGAGTATGTAACTACCAGTTGAAGGGGACTCAGCCATTTTGAAAAATAGCGAGTTCAAAAAACAATTTCAAAGAATTTCAGACTTCTTGATAGTCCATCATCAAAACTACTGTTTTATCTGATTTTTAAGATTACTTAAGTTTAACAAATTTATCCACAGTAGAGAAACACTAAAAATAATGCGAAATATTACACTAGCGAGTGTAGTTATCTATGTTATATTAAGAGTGGGAGATAGAACAGAAATACGCCATATTTGTTTCCGCAGTTTTTAGACCATTACAATTTTTTATGATTAATTTTTCAAATTTGTATTTCGTTAAAGCAGTACGTGATTTAATGGACTAATTAAAGTAAATAATCACTGGATTCTACGAATAGTTTTGCCCGTGAAGTCATAGGTGTTTAGTACTGAACTCATTTTCGAGAACCACTACAACTGTAATAATACTGTTAAAAGACACTGTGTATGGTCTGTGTAAATCTATTAATGTAAGATCTAAATGTTTTACATCTCGCGATTCAGCAGCCAATGAACATATGTCATTTTCCCGAGTGCGTAAAGGACTGTGGAGTCTATCCGAGAGGTCAATGAATCCGCGATTTTTTCCGGTCTCTACTCAGAGGAAATCCCATCCCAAGAGTATCACAAGGCGCTTAACCCCTCAGACAACCCAGAGAGCCTGTGAGGTACATCCAACCTCTACTAGATGTCCAGGCTATCGCCGCTCGTTGCGTCCGCCCGTCAACGGGGAGGGGACCTCTCTGGACGGGTACACATCGTTTTCCCTACAGTCGTTTGCCCTAAACGTAGGGCAAATGCCTGTAGGGCAAACGACTTTATGGCAAATGCCGTTTAGTGCAAACGACTGTAGGGCAAACGCCGGCAAGCACTTATGTTTTGGATTAACGAAAGCACACCAACTTTTAGGGCAGACGCCTGTAGGGCAAACGACTGTCGAAAAACTTCTTTTAGAGCAAACGCCTTTAGGGCAAACGCCTGTAGGGCAAACGCCTGTAGGGCAAACGACTTTAGGACAAATGCCTTTAGGGCAAACGCTTTTAGGGAAAACGCCTGTTTGGAATGAGGAATGCGAGAATATGCTTCGAAAATGCGTTTAGGGCAAACGCCTGTAGGGCAAACGCCTGTAGGGCAAACGACTTTAGGACAAACGCCTTTAGGGCAAACGTCTTTAGGGCAAACGCCTGTTTGGAATGAGGAATGCGAGAATATGCTTCGAAAATGCGTTTAGGGCAAACGCCTGTAGGGCAAACGACGCACTCCCCTCTGGACGTGCTCTAAGAGCGACCAGAGAGCGTTGCACTTAACACCCCGCTTCACTAAAGCTGGACAGACAATGACGTCTCATCGGGCCGTCGCCCGCACGTCCGTCAATCACGTGACATTCAGCCAATCAGTTGGCCCGAACAATTCCATCCGTCCTTCCGTCAAAACCTGGCCAAGCTTCAACTTTCGACGGACGGACGGATGAAATTATAACCTCACAGATCACTGAAAGGCATTAACTTAATTTCAAAAGGTTTCTGAGTTGTATTTTTTTTTGCTACGCTGTCTCCATGTTATGTTTTTAAATTGTCTATGAACACGTTTTGTGTTTGATATGAAAAATTATTTTTTCTGAGATACAAAAGTAATTAATAATGCACGGTAACTTGAAAATATATTTAAATACATTTCTTAGAGTTTCTTTAATCGTTTATAAATGCTTAGCGTACATGGTCGTCAAACTGGTAAACCTTTACAAGAGAAATTTCCTTGAAAATATAAGCCTAAATAGTTATTGGTAGCATTCAAGTGGAAAAATAAAATATGTCGGACATGCAGATCATTGTGAGTCCAGCCAAACACAAATACGGCCTCGACCAAGCGGGCAAGCGCCAGGCGTCGAGGGGGGTGCTGTCATAACTTAGAAACACACAACTTAGAAACACATAACTTAGAATTTTCTAAGTTATGGCAGTTCTAAGTTATGACTTTCTACGTTATGACGTTTCTAAGTTGTGTGGTTCTACGTTGTGTGTTTCTAAGTTACGTGTTTCTAAGTTACGAAAGTTCTAAGTTGCGACTTTCTACGTTATGACGTTTCTAAGTTGTGTGGTTCTGCGTTGTGTGGTTCTAAGTTGTGTGTTTCTAAGTTATGATCTTTCTAAGTTGTGTGTTTCTAAGTTACGTGGATTTTTCCAAGTTTTCTAAGTTATGACAGTTCTAAGTTGTGACTTTCTAAGTTATGTGGTGTTCCCGCGTCGAGGCAACTCGCCGCACGTGCGACCTGAGCCGGCTGCGGTGTCCCTGGAAGGGAGGAAGGGAGGGAGGGAGGGGAGGATGGGGTCGCAGACGACGCGACGACTCCCCGGGCTCTGCGGGCGCCGGGGCGACCCGAGCGTGTAATGGAACCGATGGAGCATGTTGCCTTCGGCGCGAATTTCGGTTTCGGCTAACCTCGTCCCGAATCCCCTTGATCGCTTCTCGCTCGGCGAGGGTCGTGGACTCGACCCCCACACGCCGCCGGCATGACCCCAGTTCCGAGCCCGCTGCGACCTTGAAGTTCCCGTAGGTTTAAAACCTTCGTGCATAACCGTGCAACGTAACAAACAAACAAACCTATACTCGAACATGGGAAAGGAACACACACGTACAGAAATAATGGTGGGTTTATGAGTCTGGAGCCTTTTTTCGAAAGCGTACATTAAAAAAAACAGCTTCAGGCCACCAAAAAAAAAATTAATTGACCCTTAACCAAAATAATGTTAAGTTTAACAAAACCAATTATTAGTGACGACAAAATATGTTGTCACTAATATTATTTTTGAAGGATTTTTGCAATGGGAGTGCATGACTTGATGTAAGCTTTTGGACATACGCCATTGCTAAGCACATGTATGTCTGTAGTTTTGTAGTTTTCTTCTACAGACATACATGTGCTTAGCAATGGCCTATGTTCAAAAGCTTACATCAAGTCATGTTGTCACTAAGCCACTTCTTTTGACATCATAAAATTGTTCGTTGTCATCTCATAATATTTGGCAGGGACTAAATTGACGCCCACAAGACTTTTTTTTTTCAGTACAGCAATTGACTTATCTAGGGCATATCAGCGAGATGATCCTGCAGTTTTTAGCTATCACCTTGCGTAGTAAGTGGGTGAATATATATCAAGTTAGCCTGTATTGGACATCGTAAATCAATTTTTCACTAACTTGAGTCCTATCACTTTTTTTATATTTTATAATATTTATTTTTAAAATGTTTGATCACCGACGAGCCACCCAAATACTTTTTATTGAAATCATTATTTTATTTTTTTACGACATTTGAATTTAATGTGACATGTTTGTGTATTGAATTTATACGATTACAATTTTAAAACCTTGACCTTACTGGGACTCGAACCCAGAATCCCTTGCACCGAAAGCCGGGGTGAATCTCACTGCGCTACGGAGGACGGCTGAATGTACGTAGAAATTGCCACAAAGATGTGTTGAATGTTACGTTCCCGGACGGCGCAAGAAGTTGCGTGTTGCTGGTGGAACAGTTGAAACGGTCGCAGGGACCACGTCAGCACCGACCCATGCGAGGTCCAGCTTGTGTGATTGCGGTAGTTGTAGACGCGCGAACTCCGCACGGTAGGCCCTTTGCTGGACAAGGAATCCGCCGAGAGGCCAGGAGCCACTGTGTCCCTCTCGTCGCCCGGAGATCTAGGCAGGTCGACGTAAACAACCATTATCCTCGGTTTCTTTGAGGACAACTGCCCGAGGCTAGGAAACTAGGGACGTTTGGAATTAACTAGTCTCGTTGTCGTCGCTGATGTAACTTCCCAGCCTCCCTCCCCACCCCCCTACCTCCGGGCAATACCTTCTACACAATTTCCAATAACTCTTGAGAATAACAAAAAATAGTATACTCATGACGTCTACAGGACAAAATCCGCGTTCCGACGGTCCGCAAAAAAAAAAAAAAAAAGTATTTTTAATAGACCTGCGCAAGACGGAAAGCAAAACGGAAACCTCACAGAACTAAACTTCAAAAATATTTACCTACTTGGTACATCTTTATGCTGAAAACCGATATTTCGTTTAAGTTTGGTTACACTTTCATATTTTTAGTAAGACTTCAACTGTTTGTTAAGTTTCGTTTTAATTTTTAACGCAGCGGAATTAATTTCTATCCCTTATCAACTTAGCTTTTTGAAACTCACTTTGTGCAATAGATTAATAAATGTAATATTTTAAATCCCTTCCGCTATCAACAGGAAATAAAAGATTCCTATAGGTCCTACACTGTTTTTGGCGCATTATATACTGCTTTTTTTTTTGGACGCATTTGTCTTGGAATGATTTGCCGACAGCCATATTAGAGTTCGTTGTGTAACGTTATTGTGACCCTTAACAATTAACTCTGTCGTGCTGGAACGATGTACGACGCCCAATCGGATTTGTCGTGCATTGTTGGTCGTGGCATCGTGAGTCCAGCCTTTTTTTAGCGAAGCGTTGCCGTAAGAAACAGAGCTATGAACATCCCGCGTGAGAGCGGGCCGTTATGCTGGTGTGGCCGTTGACTCTCCCGCTCCTTGTTTTGTTTCCCGGCGCGACGTGGAGGCAACAGCTGTAACTGTCCGGGCGAGTCAGTTGGAGTGTGGGCGGAGTGGCGGGGGTCGGTGTTTAATTAGCGGGGAGGAAGACCCCGCGCTGACAGCGATTGGTCGGGCCGCGCGTCACGTCATCAGTTACCCCCGGCCCGCCGCGGCGACACTGTGCAGCAGGTGGCAGCACTGCCGAGCTGCGAGCTCGCGTACCAACCGAACACCACTACTGCGGGCAGAGACAGACAGACAGACAGACAGACGGTCACGCCTAATCAAAAATAACATTTTTTTTTCAAACCTGGTAAAATTATTTTTATCACCGTTATCCCACATTAGTTCCCTAGCTTGATTGTCTGTGTTTTGAAATCATTTAAATTCATAAGCATGCATGCTGTAGAACGTGTATGCGAGTTGTGTTTAATTCCGTTTATAATACAAAATAAAAATTGAAAAATAAAATAATTAAAAAAATACAGTTGTTAAAAAAACTTTATAGGCGATAAACTTCCAGTGTGCTTGATACCCATACCTTGTGTAGCAGATTAACCCCACACATCTACAGCTGTGTGAATCATTCTATAGACTGTAATTTATTCCCGAGATGAATAAATAAATGCTGTCTAAATTAACGGCTCGAGATGCATAACCATAAGGAACATTCTATCCTTACTTAATATTATAAATGCGAAAGTAACTCTGTCTGTCTGTCTGTTTGTTACCTTTTCCCGGCTGAACGGCTGAACGGATCGTAATGAAATTTGGCAAGGAGATAGATTATATCCTGGGGATGGACATAGGCTATATTTTGTCTAAAAAAAAAAATTTAAACGGTTTAAAAAAAATATATCTTAATTTTATGTAACGTGTGTCATAGATATACAAACTGTTAAGTGTCATTCCTCTATGTCTGCCGAGCAATAGCTTTCAAGCCATTACGTTACGTTTTGCTATTGTAAGGAACTAAGTAGAGAGTAAGAAAAAAATAAATATCTTGACAGTTTGTAGTGTCGCCATATTTGTTTCAATTTTCAATACAGTTTTTGTATCTTACAATTTAATTTTTTTTTTACAGTACCTACTTATAACTTATTTGCAAGGAGTTTGGTTTAGTGTTTATAATTTATCTGCTGAGCGTCAAGAGTCTTAGGGCTACTGAGACCGAAGACCAGAAATATTTATCAATTATGTAATATATTGTTGAAAAATTTGAATTTTACTATTTCAGGTAGGTCGATTTTTTTTTTATTAATTAGAATAGTTACGTGTAATTGCCATCTTCTTTATTTCATATTAAACATTATGTTTGGTTGAGTGTGAGATAATTTTATTTATGTAAGTTTTAATTTCATTTATTTTCTTATATATTTATATATATATATTCTTACCTACCTACTTCTATTAAATTTCAGGTGGATGTTAACATTGTCATTCCAGTTGAATAATTTTTTTTGACAAATTAGTTGTTATTTATACTTTTTGTTTTTCATTTGGGACTATGTTTTTTTTTACTTAATTCAAAGATTTGTGGTGTGTACAGGGAGTGATATCTCTATTAATTTCTATACTCCTTTGGATAAGCGGAATATGGCCACCACAGTTTTACATATCAACAAATCCTACAAATGTTTTAAACATTATGACAAATAAAAAATAGTTTCACAAACATCCTTAGTTTTTTTTTGGTGTGTATAGTTTGAAGTTTAATATTATGTATGTACGTAAATTCTTAAACATAGAGTTATTTATTAATTTATTTAGAAAATTATTCATAGGTAGGTAATAAGTTTTCCTTTATATCTCTTTCGATTTGGAGTGTTTCCGAACCATTCGGGGTCCTCAACATCACCCCCTCCCCCCCCCCCCCTCAAGTGTTTAAAGCCCCAAAATTTCGAAAGTTTAAAATTTTTAAAAAATCTTTCTCTTTCGATTTTAAGCGTTTTCGAGCCATTCTGAGTCCTAGAACCCCCCGCCCCCCTCTGGGAAAAAGCCCCAAAATTTTGATAATTTTAGGAATTTCAAATATCTATTCTTTCGAGATGGAGTGTTCCGAAACATTCGAGGTCCTGAACCTCCACCCCCCCCCCTTCTCCCTTTTCTCAAAAGTGAAAGCCACAAAATTTCGAAAAATTGGAGAAAATTGTATTAAAAATTAAGTCATTACGAACTAAAGTGTCCGTGGCATGGTGGAACTTTTACCCAAAGTCGACTTCGTCCCCAATTTTGTGGGAGGGGGGGGGGGGAGTGCAAAACTCCAAATTAACGAAAAATTTCAAAAATTTCTTTAATTTAAGTATACTTTTTTACTATTTGGAGTGTTTCCAAGCCATTCGGGGTCCTCACTCAAACTACCCTCCCCCCACAAGGAGTCAAAGACCCAATAATAAAATAATTCCCAAACTTTCGAAAACCTATTCTCTTTCGGTTTGGAGTGTTTACGAGCCATTCGGGGTCTTCAACATCACCCCCCCCCCCCTTCTCAGGGGTCAAAGCCCCAAAATTTAGAAAATTTCAAAAATCATTCTCTTTCGATTATTAGTGTTTCCCTGCCATTCAGGGTTCCCAAATTAACCCTATCCTTCTGGGGACAAAGCCCCAAAATCTCGAAAATTTCAGGATTTTCAAATATCATTTCTTTCGAGATGGAGTGTTCCGAACCATTCGAGGTCCTGAACCTCCACCCCCCCCCCCCTCCCTTTTCTCAAAAGTGAAAGCCACAAAATTTTGAAAAATTGGAGGAAATTGTATTAAAATTAAGTCATTACTAACTAAAGTGTCCGGGGGATGGCGGAACGTTTACCCAAGGACGTGTTCTCCAACAAATTTGGGGTAAGGGGATTGGGGGAATGCAAAACCCCAAAATTTCGAAAAAATTATTAAATTTAAGAATACTTTTTTTACTATTTGGAGTGTTTCTGAGCCATTCGGGGTCCTCAAACTACCCTCCCCCCACAAGGAGTCAAAGACCCAATAATTAAAAAAATTCCCAAAATTTCCAAAAACCTATTCTTTTTCGATTTGGAGTGTTTACGAGCCATTCGGGGTCCTCAACATAACCCCCCCCCCCCTCAGGGGTCAAAACCCCAAAAATTAAAAATTTCAAATATCATTCTTTCGATTTTTATTGTTTCCCAGCCATTCAGGGTCCTCAAAATGACCCCTCCCCCTCTGGGGACAAAGCCCCAAAATGTCGACAGTTTCAGGAATTTCAAATATCATTTCTTTCGAGATGGAGTGTTCCAAACCATTTGAGGTCCTGAACATCCACTTTTCGCAAAAGTGAAAGCCCCAAAATTTCGAAATATAAGAATATATATAATTGGAATTTGATATGTATGACGTCGATAAACTCTTACACCGTTTGACCGATCGCCATGAAAGTTGGCACATCGAAGTGTTTTTATCATGAAGAAGGTTTTTATGCTATCCATTTTTTTTGTAACTCGCCGCTAGATGGCGCTGTAGCGCATCAACTTCTAAACCTTTCAACCGATCGCCCTGGGTAAACAGAAAATAATAGGTCACAGATACACAAACAGTAATTATGTGTCATTTCTTAATGTCCAAAACACTGGACATATCGCTATCCATTTTGCTGTAACTCGCGGACAATATATCACCCGGTGTTCAGCCCGGGCAAAGCCGGGTACTGCAGCTAGTTGAATATATTTACAACCAAAATCAAGAATACTCATAGTTTATGTGTTTTTAGTTATATTGTTATCTTATGTATTATACTAACTTTGATTTTTTTTCTCTAAATGTTATATTAGGTACTTTTTTTTTAAAAATATTTTTCTCTGGTGAACAGGTTTTTGGCTTGCACTGCAAGCGCCCAAACACACGCGAAAGGGCTGCCTCACAAAGCGGGCGGAGTCTGTTGATTTTCCGCTGGTATTCCTGCCGCCGGCCTTTGACGAATAAATGTCGCGCTGCGAGGCGGCGGCTCCTTTTGACGCGCGGGAGGTTCTGATTGGCCGCCCACGCGACCTGTAGTTCCCCCCGTGCGTCGCCCGAGAGAGAGCTGGCACCAGCCAGACGCGCCGGACCAGAGTCTACTTGCTAGACGTTACATACCGGCATTATTAGTAGAGACCCTGAAATTTTGCGGATTAATTTAGTCGCAAGCTAGAATGCAAACCTTCACACTCTCGCACTGTGTTCATGATTGGCACGCAGTTGTTTGGACACGCCCTTCTACGACCGTGAGCCAACGATGTCCAGCTAGGAGAGAAGAAAGCGAATCAGGTAGTGCCAAATAACAAGGATAAAAATGTTCTCGCTAAGAAATCAACCAATGGGAAAGTAAACATGGTTCGAGCACACCTATAACTCTGAATTCTATCCTGAGGCCAGAAGAATCCGCGAAATTTCCGGGTCTCTAATTATTAGTCTTCGCAGCAAGGACGTTAACACCTCCATGTTTGGCGGTGGGCATCTTTATAGTGTTGAAGTCCCTCTAGTTGGCAATGTGTTAGCAATACAAGCTGAAGCCAAATGTTAATATAGGAAACTCCGCGAGACAGGTGATGCTTAGGGGCAAGCATTTTTCGCGGAAAAATAAATCTGAACGCCTATTGGACTGCAACAAGGTATAGACCTACCCGCACCAACGGGTTCTTCCCTGTGACTGGCGGCCGTCTGCGAGAGAAGTCGTTGCCTTATTTTAACCGAGACACTCAGGACTTTATTGCTTTCGCACTGAGTTACTGTGATTGGTGTTGTTACACGTGTAAAGCAACTTACCCAATCACGAAACACACACTATGCTACAGTGTTTTAACTGTCCGCAGGTCTCGGAATCTTTTCACGAAATATTCATGCCCCCAGTGATGCTCAATGATCCCTGCGGCATGATCTGTGCCTAGCGTTGTAAACAATGTTGTTAGTAATAAAATTTTGTGTTTTAATTTCACTTGAATTGCTATTTAATGCGTAAATGGGTTATAAACAAGTGCGTTAGAAGTGTGTGGAATTTTTAATGCAGTAATTTGCATTATTTAAGGGGTCTACTAGAGAATTTGAAGTGTAGGCTTCCCGAGTTACAGCTGACAATCCACAGTGATGACAATGGGTAATAAGCCTTGCTTTGTTGGATAGAAGCATGTCATGAAGCGGAAGAGCTCAAAACTACTATTTATGTTTTTTTTTACAAAAGAGCGCTTGCTCTAGGAAATCATCTACATATTTATGCTTAATATTGCATTCCATATTATCAAAAGCTTGGGTACCCGTACCCATAAGTTGCCTAGGCAGAAGATGTAAAATTATTAAAATCAAGTTAATTTGGTTTACTAAGAATGTTAAGTATTACTGAAAATGTTGTAGTATGTATACATTTTTTTTGAAGTGATACGAAAAATACATACCTAACAGCATTATTTTCATTACGATAACAGTTTTTTTTTCTTCAGAATTTAGAGGGAAAACTGTGCCCAAGTCGCCTATTAAAACATACATATGAATTCCTTGTGTATGCTTACAGCTCACGCCGCTAGGATCGCTGTAGTAATGTGTGTCGAGCCTCGCCCATGTTTACAGGCATGAGTTTCCTATGTTGTCTTCTACAATATTTGCTGTAGCTGCATAAAGACTAACTACATAAGTTTATTTCATAGCGTGAAAAGATCTCGCTAGGAAGAATAGTAAAATGCCATTGTAAGGTGAGTATATTTAAAGAAAGACGTTGACAACGCGTTAGCAAGGAATCATTTCTCCTTTATTATAACCTAAAAAAAAAAGTTTTGCTATCCAGATGGGATAACATGACAAAGATTTCAAACATACACTCCCTAACTTCGTACCTCTCATGTTCGATAACTTATTTCAGAGAATTATTTGTTCTTCATCGACGTCCCTGAAAATATAATTTTTATAATTTAAAATAAATTATGGCAAGTTTTTTTTTAAATCTTGATTTAAAGTGATATATATGGAAATAACCTTTTCAACGGTAATTGCACTGACATAGTTTTAGTTGTAGGAAAACAAAATTCATCTCACGTGTGATATTTTGACATGGCGAATATGATCCATATGCATGAAAAAAACAAAATATTAGGTGTGCAAAAGTTTTAAACGAATATTTTTTTATGAATCGTTTTGCAAAAGTTAAATAATGTGATGAGAAAGATTTTTGTATCAGTTTCAAATTGTGCTTAATATTTAGGCAGTTTCTCGGTATTCTTGCCTCTGGTGGAATAAATTATGTTTAAACGAAATTGAAGAATATTTAGTCTAAATGTTTTAAATCTCGATGTGTGTATTGCTCGTGGTATCGGAATTATCGTTATTAAAAAAAATGCTAAAAGCCTGATGTACAGGCCTTTTATCGTTAATATTCAGCGAAGCTCCGTCGCTGTGAGTTATTCATATTTCAGTCATGTTCCATTCTGTCGACCATTTCCGAATGCGGGCAGCCTAATTGATGAAATTGTGTTGAGAATCGCTGAATTCGTGTTGCTACGTGTGTCGTTTCAAAAATTTCTCCGTAACCAATTATCTTATACTTTCCCGCTTTAAAAAATTCCATTCGCATGTTTTGGGATGCCGTTCTCTACTTTCGGGCAACGCTTGCGTATTCATCCACCGAATGTGAACTCTGTCACGTGACTGTTCCCAAGGACCCGTGTGACGTACAGTATGCTGCCCGGGAACATTTCATTATTTGGTCTTCATGTATTTTCGACGGCGAGGCAATCAAAGACGAGCACGTCCAACCAAAACTAACTACACAGGGAGTTTACGGAAGTAACTGACAGTAGCCCGCTACACAATAGTCCGTGCCTTGTAACTTTTCCCGCATTTGACAGCTTCGATGAGTAGCAAGTCGCACCCATTAACCAACCGTCGCTTGCAACCCACACTGTTGACCGAACAACAGTGGCATAAGGATACGCAGACCATTGGTATTTTTTTTTTTGATAACTGTAAAATTGGAGATAAGTTACATAACAAATTACTAAATAAATTTCAATAAACAAAATAGCACATTCTTGAAAATATTCAATTTGTTGATTATACTTCTCAGTCGCCGCTCGGTTGCTTTTACTATGTTCTGCCTAAGACCGAAATGGATGAAGAGAAACGAGGCGAAAGGGAGCAGTTTGTCTGCCGATAACACGAAATACAAAGTGGCTTGCTGGATTGTTGCCTGATTCAAATCACCCTCAGATTGAAGGTTGGCCTCACTTTGCCTAGAGTAACACAACACCGCTGCATTTCCCTGGAATGATTGCCGGAGAGCGGGGCCGGACCGACATCGCGATGTATGAACCTCCTCAGTGCAGGTCTGTCGGAGCAGTGAGGTAGATCTTTCGTTTCAGCTATTTTATTAACACGCTATTTCCTTATAAACTAGTCCATAGATTACCACAACTGGTTTTTACAAAGATAAATTATGCCGGCGGTGACTACGTCTCCACGATTACATGGTAACTGGATGAAGCCTTTTTTTTTTAGCTCATGGTGTGCGGTCGCCCTGAACATTGGCTGAAGTGGTTTTTGCATCGTGGGGACAGTTTTAAAAGACTAATGCACTGACCATGGTGGTTAAGCACCATTTCCCGCAATGTCTTAGGCGGAACAAAGTGGCGATGACGAGGTGAAGAAGCGAAGCCACGCCGTCTCCTGACAGTTCCCGGGTCGCGAGGTCGATGGCAGGCCGGCGCGGTCCGAGACGGGGACGGCGCGGCAGACTGCGGAGGGGCCTCGCCCGCCGACAGGGGCATGCTCCCTCGGTCAGGACGCGGCTATTTGCATGGCCCGGCGCCGCGGCGTCTGCGTCCCGACGCGGCGCGACACGCGAGGCGCTGCTCGGGAGCGCAGGTCCTAACTGCCGCGCGGCACGGCAGGGTTCGCTGGGGCGCAGCGCATCCAGACTCTACGTGGCTCGCGGATAAACGAGCGCGCTTCCTTCTTCCCCCGGCCGCCCGTGGTTGCCTTTCCTCGCTCGCTCGTTTTATGTACGTATATACCTTGTCTACATCTTCACCTCAAATCCTAAGTAATAAAATATTATGCATTTTAAATTCTTAAAAAAAAAATTACCGACGATACACATACTAAAATAACCAAATAAAAAATTGGTTGTCAGTAAAGTCGGTGTACGGACGATAGTTTAACGTGACAACGTCATAACAAAACATTGATGAAATGATTGCATACTTTTATGAATAAAATTGAATAATTTTTATTGAATTATCACTATTTTGTATGGATACAAAGAAGGAGTGAAATAAAATCTACAATTTAATTGAAAAATTATTTTTATTTGCACTAATTAATTGAAATATGTTTATTATTTTAACGAAGAGATTATTTTAACTATAACTTTTATACATGTTTGCTATTTAACTTCTTCCTATCTGTGTTATTCTGTTAAGGATAGGACAATGATAGGAAAAGTAAGAAACTAATGGGAGTGTTTGAAGTTTAATGTGCCTCGAAAAAGTCAAATCTATGGTTGTTCCAATCGAGTGGAAGAGAGATAGATGCGGCGCAAGCGTACAATGAGCGTAACGGGACACTTTTTCGTGCGTGCAGCCGGCGTTCATCGATTTATTAGACGTCACGTCAAAAAAGATAAAATAAAGGGTATAGACCACAGAACAAATTCCCACCGCCAAACTCTGTAAGTTCAAAGAACTTGACTATTACTGTCCTGGTCGGTTTTAACGTATTGTTGCAAAGAATCTGGTGACGAGGCTGGCCTGCCATCCCGCGCGCCTTCCTGTGGTTAGGGCGCGATACAGGTAGCGCCTATCCCTCCATTACTGCTACACGCCTAATCCGATTAGCAGCGGTGCCTCGATACTCCCTTCCCCTTCACCAATGCTTTCGCATGGAGCCCGGAGAGTATTTTTTTGCTCTCGTGGGGTTCTGAACTGGCTTAACTGGGACGCAATTGTTCTCGGAGCTCCGAGCGTTAATTAGGGTATTCTGTTGACGCAACACTTCGGAGGTATATAAACGGAGAGGTTTATCTGCGAGGGCAGCGAAGTGAAGAGGGTGAGTGGCCCCTTGGTGAGCGATAGCGGACAGCGAGCGACGGACTTTGTATGCGAAGATTGGTGCATCGGGGACAGAATCTAAAATTATCTCCAATAAATATGTTGGAAACAAGAGATTGTAGTTGGAAATATCAAAATTTCGGGGGACTATTAACGTTCCAAACTGATACGAATTTTTTCACGTGTAAGAGTAAAATTTTTTGCCTTCCATTTTCTTAAATTAAAATGTAAAATATTATAAATATTTAAAATACGAGTTTTTTCTGGCAAATATAATTTACGCACTGTTAGTTTGAGTCCACAGCAGAAGTCCTTTGGCCAAGAAAGTTTCACTAATGTAAAATATTCCTGACCTTAATTTATCTTACACATTTTCAAAATTTCAAAGTTATGGTTTAAATTGCGCGCATCGTCACTGTTGGTTTGATGTTGCTCGCTTTGGTTCTTCACCACACTTTAAACGAGTTCGCGCAAAATTAAATTTCTAACACGTAGGGTATTTAGTATTTAAATTTTCTCGTGATTAATATTCGGGTGAGAAGTTAGGCAAGAAAAATAAACAACTTACGCGGGAGGGAACGTTTATTAGTTCGCCCTGCCGTGTAAGTAAAGGACGGGGCCTGCCGGACTAGTTATGGAGCCTTGCGCCTGAAGCTTTACGCGCCGCAACTCGCACAGCAGGAGTGTACTGCGGGCTGCACATCGGTCTCCGGGGAAATAAGTTCGCCTCTGTGCAGCCAGACCCGAGGCGTAAGACGCGAGGCGAGGGCAAACATCTTTAACGAGCTCCTGAGAAAGGTTTCCCCGGCAGAATTGGTGTTCCTCTGCTCCCGGAGCAATCCTTGCCTGTCGCGTCTTGGGTTCTTTACGTCCGTCACCCTCGGCGTGGTTTACTTTACAAAGGATTGAACGTCTGCACGGCTAGAAAAAAACCCTGTTGCTATTTTTTTCAACCTTAAACTGAAACGTATCTGAAAACGTTACAAGTAAATTATCAATCAATGAATTTTATTTAAGAAACATCTTACCGTCACGTGTATTAATGAGTACTTTAAGGTGTGGTAATATTCTAAAAATATTCGGTATTCGTGAGTAATTTGATATTCAATTATTCATTTCAAATAAAATTTTTATTTTTTTTATTTTTTAACAATACATAAAAGTGAGACTCATTCACAAAAAAAAATGAAATGGAAGAAAGGAACACGTATGGAGCTAAAACGATTTAGTGAGAAATTTGGATTTGTTCTCTGCTACATAATACATGTTTTTTTTATATGAGACTAATAAATGATGATTACGATAATAATTTATTTTAAAAACTATATTTTTATGTATGTAGTCAGTTGGATAAAAATAAATATTTTTCAAGCTTGAAATGTTACTGGTTTGAAATGAATCATTACCAGAATTTGTTATTTTCTTTCGTTTTACTGTATTTCACATCAAATTTTGTTGGTTTCCTTTGAAGTGTGGAAAAAATTAGTTTCACTATGTGATTGTAGTTTATTCGAAAAATTTTAGTATCTATTCGTTAATAATTTGATATTTGATTCGAAATCCGATAAAAATTAAAAAAAAAAATCAGGATTCTTAGAAGCCAATTAGCACTAAAACATGCTACCTTTTTTTTATAAACAGGTTGAAAATATTTTCAATTTAAAATGTCAACAGGAATTTAGTTGCAGTTTTTGTTTCAAATTTTCTTGTCAATAAACAGTATATTACTGGCCATGCACCGGAAATTAAGTGGTTTAGTTTATTAACCGTTTCCGCATTCATACCGGTCAGCTATCCTTTAGTAGAAGTTAATTGCGAACTGGATGACATTCATTTAATTATTAAATGTAATAGCTTATACAGGAGCTGTGCTATAAGTTTAAAAAAAAAACTTATTACCCAAGTCAACGTTTGGCACTTAAATTTCATCCACATAATTCAATAGTGACATTGCGTATTTATTATTTATACGTGATTTTTTTCTGAAAATGTTTGCAAAATATTTAAGATTTTATTTTACCGGAGTGTTTGGTTATGCAGTAACATAACTCACTTGCATTTCGAAGACAGCACTTCAGTTTAACTAAACTGTGACGTGGAGTCTGCATTGTGGTTTCCCCATGTCCCGATATACGTTGAACACCAAATACATCAATGATCTTGTAATAAGCCAAGTTATAGACGCTCTCACTTGCGATAAAGAAAAATAAAAATAATAAACTTTCAAAAAAAGAAGAAAATGTTTTTTTGTATAAAAAAAAGCTACTAATTCCACATTTTATTTTTAACTTGCTGGTCACTGTTGCAGTAATAACCTGAATTATATATAAACTGATATTGTTATAGTTTTAGCAATAAGTAAGATCCTATAACATGATCCAGTCGGAAATATCGATTTAGAGTTGACTGGTTAATTAAATATTTTTAAATAGAAATTAAGTATAAACATCTTTAAGATTATTAACTGTTTGGTTGTATAACTAACACAAGAACCGTGAGAGAATAAAAAAACTTTTTGCACAACGGTTTCATCACTTCCGAAACTCAAAATAATTTCGTTGGTATTTATAGCGTGGTGTTGTAACACCCGCGTAGTTCACCCCTGTGGTAAGGCTTTCTTACCTAGCCAGACTTCGCCGTCTGCTGTTGGCTCTCTCGCTTCCTGCACGGGCGACCCTGATTCGATTCCCGGCGGGTTTCCTCCGGGTACTCTCCGTTCCCCGGGTCGTTCATTCCGCCGTCAGTGTCGCGCCATCAGCTCTGTCCGACGACCCGCGGGGGCACGCGCCGTTGCAGTCGGAGGGGAGGCTGCGGCGAACAATCTCATTTCCTCGACCACGTTGTCCGGTCGCCGAGTGGATCGAGTTTCCGAGTCGACTTCCCCTCCAACTGGGTCAGCCCGGGGCAGGGCTTGCAGGCCGCGACACGCCTTCACGCGAGTCCGCCGGACTTCCCTTGCCCTGTCTTCCCAACCGACCTTCCCATGAAGAGGCCTACTGATGCGCCATTAATAGGGACCGGAAAAATTCGCGGATTCATTGACCTCTATGATAGCCTCCATTATCCTCTACAGTTCTCAAGTAAACACGCGTGTTCGTTGGGTACTAAATTGTGAGGCGTCTCCACTGGGTAGCTTGTGATTCGACGCTTCTTTGGTCGATAGTCTCTCATTGGCCCAGAGAGCTTCAGTTAAACTGCGAGCCAATAGCAGAACCAGCAGAATTGTACACAAGTTTGAATATCAGCCTATCACGAAATGAATCCGCGAATTTTTCCGGTCTCTAGCCATTAATAACGATTTGTCTGGGCACGCTCAAGTAAATTTTTCAGTAAATAAAAGTACACACGCAAAGTTCATATATCTACATATTAAGTGTTTTTTTTTTGCAATAAAACACACTGTGATTTATCAAATAGGTATTAATAAACCTTGGTACCAAAACGTGTACAGCCATTATTATACAAAACGCTGGGGAAATATTATGATTGTGCTATCTAAATATTTATAGCCCTCAAATAACTGGCATATTTAAGGAATAACTCCTAAGGTGTAAGTGATTCGAATTTTGTATCTAGATGGTCTTTCATAAACACTTAATTTTGTCTAAAACTCTTATGCGCTTGTGTATTGTGTGATATCAGCACCTCTTGAAAACCACGAGACAAAAAACCGCTTTTAATTATTATTATTATGATAATATACAGTTTCACTGAATTTCAATAACTGCAAAATAAATGCCAAACAATAAAACAATTAATAAAGTTACGAGCCTACCTGGGCACACATACGTATGGAGAGCTTCAGAAGAAAAAAGTTATTTATAAATGAGGTCTTTTTACGAAGAGCATTTAAGAATACCTATGCTGAGGGCGGATAGTAGACCAGTTTCTACATTTAGTCTTTAAACTGTATATTTAATAGCATGAAAGTGGCTAAAACGCGTTTTTTTTTTTTCAGAATGATTTTCAAACTTGAAAAATTCGATGCATAATCTCAAAAACACTGAAAGAACTTTCATTACACGTTTATCTGCATTTATCTGCCATATAATGTAATGGCTATCGCTCACATCCTATTCACGACGAGAAAACTGCGTGCCAGTTCAGAGAGGAGACACCGCGCTAGAAGCATTTACCATCGCGCCTGACTAACATAAAAACACCGCTGACTAGGCGTACCCCTAAGCACACACACTCACACATACATACGAAATTTCGAAAGGAAAATCTAGTTTAGTCGTTATGAAGACTGACACGAAGATATCATCCGGCCAAATGAACCTCTGCTGCGCTCTTGCGTCATCCGCCAAGGGGTGTGTGTGGGGGGGGAGGGGAGATGGTCTCCTTGTAGCCATGGTTACCCCGCCTCACGACAGCTCCTTGCGCTCTCGAGTTTGGGCCACGTGGGAATGCTTGAAGGCTTATCGGCAAGACGCCCACGAGTCGTCGAATATTTTCCCGAGGTGGCGTCGCTCATTCGCGTCGACTCCATAGCCGAAGTTGAAACCCCTTGGGGGAGACCGATACCGAATTAGCAGTGTGCTTCCACCCCCCCCCCCCCCCCCCCCCCCGTCACGCTGGCGGGGATGGAACACCTCGACCCCCGCCGCGTCAGTGAGACGTCTCGGAGGTCAGGCCACACCCTTCCACGAGAAGAAGACATCCGAGTTTAGTCTGGGAGAGAACTGCAAAGATATCACAAAACTTACATTTAGAGGGAGGGATGGTCAGTTTTTTTTTTTTTAGGTCGTTACGATATTCTATCGTGTATTCAAAAAAAATCTTATTTAAGGCATAAATCATGATCAATTAGAATTTTATCCATAGTAAATGGCTTCAATAATTATTTTCCTCTTCACCAATGATTGAATACTTCTTTTTTTTTTAATGACTAAATTTGTAGTAATGTTATCATCAGTAGTCGCTCTTTCAGAAATCCATCAATATGTTCTATTTTCCTTAAAAAATTTAAAAATAAAAAAAAATCTATAAAAATTAGGATCGAATGCAAGTTGGAATCCTTCAATTTTTTTTCTCTCCCCGTCTTAAAGTTCGATCTCACGCGCCGTGCAGATTTTTTCTTTCGTTTTTTTTTCGTTGCTTTTTTTAATGGCTATTACTAAAACAAAAATTAAGTGTAATATCATGGGTGTAAAAAGTTGCGCATGTGAGTACAATTTCGAAGACTTGCACGCTCTTTCACACCCGTGATATTGCACTAAAATGAATATCTGTTGATCATACTTGTGGCAGAACAACAGACGCAATAATTGAAGTATCGGGTTGAAATTTTAGGAAAAGCACTCGATTAAAAGAACTGACGGAAAAAAAGAAAGAAAAAGGAGTAAAACCGGGGGTTGAGACCTGAGCTCTAAGCGACGCAGTGTGACGTGGGAATGGGCTAGGGATAACGAGGTGTGGAGAGTCGTGTGGAACCAGCGTGGCGACCAGAAGTGGGAACCCGCCGCGGGGCAGACGTGCTCTCGGAAGCTGGGCGTGTCGCCGCCGCAGTGGCTCGGGCCGGGTTCACACGTAGAACACACGAGCGAGCGCACAGTGCGAACTCAGTTCACGATTGAAATATTACTGTTTTCATTTCAGCCTATGAAATTTCCCGATACATCCCACATCTGTTGGCAGGGTTAGTAAGTAAAGTTTTAGTAAGTAATTTACGCTTGTTTTTCGTTTTAAAAGACCTTTTTGACGTTACAACGTCTTATAAATCGATGAACGCCGGCTGCACGCACGAAAAAGTGTCCCGTTACGCACATTGTCCCGTTACGATGTGTCCCGTTACGCTCATTGTACGCTTGGCGCCGCATCTATCTCGCTTCTCTCGATTGGAACAACCATCGATTTGACTTTTTCGAGGCACATTAAACTTGAAACACTCCCATTCGTTTCCTACTTTTCCTATCATCGTCCTATCCTTAACAGAATAACACAGATTGGAAGAAGTTAAATAGCAAACATGTACACAAGTTATAGTTAAAATAATCTCTTCGTTAAAGTAATAAACATATTTGAATTAATGAGTGCAAATAAAAGTAAATTTATCAATTAAATTGTAGATTTCATTTCACTCCTTCTTTGTATCTATACAAAATAGTGATAATTCAATAAAAATTATTGAATTTTATTCATAAAAGTATGCAATCATTTCATCAATGTTTTGTTGTGACGTCAGGTAAAACTATCAACCGACTTTACAGACAACCAATTTTTTTTAAACATATGTATTGTTAATTTAAACCAAGGAACGAAAAAAAACTTTAACTTGATGTAATTATATTTATTATGATATAAAGAATTTAGAATTACCAAGTGTAACTTTTTTGTACGCATTTTCATTGTAATTAGGCCACGATTGCTATCAGATTAATAAGTATCACTTTTCCATCGCAAACAGTATTTCAGTACATTTTTTTTATATTTAAATTAAATCTTTATCATTAAAGGTGTTATGCGCACGTATTGCAAAATCTTAATGTGGGTGTCCCAATATAGTAGCTGCGCCATATTAGATTTTATTTTCACATCTCTTTTCCTTTGTCGTTTTCCTTTTTTTTCCTCCTTCAAGTACCAAGTTATTATTTTCAAAAAAACTTTTAACGAGTTTTGCTCCAGCATATGGTGCCGATGTAAGTTGCTCTCAAGTTGTTTAATTTGTTATACCTTGTTAGTAACTTGAGCTTCTTTGAAGTGAACCCTTGAAAACAAAGTCACACCCGTAACTGCGCAAAATTTAACTCGAGCAATACCCGTTATTAAGCCAGTCAAACGCGCTGCCAATCAGGAAAGTTAGGTCTTGTTACAAGTGTGATCTGAATTGAAGGTGATTCAGTCCAGCAGAGTTTAAGGTGGTGCTATTCTAAAAGTATTTTGCTTATAAAATTTCGTGTTTGAAATAAATTCCTAATATAACCATATTTAATTGTTAATTAAAAGATTTTCTGCTAAAAACTTTTTTTTTGTTTTTTATGAAATTTAATGCAAGTTTTATGTCAGTTATAGCATTTACTGAAAGCATGAAATCATGTGGTATACAGTTATGGATTAACCACTTGTATGTAGCCGTCGTCTTAATAAGACTTCGCGTTATTTTTTACTAAATATACTATACTTATGTTCCATATGTAAAATTATAATTATAGTAAAAATATTAATGATTATTTACATAATTTTCAACAAAAATTGTGAGTGAGTCTTCGTTACTTGCTAGATATGTGTAACATATAACCTCGGTAACGAGCAAATACACTTATAGTTCGAATCTCGGACATGAAATTTATTGTAGAATCTTTTAATTTAATGCCGAACGTGATTAATATATGCAAATTGTGTTTTAAACTATATTTTTGGACGCAAATCACGCGTAGTTTCCACACCACCTCTATAAATATATGTTGCAGCAGCTACATTGACTATCGAATAATTCTATAATACTAAATAATACTAATACTTATATTATAATACTAAACCCCGCTTTAGACCTAATTTTCGACAAGGAGTTTTATTAAAATTCTGTTCACCTTGTTAAAATTCACTAAACAATTACTACTATTAAGTTTTCCTGAGAATTTGTGAATGTATTTTCACGCCATCCTATATAGATGGCAGCGACGTGGTTACAGTGTTTCGTTTCATCCACAAAATGACTCCTACCATTTCCCGTATACCTTATCTCCATATTACAATAAATTATAGTATAATTATATTACTATAATAGGCCTAGAAAACTGTACAAAATAAAGATCTACATTTTTAGAAAAGTTTTCAATTCATGGGAAGAGTTTAGCTCAAATCATCCCAAAAACCAAAATTCTATTTTTTTTTTAATTTTTCAAATTATGAGTCGAAAATTCGATCTACATGCGTAATTCTGTGCTTGAATTAAAGTTAAATAGATTTGTTTCAACTTCACTCCTAACGATTTTCCTCGCAGGAAATGTTTCCCAATATTCGACTCCAAATTTGACCCAAAACTTAAAATTACACTTTTTTGTAAAAAAAAAAAAAAAAAAAAAAAAGACCAATTTTATAAATGCAGTATCTCGGGAACTATGAAACGTACAGAGCTGAGTTTGAGCTCAAATTGTGGAAAACTTAGTCAAATTTAAAAATTTTCGCTACCGCACATATTGTTAAAATTATAAGCAAAAACCAAACATAGTGTTTAAAATTAGCTGTTTTTTGCGAATATCTCAAAACGCACCAGGAATTTTTTTTGATAACTCCAGATTCATATTCAGCACCCCAAAAAAACAAAGGGAACGGTAGTAAAAGAAACTACTGGATTTTTGCAGTGAGAGGCCTTTTTTGAAACCGTTCGCCTCGGTTACGTCACGAAGTAGGTATTGTTAAACAGTCACAATAGCAAATCAGTCCGTATTTATAATCTAACTCCATTATGCGAGGGCATATCAATAAGTAACGCACGTGTCAATTTTTAAGTAGAAAAATAATTAGTAAAAATGAAATTATTTACTAAGAAGGGAACTAGATGGTGCTACTTACTGGGAGCAAAGCAAGGTCTCATGATTCCACGTACCGATAGCGTTCGTCAGTCACAGGTAAAATGGCGCTAGTGATTACATCGTCAACTGTGGAGGAGTATGGAGCTGTGATAAGATTTCATTTCTGCAAAAGGAAAGAAATTTGAAGAGATCCGTTTGTAGTTGGTTGGAATTTAACGGGGGGAAAAACCAACTGTATTGACCGTACCACTTAAATAAAAATTGCAGGGATAAGGTTGGGAAGTTTTGGAGCATTCACCATACAGCCCAGACCTGGCACCCTCCGATTTCCATCTGTTTGGACCATGAAGAAGTTTATCGGTGGTAAGAAGTTTGACTGACGACGAACTCACACGGGCCAAGCGACTGTGGCTATTCTTGCAGCTGACGGAGTGCTTTGAGACCGGGATTTTCAAACTGATCCGTCGTAGGGACAAATGCCTCAACGTGCTTGGAAGTTATGTGGAAAAGTAATAAATGGGCTATTTTTTCTTTTCTGTTTCATACTGTCATTTATATATTTTTTTTTTACATTATGTGTGTTACTTATTGATACGCCCTCGTAACTACACATGTTGTGTTATCCATGTTGGGAAATGGGCTTGGGAATCGTTCTAATTTTGACTTCAATCATAAATATTGCAAACGTTGCACATAACTACTCCCTAACTTCTTACACTCAAATTATTTTATTCTTTTACACGCATTGTCCTATGAAGGATACACATTCTATAGTATTCAAGCGTATAGAATAAAATGAATATCTGGCTTATTCCTTATTTTGGTATCTCAGTGCATAAAGAATTAACATACTAAAAAAAATACGTTGATTTTTATTTTCAAATTTGACGTATCGAAACACACCTGTACCAGGTAGTTCCCAACTACATTGCAATTTCTGATTAAATATCTTTGTTTTCTTTTTTCAACATTATATTCCTTACTCTGTCCTGAGTGGCATACTGATACAATGTTTTGAAATGAAAAGGCTTATAGTGCAGCATGTCGCCGCCTCCTTTTTCTTTGCCCATAATGTTTTTTACACTCTCAAAAAAATTTTCTCTACGGCATTTTGAATAAGTAATCTATGGAACAATTTTATAATGTTTTTACGTTTTAAGTAATGTTTATTCTGTCACCTAACCTTTTTATAAAGGTCAACATGTGCTTGTTTCCACTTGGTCAATAGCTATAGTAGTTATTAATTATTTTATGCTCTCTTCGAAAAAAAATGTGTGAAATAACTTAAACCTTTACGATTTAATTTGGTCGTAAGATATATACGCTACTTAAATTGAATTTAGCTGTTAACAGGTCAGTAAATTTGTCATACATTTATAATACCTATAACCTGGAAAAAAAATTGTTATTTTTACAACATTTTCTGATTGCAAGTGAAATTCCTTAGCTACATTTTAGTTTAAAAAGTAAAAATGATTCATAATTATTAAAATGTGGTATTTTGTGTCGTAAATAGCATTTATTGATGTTTCCGATTCCTGAATAAATAACTTCAATAGTTCGTGTGGTTTATGACCTTCTTCCATAGTTATTCTTGCATAGTTATTTTAAAAAAAGTTAATTTTTGTTATTCATTTTATTTCGACCTGACAGTAGTGTACGGTATTCAGCTTTCATTACATTTGTCCGAGGTCAATTATTATTAGATCTTCTAGTTATATGTCTTATTCAATTCATAAATAATTTTTTTCCGACGTAGGCACTTTGGCTCATTTGTAGACCTACATATATCTGGGTAATTGTCTAGAGTAGGAGTTCTTCTTAAAAATAGAAATTAATTTTCTGAAGATTGTAATTTTTGAGTTCCTCTCATTATATTTGGTTATTCTATTAAACGGCATATCGATATTTTAAATCGTTTACCATTATTTTTCATTTTATAAACATTTGATTAGGTTATGTTAGCTACATTAACAATATTGTAAATGGCTTCCGAGGTCCTGATTTTTTTTTAATTTTTTTTTTCCTAACCTAACTAAAACTAAGTGTATTTAGGAGGGGTCCGGGTTAGGGAGGGACCTAGGTGCGTCTCAGGCCGAAGCCTATACGCCTAGTCATGCTGGGATCAGCCATGCAGGGAGAGGGTCGCATGCATCATGTGCTAGGAGGGGATTGGCCAGCCATGGCAGCGATTGGCGCCATGACTAACTCCCCTCACTCTTAAATCTAGACTATAACTAGAGATAGGTTGGGCCCAGGTAAAACCTGCATAGACACAGGGAAAACCCTGGGCACATTCATGCGGGATGCAAATTGGCATGCACTACGTGTAGGAATTTACAGGAGACAGAGGATGGTCTGGATGAAGAGTTGGACAGAGTAGAAAAGAGTCTACCATGCGGGGGTTGGACACTTGGACTCGTGGTCCGCTTTTCTAGTTGTCCAGTACTGGATTTAGTGACCAGGGACGCAAGCACCCCTGGTGGTGAGTGGTTGCACTGACCACTCACTCCGCCGCCAGTCAGCACCTAAAAAACTAAGAAACTAAGACAGAAAAAAGATAAAAGACTTACAAACTAGGCATTTCGTTACGAAATATGCAAACACCCAACTCAGGGATTGACGTGCAGTGCTTAAGATAAAACTAAAATAAGAAATAAAAATATTTATTTTTTATTTTTAGATTTTTATTTTTAGATTTTTTATTATTATTTTAGAAATATATATTTTTGATGACTATTACTTAGTATCTAGGACTTATTACTAATTTACAAATCTCTAATATCTACTACTATACTACTAGTTAAATATAGAGGAACTGTCGGTGTATAAAGTTACAGGTGAATTAAGTCAAGACCTATTCGCATTCTGGCATTTGTTGCAAGCTTGTAATTCAAAATCCCATGTATTTCAGAAACACAACCGGCACTGGAGGTGAAGCCTGCCAGGCGGGCCATGCCCATCGGACATAGGGAGTCAGCCCTAACAGCACAGGCAGTGGAACTCCCGGGAGCCAAACCTACACCTGCGTGCTTCGGACAATTTTGAATTAGCAAATTATTTCATTAATGCCTATAATTTAAGTTTCAACTCGCGGGAGACTGATTGGCAGATCGCTCAGCCAGCCACAGCACACCACGGAGGTCTGTGAGCCAAGATTGAATTTGGCATTTTATATTTTCCATGCAACTCTGGATCTTGTTCGCCCAGTGATGAAATATATGGGTTTCTGCTTATGGCACATATATCATTGAATTTTTGCGCAGTTCGGAAATAATAATGTTTTAAAAGTTCGAGTTTGAGCTCTCTGTGCATATCCCTTACGGGGCAATACACAGGCGCATCTGTCGCAATACGAATACTCTTATTCTGAATTCTCTGTAGCTTGATTAAGTGCGATTCCGCTGCTGTTGCCCACACCGGCGCTGCATACGTGATTATTGGTTTTATTAGTGCGTTACAAATTATTATTCCGTTTTTAACAGAGCTACCTAAACGTCTGCTCATGACGGGGTAGAGGGCCATGAGCCTAGTGAAAGCTGTTTTTCTTTTCGCCTCTATGTGATCGCGCCATAGTAGTTTCCTATCCATGTGCACGCCAAAATATTTAACAACATTTTTGTGAGGAATTTGCTCATTGAAAAGTGTTAGTCGTGGTCTATCTTCGAGTGGCGGGAGATATTTACGCGTAAAAACTATAGCTTCTGATTTAGTAGGGTTTACCTTAATTCGCCATTTTGTGCACCACTGTTCTATTGAATTTAACGCGGTTTGCAATCTGTCTGCTGCGAGTTCTAGAATACTAGATCTGCTAAACAATACCGTATCGTCCGCGTAGCAGCCAAACTGAACTGATCGGTGTGCGGGCTTAGGCATATCAAGGATATAAATATTGAATAAAACCGGCCCCAAAATACTGCCTTGTGGGACTCCTGCTTTAATTATTTTTAAATCGGACTGTGCTCCTTCTGTCGTGACTCTAAACGATCGATTTTCTAAATACGAGGCCAGTAATTTAATATAACAATCGGGGAAGCCAGTTTTATATAATTTATAAATTAAGCCTTCATGAAGTAGGCCTACTCTATCAAAGGCTTTTTCTATGTCCAAAAACGCTGCGAGATTATAGCTATTCTGATTGAACGCAGTTATTATTTGTTCTGTCAAACGGACCAGTTGATGCGTTGTTGAATGCGCGCTGCGAAAACCAAATTGTTCGTCCGGCAGTACGTTATTTTCTTTAATGTGAGCATTTAGTCGCTGCAGAATTATGCATTCGGCTACTTTTGACAATGTACTCAGCAGACTAATGGGCCTATAATTTTGGGGCAGTGTCTTATCTTTTCCGGATTTATGAAAAACTATCACATTCGCTTCTTTCCACTGCAATGGAAAATACTGTAGTTTAAGTATTCCATTTATTAATTGAGCTAGGTATTCCAAAATTTCGTCGGGCAGTTTCTTAAGGACTACTGCCTGAATGCCATCGTTTCCCGGTGCCTTACGTGGTTTCATACGCCTGATAGCCTGTTTAACTTCCTGAGATTGAGTTAAGTAAGGTTTTGAAGTTAAAGTCTGATTAAGTTTAATTGTAAGGTCTCTGTATATTCCGGCATTAAATTGCGGGTCACAGGGTTCGATATTAGGTTGAAAGGCTAATTCAAGGGTATTCGCGAAGGCTTGTGCCTTGTCTGTCGGTGTAAAAGCGAACCCAGTGCGAGTTTGTAGCGGAGGTATTTTATCTATCTTATGAAGGAATCGCTTTGTCATACTCCAGGTGCTACCATCTTGCACCTGTAGCTGAGAGACTTTCGTCTCCCATTGGCTGCTCCTCCATAGAGTTATTTCATCGGAAATTATTTTCTGTAATTCATTAATTCTCGCTTTAATGTCGCGCTGCCTACGTCGAGTATATTCGCGCCTTAATCTATTTTTCTGAGAAATTAAATCCCTTATATACACCGGCAGTACATCTTGCTTAAATCTAACCACCTTTTCTGGGATGCACGAGTTAATTGCAGTTTGAATTTTAACTGTAAGTTCAGTGACTGCTGATTCGATGTTATCTTTCGTTTCGAAGTTGGCAGCATCGGCTGCAGGCAAATTTTCGACTAAATACGTCTGAAAGCCTCTCCAGTCGGCTTTCTTGTAGTCTTTAATTTTTCTCGGAGGACTGATGTCAGTGTCCACGTCATCGAATAGTAGATGTACTGGAAAGTGGTCAGACGACATTTCGTGAAAAACTCTGAGTTCGAATCCCGTTTGAACTCTCTTATTTAATGCAATATCTAAAATATCGGGGTTGTGCCTTAGTACTCCGCTATCATGAGTGGGCTCTGAGGGAGCATGTACTTGATAATTTTTGTTAGACTCGTGTCTTTGCAGCAGTAGGCCATTGGCTGTATTGCTCCGACAGTTCCAGTCTTTATGCTTGGCATTAATATCGCCGACTCACAGTAGGAGAAAAGCCCAAAAACCTGGCCAAAACCCCAAAATATAAATTTTCGAAATAGGGTCAGTTGAGTAGTCATTCAGGTAGAGGACTAGTAACTGAATTCTATTGTGGAAGGGGAAGCCCTTTAAGTGTATACCTGCGCCGCAGCGTCAGTTGGCAGCTAGTGTTCGTGAAGAGTGTACGTGTCACGCGCTGAACAGACGAAAATAACGCTGACTTCAAAAACCCATAACTTTAAAGTGACGGGTTTAATTTCAATTCTGCAACATGGATATGACTTCTGGAGGTATGTAGAACATGTTTTTACATCGGTTGAATCTAAAGTTTATGTATAAATGATTGAAATGTAGTATAGCCTTCGGCATAAATAAAATTGAATAATTTTGAAAACTTATATTTTCAACGGTCCGAAAAGTTATATATTTTGTCACATTTTGCAAAGCTCCTAGTCTCGGCCTTTAGTTTAATGTATAAGCTTTCGAAATTTACAAGAGTTACCTGCGGAAAACGTGCGTCTTGTCCGTTATGATTTTTTTCGCATCGTGCGGTAGCCGAGCGTGCACGCGGCACTATTGAGCAGCCTCTGCGCCTCTACCTGAGAATGGGTCAAGTAGCATCATAACGGACAAGACGGCTGTTATACGCTTGAAATAAATTATTTTAATATATATGTATGTGTATATATATATATATAAATTTTCTGTGATTTAATTGTGATATATACGTATGCATATATATATATATATATATATATATATATATATATATATACATATTAAAATCAACCACATAAAAATGTCTTAAATATGAATGAAATGTTATAACATTCAAATAAAATATTTGAATATACATATATTATATAGTAAGCAAAGCTTTCTTTTAACCAAATCCATGTCAATATTTTCTGTCTAATTTTTTTAAAATTATTTCAATTATTGCGGTTATTTATTTGGTAAAATAATGTACATTGTTCAAGTTTTTGTATTAATTGAAAATGTTATCTTTTCCTTTAACACCAATTTTCTACAATTTTATGTCTTTATTACAGGATCCGGTTACAAAGAATTGGTGCTGACAAGGAAAGAAGTATTTCTGATAATCAGCGAGCATTTATCCGATAAATTCGCTTCCTTGATCGAATTTATGGTAGAAAAAATTTCCAAGGACACCGGACGTACAGTTGTAGTGCCTGAGGACTCGAAACAGACTTTTTCGATACTCTTCAATCAAATGAGAACGAGGTGGCAACAAGCTCACAGAAAATCCTGTGTATTTTTCAAGAATAACGGTGAATGGCTTAGCAAGCAGGTATGTTTTGCCGCACCTACAGACACTGTAGTAACAAGCCCGGGTAATACGGGCGGCCGTCCCTTGAGTTTACAATGTCCAGTGAAAGATCTAAACGAAGGAAGACCCAAGATATTCGTACATCGTTCAACTCGGTCGAGTTAGCATACGCTACTCAGATGAGCCTTCGCTCTTCAGGACAATCCGACGCCGCAAAAGTTATTAAGGACGTAACAATGACGAGTCCTTTAAGAGCTTCGACGTATCGTAAAGCTTACTCAGCAACGGATGAAATTACTTTATCCGAAGAGGCTGCACTTTCCGCTATGATTGAATATAAATTCTCCAAGAGTACTTACCAGGGAATGAGAAGATTAGGGAAGGAAAATAACTGTAAGCTATATCCGTCTTACGAAAAAGTGATGAAAGCAAAAAAGCGTTGTTATCCACCACGTGATGCAATCAGGATTACAGAGAGTAGTGCAGAAGTCCAACTACAGGCACTATTAGATCATACAGTTGAACGTATTTTACTCGTCCAAAATGTACTCATTCAAAGATTGACTCCAGATAATGTTCGTAAAATGGACTTGATTTGCAAGTGGGGTTGCGATGGAAGTTCTGGGCAAAGTGAATATAAGCAGACGTTCAGTGATGACAGCAAATCTGATGCGCATGTATTCTTTACTTCAGTCGTGCCATTACAACTCGTGTGTTATGATCAACAATCGAAGGAAGAAATAGTTGTTTGGAAGAACCCCAGACCCTCGTCTCCACGATTTTGTAGACCGCTTAGACTACTGTTTCTACGCGAAGACACAGAGTCAACACTTAATGAAGTCCAAATTGTTGAAGAACAAATACAGTCACTTCGTCCATTCGAAAGTGTAATAGATGGAAAAGAAATCTCCGTAATGTACAAGTTGTTGTTCACCATGATAGATGGTAAAGTTTGCAACGCTGTATCATTGACGAAATCTGCTCAACGGTGCTATTTGTGTGGAGCAACCAGCAAAGATTTTAATGCCATCGACACTGTATTGCAAAGGGAAATCAATGAAACAAATTTGAAGTTCGGATTGTCGACGCTGCACGCGTGGATACGGTGCTTCGAGTATTGCTTACACGTGTCTTACAAACTCGGCATTAAAAAATGGCAAGCTCGAAGTGCCGAAGAAAATAAAATTACCCTGGAACGCAAGAGGGCCATTCAAGAAGGATTCAAGAAGCAATTGGGTCTAAATATCGATCGCCCAAAGCCTGGATACGGCAGCAGCAATGATGGCAACACAGCTCGGCGATTCTTTGAAAATTCGACGGTTTCCGCTGCGATAACGGGGGTCAACGAAGAAGTTATTAAACGCTTGTACGTAATCCTACAAGTTATATCGTGTGGCCACGAGATAAACTGTGAAAGATTTGAACAGTATGCTATTGAAACGGCAAGAAAGACTGTTGCATTATACCCTTGGTACTCCATGCCTACTTCGGTGCACAAACTATTAATTCATGGTCCAGTGATAATAACTCATGCTCTATTACCAATCGGCCAATTATCCGAAGATGCTCAGGAAGCTCGAAACAAAGACATCAAACGATATCGAGAAGATTTTGCGCGAAAAAGTTCCAGGGTTAAAACTATGGAAGATGTTTTTCATCGGCTCTTAGTTACTTCTGATCCGTACATTTCAAGTGTCAGAAGACTACCACAGAAGAAGCTGAAGAGTTTGTCGCCGGAAGCTGTAGCGATGTTGATCGCTCCTAAAGTGACTGCTGCAGCAGACGCATTTTGCGCAGAGATTGAAGCCATGCCGGGAGTTGTAATAGATACAAACTCGGATAATGATTCTGACTCCGACTCCGACTCCGATTACGATTTTGATTAAGAATAAAATATTCTATTTTTGAAACGTTCCGTATGTATTTTGGAAATAAAAATAATAATTGCGTAGAATACACTGTTCACGTTTATTTTATTATGATGATTTTTTTCAATATATTAATGTATCTATTTAGCAGGATACTCGGCCATTTTGTTTATAACAATTTGCTGTAAGCTCTTTGTTGCAAGTTAAACAATAGATATCGGATTGGTAATCAGCGACCTTGAAAACCCGTATATACCAATTTTTGTCAACATCTGGTAACTTTTTAACGTTCATGTCAGCCATATTGGATCGGCCATTTTTTTTACGATAATTTGGCTTGCGGATTCGTAATCAGCGACCTTGAAAATCCGTAAATACCAATTTTTGTCGACATCTGGCAACTTTTTAACATTCATGTCAGCCATATTGGATCGGCCATTTTGTTTACGATAATTTGGCTTTCAGATTCGTAATCAGCGACCTTGAAAACCCCTGTAAGCCAATTTTCATTCCCGTCAAAGGTCATTTGAGGTTTTGGCCAGGTTTTTGGGCTTTTCTCCTACTGTGCGACTGCTAGAAATGTGGGAGCTGAGCCATATAAGATGTCCAGCTCGTTTTCAGTTCGTGACCTCCCCGGTGGTGCATACATCGAAATAAGCACTATTTGTTGTTTATTGACTTTAAAAGTAATTGCAACAGCTTCTAATTTATTAAATTCAGGTAAATGAAATTCACTATGTTGTATACTTCTGAGGATTAGTAGGGCAACCCCTCCACTTCTGGTATCGCGGTCGCGCCTATAAATAGTGTAATTTAAGATATACGATCTGTTGGAATTAAGTGTGTTTCGTTTATCGCCGCGATTCTAATATTATGTTTAATTAAATGATCGGTAAATTCGATTATTTTATTTCTAATTCCTCGTGCATTCCAGTAAAGGATGGTACTTAATCTACTGTCTACGGGGGTAGTATTAATGGCAGAACCTAAATTAAGGGTGTGCGGCATTAAAGCTGGCCGCTAATGCTGTCACGAAGCCCGTGGTGGCTTTTATTTTGTCCTCTATTGACTTGGACGGATTACACCAAATAGCCATTAAAATGCACATTGGTTCCAGGACGTGTGCCAGGTTAGGGTTCTGTACAATGGCATCCGATTGGCCCACGAGCTTCAGAAAGTCACTCGCGCCCATCGCTGGATTCTCCAAGGGTTTTAGCTGCGGTGAAGCAGTTGGTAATTCTGTTGGTGAGTCTGTCTGCAACGGGTTGGCTTGTTGTTGCGCGACTTTCTTGGAATTACTGAGGGGAGGGGTGGAGTTGGGTGGAGCCTTAGTACCTGGCTGATCCGTCACCTGACCTTGCGCCCGGCCTTTACCGTTTTTGTGCCCCGAATGGTGTTTCTTCGGGGGCCTCTGGGGCAGGGGCTGGCCTCTAGACCTGGGTGGGTTTGCCAAGACATAAACTAAATTAATCTTGTTTTTTTGTTTTCCCTTCTTAGCCGTATGGCCTTACCAGGGATTCATATATGCTTTAGATAATTATATTCATTCATCTGCCAAGGTTATTGTTATTCGTTATATTTTGTTATTATCCTTATGCTTATCTTTATGCTTTATGCTTGGAAATCCCCTTAGAGGTCCATCTGGGATGAAAACTCTGATGGACTTTTCCATCCCAGATGGAGAGCGGTATTTGGCCCAGAGTCTATCATCCTCTGGTTTCCACGGGGAAGCTACCGCCCGGCGACCCATGCCCCTCAGTTTATATTTCATTGGTTATTTGTATAATTGAAATATCTCTACTATCTGCTATATATATTTATTAAAATCAGATTAAAATATATTATTTCTCTTAAGGCTTCTTATTTTTGTATTATATAATTTAAAAAAAAATATCTTCTCTAACTAAAGATTGAGATTTATTTACATTTCTTCATTTTAATTTATTTTCTTAAAATTGTCCATAACTCCTAAAATATTGCTCGTTGAGCAAAATGGACAAAAAAAATGGTTTCTTTGTATGTTTCTTTACTATATATCCACTGTCAACATACAGAGATATTTATTTTTTGAACTTTTGAACTTTTTAATGTTTCAATTTTTATTGAAGTAATATATTAATATACTCATTGTGGTTCTAGAATATGTTATATAATTAGAATATATCTATTTGATATCTAGATTCCTTCATTCTTGTTTATTAAAATATTTTAAAAAAAATTTTAAAATGTAGATATATATTCTTCCAGAATAAAAATTTCTAAAATATCTTGTTCAAGTCTTCCTGCTTCTTGTTTGATGTTTTGTTTCTTCAGTTTTGTTACTTATCTTCTATTCTTTAATTCTTCCATTCTCTTTATTGTTTATTCTTCAATACATTTCATAATTGATCATTTGTTTTATATGTTTTCATGCTTCCAAATCATCATAAAACATAGGCTACTTATTTTTATTATTATATCATTTAAAAACAAATATCTTGAGGACATGATCAAAATACTGAACTCGATATTATCTCAACTATATTAATCCGTATGAAAAATCCTTTTGCAACTCGAGGTGCCCCGTGCTTGTTTCTCCCGTGTACCCGCCTTAATAATCCTAGCCTCCGGGTCTTGTCAGTCTGCTTGCCTAAGAACTTGGGCAGATCCCGCATGCAACTTGCGGCAGCGCTACATCAACGCATGAGTAGTGCGGTTCAAGCGCAGCTCCGTGCTGGGGACAATGGCGGATCGCCTCTCCCGAAGTCACGTTTCGTTCGCCTAAGTCCGCTGTTTTTTTTTTATTATTTATTTATTGAGGTTATAATTATCATGCAGCCTCGCCACTCATAGGCCACGCAGATACGGGTGTCCTTATTTGTAACGGTGTACGAACATACGATTAAGGACAGTTATCTGCACATTCATTCTGATTCCAAAACTCTCTCTCTCTCTTCTCATTCTATTTCCCTGGAGCATAAAATAACTTAAGCCATCGCTATTTTGAAAAAATATGATCAAAAATATTATTATGATTTATGTATTAATATATATTGTTCAATAATCTTTTTTTTTTCTTAAGTTTTTTTATAAATACTATTTTTGAAAGTCTTTATTTCCTTTACTTTGCCACATGCTACGTAACATTTTGTGTTGCCATCATTGATGACCTCTTTGTCAACTAACATAATTTTGCATTGACTTTGTACGTGCTTCACAATTTTTAATTTTTTTTTTCTTCGGAGGTTGAAAGTTAAACATTTCCAATTTATGTGATTTTTTTTTTGCTAGCTATAAACTTGTTTTCCAGACTGAAATATGACAGAAGATTTCTCACGTAATAGCACCCTGAAGAAAGCTTTCCTGAAAAACCTCTTGACTGAGAAAAATATTACTATCAAATGGTCGCTGACGGCTTGGCCAAGGAAACGGCACGGTGCGTGCAGAGGAATGAATGTCTTGGCTGAAACGCGGGCAGCCTTGTTGTCGCGGCGCGGCGCGACGGCGCAGGCATAAACACGCGGCACGGGTGACGTCACGGGCGACGCGGAGCGCACAGCTGCTGCGGCCAGTGGCCAGCATGCCGGCGGCCGCGGCGGGTCTCCCGGCCCGCCCCGTCTTCCTCGGGATACACGCGGCGCGACCAGGCGGGTACATCTCCGTGGCGCAGAGTGTCTCCTGTTCCTCCTCGTGCCTGCACCTGTACCTTCATCTGCTGCCCTTGCGCTCTGTGCATTCATCTGCTGTCATTGCCTTCTGTGTCTTCATGTGCTGCCCTTGCATTCTGTCTTTATCTTCTATCGTTGCATTCTGTGCCTCCATCTGCTGTCATTGCCTTCTGCGCCTCAATGTGCTCCCTTGCATTCTGTCTTTATCTGCCATCGTTGCATTCTGTGCCTCCATCTGCTGTCATTGCCTTCTGCGCCTCAATGTGCTCCCTTGCATTCTGTCTTTATCTGCTATCGTTGCATTCTGTGCCTCCATCTGCTGTCATTGCCTTCTGCGCCTCAATGTGCTCCCTTGCATTCTGTCTTTATCTGCCATCGTTGCATTCTGTGCCTCCATCTGCTGTCATTGCCTTCTGCGCCTCAATGTGCTCCCTTGCATTCTGTCTTTATCTGCCATCGTTGCATTCTGTGCCTCCATCTGCTGTCATTGCCTTCTGCGCCTCAATGTGCTCCCTTGCATTCTGTCTTTATCTGCTATCGTTGCATTCTGTGCCTCCATCTGCTGTCATTGCCTTCTGCGCCTCAATGTGCTCCCTTTCATTCTGTCTTTATCTGCTATCGTTGCATTCTGTGCCTCCATCTGCTGTCATTGCCTTCTGCGCCTCAATGTGCACCCTTTCATTCTGTCTTTATCTGCCATCGTTGCATTCTGTGCCTCCATCTGCTGACATTGCCTTCTGTGTCTTCATGTGCTGCCCTTGCTTTCTGTCTTAATCTGCTTGCATTGCCTTATGTGGTTTCATCTGCTGCTCTTGCATTCAGTACCTTCATCTTCTGTCTCTCTCTCTCTGTGTCTCCTCCCTGCCATTTCACTCTGTCTCTCCTTGTCCTTCCGTAACATTCTGTATTTTCATCTCATGTCATTGGTTCTGTGTCTTTTTTTTGCTGCCATTGTCTGTTAGACTTCATCTGCCGTGATTATATTTTGCGTGTTCATCTGCTGTCATATCACACTGTCTCTCCTACTCTTGCAATTGCATCCTGTATCTTCACCTGCAGCCAATGCATTCTGTATTCATTTGGAATAATTGCGTATTGTTCCTTTATCATCTGCCATCGCATTTTGTTTCATCTGCTGCCATCACATTCTGCGCCTTCATCTACTGTCATTTCACTCTGTGTTGCCTTCTCCTGCCATTTCGCCCTATCTCTCCTCCTGCCATTGCATTCTGTGTCTTCATTTGCTGCCATTTCATTCAGTCTTTTCTTCTCCTGCCATTGTACCTTGAGCCTTTGTCTCCTACCATTGCCTTTATTACCTTCATCTATAGAGTTTTCTTCTACCATTGCCTTCTGCGCCTTTATCTTCAGAAATTAATTTCGTGTGTACCTTGCTTCCAAAAATTCCTTTAGGTGTCTTCATCTGCTACCATTGCCAACAATGACTTCATCTCCTGACATTATCTTCTTCTCCTTATCTCCAATAATTGGTTTATGTGTCTTCGTCTCCTTTGTTTGCCATTTTGGGAATCCGACCTTCCGCGTTGCTATTCCATTCATAATGTACAGATTCCTGTGATGTGACTTCTACACCCTGCTCCTGTTTACCTCCAACGATAATGTTTCCCACAAGACGTAAAGATGCCGCTTTTAACTTTTAACTCCACGCAGTTACTTCCTAAATTACTGTTATTTACCTATTTTGCTGGACTGTTACTCTGTTATTTCTTAACAATTTGAACCTCTTTGTAACACCTTCTTAAGTACACCTAGCTGCCAGTTCTTCGGATTTTTCTCGAGCTGTATGAATTTTAGACACCACCTCTGCCTGCGTGTCTCCGTTTTGGCTCATGAAACACATCCGGCTTCTTTTATTCAACTTTACAGCATCTTAGTTTGTTATTCAGTCATTTAACTACCGCTTGAGTTCGAATATTCCATAATTTCACTTTAAATTCTGATGGTTATTGATATTTTACCGGGCCATTGTTTCCTGAAAGATAGGTAGCTACAATCTGCGCTTGCATCCTATATAAAATATACGCACTGCGCCAGCTTTTACTAGCATTTTCTCCAATTATACGTTTAAATCAACCTTCGCTGCTTCTTAATATAGAGTAACTTGCCTCCTTTATATGTATTTTCCGCCACTGTAACACGATAGAGATATTATCATCTCGGCTGCTTTCTGTTTTATAATTACCGCACGTTATCTCCAAAGGAACAACTAAACTAATACCGATGCTTCCTATTATCTAAAAGGAGTTTCACGCAATCAAATTTTTATTCATATAACATTCAAAATTTTGTTGAATTCAATCCCTTGAATGGCACATTACGTCAGCAAGAGATCATAACAGCGGCCATTTTACTGTAAAGCGATTGAATGCTCCAATTCCTTCACAGATTTTCATTGCGATAATGGTTCAAATTTTATTGAGTGCGATTATTCAGTCTTCATTTAATGACTTCAATACTTTCAGTGCAATCTAATTTTTCCCAAAACAATTAAATAGAATTTTTAAATAATTTCATTCCATATTATGTAGTCAAATAAATCGAATTTTCAATCTAAAACTTGTAAATATAATATAATACAATAATGGTAAAAACATATTTTTATTAAGTTTCGTCATCGGAAAATAAGGTATAAACCAGAAATAAGCAAACTTCTGAAAAGAAAAAAATTATTTTGCTAATATATATGTATTAATGTGTTAACTGAAAGATTAAAAATTCTTTAATAGTGTGTGATATTATGCCTTTCAATAACCACTTTCGATTTTCATTGAATCTAATCCTTTAAGTGCATTAATTCATTTGTGCCTTTGAATCCAGTAGTTTTAGTTTTGATTGAATTTAATATAATATTTTATAGTGCGAAAAAACATTAAGTACCTGAATTTTTCAAACTTATGATTGGGTGCTGTACGCCAAACTTCTCCCGTTGAAATAAATTGCTTGAACGAAACCAGTTGATTTTAATAAAGACTGTGATGGATGTAATTCTTTCGTAGTAGTTTTCCTCTAGATTCCCGGGGTTGTTGGGAATTGTGTAGTTTAGTTTTTGACGGCGACACCTTTCATCGACGTCCCGAATCGGTAGTCGAGTAGCTAGCAGACATTCTCAGTGAGGTCGGGTCAGTATTTAGTATTCCTGTTCGCAAGCACACAAGTCCCGAACTGAAGACTGTGCTGTATCTCTATCCACGTGCGCTCAAGGCTAGGGACGCGGTTGGAGTTCTCTGATAACTTGCATGCTGATGCACGTCTCGTGTCCGTTCTAGGTAAACAAAAGGCTCTTACTTTTGCGGGATTTAGAGTAAGTGTTTTACCCATTTTAATTTATTTGGTTAATAAAATGACAAACTAATTATTATTATTTTTTTTATTTATTCGAGTTTAACTTCTCGTCAACAGCGAAGTTATTAGAGGCCCGTAAAACATATATAAAAAAAGGAAATTTTGGGAAGGAATATGCCATTCCGAGAAACCATGGTCAAAATTGAGTGCATAATGATCGTACGGGAAATCGAACGCGGGTCTCATGGAATAAAAGTGTAGTGTCTTACCACGGTTTTTTTTTTAAAGATGGGTGGCGAACCGGCAAGTTTGACAGTCACCAATGTGTCAATCATCTGCCCCCTCTTCCCCCCCCCCCCCAATTTAATGGTTTTTTTTATGTAACCCCGCGTCGTTGTGAAGTTGTAGTTGTTGGTGTATGGGTAAGCGCCAAGGAGACGATAAGGACAACACAAATTACATCCATGTCTTACCCGGGATTCGAACCCAGAGCCCTCCCTCACCGAGCCCGTTGCGTTGCCGACTACGCTACGGAGGCTGACAAATCTGTGCCACCTAGCTGAGGAATAAATTGTGCTTCACAATTTACTTGCAACAACATTACCTGCTGGTAATTACGCGTAGTCACGTAATGGTTTAAGAAGACAGTACATCCGAGATCAGAGTGGTTTCAAAACATTTTGCCTTCGAGTCGGTGGTCATACGTTAAGTAGATGATCATGTCGGGAGCAGGGACCGAACAGCAGACCACCGTCTCCTCGCATGGACGTAACGCCTTTTGCCCGCACGACCGTCAATACCAATCTCTTAACGGTTGGCAGTGTCTTCTAAACGCTCGCCTCACGACCGTGCAGATGCATTGCAGCTGCAACAACTGGGAGTTTCGAACCTCTAAGGGTGCGGCAACTGCTGTTGGCAGTGCGTGTGGCTATATAGCTCGGAACTCCCGCGGGGCATTTTGCCGTAACTGCGCTGCGATCGCTCGTCCCCTCAGCCAGTGGAGTTGTTCCTGAACGCACCACTGTTCGTGCCTGTAACTCAACTGGGTTGCGATTCCGGACATATGGTCCCCAGCATAAATACTTTAATTAAAACGTTCAGACTTTCCTTATTATTACCTGTTAGGCCACTGGTTTCGTGACTTTTTGTGGCCCGTAGGTTTTTTTTATTCTGATAATGTTTCTAACACAAAATCCCTTCCATTATCGCAGTTATGTTTTCTTTTAATTTTTCTATGACCACTTGTTTTTGTTATGATGTGAGAGCTTCCCTTCCACCTACAGAATTTATTCCTAGCAATTTCCGAACTACCCGTATACACGAGATTTTGGTACTAAAAAACAATGTCACAGGCTTATCATTTATTTTATTCGTTGTAATCTCCTGAAGTATTTCAGGTAATTTCGCATAGGACCTCTATATCAATATAGTTGTTCGCACTCATGGAACGCGCGTAAAGTTTTCGCGAAGTAAACTGCAATAATTCAGCCTGTAAACCCTCTACACATCCTGGTGGTATTTACGGGGACGTCCAGTAGATGGCGTCTCGTGACAAGTATTTTCCAGCTAACAGCTTTTCTGGGACGCAGAGGCGGCGAGGAGCCGGCGCATTTGAAACTGGATGTAACTGGCTGTGACCGTCCTTCGCGTCACTGGCACGTCGGTTAGTGGCGGCATCTCCGGTCCGAGATGTTTGTCCCGGTTCAAAAGAGAAGATTCTTGTACTTTTACAACCCAGTCTCCTAACAACTTAAACACAAGGCATTTACTAGGTGTAACATATCCAACACAGTGACCTCACAATCAACGTTTAGAAGGTGGTCCTGAAGAAATTAAGGTAATAGCCTTTGAAAAGTTTTAGTTTTGATTTATTTTAGTCTAGAAGCACGGTCGTGAAGAGTACCTGCACAAACATTCTTCATTTTATTTTTAGACTGTCTTTTTATAAAACTGCTTAAAATAATTGGTTTTGATGAACGTAGGACGCAGGTTTCTTAGTTGTAGCGTTTTTCTGCCTCCCTCAGGAAATGTCTGGCAAGAGTTTTTTTTTTTTTAATATTTAACTCAGTTTACTACCTCAATCGAGAAGAACAAAATTACCGTATTTTCTACTATAAATTCAGGTTGATTACTTAAGACAGTACATTATTTTTCGTTTGACAAGCGGTAGAGAGAAAAGCACTAGCATTAAGATAATGTCGGATGACAGTAACATATTTTCAGCTGTTATTATTTTTTTTTTAACTTATGAGACATTTCGGAAATGAAGTGGTGTATTTCAATCAAATTGTATGATTACTTTGGTTTGCATGGTATGAATTACGTGCGTTGTTACGGCATAACCTATGAACTTGAGCTTTGATTATATTATTTTCGCAATGCGATTACATTGCAAAAGTAATTCACACAACAGAAACGCCGCTATTTTATTCATCGATGTATGCTTTATCCATGTCAATATAATCTTTACTGTTCGATTAAGCCACTGACGAACGTAACTATTATTCTTACATATTTAATCTCTAGCTGTTCTCTCTCTAATTAATACAGCATGCATCACCAGTGTATGTGATTTTACCATGCGTCACGGAATCCAGATTGAGGTTAATTACACCGTACTGTCCATGGTGGGAGAGGTTATAACTCCTGTTTTAGGAGAGATTAATTACACATACATGTAAAAGAATTAAGTCCTCTTTAATCATAGTTTACCTAATTCGCCAGAGTTAAATATTCACTATGGTTATTACTAGCTGCCCTTTCATCCAAATGTCCAAAATGAGTAGTCTGAACCTTCGCGCTCTTAATAAACTAACCAATATTTAATTAAAACGTTCAGACTTCCCTTATAATTACCTGTTAGGCCATTGGTTTCATGACTTTTTGTGGCTCGCAGGTTATTTTATTCTGATAATGTTTCTAACACAAAATACCTTCCAAAATCGCAGTTATGTTTTCTTTTAATTTTGATATGACCACTTGTTGTTAGTTATGATGTGAGAGCTTTTGACTTCAATTGTGTTTATTGATCGTAAACTGTTGTGTTATGTGTTTACTACGAGTGAAATCAAATGAAGTCGAAGCTTTAGACAGTAAGTGATATTGTTAACATTTCGTAAGTTATTTGAGAAATGAAGAGTCTAAATTTTTTTGATTCAACTCTGGGTGGATCTCATGTATTTATTATTTTATGCTTGTATTGTAAAAACAATCGTTGCGTGTTAATAGGATTATTAATAAAATTTTACTGGAGGTAAACTGTTTTTAAATTGGTTTCCCCGTGCTTTTCTCAAGCTTTTATTTATTTTTTCCTTATAGCACGTGTCATCCTTAGTTTTAAGTGTGGTGGACTATCCTTCTCTTTATAATAAACGATTTATACCCAAATCGCTGACCTTCTTTATGTGTTCACTGTTGCCAGATATAAGCGATAGATACAACTATATAAGTTTTCAGAAAATGTACGTATTACTAAGGTCATGAAACATTTTTTTTGGGGGGGGGGGGGGGAATTTGATTTATTGTATGTTGTAAAGCGAAATTTTAAATAATAATTAGGTAAATATTGCATATTCTTCTAGTACTTCGTCAAAAGCAGAATATAATATTTTATTATAAGGAGACAGAACGGAAAATTGTCATCTTGGATTCCAACGCCTTTGTGAATCTATTTTTTTTTTTTTTTTTTTTACGATTTAATTTTACATTTTGGCTATGTTCGAGCGTAGCACATGATGTCTGAAACTAATGATGATGGCTGTTTCAAATAGTTTCTCGTGTGAAATAATTGGTTTTTTTAATGTTGAATTAGTGTTTTTAGAATGACTACAGCTGTAATTATACTGTCAATACACACAATTTTACAGTCTTAAAAAGGTCGAAATATAATAAACTAAAAAAAAAAATCATATTATATAATTTACGAGCGCATTTGTGTATAGTTAAACCATGTTATTAGTTAGTGAAGTGCAATAGTGCGCGCCACTTACTCTTGAGTGAGCTGCTATGTAGTAAAGGCTGCACGGATGCGCTTGGCACTGCAGACAGCCGCGCCACGCAGTCCCAGTTCTTGCTGCTCGTCGACCTGCGTCACGCCGCGCTACGAGCCGCGCGCTCCCGCGATGGCAGCGATAAAAGGCGTAGCGCCGGCGGGGATATTGCGCTACGTGAGTGCCGGATCGCGACACGCGCCGCGCCACCGCCGCCGTCGACAAAGGCGCGGGATGATTGGATTCGTCGCGGGGTCGAGGCGGTGCGCGAGTAGCGACCTCCTCCTAGGTGTAGTGGTGAGGAGAGGAAGGAGGGGTGGAAGTGATATCCTTCCAGACTCCCCGCTGGAAGGGCCTCTCCCAGCCACCGTCGACTTTGAAGGAGACGATCGAGCGTATCCCAGCATCCGGCGTTTAATTAAAACCGAGGTTCGATTTTTTTACTTTACACGCCCTCCAGCGAGTCACCCCGCCGCCTCTTCCCTTTGCCATCTCCCTGCGTTGTCGCCGTGCGGATTTTGTGTACTTGCGTGAACACAGACCCATGATTTAGAGACTCTACACGAGCGCTCGACGCTCGCCTCGGATCCACCTCAAGAGGAAGGCAGTAGCGACAGGAATTGTCTTTCCGAGCAGTCTACATTTAATGCCGGTTTGAATACGTGTTACTGTAAGCATGTCTTTCATACAAACTTGACATGTGTGTTTCATGTATCAAATAACATTAGTATGTATATCGCACACCGAGAATAATAGGGCCACATCTCAAAAAAAAAAAAACTAAATTTTACAGGAGAGTGAATAATTGAAAGTTTATTCTTAGCCTCAGCAATCAGGAAGTGCATAATGTCGGCACTGTTTCTATGGCACAAGTCAAAATATGGCCATGGTGAATTCCAACCCACCCTCAGCTGTACAAATAATAAGACCGCATGTCAACATGTGGCTGTATTATTCGGATTTCTGTTTTACAAATTGAATATGTAATAATGACATATCTCATCTCAGGTGAATATTTATTGTACTACATATATGGCCTTGTTATACCGAATATATATGGCCATAGACATTACAAATATACAAAAATGTAAAAAAAAAAAAAATTTGAGTTGTGGCCCTATTATTCTCGGTGTACGATATATTTGTATGACTTGTTTTAAAGAAACCACCAAACAATTGACTTAAGTTACTTGGCTTCTGGGTTGCGGCCGCGTCCTTGGCGAATAATTCGCCGACGTTTCGGTTGACATTGCAGTCGTCAACATCAAAGAGCAGTTTCATAGGTAACTGATGATGGCGACTGCAATGTTGACCGAAACGTCGGTGAATTATTCGCCAAGGACGCGGCTACAACCCAGAATCCAAGATAATTCAGACAATGGCCGTGAAAGCCTGCGAACATTATTAATTGACTTAAGTGTCAAAAACAATTAGGCCTATATAAAATGTTCGATTTCTTTTCTCAAGCAAATTACTCTGTAATAACACTGGGGAACTAAAGGTCTATTATTCCCTAAGATTTTTGTGTGACAATGAATTAACTTTTAAAATTTAATCACAAAGAAAACTTACTCATAAAAAAATTATATAATGGTTACACTGGGCCTCCTTCGCATAATCCTGTCTACGGCCCAGTCTGAGACCTTGAGATACGATTAAACTGTCCTTGAAAAAAAAAAATTGGTTGTCTGTAAAGTCGGTTTACGGACAATAGTTTAACGTGACAACGTCATAACAACACATTGATGAAATGATTGCATAATTTTATATATAAAATTGAATCATATTTATTGAATTATCACTATTTTGTATGGTTAAAAAGAAGGAGTGAAATGAAATCTACAATTTAATTGATAAATTTAGTTTTATTTGCACTCATTAATTCAAATATGTTTATTACTTTAACGAAGAGATTATTTTAACTATAACTTTTATACATGTTTGCTATTTAACTTCTTCCAATCTGTGTTATTCTGTTAAGGATAGGACGATGATAGGAAAATTAGGAAACGAATGGGGGTGTTTCAAGTTTAATGTGTCTCGAAAAAGTCAAATCGATGGTTGTTCCAATCGAGTGGAAGAGAGATAGATGCGGCGCAAGCGTACAATGAGCGTAACGGGACACAGCGTAACGGGACAATGTGCGTAACGTGACACTTTTTCGTGCGTGCAGCCGGCGTTCATCGATTTATTAGACGTTGTCACGTCGAAAGAGAAAGGTGTCGTTATTATCTAGGGGTTCGCGACTGTTGTGCGGCAGTACTCAGATCTCGACTACTGTGCACAAATAAAAGAGAACCGTCGCCGGGCTCCTGGGACGGTTGACGGCAGCTGTGACCGTCGACGGCGCGGGCGGCGAACCCGGCGCGACAGACGTGTGACGTGTCCCCCCCCCCCCGGGGGGGGGGGGGGCTGATGGTCCGCAAGGGGACGCGCGCAGTCGCAGTCAGCTGTCCTGCGCGCGTCCTCGGCTCGCCATCTGATAACACGACTGTCAACCACACGTGACTTTCCTGTTTTGTTCACCAAACGAACCAACACACACACGCTGTTCTTTTTTTTTTTTAATTTACCAACGTAAAGTGGTAATTTGACGCCAGACATATTTTACTCTCTAACCGCAGAAAGCCAGAGAGTAAAAAAAAAAAAAAATACAATTTTGCCAGATCCGTCAAAAAAAATTAGTGGGGAGGAGGGGGAGATCAGAATCCCCAGGGCCCGAGCCCGGGTGAGTTCTGAAAAAAAGACAAAAATTTCAGTTCCATTGCTACTAAAAATTCAATGAAAACCTTAACAAGTTATGTCATTTTTTTCACATCTCGTTTAACACGTTTCTCTCTATATCTCTTTATATATCTATGTATCTTCATCCATATCTCTCCATTCACTATATGTCTATGTCTCTATGTTTCTATCTATATCTCAATCAATCTCCCTATCTATGTGTCTACATCTCTATATATATAAATATATATCCCTCGCTCTCTCTATATTTCTATATATCTGTCTATGTCTTCCTGTCTGTATCTTTATCTTTACAAATCAGATTACGATCACAAAAACATTAATTTATATATATTTTTACCTGTCACGGGTGTGACACGGGTATATAAAAACACGCGCGTATTCGAATCGAATTCAACGTTGTGTAAAAATTTCAACACAATCTGTGGAGACCTTTCTGGTATTTAATATTTTGAATGAACATTTACATTTTTATTTATGTAGATATAAATAATGACGCCATAGGTCTATAGTTTGTATCTATTGTCATTGAATTTTGTTCCCTGCTTTATCATGAAGGAACCTATTTATTAATGATCCTGTTTTGTGGCAGTAGTTTGAAGTGTTGAGTGTCATTTGCCTTGTTCCAGGCGATGGATCCGATGAGCAGCCTTTCGTCACGGACCGAGAAAAGATGTCGGGATACGAAACAAATCTGTACCTGTACTCGGTAAGTGATAACTACTTGTGTGTACGGTACTGTTATCTTAAGAGGGCCACAGGATTTGTTTTAATTTTAAATTTCCAGAAAATGTTTTAACTCTGTGGGTACGAGGATTCGTGTTGCAAGGCTCTCGATGGACGTGTATGTAAAATAATGGCTGGTTTACACTATACCAGTGGCGAGTAATTAGGTAAACTAGCCGTGTGTGAGCGGGAGTGGCTAGTCGAGAGGTTTAGTAAAACGGCGAGTGAGCTCGATCCAGTAAGATGAACAGTAAACGGTCCTGTATTTTCCCCCACCCCACCTCACTCGCCACTCGCCCTCTACATGAAAGGTGTGGACGACGTTTTGGTAGAGTTCACTAGTGGACTGCGTATTCACAGCCCGACCCACTAACATCTGCTAAACTCACTTCTTGCCTTGTGTGAACCCTCACTCGTTTTCTTGCCGTTTTCTCGTTCACTCGCCACACTGTTTTTTTTTTTTTTTTTTTTTTTTTTTTTGTCATTTGAACATAAGTCTATATGTTAAATTACAGACATTTATACATTTGTACTTTTACGTGAAAACGCTGTATCATACAAAATAGTGTTTGCAGTAATACTGGGTTTAGGTTCTTAACAGTTTACAGCTGGCATTACAACACCTATGTATTCACGCAATCGCCGATATTCATTATTTATGTTTACCCGTGTGGGATTTAAAAAAATTTTTTTAGAGAACTTTAGTCAATGTAGGTGTTTTGTTAATGAAATTCGTTTGAATAACGATTGTACTGCAGTCGAAAGGAATTTTTAATGCTAGTATTTCATGTTTGTTGTTTTATTAGAATAATTATGTAAGTAATGTTTGTTTAGTTACATTGCATTTAAAGTACTTACTGTTTTGAGTAACGTTTTAACGAACGAGTATAATGAGAGCCTAAAATTTTAATAGAATTGTTAACGTCGTTCATTTTCTGTGAGGAATACGTGCTGTGCACTGAAGTAGCTGACACGTTGAATTTTGTATTCTTTCCAGGGAATTGTTTGATTACAGCCGTCGTGTAGTCTGTGTTCTGTTATGGCTGGTGTTTCATCCATCCAAGTTTATCCCTGGATCCTGAAGGCTTGATCCTGATGGCATGATCCTGTTAGCTAGATCCTGTGGTACATGATTCTTGCTGTTTTAGTTCAGTATGTCGGAAGATCCTGCACATAAAAGAAATTGCGAAATCAGAAAGAATTATGATTTTTAGGTTGAAAAATCATTTTGATTCGACTTACGATCATAATTCAATATTATATGACAGCTGGGAACTAAAATAAACTCTTACTATCTATGTCATTTCCCACAGCGTCACACACGCAATGGAGCAACGGGGTGGTTAAGTGGTGTACAGATAATTCGCTGAGTCACTTAACGACTCGTAAGCGCTCTTGTACTATTCGTAAAGGTATGCATTTTTCACGGAAAAAAAAATTTTGAGAGCCTATTAGACTGCAACAAGGTATACCCGCACCAGCGGTTTCTTCCTTGTGATTGTCGGCAGTCTGAGAGAGAAGTCGTTGCTTTGTTTGACCGAGCCACTCAGGACGTGTTTGCTTCCGCACTGACTTACTGTGATTGGTGTTGTAACAATCGGCATGTACCTGTAAGAAACTCAGCATATCACGAAACACCTACGATGCTACGGTGTTATGAATTTCAGCTTGTCTCGGAAGGTTTAAGCGAAATGTGCATGCCCTTAACCATTTGCGTTTGACAAGATAAAAAAAAAATCAAACCTTCGGCATCCATAAACTTTAATGTTCACTACCTTGCTGCGATCGTTCTCCCCGAGCTCTCTTGAAGAGATTTACCGTTGCCGTTAACATTTTACGCCAAAGTAATTTAGTACTAGAATAAAGGTTCGCGACATTGGTGGCGCTGGTGAACGGAGGTGAAGCGACGGGTGTTCTTGATTCATGGCGTGGTAAGGCTGCGTAAGAGAGTCGATTAATGTCTCGCACGGCAGGGCTATAAAACTCATTCAACCTTGCTCAACACCAAAAAAATTACCCTAGCCTTCCTGAAAGATAGCATGGTTTAGCGGTCTTTCTCGTGGTCTACTTTGTATGTATTTACTGGAGACAATTTTTTTTTCTAAATTGCGTAATATTTCCCTCTTTTTGAATTTAAATATGCCACCCGCTTTTAGGTAAATTGACTTCCTGACTAAAATCTGTTTGAAACTTGACTGTTCAATTTATTTTACATTTATAGATATTATAGGTTAGTGGAAGTACGTAGCTAGGCCACGGACGTTGGAAGTTAAAAATGTAGTTTTCTGAGCCACAAGTGAAATATCAAACTGTCCTGTAAACTGTTTATAGTATTTCAACAGTCAAAGTTGCCGAGTTTTTAGTAATAATTTACCGTTTTCGACAGTGTTGCACGTCTTCCTTTTCAATTCTTACTCGATTATATTGAAGAAATTATTTAATATATTTTAATTTCTAGAGTTTTCAAGAAACAAATCAATTCAATATTTACAATAACGCATGTAGGCTCAGCAGGTATTTAAGTCAATTTCCCGTTTCTGATATAGAGTCTGTTGGTTAGGTTAATTAATGCATTATTAATTCTATGAAGCACAGCATCATTTTAATATACTAACACAGGGAAACAATATTAAATTGTACTGTAAAAAAAATGGTTAATCCCGGATCTCAGAGTATACAAGCGATGGGATTAAGTTAGATGATCTTAGGAAACTAACGTTCAAAAATTTCACCGAATCTGAATCGATCCCACTGAATAAATTGACGAAAACCCGTTTACAACTGACTGAAGTAGAACCTCAATTACATTTAGCTAGTTTGCTTCAGCTTTTCACCTGTGTAGTCATTCATTGAGAACAAATTAGCTCAATTTAATCCCACTGACTCGTTAACTTGTTGACAAATAGGTTTTTTTTATGTACTCTTTTAAATGGCTATCTTTTTTGTTTGATCGACGAGGTCTTAATAACACAGTTTAAAAAATAAAATTATTATATTTATGTGTATATATACACAAATATATCTTCTTTGTAAAGTAAAAAGTAAAAACTTTAAAGCAACGCGAATTAATAATAATATAAGCTCACATCAAACTTATTGCGAGAGAGCTAACTAGCTTTACTCAGCACTCACTTAACTAGTGGCAGCATGCTAAAAAAAAACACGCATGAGTTTTTTTTTCGCCGACGAGTAGGTAGTAAAATACTCGATACCATGGCGATGTGTTGATCGGTCCGAAGGCCGGAGGTGATCTCCAGCCATCACCACTGGCAGACGGCGATGGCTTGACTGGAGAGGAACAAGTGACACAGGAAATAAATTTTTCCACAAGTTAGGAATCTCCGACCGTGCCCGGTAATCAAATCCTAGGCTTTTGGTTCACCAGCCAAGAGCTCTCGCCACTTTATTCATTTATTTATTTATTTCGTGGTTTGTCATTTGTTTGGCTGTTGTAGCGTGTGTGGTGTCAATTTTAAACCACTCAAATCCACACCCAAGCCTTGAACCTGGAACGCCGTGCAACGACAGTCGGCGTGCATCTTTCAGCGATTTACTCGGCGTGGTTGAGGCTTAGCCTCCTTACATAAGAGACGTGGATGGAGCACTGACTGAATGAACGGGTGTGGGTGGGGAGGGGTAACAGGAGCACCTCGAAGAAACACACCGGCCTACTTGCCAGATCTCAGTGGTTCAACCCCACCTTGGTGAAGGTCGAGTGGTCAGACCACTCGTGGCCTCACTAGACCGACAAGAAAACACCGGTCTGAGCTCCGAGTGGAACGCCATAACCACCCCTGGTAGAATGTTACCTGCGAGATTGAATAAAGTTTACCGGTCTCCGCACGCCTAGTCATCCTGCAAGCTTGCCATGACAGGATTGAATCGTGGTCACCGTGAAAAGATAACTTGGCTAGCCTGATTAAAGCTTATTTCAAGCTTGCGAATACGATTCGTTTTCATAATTGTCAAAGTTAAGCTTGAAACTAGTCTCCGCGCAGCCAATGACCGAATCGACACCGTCATTGCAAGCGTGCGAATACGAGTCGTTTTCATAATATTGTCACGTGGCACCTAGCCGGTGCCACCACCATTTCTGTCACGTCTCACTTTCAGAGGGGGGAGAGAATCGTAGCTCTTTACATAGAAACAACTCGCTTGGCATCAACTAGTCTTAACTTCATAAAATACTTTACTGTACCTAGGATCATAGGTTCGTCATCCCGTACAGGATGTCTGGTGAGAGCTGAACTAAGGAGATTTTGCAAAATAACATAATACTTAATTAAAATTATTTTATTCTTAAAGTCAAATACTCAACATCATTTTAAAGAACATTTAAATAGCGGGATTACAATTTAAAACAATAATCTCTTTACTTCCTTAACGATTGAACGACCTTACAAGAGAGAGAATGAGAGAACTTCACTAAACACTTCCCTAGTCCTTCCGAATACCTCAAATCATAATTAATACTTAAAATTAAAACAAATATAAGTCCATACTCACATTTTCCGAAAAGCCTTTCTTGATCGATTACTTAAAACTAACGTAGGGGCCTCTCCTGCCCTTAAAATCCGAACGAACATTACATTTTAAAAATTATAACTAAACGACTAGTGACGAGGGCCATTGCCTCCGCCCGAAAGCTTGAAGATGACTACATTATGACCTAACTTAAATTATACGACTCGTGGCCTCTGGCGTCGGCCATAGCTTCCGCCCGAAAGCTTGAATTCCTACATCACGAACGAACTAACAACTCGTGACCACAGGTGAGACGCATAGCCTCCGCCTGAGTGAGCCCCGAGTCACCAATCACTTGCGCTTAAATTCGCGCGCCCTGCCGCGCCTAGCATAACAAAAGCTCGTTATTGAAGTCAAATTTACTAAACAACTAACTAGAACATCTGGGAAGACTACCCCCCCTCTACCCCGATGTGCAGGCCACACCGCGCGCCTTGTTACGACAGCGCGCCCCAGTAACTGCGGCCCGTGGCTGCGCCAGCGCGCGGCCAAACAAACAAACAAAATTCTGCAAGTCCGCAGCGCGCCGCGCCGGCCCCGTGCCCCAATTACATGGTCACGCCACTTGCGCTGACGAGTGAACAGAGCAGCCAGCCCAGAGTCCCGTCAGTTAAGTCCCTAAATTTGATTTCAACAACCCTGCAAAATTTCAACCCGCGACATAACCCTCCCCTCACAGAGCTCGAGCCCCATCGAGCTACCTCACAATTACAAATTGTATTTCTCCATCAAACCATAACTATAAATTCCTCATTTCACAAAAATAATAATTTTCTTAGTTCCTTGCTGTCTAAACATACATCTAGATTCTGCATAAGATTTATTTTAAAACAACAAGTATTCATAAAATTAAATGTAAAACTTTTATCTGGTTTGTTTTCACAGGGACCTTCAGAGGCTCGAGTTCTCAATTCTAAAAAAAATTGTTCTGTTAGTGAAGCTCTCTTTACAAATTAAATTAATTTAGTTAGTTTCTCAGTATTCGTTAAACAATGTGCAAATTCTTGATAATTATTATTATTATTTTTTTTTCCAGTTTCCGTTTATTACCATACTTCTTTCGTTCTTCAAAAAAAATTAAGTGTCCTTACAGTGTTTCAATTAATTAAACTCTTATCTCGTGAAGGTTGGTGCAACTCCTCGAAGTCAGTGTTGTCGAGAAGAGTAGCTCCCTGGGCTGGCCATCAGCAAACACCACTCAACTCCAACAGCTACTGGACTGGCTTCCAGGGCAGCTCACAACTTCTCCCCACATCTGCTTCGGAGTTGTGCCATCCTCATCACGAACAGATTACAATTCTGAAACATCATCAACAGGCATTACCATCACGCCTGACAAATACAAAACTAACTACTAAACTGCAATCGATGGGCAAGGATGCAAACACACAAAAAAATAAAATTAATTAATTCAACTGCTAACATAAAGTATCCCACCCTTAGCATAATCTAATCAGGCAAATAATTTGATAGGAAAAACTTAAGGAAGGGAAACATGACCTCCAATGATTTTCCCTACCTCTTGAGTCTTGATCTTCTCTATACAGCAAATAGTCCCCACGAAGTAACTGGGTTGAAGGTCACTTCACATGACCCACCCATAACCTCTTCTACTCTTCTTTTCTTCTGGGGGCAACCACAATGCCCACCAATCTCTCTCCATGGTGCCGAACCAGCTATCCCATGAGAGTAAACAACGTAGTCAATAGAAGCGCAGAGGGGAAACACCAATCTCTGGCTTGTCGAGTCATAAAACTGCTTTATCTTCTTCTACTTCTTCTTCTTCTGAGTAAAAATATCTGATTAACCTTGCTTCTATTCTTCCAAACAATAAAAGTTCATCAGGTATCTTCATGAAAGAAACATTCTAACTAATAATTCTTCATTTTTCTTCTTCTTTATTTCTGTTAGTTGTAATAGAAGGCCATGTTAGGGAGGTTATAGGGAAAAAGAGTGGCCAATTCCCACCCCATCACCCACCTAAATCATGACTAATTAACTTTTAAACTTTCTATTTCAAACAAATTAAAAAAAAACATTTTTTTATTCAAACTTTTAAATTATGGCTACTTTTCCTTCATAACCTCAAAAGCTAATCAATAATTCTAAATGAAATTGTGATTTACTGCATCCTTGTTCCATCCGATCTGTTTGTTTATAACCTTTCTTGTAAAGTATAAAATTTTCAAACATTACTAATTCAAAAAAAAGTAAATTCTGGTGTCCTTCGAGTTACAATTAAATGTACTATTTCTTAGCTTGAAATAATTTAAGTTTTCAGAACTATTTCATTGTCTAATTCACAACACTTAAAAATCAACTCAAAACAACAAATCATCAAAATCAATAAGATCATCTGACCTACCTATCAGTACTGTGAACTTGAACTGTTCGTACACATTTATAATAAGCTATTGTATTTAAATTCCAACCTAAATAAGGTTTTAAAAAAAACTACTAATCCCTCTGTAAATTAAGAAAATTAACTTTAAAAATTAAACTTAAGGTATTAGTTCTTTTTGACAGCTACCACAACTCACTAGTTCCATTACATTACTATAACCTAAAAAGTTCTGTAAATAATGTTTATAACAAAAAAACTCCAGTTACTGTCTTCCATAAAAAAATAAAACTTTACATGACCTTATTAATCTCCACTTGTAAGTCCATGGCTGCCAGCTTTCTCTTCTCTTGAATCTTCAGTCGGCTCTTGTTTCAGTGATCTTGTATCTTGTCTCTCGAACTCTTGTCATCTTGTAAACTGGACTGCTGCTCAGCTCATCTTAAGGAATCTGTAACAGTTTCAAAAATACATGTTAATTTAAATTACATAATTCCTGTTCTTTGGTCCTAAAAAAAATTGTATTATTAGTACACATTACCCTGAAACAACATTATTATTCATTGTTTATTACTTAAAAAAAAATTTTTTACCATAAAATCCTTTTTTGTTCTTTTCATTAGGCCTATTTATTTTCCTTCTTCTTAATTAAATTCTGCTTCAAATGTTAATCCTAACTTAAGACCTACCATCTATTTATTATTCATTACCTACATTATTTATGTTACCCTAAAATTCCCATAAGTTTCTAATACTTCCTATCAAAGACATTCTCTCAAAAAAAAATTTACTTGTGACTCTTAACTTAACAAACTTAAAAAAAACTTTTACACTAGACTTAACTTATTATTCATTCTTAGTTACTAAATTTCTATTTGTAAACTTTAGTACTTACAAACAAAAACTGCCTATTTCTCTCTACCTCTTAATCTCTTTCAATTATTACAATAATAATGTTACCTTGCATCTTTAAACTTTCTTCTTTTCAATTAAATTAGACATCTCATAACAATAAAAATTCTGCCTATACTCTTCTTATGGGTGTACAAACCAACAACAAAATTTCAAATTCTCAAGTTTCCTTATATTTAAATTATGCAATACAAATAACCTCTGTGGTGCCTGTACCCTTTAGGCCTACCACCTTCTCCTCTCACAGCATGACAACTCTTATTCCTCGGGGTCTGTATTCACTGTTACAAATCAAATATCTCAAAAAAATTAAAAACAAATTTATTATTTTAAGAAAACAAAAATTTACATTGAATTTACTATGGAGCCTGGAAATCTTAATGTCTCACAGCAGCTAACATGACTAAATCCCATGGAACCCCAGGTTTACCTAACCTGTGCCCAAAAAAAATTTAAGCATACCAGGCTTTCTCTGCACTGGTTTTACAGCCTCACACACTATTTAGGGCCCCTGATCTGCCATCAGTCCCAAGGAGTTTTCCCACAACCCCTCTCTACACAAGCGCCTACCGCATTCCTCTCAATTGGCTATCGGTTTTACGGCATTCTTTTGGGATCCGACCATCAAGTTAGGGCTAATCGAACACTAAACCTCCATACTTCCAAACAATAAAAATCAATTAAACTTTCTCTGTAAATTCTTAAAATCAAAAAAAATTATTCCAACATGCCAAAGAAACTTAAAAAAACTTCATAACCTTATCTTCAAACCATTAAAATAAAAATAAATAGATTACTCTGTCTCCTTAATAACTGTAAACTGTCAACCAAATATCATGTCGTAAACTTAACTCTGCTTACTGACTCTAAATCATAAAATCTCATTCTTCCTAATTAATAAACAACCGATTTCCTTGAAATCTCACTGTATCTCTCAAACTCCACTGGCTGAATATCTCAATAAATTCAAAAACAAGTATCTAAACTCTTAAAGAAACTCCTCCCCAATTATTCAAACTTACTTCACATTATTTTATTTCATTACTTAAAACACCTTACTCAAAAAAAATTAATTAATTCCCTTCCATTATTATTTGACCAGAAAAAACTTTCTCATTAATTAATTTATTAAAATTCAATTTCACATTAGGCAAGTACACTGACTCTCTACAGCAATGTTTCTCATTTCCCTTCTTCCTAACTTTTTACACATTCTCTAACTTAACCCAGGGAATTTACCTCACAAAATAACCAAAAATTTCACTGTAGTGCCTATCTGCTATAGGCCCACTACACACCAGGGGACTCTAACCCCACCAACATACTTCATTGAAATGGTGCCCTATCCCATACAGGATAGCCACTTCGGTACTACCTTGAGGAACTCCTGCCCCAAACTACTCACAACTCTCAGGGGTTCTCCTGACCCTTAATTCCGTAGTCAGCCCATCTCCTATGGGTCTGCCCTACAATCCCTACTTCCCAGGGACACAACACCTCACCTTAGGGTCCCTCGCCCTAATGAAAACATTAATTTTGTCTCTCTGTTCCCTTGGAGTAAATTCCCTCTACACACAAAAACTATCCTTTCCAGTTTTCTCAATGCTTATCGATTTTATAGTGTACCTCCTTATTACTGTTTACAAATCCCAAAAAAATATTTTTAAAACCGAGGTAGAATTTAACTAACAAAAACATAAACAACTTACAACGAGACGCTTCTAGCCTATACATCATACACTTCTTAAATTAAATTACTTACATACTGAAAGTTCCTCTTCTTCTAAAACACACTTAAATTTAAATTTATTTAACCAATAGTCTATTTTCTTATCGCTAAGTTACCGTACAGCTGATCAAAACAAGGTCACGGCCGTCCACGTCTCTGTACGTGCTCGTGACGTCACCGAATTCCATCAGGTGCGCCAACCCTCGCTTGCGGTTCCTCCGTTCTCCGCTAGGTCTCAGCACCTCCCCGTCACGTGTTCATTCTGCCACGTCCACTGACGTGTCGTTCTGAAACAACTCTCAACATTTTTCTAATTAAAACAAAACATCACTATAAATGCTATAACTCTCTTTTACATAAACTCTCGTTTTCTCTTTAATTCCTTTCTAACGTTTATCCTTCCCTCGACTGATTTAATTCGTCCGTCTCGTCTCCTACGCGCACGACAACTAAACAAACTTCTCTTGAAAATAATTCCTATTTACGAAAAAAACTTTATTTTAAATTTTAACTCTCTTAACCTACAATCTTAAAATTAATTTCAATTAAATTAAACCACTTGCATTATCTCTATTAATCATTTAAATTATAACGTATTCAGGGCCGGTGCAAGGAGTTTTTTCGGCACATGCGAGATCTGGATTTGGCGCCAATATATATATATATATATATATATATATATATATATATACACACACATATTAGTGACTTCATATATTGGTGCAAACGCATATATATATATATATATATATATATATATATATATATATATACTTATACACACTAGCCTACTGTAGTAATAAAAACAAAGGAAATAAAGACTAAAAATTTATGATACAACTATCTTATTTTATTTACAGTTTCTTCAAAAGTCAATAACAAAACAATTAATAAGGTCATCATCATCAACATACTCATAACTTCCTAACTACACTCGTTCATCAGCAGTGTTCTACTTCAGAAAACCTTTCTTTCTTGATTTAGCTTTTGCAAAATCCTTTAAAATCGTATCTGTATCTATTGTGTTCAATATTTCATTTTCAATGGCCAATGTGGCAAGACCACTAAGACGTTCTTGTGAAATGCTAGATCGAAGGTAGTTTTTTATTCTTTTTAGTTTTGAGAAGCTCCTTTCTCCACTGGCCACTGATATTGGTAATGTTAGTAGAATCCTCAACGCGATGAAAACATTTGGAAATATGTCTATTAATTTGTTTGTTGTGAGATAGCTCAGTGTTGTGTGAGGGGAACTCTCTTCTTGTGACAACATTGGAATTAATATTGATATTTCCTTAAAAAGATCTTCTGCGTTAATGTCTCTTTCATCACCTGCTGTCAGTACTTCGCTCAAACGTTGACAATTTCCTTTGATAGTTTTTTCTTCACCATTTTCTAATTTTTTCAAGTCATAAAGAAATTGGAAATGTTTGCTATGGTTGTGCATAAGATCAAATCTCTCGGACAATGAACTGATGGCTGTATCGAGAATCACAAAAAAGAAATTTATTTTGAAAGAATCTTTTCCTGTCTGTCTTAATTGGTTCGTCGACACCTTCATACAAAAATTGACGTTTAACCTTTCTTGCCTTTACTACCGTTTCATTAGGAAACTCAGAGCTGATTCCGAGTTTATCAGCCAACTCCTTTGCGTCTGTAACAACATTATTAAATCCATTTTCTGTTCTCATTTTGATCAAAAACGACTTTACGCTTTCAATTAGGGTCATGGCACTCTGCAGGTTGACTTCTTTTGCCTGAAGGGTTTTGCTTACCAAGTTTATTTTGAACAAAACCTCATACCATGTGATCAAGCAACAAAGGAACCGAAAATCTGTTATTTTTTTGGCAATACCAGTGACTGTATTTTTTCCAAAAACATCAATCTTGGCATCAGTAGAGGCTGCGTAAACAGCGTCGTATATTTCATCAATATGGTAGCGCAGAGGTTCAAGAGCGTCAATCCTACTTTCCCATCGGGTTTCACTTAAAGGTTTTACTGTTAAATTTGTTACGTGATGTTTCAATATGTCCCATCTATGGATGGATGCCGAAAAATAGTTATAAATCTCTTGAACGTTACTGAAAAAGTTCACGGCTACAGTACAGGAAAGAGCAGCGTCGTTTACTACTAGGTTTAGTGAGTGACTTCCACAAGGGACAAAGAAGGCTCTTGGGTTGAGGTCTAGGATCCTTTTTTGAACCCCAACATGTTTTCCCTTCATGTTAGACCCGTTATCATACCCCTGGCCTCGCATGTTGTTTAAAGCTATTCCTCTTTTTGACAACTCATCCAACAAAATAGCTGTTAGTCCTTCTCCAGATGTATCAAACGCTTGCAGAAACCCAAGGAAGTATTCTTTGATTATTGCGTTTTCTCCTGGTATAGCGTGAACAAATCTGACTACTAGAGTCATCTGTTCTTGGTGGCTAACGTCAGGTGTACAGTCAAGAATGATGGAATAGTAGGTAGCTTTATGCAATTCACTTAAGATGAATTCATTAACTTTACGAGCAAGTACATCTATGAACTCATTTTGTATCTCTTTGCTTAAATAGTGTACATGAGTTTCTTTCGAAGTTATCCTGCGAAGATGTTCAGAGAGAACAGCGTCAAATCTGGAAATGTGCTCCACTAGTTTCAAAAAGTTTCCGTTATTTTCTTGGAAAATCTTATCATTAGTGCCACGAAAAGCTAATCCTTGAGCTCCAAGGAACTGCACTATAGTAAGAAGTCGCTTCAAAACTTCATACCAATGCTCTGTTTCTGATTTTATGATGTGTTGGTTTTCTTCGTCAATGGTTTTCCCTGACTTCAATCTCTGGGAAAGTTCTCGATAAGAAATGGCAGCTGTTATATGATGAGGTGACTTTTCGTGTTGGCGTAAGAATGTTGACATGTTTTGCCAATCAGAGTAACCCTCTGTTTCAGAAACAGATATAACTTCATTACTGAAGAGTTTACAAAAGAAACAAAATACTGAATTTTTCGATTTTGAGTACACGAGCCATTCTCTGTCGATTTCTTCTCCATTTGACAATTTTTGTTTATAATTGGCAACTGTGAAGCGTCTGCCAGATTTATGGTCAACAGGAAATTTAAAATGTTTAACCTGCACAGGGCCTTTCTCGACGAGAACTTGACGGATGTCATCGGTGATTTTAGCCGGCCATTCTCCACAGTCGTCAAGATCGTTCCTGTTTTCCTTGAGATGAAAATCCTGAAAACACATCAACACAGTGGTTAATTTCAGTGGGAACGCAACATAACGGCGTTCCCTTACCTCCCAAGAGTGCCGGAACGCAAGGGAACGCACGTAATTCGTAACTTGTAAAACTACAAATAAAAAAAAGTATATGGTTAGGATCAATTCTAGGCTTTGCTCGCGATCAGGGAGGGAAGTCAGTCATCTCGCCCGCGCTACACAATAACAAAACAAAACCCCCCGCCACTCTATTAAAACAGCTGTTTGTAAATGTTTGTTAGAAGTCTAGTCGGAAACCGAGAGGGTCAAAATCAGCACTTTAAGTATGTGTAATAATATAAAAATTGTTGTGATATTTTTACATCGTTTTTTGATTTGGATTAACATTAATAATAAAGTTAAAAACGAATTTTGAAAAAATAATTTTTGTTCATCCTTCCTTAATGGTGTGCCATAAGCTACGATTTCATGATCGGCTACTTACCAAATATAGAAACAATTGAACAAAAAGCACCTAAAATATATTCAAATTTACCTGCAGTGGATGTTGTTCGATGTTCTCAGATTCAATTTGAACAGTTGGTCTAGATGATTTGGGTAATGGAATAACCAAAGTTTCCTCGGAATCAGAATCCTGAAACACGTGTAACACATGTTGGATACTAAATCATCCCATAGAAAATGCACAACAAAAGTTGAGAAAATTTGTAAGTAAGATGGAGAAAACTTAATTTTTCGTTTAGTTTAAAAGTACAGATAAATATAATAATTGCTCTCTTACCTGCATTGTTTGTTGTTCTGCGGTGTCGTTCTTATGAGACTCAGACTCTACGGAAGAGCCAACTTCAGATCTAACAAAAAATTTACTCATTGCTTTCGCCTGTTTTTCGTTTTCTCTTTCCATGTCCTTTTTTCTTTTTCTATAAAAAGTACCCGTAGGTTTCTTCTTGTCCGCCATGATACCACCACAATAATAATATCAAACTGGACAGTGGCGTGTGCATGCACTTGTCGAGTTGACAGATAGCACTAGCACTGAGACTGAGCGGTGCAGTGAGCAGGCACTTACGGTGGGTCGGGGGCAGCGGGAGGAGGGTGGGGAGGGCTTCACGTTGTGACAGGAAAGCAGGGAAGCACCGCGCGGCGCGCACCACCACCACATGAGTCATCGCCATCGCATCACCACCGATGCTCGCATATTGCTGTATTAGCAAACAGAAACACTCTATCTTTTATAAAATTATAATCATGTTCATGGCGTTTATTTATTTATAAAACTATTTTGCTCAAATAAATTAAAAAATTTTTGTATTTTTTTTTCCGATAGCTCCGTTGGCGCCACTGCCCGCGTGGCGCCACATGCGGCCGCATGTGCCGCATGGGCCTGGCGCCGGCCCTGAACGTATTCTCCTCACGTAAAAATCCCTGATAAACTCAACGACTTAAAACAACTTATCACTATAAACTTTATCCTTACAAGTATACTCAAATAAACATCTGTTACGTCAAAAAAAAATCTCAAAGACTTCCTCCACTTAGATTAAATTCCGTAATACTCTCCTCAAGTAAACTCTTAATAACCTGCTATCAGAAGCTGAAACTAACTTAATAATAAACATAAAAATCTACCTCTCTCTCTCCCGAAATAGAACCTACCCGGCGAACTCTACCATTTCTGTCACGTGGCACCTAGCCGGTGCCACCACCATTTCTGTCACGTCTCACTTTCAGAGGGGGGAGAGAATCGTAGCTCTTTACATAGAAACAACTCGCTTGGCATCAACTAGTCTTAACTTCATAAAATACTTTACTGTACCTAGGATCATAGGTTCGTCATCCCGTACAGGATGTCTGGTGAGAGCTGAACTAAGGAGATTTTGCAAAATAACATAATACTTAATTAAAATTATTTTATTCTTAAAGTCAAATACTCAACATCATTTTAAAGAACATTTAAATAGCGGGATTACAATTTAAAACAATAATCTCTTTACTTCCTTAACGATTGAACGACCTTACAAGAGAGAGAATGAGAGAACTTCACTAAACACTTCCCTAGTCCTTCCGAATACCTCAAATCATAATTAATACTTAAAATTAAAACAAAGATAAGTCCATACTCACATTTTCCGAAAAGCCTTTCTTGATCGATTACTTAAAACTAACGTAGGGGCCTCTCCTGCCCTTAAAATCCGAACGAACATTACATTTTAAAAATTATAACTAAACGACTAGTGACGAGGGCCATTGCCTCCGCCCGAAAGCTTGAAGATGACTACATTATGACCTAACTTAAATTATACGACTCGTGGCCTCTGGCGTCGGCCATAGCTTCCGCCCGAAAGCTTGAATTCCTACATCACGAACGAACTAACAACTCGTGACCACAGGTGAGACGCATAGCCTCCGCCTGAGTGAGCCCCGAGTCACCAATCACTTGCGCTTAAATTCGCGCGCCCTGCCGCGCCTAGCATAACAAAAGCTCGTTATTGAAGTCAAATTTACTAAACAACTAACTAGAACATCTGGGAAGACTACCCCCCCTCTACCCCGATGTGCAGGCCACACCGCGCGCCTTGTTACGACAGCGCGCCCCAGTAACTGCGGCCCGTGGCTGCGCCAGCGCGCGGCCAAACAAACAAACAAAATTCTGCAAGTCCGCAGCGCGCCGCGCCGGCCCCGTGCCCCAATTACATGGTCACGCCACTTGCGCTGACGAGTGAACAGAGCAGCCAGCCCAGAGTCCCGTCAGTTAAGTCCCTAAATTTGATTTCAACAACCCTGCAAAATTTCAACCCGCGACAATATTGTCAAAGTTAAGCTTGAAACTAGTCTCCGCGCAGCCAGTGACCAGCTCGACACTGTTATTTCAAGCGTGCGAATACGATTCGTTTTCATAATTATTAACAAAGTTAAGCTTGAAACTAATATCCGCGCAGCCAATGACCAGCTCGACACTGTTATTGAAAGCATGCGAATACGAGTCGTTTTCATAATTGTCAAAGTTAAACTTTAAACTAGTCTCCGCGCAGCCAATGACCGAATCGACACCGTCATTGCAAGCGTGCGAATACGAGTCGTTTTCATAATATTGTCAAAGTTAAGCTTGAAACTAGTCTCCGCGCAGCCAATGACCAGCTCGACACTGTTATTTCAAGCGTGCGAATACGATTCGTTTTCATAATTATTAACAAAGTTAAGCTTGAAACTAGTATCCGCGCAGCCAATGACCAGCTCGACACTGTCATTACAAGCGTGCGAATACGATTCGTTTTCATGATTGTCAAAGTTAAGCTTGAAACTAGTCTCCGCGCAGCCAGTGACCAGCTCGACACTGTTATTTCAAGCGTGCGAATACGATTCGTTTTCATAATTATTAACAAAGTTAAGCTTGAAACCAGTCTCCGCGCAGCCAATGACCAGCTCGACACTGTCATTGCAAGCGTGCGAATACGAGTCATTTTTATGACTGTCGAAGTTGAGCTTGAAACCAGTCTCCGCGCAGCCAATGACCAGCTCGACACTGTCATTGCAAGCGTGCGAATACGAGTCATTTTTATGACTGTCGAAGTTGAGCTTGAAACTGGTCTCCGCGCAGCCAGTGTCGTTGCAAGCGCGCGCTGTCGCGTGGGCCCGGCAGGAGGAGCTGGAGGACCGGCCACAGGTGTCCACGCTGCTCAGCTCGCTGGCCAACTACAGCAACACCATCCCGGCGCCCACCGACCCCGACGCCAAGCCCGTGCAGAGCGCGCGCATGGGCACCCTCATCGGCGTCTACCTGCCCTGCATCCAGAACATCTTCGGCGTCATCCTCTTCATCCGCCTCACGTGGGTGGTCGGCACCGCCGGCGCCTTGTTCGGCTTCCTCATCGTCTTCACCTGCTGCTGCGTGGTGAGCGCTGTTGTTCTGCTTGCACTCGTCGTCCGTCCGTGGGATGTTTACCGAGTGGCACGCAAGTGTTCGCAATTGTTATCTCTTGCGCGACCTTTTTACACTCACTAGCAAATATCTGTTCAAAATATTTGTTACAGAACAACAAATACACGGGAGGTTTAGTGTCAAATTTTCAGAACCCCCTTAAAAAAATATCAATGACGAGAAAATGAAAAAATAAAAAAAAGACCGAGCCGGCTAGCGGCATCTTCTCGCACGGTCCGCCTAGTAGTCTATCGTGTTCGCACGTATGTCGAATACAGTGGTCAGCATACAGTGTCCAGAAGCCACAGCATTCTCACAGAAATACTCTAAAATACTATTTCTATTCATCTTAATTATATATTGTTCAAATATATTCTTTTCGTATATTTTTTTATTAAATGTTTTGTAAATACTACTTTTTCAGGTTTTTTTTCTTGATACTTAATCACATGCCCCATATTTTATTTGTTTGTCCTTGTACCTAAAGATCATACAATATATAAATATATTATTTTTTAAAAAAATGCAACATTCATTAGCATATGTCCGGCCCTTGAATTATTCTCAAAAAGAGCGGAGTTTGACGTCACTGGTTGAAGAATTTTCCTGTAATTGAACGAGGGACGTTCTGTAAATCAGCTTTGGCCTTCCTTTTTTCATAGGGAAGCTTTGTAACAAATAGAAAAATTCAATGTCATAAGAAAAAAAACAACATTTTGGCTAGGTTTCTACATTTTTGCCACCGACATTGATACATTTTTCGTGCCGTGAAAGCAAGTTCAAGGCACCCTCATGATGGAAATCACTCCGGGAGGGCAGGCGCCCCCCCCCCCCTCCTTGTAAATAAGAAACCCCTCACTGAGGGGAGCCTGATTGCGCTTAAAAAAGCGTTACTATGAAACGGGTTTATGTCAAAACTATGTTTTATGGAAAATTTCTGTATATTTTTTAAATGTTTTCTGCTTATTGCATGCATATAGACCAAAATGTGGGCAGTATGTAACACACAAGTACCCTAACTAGAGATTACTTATATCGGTTAAAACCACGTGCAAAACTTTCGTGCAAACCCCCCACCGCCGCTATTTTCCGCAGTCCCCCTTGCAACTCCTACATACTTGCGCCCCTGCCCAGCGGTTTTAAAGACGTTCTTCACAGCCCGCTGCACCTGGTCTTCTGAGACACGAGTCCCACGCGTCCAGTCGTACTGCAAGACGGCGCGCACGTCCACTGGTGACTAAGTTCCCAGCACACGTGTTGCTCCCGCAACTGTCTGCACTCGACTGAGCTGGGGCACGTCGGTCTGCTGCTCATCTCTAGTCTTCTGCACTCTGCGCATGCGCCAACCCTCCTCTGCTCGCGCTCCTCCAATCGCGAATTCAGGAAAGATTGTGTTTTGTTATGGCAATGTGTTTTCTCACTTTCTGTACGGCTTCCCTGTGAAAAAAAATAAAAACAATGGTGAACTCATTTTCGGAACGTCCCTCGTATTCCGATAGCTGCTCTCTTGCACTTTTTTTTGTCACTAATTGCATCATTTACTATACGTTATTTCCGGGTTGTAAAAGATTACGCAAGTGATCATAGTAATTAACATGTGCGCTATTTTATTTTAGCGCAATTAGATATTAACGTAAATATTTTTTGAGAAAGTTGATAGTGAAACGTAAAATACAATAGATAAATTACCAGGAAAAGCCCTGGAATAACAGCAATGAAGAGTGGATGAAGTAACTAAGAGACCGACCCTAATGTTGGGAGGAATGAGGAATCAGGGGCGACTCCAGATAGAGGTTAGGGGTTGAAAGAAGGGATGAATTTAGAGATTGGGCTTGGAATATTTACAAATTGATGGTCTCAAATACTGAACTTAGGAGTTTCATATAACTTTTTATTAAAGAAAAGTTTAACACCCCAATTAAGTATTTAATTATACCCTTAAAATATAACAAAATAATACATTAAATGTTTTTTTGGACATACGCCATTGCTGGTTACATTGTATGTCATAAGAAACCTCAATAACGGTCAAAAAAGATGAATATGCAAACACACAGAAAACAAGTATATTAATCAGCCTATGCCAAAAAAAATTTAAAACATTGACAGCACAGAAAATTCCATGGAAGGAATTATTCAGAAAAAAATATTTCAGCACCGACGGACACAGCGGGCTAACAACTGAGAGACAGTTGCAACAAGAACAAAAAATAGACATAAAACGATATTGTACAACGACGACAACAGTGTAATTGCATATTCATCTATCTGTTTTTTTGCGGTAAACCTAACTACTATTTAAGGCCCACCACAGCCGTGGCATTCCAGTCGGAATTTTTTTTTTTTTTCAAATTCAAAATTTGCAAACCACAAAAAAATTTTATTGAAAAAAGTATGTGCCCATCAAATTTAGGCACCTTACCATTATCCTGAGTGTCACACTGAACAGCAGCTTTTTCCAAACAAAAGTAAAATTTAGTGGTATGAATTAGAGGGTAGCAAATAAATAAACAAATAATCTGTAATTTCCAAAAATTTGCTTTTACACGAAAATTGTTTATCATCCACAAAATAGAAACGACTGCTCTTGGATTTACAAAATACTGCCTTCAAAAAGGCTATAAACCATATTAAATTTAATTTAATCATTCTTTTTTATCAGCTGGTGTGACTAAATTAATTAAAAAATTACTTGATGAATATAAACCTTTACAAAATTTACATACAGCTGTACAAACGATTTTATAATGAAGGGCGCTGAAGTAAAAAAAGCTCAACTGTTGCTTGTTTGATAGTTCAAGTACACCGTGCGTCGACCTTGCTTCGCCAGGGCACGCGATGCGAACAAAAAAAAAAAGTAATTTTCTCGTAACAAAGTTTATCTGGAACATGCACCCAACGAAGTTGATACGAGACGCCATCCTCCACGAAAGTTAAGTTTATGCTATGAAAATATATAGATCGCAAAGTTACCATCACCGCAGGAGCCCCCATATGACTCGTAACTCTCACGGCAATTTCCGTTACGCCGGCGCTATAGTTTACCAAAATATTTAACTTTCGAGTAGCAGTTTGTACTCGCTACTAAATACGCAAATTTATTACTGAAAAGTTTCGAACTGCACGCCTCTATAAACGTCACTCGTAGGCTTAACAAAAGCTTATAAAACGAACATTGTCTGCAATTGAATACTACTTATTATGATGTATGTTGTCGTCATGTCATCACACCAAGACGATAGCAGCAAAATCACAAAGTTTGCTTTCGGTTGGGGCAGTTGAAGTTCCAATGACTTGTGCGAAACTTGGGACTCGGACACAGAATTTAACGTAAAATTCTTTAAAACAATGCCGAGTGTAATAAATATACGCAAATTGTGTTTGCAACATCATTTCTGGACGCGAATAACACGTGGTTGCCGCACCCGCCGCTAGAATTAGCTGCCGGGGCAGCTACGTCGGCTAGCGAATCATTCTCTATTTACAGAGCGAAATTTTAATATATGTAATGAAAAATTTCTAGTAGAAGCGAAAAATACTTGGAAAAAAATACTAGACCCCGGCGTTAGGCCTGGTTTTCGACAAGAAATTTAATTGAAATACTAGTTATCTTGTTAAAATTCTTTGAAAAGTTAATACTATGAAGTTCCCGTTCGGCTTTGTGAACTTTGGTTCGCGCCGTCCGCCACAGATGGCAGCAGTGTGGTTGTTACACATTTCCGTTCCTTGAATTCCATCGCATTCACGAAACTACTCCCAGTGGCGTTAGCTAAGGTGACTGGCGCCCCTGGCCAGACTTGAAAATGGCGGCCCCTTCTGGATTAAAAGAGAGGGGGGGAGGGTTCAGTAACCGCGAAACCGTCGTGGCGGCAAAACCCCCACCCCTCCTTCCTTGCGCCGGCGCCCCTGGTGGGGGGCCACCCCTGCAGCCCGCTTGCTACGCCACTGACTGCTCCCACCAAATGCCGTGTAGACATCAGAAACACGTGAGATGAATGTTCCCCGTTGAAAGCGGAGCCGCGCCCGCGTGCGCGGTGTTGCAGACGATGCTGACGGCCATCTCGATGAGCGCCATCGCGACGAACGGCGTGGTGCCCGGGGGCGGGCCCTACTTCATGATCTCGCGCTCCCTGGGCCCCGAGTTCGGCGGCGCCGTGGGGCTGCTGTTCTACACGGGGACCACCCTGGCCGCCGCCATGTACATCGTGGGCGCCGTGGAGATCATGCTGGTGAGCAGCCTCCCTCCCTCCCTCCCTCCTGCAGCCTTCCAGGGCCGAGCTCACGAGCCACGCGACGACGCAAGTTTTCAAATAACGTCATCAGACAACTTTCTGCTTTATGCGTTTCGGCTAACGCGTCCGCTTTTACATATTTGAAGTGTTCCTTAAACTTAAACTTTAAAAAAAAAAAAAAAACACGCAGACTTACTTTGTAGGTATAGAAAACTAAAATACATTATTTGTCTCCTTTACTTTTTCCCTTGTTAAATTTTTCGCGCAGTCAAAACAACTTTTTGACATTTCACGCATTTCCATAATAAACATGACCCACGGGGAATGGATTTGTTACCTACTCCTTTACGATTTCAAGTTGTAATGTTGGTGTCGTGCTTTATAAAATATCGTGAATTTGTGGTGTTATTTGCGTGTCGTGTCTTTGAGTTGTTTTTTTTTTTTTTTTTTTCGTTTCTTGCATAGTTTGTAAACTCTGCCTTTACGGATACCTAGTTCGCTCACTTTGGACATGAAGTCCCAAAAATCTCCTTTGAAACCTTTAAAAACTTGTTAACGGGGGAAGAGAGCAACAGAAGACGCGACACGTTTCAAAAGTTTTTCGGTCAGAAATTTTCCCATCGATAAAAATTCAAAACTTGGCTTCGTTAAATCATAGTAGAACGCCTGAAGTTAATAATGATTGGCTGCTACAATTTTTTTTTCACGTGTAACGTCATCGGCGCGGCGTTTAGTAGTGAATTAAATTGCGGTGTGACCACGACTGTGATAATTCTGTAACTGCAAAGTTACCGTCACCGCACGAGCCCCCATATAACTCTCGCGGCGAATTCCGTTACACCAGTACTATAGTTTACCAAAATACTAAACTTTCTAAAAATACAATTTAGAAACGAAATCCAAAATAGATCTACTCATCCGCTTTCATATTATTCTTGAAGGCTTTTCGTAAGCAAACCCCAGTCTGATATCTTGAGCAGTATATATATTCCAGTGTAGTTTCACTATCATAAAGTTTCATTTGGCACACCAATATGTTTGGTATGTCCCTTATGTTTACGAAAGAGACTATTTACGGATTTGTGTTGCTACACGAGGGTCTGCCATATTTGTGACACATTTCCATTCATCGACTTTCGTTCGATTTTCTTGAAATTATTCCTACTAAATGACATATACCGAGAGCTAAGATGTTTACACATAAAAAATTGGCTCCAAATTCACATACACGTAACCAAGGGAATGAATGTGTGTGAGAGAGAATATTTGAATTATAGTATAGAAAAGAAAAGATTTAAATGATATGTTTTTTTTTTCTTTTTAAAACAATATTTAATTTTTTAGGTTAGTATTTAATTATATTTTTATATTTAATACAATATTTTATATGGATGTTAAATTGGTAGATGATTCATTAGTGTTTGGTGTCATTTGTAATTTGTTAGTATGTAATTTCATGCTTTATTCCTGGTTATAACTTATTAAACGTTGTTTATGAATCATGGTTCAGTGTAAGAGAAGGCGCGTGCGCCTTAAGTGCTCCAAACATAAGACGAATAAAATAAGTAGATATCACTCGCCCGACTTGACGAATGCAAACGAGGCTTAAACGCGGCCCAGGACGCAGTGTTGGGTGGTGGTGGTGGTTGCAGACGTACATGGCGCCCAGCCTGTCCATCTTCGGCGACTTCACCAAGGACGCCAACATCATGTACAACAACTTCCGCGTGTACGGCACGGGCCTGCTGATGGTGATGGGCGTGATCGTGTTCGTGGGCGTCAAGTTCGTGAACAAGTTCGCGACGGTGGCGCTGGCGTGCGTGTTGCTGTCCATCCTCGCCGTCTACGTCGGCATCTTCACCAACTTCAACGGCAACGACAAGCTGCAGTGAGTGCCAGAAGCGGCCCCGCGGTGGGGGCGCGTTCCCCTCAGAACGATAAAATATTAAATTGATAAAATAAGTCTGACGTAAATTTTGGGTTATTTTTAAGATTAATACTATAACCAATCTTTAGAAACCTGTAAAATTCGCGGATTCATTTCGCGATAGGATAGAGTCCAAATACTTTTGACATTATTTTGCTGCAGTGATTGGGCCACAGTTTATCTGAAAGACTCTGGGCCAATGAAAAATCTTTAACAGAAGAATTAGCGAATCACGATCATTCCAGTCAACATGTGTTACGAGTCGGTAACCAATAAGCAGATGTAATTTGCACGAGTGCATCCAGGGTTATACGCCATGACGAAAAATAAAAAAAGCTAACCAATTTTTTTGCAATTTGGTTTGCAAATGTTTTTTAATCACAAATTGGACGTCACAATTGATTATTACAAATAATGATGTTTTGTATTCAAATTAGTCGACCTTTGAACCCATATAAGTATTTCTATTTTAAACCGATGAGGAACAATAAACTTAGCAACTACGCAGGCTTATTTAAATAAAAATGTTTGTTGATATTTGCCAAACCGTAAATACAATCACGTGGCTTTGTTTGCAAACAAAATAACACTAAGCTTGATGATCTAATGATTCATGATACATGTCTAAGAAACGGATCAGCTTGATGACTATGGAGAGAGGAGCTCTGGTCTCTTCCAGGAATTCGTAGACGCTTGGGTTGCCGATTATCCACTGAAACAAAAGGAAAAGTTTGGTAATTCAAAAGTGCACGCCTTTCATTTAAATTTTAAAAAAGAAATGTCGTACTACTGACTTATTCGTATTAAATGGACATTTTGACAAATTATGCTTTTATTATTGATTCAAATATTCCGCGCTGTTTTCATCTCAGATAAGAAGAATACGACGCAAGCACACCACTGAATATATGATCGAGCGCCCATGCGTTGTTTAAGGCTAGTCTTTATTTACATGTGTAGGTGTACCAAAGATTATTCGATTTTAGTTTATTATTAATTATAATTAAATGACACAAAATTACACAGCTATTTGCAATAGAAAACTGCACGCTGTAATTTTGAAACTAATAAAAAAAAATGTCTTAATATGTTAAGTTTTGCGGGCGTAATTGTGTTACATCCGCACATACAGACATCCGGACAGGCTCAGAATTTTTTTTTCAGTTTTTTCTTACACTAAATAACAAGTTTATTTATATTATTTTATAAGTGCAATCTTAATATTAAAATAGAGATGAAATGTATATGAAACCAATTTATTCGTGATGTGATTGGTCGAATATATCATAAGTATGAAAATATATGCAAATTCTGTAGTCAGGTGCGCGCTTGCGCGCGCAAATTTAAATTCTAGTATGAATAAAATAGAGACATTTTTACTTAAAATAATTGCTTGATTTTGGTAAGACGAGAGAGTAGAACACTGCCTCAACCGTTTCGCGTTATGAGGCGTGCAATATGGATCGGGTGATTTGGTTGGTTATTCAGGTACTAATGATAATACTCACAGCAAGGATACTGCGGCCGGTTCTGATAGGTCGATCCACCACCCTCCATGGCAGCACGTTGAGCATCCAGTGGACGTCCTCGATGTGGAGGTACCAGATGACTATCAGCAGAGGATCCACGAAAGGAATGTCCAGCAATGTGTCTCCAGTACGCATGGCGCATGGGAGGAACGGCAGATCCACCAACTCTCGGGGCCCCATCAGGTCTGCGTTTTCATAAAGGCTGAGACCGCGGAGAAACAAATCTTGATCTGTTAATTGATTAGCATCTCGAGCGGAGTTCATGAAAGGTTCTCTGTAACTCAAATCATCAAGAATAACGGTGCTTATTAACCAATTGTGGAAGTTGTTGGGTTGGACTTCAGGACCCTGGACTACAGGAGAATGGACTATAGCGGCTTCCACTTGATCAGCAAAGCTGGAAAATCTGACGGGTGCTGCTGTAGACCCTGACGCTTGTAAGGCTGTGGTGAAATTTGAATCGGATTCGTTATCCTCCGACTCTAGTGAGCTTGAGTTGTCTTGATACCCTGGCTCAGACCCTTCTAGCCTCATTTCATCCAAGTGAAGCAACAATTCAACGACACTTCTGTTTAATCTTCCTTCCGGCAACTGAGAGCTTCTGAAGAAATCGTAGGATGAACTTGCAATGTCTGTTACAGGTATAAAGTTATTACTCTGTCTATTCATTTTACCGCGCAAATTTAATAAATCAAAACAATTATTTACGTTGTGACTGTTATCTATAGTGTCAAGTTATAAACTGGATTTCTTTTGTGTCGATCGGAATGTATTTATTGTGGCTTTAAACTTCAAACGCAACTCATACATCGTTGATTATGCGAATAATGTAATATGGGTGAAAGTTTAATCAAGCTGAACAATGTGCAGTAAGCCCTAAAACTGATAAACTGAGAAAATTTTAGATTTAATACACCACAACTGCAGCGCCAATCAACAAGATAAACAACGCATGTGTTTATGTAACTACCGATTATTTTTATCTCAGAGGTTATGTCAGTTTGATTATTTACATTTTTGATTAATATTTTTAAACTGAATCATCATACATCTTTCTATTTTAGACTGATGACAAATTATGAACTAAGCTACACCAACCTTATCCAAATAAAAATGCATATTAATCTATAACAAAAAGTTAGTACCATCTCGTGGCTTTGTTTACGAACAAAACAACACTAAGCATCAGAATTAAACGATTCACTGTAAATGTCCAAGAACCGGATTAGTTTTACGATTACGGTGAAAGGAGCTCTGGTCATTTCCAGGAAGTCGTGGATGTTGGGAATTTCGATGATCCACTGGAATAAAAGATATAGATCAGCATCCGATTGAAGATGATTTGATGGGTGATCCAGGTGTTAATGATCCTACTTACGGCGAGGATACTGCGGCCGGTTCTGATGGGACGATCGACCACCCTCCATGGAAGCACGTTGAGCATCCAGTGGACGTCATCGATGTGGATGCGCCAGAGCACCACCAGTAGCGGGTCCAAAAAAGGAATATCCAGCAATGTCTCTCCAGTACGCATGGTGCGTGGAAGAAACGGCAGATTTACCAACTCTTGGGGTCTCAACTGGTTTGCGTTGTGATAAAGGTCGAGAGCGTGGAAGAACAAATCCTGTTCTGTTAATTGGTTTGCGTCTTGAGTGCAGTTGATGAAAGGTTGTCTGAAGCTCAAATCGTCGAGAATGACGGTGTTTATCAACCAATTGTAGAAGATGGTGTGTTGGACTACAGGAGCATCAGTTTCATTGGCTTGCGCTTGATCAACTGGGGTGGAAATTCTGACGAGTGGTGTTGTAGACCTTGACGGTTGTACAGCTGTGGTGGAAGTCGAATCGGGTACGTTATACTCCGATTCAAGTAAGCTTGAATTATCTTGATCCCTTGGCTCGGACACTCCTGGACTATTTCCATCGAAGCGACGCAACAATTCTACGAGACTTCTGTTCAGCCTTCTTCTTGGGGGCTGCGAACTATCGAGGATGTCATCAACCGAACTTGTAAATTCTATAACTGGTATGAAGTAATTACCCGGTCTATGCATTTTACCGCGGAAATTTAAATTTTCAAAGCACTCAATTACGTTGCGACTGTTGTGTATTGTATCAAATTACGAACTGAATTTGTATCGTATTAATCTAGACGTATTTATTGCGATTCAAAACTCGAAAGACTATTCGAACGTCGTTAAATACACGAATGGAAAACATGAATAAATATGAAATTAAGCTGAACAACGTGCAGCAAGCACTCAAACCGACTGAGTGAGAAAATATCACAATTTTACAACATAAATGCAGCGCCAGGCAAAACGATAAAAATCATGTGTATTTTTGTAGCTGCCGATTATTTTTATCGCCGACGTTATGCTGGTTGGGATTGTGCAACGTGTCTATCAATATTTTGGGACTGCCAAGTGAAACAAAAAAATTTTGGGTCTTAAATTATCATTAGGGCCAGGACTTTCGCAGTTGTTTAAATGAGCATTCATATGTTTAACCTAAAATTTGAATGAAGAAAAAACGCCAACTTCCTGGCCCTAATTATCATAAATAAGTTCTTTCGCTATCAAAAGTATTTTTAATTTTGAAATTATAACAATGGTTACACGAATCATATTCTAAAAGGAAACAGTATGAGTAGGTTGAAAAAAAAACTGGTTACGACGTAGTTCGTTATTTTTTAAATGACCAAAAAATAAGACGATTAATTCAAACCAAAAGTGTGAAACTAACTTTATTTTATTGTTGTTTAATGTATGTGAATACAGAAGTGGTCCAAGAATAAATTTTATACATCCGCTTGGAATTTATAAAGATGTAGATCTATATAAAAAATGATGAGAAATTCAATTGCGGACCTTGAATATCGAATTGGTGCTTTTTTACAGGAACTATTTTTGAATGTACCTATTCGTTGAACAGCGGTAAGCTCACAGGTTTAGCTTGCAGGTGATGTTTCGTTTGATGTCCATTTTTCTACCTGTAGAGTTAACCTGCAAGAATATTCTCTTGTCATTGATGTACTATGTATAACTCAAAACTGTGTACTTAGTGTATTATTAGTGTACTAGTGCAGAATAATCGTATCCAAAAAACAAAAAAGAACGCCACTCAACGTTCCTAAGGACCTTTAGATTTTTAATTATAAGTCTTACGTGTGTCGTTATCAATAATAGTATGTTTATAAAACAAATTGCAACAAATAGGTTCAGTAACTGATGAGGTCAACCATAATCCAAACAACTGATAAGATAACGGGACGTAAACAAGTATGAATGCAAAGTAATTATATAAGAAAAAACGACCAGGATTTACCTCGTAAAGAGGATAAGTATAATTTAAATTAACTACAACACTTACTCGAGAGCTTGAGAACGTAGAACGCATCTGGGTTCTCGAGTTCGAGCCCAAAGAGTCCTTCGTTGTAAGGCTCTAAGATCACTTCCGCTGGCACCCCCAATCAAATTGTTGTTCACATCCTCCGAAGGAACGATATCGTAGACGTCAGCTCCAATCACCTGTCTGCAATCGAGATAACGATTTACATTCTGTCGAGTTAAACTGTTTGTTGAAAAACGCTACTTACTCATTAGGCACCAATTCATACACGAAGGGAAACCCATTTGGGTGATTCCTCATCAACCGAACTGAAATGTCATGCACCCTGATAATGGGGCTCTCCTGTTGGCTGGTACTTATGATCTTTCTAAAGAGCTTTACAACAAAATCTTCTAGGCCATAAATTGGCCAGGTTAAGGGCACTAATATATCTGGTGCTATAAGAACATACTCAATATTTGTAAATTGTTCTTCCATTTTATCGTAAAGGTAAACGACTAGTCTCAACAAACTTAACTTTAAAAATAAGATTCGGGAACAGTCAGTCTCCATATCAGTTCCAGGTCATGCATATATGCAAAGGTTAGACGTCTAAGTGATTGAATCAATTTTATGATCAGGTGCTCTTATAAATAATAGATTTGTTGGATGGACAGCATCCAGAGTGTTGATATGAATAAATGATGCATAAGAAGCGTTTTTCGGAAATGAATCTGGTTAGCAATTCAATAGTGGTCGGATCTACATAGTAGTAGACGTTACAATAGAATCTAAGTAATCATTCGGAAATCGCTAAGAAAAACGCTCTTAGTCGGCCATTTAAGTCACACCCCAATCTGCTTGTTTGCATTTTAGTAAGCAAAAGTGAAAAACCAAGACGTAATTTAGGTCATCGCCCCAACGATTTATAGCTTGTCATCAAAACAAGTGGACCTTCACCACTGTCAATGACGTTAGGCCAACGAACGTATGATATCACTCGATGCCAGCGTGTTTCATTAAAAGTGTAAACATGCGCAACGTTATATTATAGTATAGAAACAACCGCGATCGTTCTATCGAACTTTGTTGACTAAGGTCAGTCCAAGGTTGATGATTCATTCGGTGTGTGGATAGAATATTAGTAGACAAAATTAGTATGCCCTAGATATTTTATATAAATAAACTTTATAATCAATGAAGTAATGGTAGATGTGTACTTTATGACGTATAGCATTGTAATCTTGACATTGGATGTTTGAACAGTAACGAGGTAAGAGGTTGCATAATAAACTTGTTGCATTCTCTGGAATGTTTTCAAGTAGAGTAGAGTGGGGTTAATTGATTTTTTTTTAATATATATGACTTATAATTGAAGACACATATATTTTGCATCTTTTAGAAGTTATCCATGTAAAAATCATTTGTAAGGCTTGCGCAACACTGCGCTCAAGGTCAGTTGTTGCTAGCGTCGCTATTCCACCTAAGGGTCTTGCTGCAGAAAACTACAACAGGTAAAAATTGCCAATTTTGTGCACACCCCCCAAGAATTTGACTCAGCCATATCACAGTAAACTATATATCTGTTGCTTCGTCCCTTTTCAAGCCATGTGCAAATTTCTTACGTACAACAATAGGCAAATCATAGACATTTCTTGAGTCGGTTCCTTATAACACAATCTCGCGCAAAACACATACGTAGATGTAGACGCTAGTAACTATAAGTTCTGCACAAGGTTTTGCTCAAGCACATGTTTCTTGGGTTACAAATAAACTAAACTACTGAAAATCTTAATTATAGAACCTAGTCACTGTAAAAAATCTCACATCACAACCACAATTAAAACCTTTGAAACTTGCACTCTGGTTCGTAGTCCTCATCATAAGAATTGGTCTCCGACTGCAGGGGAACCCTGCATTGTACACCGTTCTGCTTCAAGACGTCCATCACCTTATTATCCCTGCTTAAGGACATGTTTCTTAGGTATGGGAAGTTACGCGAAAAGTTGATCAACTAGTCCCGATTTACCCTTCTGTTTACGCAAGGCTTATAATAAGATAAAACATCGCTTTAGTCGTTGCCTCATTTAGAGTTTATCTCTTGCTCCCGGATTTTTAATGCTACGGCTGTGTTGGCGTGATGCCTACCGATTGATAGAGTTATTTATAAGTCGCTTTGAAAGTTTATCTACTCAGCTGAATCTTTTTAACGACGTATCAAAGCAAGTGTTGGCATCTTAAGATGCGACGAAAGATATAACATCATAGGATATATTGCAGTAATGGATTTCGACAAACGAGCTAAGTAACAGCCCGGGGGATTAGTATATTCCGGTAAGCTGAATAAAAAACAAAAGTTTATGTTCAGTAATATTTTATTTTCACACAGTGCAAGACGTGCTTATCTAGGTTGTAAATTATGGGAGAGAATGGAGCTGCTAACGGCCAACACTTTGTTGAGTCGACTGACTACGAAGGCAACGTTTTTCAGTATATCTGTCGAGTAGGCGACGTCGGAGAGCTTTTACAGGCTCTGGAATCCATGCGGTGGACCGACGTCCTGCATCAGTATGACTTCTGTGGAAGACAGGTCACTCACGCCGTAGCTGAGGACGACCAAGCTAACGCTAAGTCGAAAATCGAGATACTCTGGAACATGGGTGCTGATATCAATGCTAAGGAGCTTGTTATGGGCAACACCTTGCTGCATATTGCGGTGGTCACTAGGAATTATCTGCTGGCCGAGTGGATTTGCCAAGCATCTGGTGCAGACCTAGGAGCTGTAAACTCTTTGCAAGATACTGCCTATCAAGTTGCCTACAGAATTTCAGACCTTGGAATGATGGAAGTCCTAAGGACTAACGGCGCTGTGTGTGACGATCCTTCCGATGAGTCGGTCACATCGAGTGAAAGTCTTGAATTGACTCCGAGGTAACTTATACACGATATTTCACGACATGTAAACAAGTAACATAGCAATGTCTAGTGATAGGGAAATAGTGATGCAATTCTAACAAGGAGTAATTGTAATAACAAATATCTAACAATGAGATTGAGAATTATTTTTTTCTTGTAAATTATTTAGAATAGTTATTTATGAGATTGTTGAAAGTTTTAGCTATTAATCTTGTTTCAATATCGGAATATTTACAGTTCTTTGAAAGACACGTGAAAACTGTTTTGGGATACTTTACAACTTTTTTAATAACATGTTTGTTTTTTAATAATAAGATGTTGGGTTTGAATTAACACCTTAATATAAATATAAAAAATGATGTAAAATAAGTTTTTATAATTTTTTATAATTCGATATTTATTATAAAGTAGGTGAAAAACATCACTTGTAAAATGTGAAAATGTCACAATTGTAACACTTTTTATAACACAATTGTAACACGTATACCAACACATAAGCTTGTAATTGTGTTGCGCCCTTTTAACATTATTTTGGGATAGAGTTATTATGTCAGGAGTAATTTTGTCGGGAGTTGTTTTTGTCGGGAGTTGTTTCGTCCGGAGTTATTTTGGAACGGAGTTATTTTGGACAGTAGTTGTTTTGACCGGAGTTGTTCTTGACCGAGTTGCTTACGACGGGCACCGTAAGAAATATAATTAAATTAAAATATTTAACTATTTATAATAATATTGATTCAACTGTATTTCATTCAGAAAATAATTAATTATTTAATTAGCATAAAACCAAAGTTTCTTTATGCACAATTACATAACAATTGCGGCCGTATTATGTTACAATTCTACAGCTCAAGTGATAACTTGTGACCTAGGTAAGAATCTGTTATCACGCGTCAACACATATTTAATGTATGACCAAGTTAAAATAATTCATTTGTGTTGTAACAGTCAAACTACTTGTTAGCGAAATGAATAAATCAAATATGGTATTTACCGGACTCATAAATGGAGAAGGTGATAACTTGGTGCACTTCCTTTGCCGTAGCGGTGACATCAACGAATTGATTTTGTTGCATGATTTCATTAATGACGAAAATCGGTATACTTTAGTGGAATACAATAGGAAACAACAACAGTGTGTACACATTGTCGCATCCCAGCAAGAAGACGCCGTTGAAAAGATGAAACTCCTGACACTCTGGGGCGCAAACGTCAATGGAAAGGAGTTGAAAGGAGGGGATACACCTTTGCATCTCGCAGTGAGGGCTCAGAACTACACCTTGGTAGAATGGCTGTGTCAGCAGCACAACGTCAACAAAGAAGCTATGAACAACGACTTAATGACGCCGTACCATATTGCCTTCTTTGCCAGGGATGATAAGATGATGGACGTCTTAAAGCAGAACGGTGTACAATGCAGGGTTCCCCTGCAGTCGGAGACCAATTCTTATGATGATGACTACGAACCAGAGTGCAAGTTTCAAAGGTTTTAATTGTGGTTGTGATGTGAGATTTTTTACAATGACTAGGTTCTATAATTAAGATTTTCAGTAGTTTAGTTTATTTGTAACCCAAGAAACATGTACTTGAGCAAAAGCTTGAGCAGAACTTATAGTTACTGGCGTCTACATCTACGTATGTGTTTTGCGCGAGATTGTGTTATAAGGAACCGACTGAAGAAATATCTAAGACTTGCCTATTGTTGTACGCAAGAAATTTGCACATGGCTTGAAAAGGGACATAGCAACAGATATATAGTTTACTGTGATATGACAGAGTCAAATTCTTGTGGAAGGTTTGCACAAAATTGGCAATTATTACCTGTTATAATTATTTGCAGAAAAAGACGCCTAGGTGGAACATCGACACTAACAACTATCGAACTTGAGCGCAGTGTTGCGCAAGCCTTATAAACGATTCGTATATAGAAAGTAACTACTCATCATCGACCCTGAAAAAGTAACTTAACTTTTCAAGTGATTGTTTCTCGTCAAAATTTGTAATCTAATTAGTTTTAGGTCAGCGTTCTAAATAATTAGAGTAATTTTATAATTTAGTAGATAAGAAACTCTGTGACCTTAAAAAATGTATAAGTCCTACGTAGTTACTACATCAAGTTAACAGATAGTAAAGTAAGAAAGTTTTCGCGTGACTCACTCATATTCTTACATTATAAAGACTCGTGCGTATACGTATTGCGGTGGGACTAAATCGTCGCATTAGTGCATAGCTTATACAAATATTGCTATAGTACCATAATATATTTACGTCAGGCTTATATTTTATTTTTAGTCTCAGTAAATTTAGTAATCTTGTAGGTGACTTTAATTAAAACTAATTGAATGTGTCACTGTCGTCAGAATGATTTTTGGCAAGGACGTGTAGCCATTAAAACGTAAACACTGTATAACACTATTTGTTATGTTGCGGAGATTCGTATTGCATATGCGCAGTAATACGAGTGTGTTTATTTAGGTCACCTCACCGGTCATCAGCCTTGTTTTATAACTGGTCAAAGATTATAATAAAACAAAAAAGTCATTATTTTCTGTTCTTAGTGAATATCTTTGGGCTGAAAAACTTGGCCTGACTCTAAAAGACCTAACCGGTGAAGGTCCGCTAATAAAATAGGTTCTCGTGGCATTTAACCACAAACCGGATTATCATACAATGGGTTTATAGGATATCTAGGTTGTATATATGAAGATTTAAAGGATTCGAACAAAATATGTACAGAATGAAACTGTTTAAGTAACCTAAAATTAGAATCAGTGCGTTTTACATTATTATCGATCTCATTAAGATTCTCTGAGGAACTATATCTACCTTGTAGCTAAGACTTTGTTTCTTTCACACGTTTTTACCATGCAATACTGTTAAGGAAAGAATAATACAATTGAAACTGTTATAATGTTTAAATGTAGCTTCCAGGTATATTCATTATCTTCACCCGTTAAGGATACTTACTCTTATGTACCGTATATGCATTTGTGGTATATTTTTATTCATTATTAGAAAAGCTATGAGAATAACGCATCTGCGAAATGCTAAATCATCTTTGAATCTATAAGTAGTAACCATTTATGCACGATTGGAATTCATCACATGCCGGCGACAAAAACAACCATATTTCAAAGTCAGTGGCTTCTTTATGACTGCTATGCTATCTAGACCTATAACCTTCACCGAGGATGAAAGATACGCAGTATATTGGGGTCGTTGATTCCTCTGTGTGGGATATAAACACTGGATGTACTCTGGTGATTCATTCTATCAAAATTCACCACGCTATACAGTCTGTGAAATTTTTCGGGGGAATAATGCTTAACATTACGTGCATTGTACCAACCGTATGGACCTATTATCCAGACTTCTTGGTCGAGTGCTTAGTCCACGCTCACCTGGTCGAGCATTGGAACCAACATCATAGCCTGACTGGTGTCACGATCACCCTGGAAGAAGTCACGGCGGTCTCGGAGTATTACGTCCTCGACATAATCTGGTTTCGAATTGTGGGAGACGTCACTGATGATCCGTTTCGCGACGATTATTACGTCGTTTCCATATAGTGAATCTTGTGCTAAATATGTGTAGTGTTAGTATTAAGCAAATTCGTGTTAAACGATCTTATTGGCTAAGAGTTTTATGGTGTATATTAAATGTGCTATGAAATTTTCCGTTTTTTTTCTCTTATATCTTTTAGTGCGCACCTTTCAGAAGAAACAGAAAAAGTTACGGCCGAACTCTGACGTCATCGCTCTGACGTCACGCTCTGACGTCATCGCTCTCTAGCTAGACGTAAAATTTTGCTAAGTCCGTAATTTTCCTGATCAAGACCTTTACTGGCATATAGGATCATGGAGTCTATCCTTTAGGGATTTGAAATCGCGAATTTTACAGGTCTCTACTAATCGTATAACTAGTATAACTTTGTCTGGATCTAATATCCAGACTATTTCCTACAAAATGCTTTCAAAAATGGCAACGTTATTTACAGACAGGTTTGCGAGAAATACACAGATTAGTTCATCTGCAAACTTGCATACTTCACTTCCAGTTCGGACAGCTCTCTCGATGTCACTTCCGGGAAGCAAGTACATATAAGTGTATTCGAATACAACCTTTCTTACCTACTGGTGTAGGTATACATATCTACAATGCATGTAAAAATTGTGGGTAAATAGGCTTACGCAGGACACACAGAGAAATGCAGGAATGCCAGGTCTGCAAAAGCTTAACACTAGCAATTGCAGTGTACAAACAAGTTACATTGGACTCCTGTTATGTGGAATTCCATACATGAATGGTTCACAGATAACCACTTTTGAATAAAGTACTCCGTGATGAACACACAACAGTTTACCTTACTTGTTTGGTGCTCTCCATAGCAGTGACATGTATCGAAACATGTCCGGACAAATGTTCATTGACATTTCTGCATCCTCTAAATGTCCTGCTTATGTACCTACAGTTTTGACTTTTAATTGAGATACAAACTGTACAGTGCACTCCAGCCAATCTGAACTTTTAAGATTGACTCCTGAAAATCGCAAATGTCAACAACTGCACAAACTTCAAATTTAAAATGATCTTACACATAGTCCATGTAGATTTAGAGCAATACAAAAGAATTCAATATACAGTACAATGATATATAACATTAGTTGTCAGTAATAAACTGCTCTATGGATGCACACTGTTTGTAAGCAGTTGTAATATTGTTTAAACGTGGAATTATTAGAAACATGAAGTTAATAATTGTCAGGAGACGGCATGCTGTTACGTAGTTGAAGTCACTTTTTAACCTCACCATCGCCATTTTGTTCCGCCCAAAAAATTGCGGAAATGGTGCTTGAAAACGTCAGATAATCGAAAGTTAGTATGAATTAGAATCTCCATTCTTAAAAACTGTCACTTTCATTTTAAAAAATATTCATTTAAGTTGTTTTCACAATGCCAATGTTTTGGGTATCTAACCAATATGGCACAACTAGCTGAAGGAAAAAAAATGGCTTCACATATTTATCTTGTAATCATACAGATGTGGCCACCCCATGATTATAAAATAGAAATATACCGGAAAATATTCTATTGTGAGCGGCTCAAATGGTGCCAGATTACAGTAAGAGCCAAATCAAAGAACACCATATTAGAGAGCGCGCTTAACAAACTACCGTGTAAAATCTGAACTAGGAAGCCTGCTACAACAATCAGTGCTCATGCTTGTCTCCCTGCGTTGCAGAATGTGTGTGCTGGGAACGCGACTGCTCAAAGACATCAAGATACACGAGTGCTACAAGAACTCCTCGGGCAAGCTGTTCGAGTTGTACTGCGGCAACTCCTCTGCCACCTGCGAGCCGTACTTCGAGGCCAACAACGTCACCATCGTGCGGGGCATCAAGGGGCTGTCGAGCGGCGTGTTCCTGGGTCAGCACCTTGCACCTTGCATCATCTCCCATTTGCATACCGTCCAGTTCATCAGCTCTGGAACAGTGGCGTAGCCAGGATTTGTGTATGGGGGGTTTTAAGAAGCATGGCCCCCCCCCCCCCCCCCCGGGTATTAATCGGAGGGTCCGGGGGTCTTCCCCCGGGAAAATTTGGATTTTGAGGTGTAAAATAGTGCTATTTTACCAGTTTTCGGTTCTTAAATTTAAATATTGTAATGGTAAATTTTTTATTAATTTTAATATGAAATTTGTTCTGAGTGATGAATAAGAAATTAATTAAAGATTTGGTGCTAGGGGGGGGGGGGGGTTAACCCCTAAACCCCCCCCCCTTGCTACGCCCCTGCTCTGGAATGTAGCCAGGTTCTTGACGTGAAACGTCTTTCAAATCGCGCCGAAACATACCGGTACCAGAACAGAAATTTGCACCATAACTAAAAGATCTATATTGTCTTACCTTAATAATTCCCTAACTGTTAGTCTTAGCTTTGAATATATATACTGTATAGAAGCTTTGAATATATATACTGTATAGAAGTCGCCAGCCCAGGTTAAAATTTCTAATACGGTTTTGAGGTAGTTGGTTAATTCACCGCCGCAATCGCCACCATCTCTAGGGCATCGACTCGTGGTGGTCCCTGGCGGACCAGTGTCGAACTCTTCAAACACCCCTTCCCCCTCCCGTTGAACGACCTTGAGCTGCAGTGAATGATAGGTGGGGAGTGCGGGTAATGACAGCGGGCGACAGTGCTGCGCTCTAACGTGTACATAACAACTAAGACGATACATGGCGTTACGGCAGCGCACTGCAGCGGTGAAGTTCCCAAGCTGCTCTTCATACGCTTCTGAAAAACGTAGAGTAAATCCTATCCACTCGCGACTTCTATACAGTATATATATTCAAAGATAGAAGTCGCCAGCCCAGGTTAAAATTTCTAATACGGTTTTGAGGTAGTTGGTTAATTCACCGCCGCAATCGCCACCATCTCTAGGGCATCGACTCGTGGTGGTCCCTGGCGGACCAGTGTTGAACTCTTCAAACACCCCTTCCCCCTCCCGTTGAACGACCTTGAGCTGCAGTGAATGATAGGTGGGGAGTGCGGGTAATGACAGCGGGCGACAGTGCTGCGCTCTAACGTGTACATAACAACTAAGACGATACAGGGCGTTACGGCAGCGCACTGCAGCGGTGAAGTTCCCAAGCTGCTCTTCATACGCTTCTGAAAAACGTAGAGTAAATCCTATCCACTCGCGAATTCTATACAGTATATATATTCAAAGATAGAAGTCGCCAGCCCAGGTTAAAATTTCTAATACGGTTTTGAGGCAGTTGGTTAATTCACCGCCGCAATCGCCACCATCTCTAGGACATCGACTTGTGGTGGTCCCTAGCGGAGAAGTGTCGAACTCTTCAAACGCCCCTTCCCCCTCCTGTTGAACGACCTGGAGCTGCAGTGAATGACTGGTGGGGGGTGCGGGGAATGACAGCAAGCGACAGTGCTGCGCTCTAACGTGTAAATAACAACTAAGATGATACAGGGCGTTACGGCAGCGCACTGCAGAGGTGAAGTTCCCAAGCTGCTCATCATACGCTTCTGAAAAACGTAGAGTAAATCCTATCCACTCGCGACTTCTATACAGTATATATATTCAAAGGTCTTAGAGACGTAAGTGCGGTGTCATTATTTAACGTACGTAGTCAGCTCACTGATACGACCTTGAGGTTGCGTCAATGGTGGACGGGTTGGCGGGGAAGTGGAGCCGCGCGGTAATTTATGTGTTTGTTTATGCAGTTTATTTAGATATATCAATTTAAGCCAAAAAATAGTGTATTTTTGACAATATTAATAAGTAAAAATGAAAAGTAAGCCTATAAAAAGTATTAAAATACAATATGTCAGCCTCAGACCTTGCAAGAGCCAGTCGAAAATATAAATCACGCCTATCGTCGGAAAGAGGAGGCTGCGGGCCACGCACAGGCGCCCCAGTGTCCGGCGCCGAGCGACATAGACTGTCTCTGGAGCATCGCACAGCTGCCACGGCACTCAACTACGTTCCCACAGAACCGACATCACTGGGCAATATGCTGTAGATTGTACGTTCATCAGACATATTAATGTTGATATAATGTATTATCTATATGTCGTCGAATATTAAACGAAATAAATAATTATGTTCCTTTCAGTGACTGTTTTGTATTAAAAACGTGGCGTTCGGGCTTTGTGTCTTCCCCTCGATACAGTCATTTTGGGTTATATAGGGGGTAGTGGTATCTCAGGAGGAATAAAAATATTTGAAATATTATACCCAGGGACAAGAGAAATCTCCCGGCGAAATGAACTTTTAGTTTTAGTATGTAGTAAATTAATCGTTTTCATTTCAATCCATTACACTAAGATCGACTCGCTGACATAGACGTTTCACGTTAAAACAACGCCGTGTGTCCCGACACAGCCCCACCAAATTTTTTTGTTTTTAAATTTTGAGAGACGTGTTACAGGGCGAGGTGGGGTGGGATTTTCAGTACAAAGAATCATACCAGCAAAATATCTTAATATCTTGATTAGTAGATTTTCAGTAACATGTACTAGTCAACATAAAATATTTTCCTAGCTTCGCATTGTTAGCTACTAAATGTAATTTATTTGCACGTATATTTTGAGGCTGATAAGGATTAGGGATATTTTCAGGTGGACAATGAACCATCTGGCTATGGCACTCTTTGAAGATGGTGATGCTAGAATAAGAATACTAATAGCATATAATACTAAATTATATATTTAAAAAACCAGAATAGAATAGACATTATTTTGTGAAATTTCTTTGGTGCTGACTCATTATTTTCAGTATATCAAAACCATTTCCTCAAAATGTTTAAAATGTATTAAATACGGTACGGTTTCTCTTGTATATTTGCTTATTGACTGATTCATTAACTGTCAATTATTGTAACAGTTTTAATTTGTTAAAATTAACTTTATAACTAAACAGTGATTGTACACTTTACATTCTTGTACAAACTTCAACCATCTAGGAAAAAAGAAAATAATAATATGTAGATAATGCAAATAGCATTGAAAATTAAAATTACCAAGTTCATTTCAGAATCACCTAATCTAATAATTGTAATGATTGTTTGATATTTATGTAAATGTTAGCTCTATTTGATACTGGAATAATTTTAAAACTTAAGAAAAACTGCATGTCTGAAATAAAAACATTTCCTATTGCTTGCAGAAAACATATACGACAGTTTCTTTGAAGAGGGCCAGTTCATAGCCAAGTCAAAAGATCCTGACGAAATGGAGCCGATGGACCGACCCACGTACAACCAAATCCTCGTCGATTTGACCACAACCTTCACTATACTCATTGGAATTTTCTTTCCTTCGGTAACAGGTTAGTAAAGACATGATCAACCAGCCATACTGTGGCAGCACCAGGCCACATTTCTCCATTCATTGTGTGTTTGATAAGACCTAGACTCTCTTCTCGATAGTTAAAACTCCATGACTTACACATTTTTGCCTTAGCCATAACTACATGTGTCTGCAATTTTTTCTTAAATTCTCAAGGCAGCACTACCCATTTTTATTATTTTTTACTCCACGGACAAAACAACATACTCAGTGTCATAGATATACTAGAAATTGAGCGTTTAAAAATTACTTTTTTCAATTCCACACCCTTTCTCAGAAAATAGCTCTGGTTGAAACCAGCATCTCCACATGTTTTAATTGCCAATAACTAAACAATATTCTGAGAAGCTATGTTGATGCTAATACCCATTATTTTAAATATAAAAGTTGATGATCTAACTAAAAAAAAAGTTTACACATTTTTTTATTGTTATGCATTAACAATACTTTTTTTTTGTAAATAGCACATGTAGGTACGTCTTGAAAATTTATGTATGTGTATACCTAATTCAATATGTCCATAAAATAATGTCCCAGTTATAAGTTTGAATAGTATCAACTGTAAGTGTTGTAGAGTTTTGTTCAAGGTCTCAATTAAAGAGTAACTCAAACAATTTTAGCTAAGCGCATGCGCGAGTACTCGCTTGAAACGCCACCTACGCAAAATGGGGATTGGTAGAGGGTGAACACGTAAACTTTATTTGGCAACAGGATGGAGCCCCTTCCCATTGGACTCTGTTCGAGAGTGGTTGAACGTCCAAGTCCCTTGGTCATAATGGTCTAGACAACAGAGTTATTTTTCGCTGGCCGCCACACTCATCAGGGTCTTTATAAAAGATCTTGTCTACGTTCCATCGCTACCTAATGATTTTCCAGAGTTTAGACACAGAATTGAAGAGGCTATTACTTCCATTACTCCGGAATCGTTAACCAAAGTGTGGGAAGAATTGGACTTTAGTTTGTATGTAAGAAAAACTTATGTTAGTTTACCTTCAATTTGATGTTATAATCGTCCATTGAATCTGGAACATCATTTTATGGACACCCTTTGTACAGTTTCTTTACTCTAGCCAATACAAACTTAAGCTTTTTATCAATACAAATGTTTAAAGGCAACGTGGCAGGCTTGTGCAGACTGCAGACCCAGGCGGATGTCGAGCTGTGAAGGCGAATGCGGTAAGCTCGACGTGTTGCCGCAGGTATCATGGCCGGCTGCAACAGATCCGGAGACCTGGCGGACGCGCAGAGGTCCATACCGATCGGGACGATATGCGCCATCCTCACTACGTCCATCGTCTACTTGTCTTCCGTCATGCTGTTTGCCGGCACCGTCGACAACCTCCTGTTGCGGGACAAGTGAGTGTCGGAACTGCCAGCGCAGCGAAGTGTTTCACACCCGCTAAACAAAACTGGTGGCTTTTGCCAGATAGTTATTCAGCAGGTAAGAAGACAGGTAATGAGCTGTAGCTAGGAGGGGCAAAGATCCCCTCCCCCTTCTTCGCTAATATTCCCATTCAAGTAATTGTAAAAATATAACCTATTCCGATTCCCAATACTGGCAAAACATGTATTTGAAAAAATATATATGCATAACTTTGATTTTTTTTAAATATTTTTTCTAGGTTGGTAGGTTTATTTAAGCAAACGTTTCTACAAACAGTCGGCTAATTCGTAAATGTGGCAATATTCGTAATTGTATTGTGCAACAATATGAAACGCAGCTCTGCCAAAAGCTGCTGACATCATGTACGTTAATAGCCGGCCAGCGCGTGCACACTGTGTCGCGGCCGGAATTGTCGCCGCGACTTGGAGGTGGACGCAGCTGTACACTAGGGGGGCTGGCCGGCGCGATCAGCCCGCCTAGTGTGTGCGAGCTGTGAAGTCACGTCTGGTCCCTGCAAGAACAACACAGCCTTCTTGACCTTGCGTTGATTGTTTGCTTTGTGGAAACAGTTTTTATGACTAGGTATATTTTACGAGAGTGGCTGTTTTTAACGAAGGAGATTGTAATTCGTACTTACTAACCATAACTTGGTCGAGGGCGGTCGAGCACAATTTCAGCAATGGTTTGGGCATGAAAATACGACAATGGTGAGATCAAAAGTGACATGTACATCCTAGCATGCCGTCTCCTGAAATATTCTAACTGCATGTTTATAGTAAAATTCTGCAGATTGACGGGCACACAGGCTCCAAAACAAAATTTCCCCAACCCTGTTTTTTGGTGATAGTATTGCGGAATTTACGCGAAGCTTATATAAATCAATGAACAATGGGATCAAAAACTCAATTAATAATAAAATCATGATTTTTCTCTCCAATTTAAATAAAACATTTTCTAATTTTTTTCCCGGAAATATTTTTTTTAAGAAAGTAAAGTAAGTAATATCAATACCGGCAGTAAGGGATGAAAGAGATGCCTGGATTTTTCAGTGTTCAATTGTGGGAAATTATTCTTTTTAATTTCCCATTAACATTTTTGGTTAAAATATAATTTAAATTGGTTGAGACAATGAATACCAAACGTTTCAAACGTAAGGCATGCATGCCAACAACGTTACAAGAGACGGCCATTATTAGAAATGAAAGTTTTTCAAAATTCAATCCAAACTCGAAATCCCTTATCGCACCTACAACCAGCTGTGAGAAACTTTTTTTTTATAAATTGGGCCCAACAATCAAGTACAGTATTAAGAAAGCCATGTTTATTTGTCATAGTTTTAATCATGTTTAAAAATCGTTTTAGAATTAATTCAAAAGTCAGCATGAAGGATAGTTTTGGATTTAAAAAATTTATCAGAAATAAATTTTTGCAAAATGATTGGAACATTTATCAATTGATGTCAAATTATCTCCGAGACGACCTATCAGTAGGAGGATGTATTTTTTTGCGAAAAGATTTCAATTGTGCATCGTCTGTGTTTCGTGATTGGTCTGGTTTCTCTCGGTTGCATGTCTGCTGTTGGCACAAGAAAGACGGCCATCCTGTGCGGAAGCAAACGCGTCCCGAATTGCTCTGTCAAATAGGGCAATGGCTTCTCTTGCAGACGTCCACCAATATTGCAAGGAAGCAACCTCTGGCCCTGGCTTAGCTTATGAATAGAGACCGGAAAAATTCGCGAATTCATTTTGCGATAGGCTAAAATACAAATAGTTATACCTCAGTGCTGCCTCTGCTATTGGCTCACAACTCACCTGGATGACTCTGGGCCAATGAGAAGCACCCAACCGAAGCTTTATCGAATCACAGGCTGCTACGTTGGGACGTCTCACAAGACAGCAGCCAATGAGTTGGGGGCATTTGACCGGGTGTACGTAGAACTATGGAGTTCATCCTACAGGTCATTGAACCCGCGAATTTTTACTGTCCCTACTTATGAATAGGGACCAGAAAAATTCGCGGATTCAATGACCTCTAGGATAGCCTCCATTATCCTCTGCATTTCTCAAGTAAACACGCGTGTTCATTGGGTACTAAATTGTGAGGCGTCTCCACTGGGTAGCTTGTGATTCGACGCTTCTTTGGTCGATATTCTCTCGTTGGCCCAGAGAGCTCTAGTTAAACTGCGAGCCAATAGCAGAACCAGCAGAATTGTACACATGTTTGAATTTCAGCCTATCACGAAATGAATCCGCGAATTTTTCCGGTCTCTACTTATGAACGATCAGATTTTTTTTTTTGTGAAAAAAATGCACGCTCTTGTCTATGAGTGGTGACGAAACGACAGCAGGTGGAGTGAAAGCGACTGCGTGGCTCCAGGTTCGGGCAGAGCATCGGCGGGCGACTGGTGGTGGCGAACATAGCGTGGCCCAACGAGTGGGTGATCCTGATCGGCTCCTTCCTGTCGACGATCGGCGCCGGGCTGCAGAGCCTGACGGGCGCCCCGCGCCTGCTGCAGGCCATCGCCAAGGACGGCATCGTGCCGTTCCTCGCGCCGTTCGCGGTGTCGTCGTCGCGCGGCGAGCCGACGCGCGCCCTCGTGCTCACGGTGCTCATCTGCCAGTGCGGCATCCTGCTGGGCAACGTGGACTACCTGGCCCCGCTGCTGTCCATGTTCTTCCTCATGTGCTACGGCTTCGTGAACCTGGCGTGCGCCGTGCAGACCTTGCTGCGCACCCCCAACTGGCGGCCCCGCTTCAAATACTACCACTGGTACCTCACCCTCCGCCCGCACGCTGGCCATTGCAGGCGATCGCTTTCTGGTCCTTATCCTGATTGCTGCAATGTATAAAGTAAAATTACCAAGTTGATAATCATTTTTAGATAATAAGCCTAAATTATTGGCCCCGCACGCATTGCAATGCCTATTCAATTTTTTTTTTAAAGTATGTATGTATATATCTCTAAATCTATCTCTCAATATCTCTCTATATATCTATATCAATCTCGATCTACTTACATATATATAATCTCTACCTCTCTCGATCTCTATTTATCTCTTTCTATCTATCTATATATATCCTCTATATATATATATATATATATATATATATATATATATATATATATCTGTACCTTGCTTTATCTCCCTCTGTTTCTCTGTCTCTCTCTATCAAACTCTATCTTTATATCTCTCTCTATCACTCTCTCTCTTTTATATTTAATTCAATTCAGTCTATCATGTGTGCATATTCATACAATGAAAACACACAAACACCCTCTTAACTATATGAAATAAACACTTGTTATGAAATAAGCTTTTGTTGAAACGACACATGCGCCATGTACGTTATGTCACCTAGACAATGATTTTCCTCTTGTTTCAAAGGTCAATGGTGCAAAGTTTCATCCCAATCAGATAAATTGTTTAAGAATGCATGAGGGACAAACAAACAAACAATAAAAAAAACATAATTTATTTATATATATAGACACACAGACACATATATACATACATACATACATAGATAAAAATATAAGATTATATTTTCTACAACAGACTTAAGAGAAATAGTCTTACAAAAAAAAACTAAACTTGCTGGCTTTTGTAAACCATATAGACCTCAGAAATTAAATGTTTAACATAAAAGTTTATTTTTTTCTGGAGTTAATTTTTTTTACTCCTGAATTAGGGTTCATTTTACAATCAATGACATTCTCATTTGCCAAACTTAGTACTCATTTCTAAGATGCACCTTTGTTGTAACATTTTAGCTTCGAAACGGTGTGCTGCGTACAGTCCAGAACATCCAATTTTTACAGAAAACCTTATCACTGTCACTGGAAAAATTATAGCCGCAGTAAAATATCGAGTATGGTGGAAATCCAGGATGTTGCAAAAAAAATTGTTCAGGCTAGTCAACTATGTATGTATCACATTAAGAAAAGTGCACCCTGGTAACAGAAAGACAACAGCATTTAACATATCAAATACAGGTTCCCCTCATTTAAGGTTGAAGCCACCAAATAGGTAAACGCACGGTCGACCATTAAAATTAGTGCCCATAATCTGTTAAGCAGTGATTTAGGAGAAAATTTGTATTCAATTTTTGGAGCTACGTTTTTATTGAAACCAAAGGCTAAAAAGAGTGTGTTAGAATCAAAGATGCGAAGATGTCTTATATTTGAGTAAATATGGTATCTTATTTATATCTTTCATTAAACCAGTTTCAAATAGTTTGTAAGACATGAAACAGACAACCTATGATCACTTTTCAGAACATTTGTCCTTACTGAGTCAGTTGTACAGATTGCAGTTATGTACTGATATACATGAATGGTGTGTGCACTTACAGGTCACTTTCCTTCCTGGGTCTGGCGCTGTGCATCTCGGTGATGTTCATGACTAGTTGGTACTACGCCTTGCTAGCCATGGGTTTGGCTGGCTTGATCTACAAATATATTGAATACAGAGGGTGAATAATTACATACTTGTTTTCTCGCTTCCATGAATCTTATTGATAAGGTTTCTGGTTTAAAAGATGTGTTTTATTTTATTTATATTCATATTATTAATTTTCTATAAATACAAATTTATTTGTAATTTTTTCTTCACATTAAGCATCACAGGCACTATTTCAGACAAGTTTATACACCTGCTCAGGAGTTGGTGGAAAGGTGTATTTGAATACAGAGTTTCAAAATACAGCATTTTGACTTAAGTTATGCATAACCAAACAATTTGGGGTTCACAAAAAATTATGTGTAAGTTAAAATGATTAGGAAATAATAGAAAAATCAAGTGGAAAAACAATGTTATACATACAAGCAAATATTAAGTTCTAAGTAAATCACTTATAAAGTTTAAACATGTTTTATAATTAATTTTTTTTCTTCATAAAATTAAATGGCAGTTTATAAAAAAAAACAGTTATTTTAAACATTTGAGCTAAAATATTTCTTATTAGCCCCTGTGTGGTTATATTTACTCCCTTTGTACTTTCTGCACCCATGACTTTTCCTCTCTCCACACCTTGTGTAACTTTGGGTGCAGACAGTGGCAGAGCCAGGATTTTGGTTTGGGAGGGGCTTGACCCAAGGCAAACACTAAAACAATAGTGGACCCAGATGATTTTGGAGGGAGCTTGAGCCCCTTAGCCCCCCCTCTGGATCCGCTACTGGGTGCAGAAGTTGCGAGCGAAGCCAGTGCTTGAACACACGTGTGCTGCCTTGAGTCAGCCGGCAGAACGCAGCGGGGAATGAGACGCTGGAGGTGCGTGCGAGGCAGAGGTGGAAGCGGCGACCCGCACCGTGTGCAGGGCGGAGAAGGAGTGGGGGGACGGCATACGGGGCCTGGCGCTGTCCGCGGCCAGGTTCAGCCTCCTGCGGCTGGAGGAGGGCCCCCCGCACACCAAGAACTGGCGGCCGCAGATCCTCATCCTGGCCAAGCTCACGCCTGACCTGCTGCCCAAGCACCGCAAGCTCTTCGCCTTCGCCTCGCAGCTCAAGGCCGGTCAGTCACGCTCCCGCCCGTCTTCCTTCATGTGCCCGGACTCAAACGTAACCCTTCACCTGCCATGTTCAGTCGGGCCATTATCTTTCACGTGAGACAGTTTCTCCACATGTAAAAGCTATCTGTGGCAAATCTGGTCACCAGGTATGTGCTCTTCTTTATCTGCTACTTGTATAAGGTCAGGCAAATATTCATAATTAAAATTTTTTTCTGACCAACAGCGACATGGAACTGGTTCATTTTCTGGGCCTCCACGACGGTAGCGGTCCTATGGGAGGGGTGATGGAGTTGATCTCCCCTCCTTCCCCCCTCCCCTTCTAGATTCCACTCCTCAGCTAAAAAATAAAAACTGGAGAGACAACAAAAGTAAATTTACTCCAGTCTGACCTATGAAATTGGTTAAAATGGTTTGTTAAAATATATTATTTTACAATTTTAGTGCTATTTTATTGTGTTAATTTTATTAAACTTCAGTTCTTTTAAAAAAATTATATAAAATTATAATTTTATTTTCTAAAATTTCGGACTCTCCATTCAACCATCCAAAAACCCTTAGTTCTTCTGCCTTCCCCTAAATTCATATGGTTCTGTCACTGCGTCAAGCTGGGTAACACAAACCGAAATCAATTTTCGGAACATTACTTCACCCCACATCTCTGACGAAGGTTAAGCAGATGGTGAAGCAGAGCCACGGGCGCGAGTGGTCCGCCTGGTTGCAGGTAAGGGCCTGACGGTGTGCGTGTCGGTGCTGCAAGGAGACTACACCCGCAGCAGCGGGGAGGCGCTGGCGGCCAAGCAGAGCCTGAGGCGCACCATGGAGGAGGAGAAGGTCAAGGGCTTCGTGGACGTGCTGGTGGCTCGGGACATCGCGGACGGCCTCAGTCACCTGTGAGTGCCCATCTGTCTTCAGTAGGGGTAGCTCAGTCGGGATTCCCACAAAAAAAAAAAAACAGGCCTTGATGACAAGGGTAAGTGGTAGTCTGAAATGGCGACTGGATTCTGATGTTTAGTTGATCGCCATATTGAATTTAAGGGGGAATTGTTTTTTTGTTAAATAACTCTGCCATTTTTAAACTTTTGACTAAATATGAAAATTCGTAAAGTTGTAGGAAATTAAATTATCTACAACTTTGGTTATTACAGTTTTTACTCTACGATATATATTTATTAAATTAATCCTGGAAAAAGCAACAAAGTATAATTATTGCAATTTCAACAGATTATGAGGTAGCCGTGTTCAGCTGAGGGTGTTAAAAGTTTGCCGGAAGGTTCCAGTCGTGTCGGAACGTGAGCCGTCGGATGCGCAGGATCCAGACCACGGGGCTGGGCGGCATGAAGCCCAACACGGTGATCCTAGGCTGGCCCTACGGCTGGCGGCAGTCCGAGAACGAGAGGACTTGGCACGTGTTCCTCGACACGGTGCGCAGCGTGGCCTCCGCGCGCATGGCGCTGCTCGTGCCCAAGGGCATCACCTTCTTCCCCGACAGCACGGAGAAGGTCAGCACCCGGCACACTCTCGGTGCTTGCTTCCCAGCCAGGGAGCGACGAGTCCTTCATTGCTTCTGCCCCTGTGTCTTTTTCATGCTTTCTTCCCAGCCTGGCATTTCCTTGCCAAGTGGTCCACCTGTGAACACTTGTTAGGCTTGTATTGTGAATACGGGCATGTTGCTGCCAAATGGTCCCGATCATCACAATGAAAACCATCCTTCAGACCCCCTCGTGATCTATGCTTCGTAACCACTGAGTTTGGTAGACGTGGGACACGGAACATTCACACTTATTTGCCCCCTTCTTGTGATTCCGCTGGAGTAACCTCGAAAAGCTTCCTCTGTTCCTCTGTCTGCTCCTAAGTTCAAGCCATAAGCTTGTTCCGAACTGTATTCCGCTTCTACGAGATTTTTCTGGATGTTGTGATTCTGAATTCAAATAAAAAACGAATTCCTGAAATGGCGATGGAAAAATCTGTAATTGTCTCATTTTCTTTCTGCAACTGCGGGTAACTTAGTGACATATTTTTGTTACCCTGCAGGTGGTTGGCAACATTGACATGTGGTGGATCGTTCACGACGGCGGCCTGCTAATGTTGCTGCCGTTCCTGCTCAAACAACACCGCACGTGGAAGAACTGCAAGATGCGCATCTTCACTGTGGCACAGCTGGAGGACAACTCCATTCAGATGAAGAAGGATTTGAAGATGTTCCTGTATCACCTGAGAATACAAGCGGAAGTGGAAGTGGTGGAGATGGTGAGATTTGCAAGTATGCAAGTGCATAGTCGGGAAGGGGCAGGGTGAAGCCTCTTCATCCTTAAGAGCCATATATTTTAAATAATAATGCACCTTATTAACCAGCTTTAAATAATAAAAGCATGACTCAAATTAAGAAAGAAGCGTTCTCTTGAAACTGAGGCCACACAGAAAGCTTCACTATGTTTGCTATGTTTGATGCGCCAGGTGGTCAGACAGGATAGTCTAATTCGCCCTGTCGTAGAGATACTTGCTGTGGGATTCAAGTAATGAGTCCGACGATGATAATATTCTCCTGGCTCTCGTAGTATGTAAACTAAAAAGAAATGGGTTCATGAAGCAAATCTAAAAAGAATTTAAGAATTGAATTATTTGATAAAGCAGTTGCTTGAGAGGACAAAACCAGATTATGGATCATTTCAGAATAAATACAACTTAGTTTGATAGCATTTCTTTGAAATCAAATCCCAGGCATTGTCCTGCATATTGTGCCTTATATATTCTTCAATCAATTTATTTCATAAACTCTGATATTTTTGCTATCCTTCAGTGAACTTTTCCTTAGACATGACTATTGAAAGCACAATACTGAGAAAAATTAAACTTCATAAAGAGCGAACACAGAAGTATGGTACAATTCAACACGAAAACAGATGTTTTTGCTTAATTATGCATGCGCAAAATCAGAGACGTTTAGAATAATAGCCGAGAACAAAACACCCAGCGACATCGCCAGGATCGCCAACATGGTGAACATAGCGAACACAGCTTTGTGTGGCTAGTGACACCTGAGATGCAGCTGCCTATATTTTGCTTGCATAGTGAACATTGCAAACATAGCAAGCATAGCACCCTGTGTGGCCATAGCTTTAAACATGTATTAGGACATGTTCATAAGTAGTGGTAGTGAAAGGACCTACCTTAAGTGGCAATTTTTATCTAAGAATTTCAGGTTTTGAAAAAGTACTTGCATGTCCTCAGATAGCCTAAAAAGAAATTTGTTTTCAAGCATCATTGTTTTAAAAAAATTCATGGAGGAATTATGGGCCGCCCACTTGCCTGGGTTTATTCCACAACCCCCAGAAACAGGCCCATCCAAAGATATATTACGAGTGGAAAAACATGTTCAGAAATGATAGCCCAATTACTTTCAGTTTTTTTTTTACTAAAAATAATAATTACAACAATTACAACAATTTAAATATCTATCAACTAAATAATCATACGTCTACTATTCACTCTCCCCACTGGAGCTCTCTCTACAGTTAGTCTCTGTCCCAACACACTGTTTCGCACTAGGTACTCACTCACTGTGACCCAGTCCCTGATTCACCAATTCTCAATGATCCGATGTTCACACACGAAGCCCGTTGCTTGTCGTTTACTATCGCTCGCCAAGGGATCACTCACCCTCTTCACATCACTGCTCTCACGGGTCACTCTGAGGATTCGCCAGTATCACCACCAGTGTCTTTCGCACACACACATCGGTGTCGCCACCAGACTCTGTCACTTACACGCCAGAGGTTGGCATCGTCTTGTATACTTGGAAAGTCCTGCCCTGAAAAGGTCTCGTAGCCCTCTGAAGTGTAGCGTCATCAGAATCGACTTAACACCTGAAACTGCGAGAACAAGTGTGTTAGTTACGCCACTTCACACAGACTGCGCTCTGGGGACATGCCGAACAATCGAGAGGGATAAAGAGGCGCTGCTCTAATATGATTACAAAGTAGCGGGGTAACAGGCGCACCAACTGTCCGGGAGGTGGGGCTTCCCCTGAACCCCCTACTGGCAAGCACGCTGGGCTAACTGGCCTGCCTCGTCTCTAGCATTCTCATTACAACATGCTTATAGCTCCCTAGACACCCCTCCCCTTCTTTCTCATTTCTAGAAAGCTTGGCTATGTCCATGCAGCATGGTCTCCGGTCCTACAAGGGCTGTTGAAGGAAGGGTAGAAGAGCCTAACCCCCGGTGGGTGATGCAGGGGATGGGGGGTGGGGTATATTGGGTATATTGGGTATATTGGGTATATCCCCCCCCCCATAGCTGGGAAAAAATTTGCAAAATATCAGTGAAGGCAGTATGTTTTTTTGGGTGATGGAAAGCAAGCTGTTACAACACCTGCAATGTCAACCGTGTGAGAAGCCTCATTGCCTACGGCTACTTCTGTAGAGCCATATGTCAATGTGCTAGTATCAATAGAAATGTAAGTTTTTTTTAATACAAGTGTTCAAATTAAAAATAATTTCTATATTTTTTAATTCCCCTGAAAAAAAAAATTTTGAATTCACCCACCCATACAAACGTGAACACTTAATAATCCCAGTAACCTTAGAATAAAGATTAAATCAAAAGTCATCCAACACTCACATCCCTGATTTAAGAATCGATGTGCTTTGCGTGACATCACAACGTACTTCCCGTGAGAAGGTCTTGAAGTGTGTTGTTACCCGCAGGTGGACAGCGACATCTCGGCGTACACGTACGAGCGCACCCTCGTGATGGAGCAGAGGAACCAGATGCTGCGAGAGCTGCGGCTCAACAAGAAGGAGAGTCTAGGAGTGGTGAGTTCGAGCAGACTTCGTTCATTTACTAATCAACATCAGGCCAGATTCAGATCGTTAGTTTATCAACAGTTAAACTCTAATGTTTTACTGCTATATAAATTGATACCTAATGAAAATCAATATTATGTACATAGAGTGCAATACTTGTTTAGATATTGTGTGTACCACATAAAATTGTTCATTAATTTCATGATGTTAAGTGGAAATTTACATTTCAAATAAGCAAATATTTTTGTAATGTACACTTAATGCAGACATGAAATGTCAAAGCAGTGAGAGTTGGCCACCTTGCTGAAATATGAACCAATGTTATTGGATCACCAATGTCCTATACATATTAAAAATAAAAAAAGTCACAATAAAGTAAATTATTGTTTGGATTCATTTGTAAATAAGTACAAATATTTTTAAAACTATGTTATATTATGCCTCTTGGTGTTTGCAGTTTTAAAGCCAAATGAAATAGTGGTGTTAACTTGTGTGGTATCATATCACTCATATTTTAATCACTAAATATTCCCCTCATCTCCTGAGCTAAACATTCCAATAAATAAAACTGCACTGTCATCACATTTTTAACATGTATTAATAGGCCTGTGCGAAGCTTCAACTTAGTGAATCTATCGAAGCTCTTTCTAATGTTCGATTTGACTTCGCCAGGAAATTTTCTATTTGTTTTATGTTTTAGAAGATTAAGTTGTGATGCAAAGCTTCACACTTGATGTGAAGCTTCACATTTGTTGCAAAGCTTTAAAACATTGGAAGCCTAAGATTTGCTCATTAAAATATTCAGTGTTTTTTTTTTTGTGTTGTCTATGTTTTGCTTGAATAAAGTTGGTTACTTAAAAAAAAAAAACAGCACTCCATTTGCTTTTAAATTTGCTTAATATTAAAGTTATGCATGGTTATTTTTTGATATAAATTGAATTATGTTATAGGCTACATAGAGCCCAATTGATTAATCATGTAATCAGTTCTAGTAAGTCAAATTTAGTGAATATCCAAGCCGTGACTCAGCCTTACATTAATGCCTGTGGAGACCTCATTTTAAATGTTTGCAAGAAAATTAGATGATGTTTGCAATTGAAAAAGTATACATATTTTTGGCATTTTTCAGTTAGAGCTCTACTGGTTAATATTATATCTATAAAGTGCAGATAGGTGTGGACAAGTAATTATTAATGCAAAAATAAAACAATTTTTATCATGATTCAGTAAAACTTGGAGTGCCTGATGACCAAAGTATAGACTCTGCAGTAAAAATGGCACACAATGTAAAACCTATGTATCTAACAAGAATAGGACAGGGGCCTTTAAACAAGCTAAATCAATATCAATGACAGACAATAAATCTGATCCAGTTATTGTATGGTGATTAATGATATCTTATTTTAACCTCCTTTTCTGTTACACAACTCACATATTTTCCTTTGTTTAAAGAGTGTTAAGAAATCAACTTGTGGGATGTAATTTGTAATATTTTAATTATATAGTTTGTACAGCACATGTATGTTACTAGCAAATTCATCATTAAAGAACCTTAGGGAACAGTGCTTGCAAAATTACTTAATGTAATTTATTTTTCTAGACCATAGATTATGTGTAACATAACACAGCTAAACTAATATATTTTTTTACATTTAATTTACTTATATAATAATATAATATTTATTTGTGGATACTAAGCACACACATGTACATAGCAATTTCATATTTGTGTGTACACTTTGTTAATACTGACTTTCTTCTCTTTCCTTGCTTTTTTTTATATAAACTTTTCTTGCTTCGAAAGGTCCAAACACTTGTAGATTTCAACGAAGTTCCACCGGAGGAGAAACTGCCTTTGGTTTGTTTCAAGAGTTGTGTATTCATACTTCCTAGTGTTTGCTTCCAGAAACTAGAACCTAGTTACTTCAGACATTTGTCAGCACACACATCTTTAGTAATAATAAATTATTATTTTATTATTAATTAATAAAATTAAATTAGTAAAGATATTTAAAAAAAATTAATACAAGATTTAAATTTCGGTATGAGGTACTTTTTACATATAACAAACACTTCATTTTCCAGTCACACATAATTATAGGTAGAAATTTAAATATATTTATTGAATGAAAAAAGCATTTTAAATGTTCTAGACAGGGGAAGTAAAATAATAATAATAATAATAATGTACAGTAGAACCTCTCTTAACTGAAACAAAGAGGGTGAAGGTTTTGTATAAGCAGATTTTTGAATAATAATCAAAACATCAATTTTTTTAAGGTTTAGGTCAAATAAATCAAGGCTTTTTAAGTTTTACCAATATTTATTAACAAAACACACTATAGAATAGAAAATACATGTTCAACCTATTTTTAATTACAGTTAAATACAGTATCAATTTTGTGTTCTGTTTTAAGGTAAGTCAACATGCCATGTTAAATTTTTCAATTTTTTTGGAATAACAATTAGTTAAGGGCTATTTCTGTAAAGTAAACATAACACATCTCTTGAATTGGTTGCTCTGTAACAAATATTTTCAGCGGATATTAACTAAGTGTAATATAATTGCTGTAAAAAAGTTGTGCAAGTTGCTAACAATTACAAACACGTGCGCAACTTTTTACGCCCATTTTATAACACTAAGATAATATCTGTTGAAAATATTTGAGGCAGAAGAACATATGTAAGAGGAGGTATAGTGTTAAATTTACATAAACATCCCTTAACTTATAGTAATGACGAGGAAATGAATAAAATCTACATCGCGTGTGAGACCCCCACCTTAAACAATATTCCTCTTCTTTTTCTTCTCACAGAGTTTTCGAGTAGCAATTTCACACCATTTGTAAGCTCTTCAAACTTATTTTTCATTTGGACCCAATCAGAAACTGTTGAAATACCAAATAACAGAATCTGCTGCAACAGTTCGCAAAATCTCTCCATTTTTTTTATTTTTTCAATTGCATCTAATTTTTTTTTAATGTTATCACAACCCTTTTAAGTTTATTTGACATGACATGATGAGTGACAGATTCCACACAAGCCACACAACAAATAACACCAAATGAAATTGAACATTTAACGCGAGTGACAACACGTTGATTCCAGACAGATGATGCGAGCTAGTGAAAGTGTCAAAACAGACTGGTGACAGGTGCACAAATACAAAATAGCAGCTAGTGGCACAGTCCCTTCCCTTCAAGGTCAACTCCACACATGCATGTGCCGTTGTTCTAATGAGCAACAGGTGCACTTCGCAGGTAGCCGCAAATCCTGCCCTTCAGCTCACTCACTGCACCCGTCCCTTACCTGCTCACTTCTCTCGGATTAGTCTAAAAGCAATCCGAAAGGGCATTGATCGGACAGACAACAAAACACATTACACTGTCTTTTTTTTGTCAATGTCAGTCGTTTCTGTTAAATGCTATTTTGGTTAAAAAAAATTTGTGTTAATAGATGTTTTACTGTATGTGAGAAATTTTATTTTAAAATTTTTTTATAACCCCTGAAATGGGCTATTACTGTTAACTTTTTATAATATAAACAGCCAATAATGTTTTGCATAATATTAAGGTTAAAAACTTAAAAAAATATTTGTATAATTATCTTTTGAAAATAATTAAGTTGTTTTATAGTCTTAAAAATATGAATTTTGCATATATGGAATAAGAATTATTGTTTTTTCCCTCTTAAACTCTTTCTATAAAACTATAACTAAAAACATGGGTTCAAAACAAAAGTTTGAATATTATTTCAAGAGAATATTTTCAGCTATCACATCCTCGTTTTGCATAATAGTCCAAGTTCACATTTTCTATTTTCACTTTCAGTTTACACTAAACAAATTTCCCTTCTATAAACACAATTAATGTTTCTCTGATTAATGGGTTCCATATGATGTGCATTGCCTTTAAATATTCCATGAAGTACGATGCAAGAGTAATTTTTATTCCCTAGGGACTACATTCTTTGCTGTCTTAGTAATTTTATGGTTTAAAGTAACTAATTAATGTTGATGTGCTGACTGAAGTAACTAAGTTGCTTACAGTTTGTTCCTTTGAAAGCTTTTACTGTTCCATTTTGTAGATGGGACTTATTCTGTAAAAGAAAAGCTTTTCTTGTTACACTTCATGGATGAATTTCTCCCCTCCTTTTGCATCTGCGGAATGACTTTTTTTTTTTGTTTGTGCTTGCTTTGTCTATATAGGACTGGACAAAATAAAATGAAATACTGATGTTGCACTGAAAGTAATTGGTTGTGTTGCTTCTTACAGTGTCGATTCCTACAGAATACACATTTTTAAAGACAATCAGCACTCTTCCATCCGGCTTTCTACAGTTCAGCACATTATATAATATTGTGCTGATTGAGCCGCTCATGTTCTAATTTTTTTCTGGTGAATTCAAACTTTTTTTACTGTGCAAGAAACTTAATATCAAAGACATTTTCAAACAGTAATGCTTACATGTATTTGTTTTTGCCATAGAGCACTTAATTACAGCTTGTTTCAAATATAACTGTACTCTATTAGTTTTTCTTTTGTATTCACATGGAAACTATACTGATATTCAATAATCTGACACAGCCATGATCCCGAAAATGCCAGATTGAAAAACCGTTACTGTATTGAAGCATAGCAAAAAAAATATCAAGCAGTAACATGCTTTGACTGTTAAATTTAATACCTAATATCTTACCATTTTCTGTTACTTGCTTCATATTTTATTTGTAACACTGTACTTTATTACCTTTAACCAATTTTTCTATGTAAAATAAGCACTCCAAGTGTTACATAATGATCACTGAACAGCAAATTACACATTATCTATTAAAGTAGATAACAGCACACTGAGCTATGTGTAGTTGGCTAAACTGCCACCACCCTTGGTAGTTCTCCAGAGAAACCCCTGTTTCACGTTACTGCCACTTCTCGAGTCCCAAAGTGCGTGCCGAAATGAACTCTCCTATCAGGACCCAAATGCATGACGACACAGGTGGTAAGATACCTTACCACCAGCATACGTAAATCTGTGCACTCTCGTAACCAACTTTGCCAGGAGCTGGTATATGTGCTCTTCCTGTCTCCATGCCTCTCTCACCTTGCATATTTATAGGGTAAAGGGTGTTGTCTCCTGCCAACTCTACAACTTGCCACGTGCCACAAGTTGGAGCCATTGGCGGACCCTCAAAGTTTGGCTAAGGCAAAAGGATGGAAGCTGAAAACCTCTCAGTTAAATGGTGACGTCCCTCGGCTTGAGGCCCCCGGTTCCCTGCTTGCGTGAATGTCCAGTTATGCCCGTACTGCTCTGCAGAGAGTGGGTCCAGGCCAACGTGGCCGGGACCGGGAACTGCGGGACCTGGAGGGAGGAGTTAGGTGGAGAGGAATATTGGTGAACTGTTCCAATAACGATTCGGTGTTGACGATTTTCACGAGCCCCTTTTATTAACGATTTATTACCCTGCCGCAGCCTGGCGGAACTGCCGCGGAAAAAGCTCCCTTCCCACGACGACCCAGACTCCCGTAACACCATACGGTTCGTTATGACGTCCCGGCACAGATTGAGAGTGGTTATACGTAATACTAATCCCGTTTAAGGTTACACCGTGAAGGAGCGCTGTGCGCGCGCGCCCTGTTACGTAACGTTCCGTAAGACGATAGAAGTTCTGAGTCCCGCGACTGCACGTCCACGGTCTAGAATACTCTGCTAGTAACGTCACTCGACGACTCGTAAATTCAGTAACGCGGCGAATGACTCGCGGAGGCAGCTTGACTGCCGTATCAACTCGAGAACTGAAAACGAAAGGTTGGCCACGAGCTCCGGGTACGCGCCTCGCGAGCAGCGCGGAGCGGCGTACTCGACCGTCCTCGTTCGAGCCCTGAACACGACTGACTCTCCCCGCCCGCCCGCAGGCCGGCGCTCGCGGGCCGCGGGGAGGGGAGGGGAGGGGAAATCGGCCGGCGTGGGAGAGGTCCCGTCCCATGGCGCGCCAGGCTGCAATTACATACTAGCATACTTGAGGAAACACAGAATATTCACAGCTAAACGAAAACATTAATCACAACAAGTTTACAGAATTAATAAATTATAATACAATATTTACATACTCGTTGAGGCCCGTGACCATTTGGAAAATATACAAAAACACAGAATCATCTCTTGTACAAATAGGCTCATTAGCCCGCTAGGGCGCACGCGGGTGCGTCCCTGGCCGTCGCACTTCACTGGGGAAACAAGGGAGGACGTTGGCGAGGCATACCGGCCTGAAGGAGCCGAGGAGACACTTGGGTCGACGTCAATGGGAAGTCCAAAATTTAAAATTACTACAGCCCTATTAAAAGGACTTTTAAAGCATTTCCCACATCTTGAAAAGTCATTATCAACATTAATGTTTATGGTACAGTAGCCATTTTTTTTTTTTTTTTTTTTTAAAGTTAGATAATACATTTAAAAATAACTGAACCGACTTCAAAGGAGTATATATATTATTTTTGTTTTCCCTCCAGTTTTTCTTGTTCTAGGGGATGGGAGGAGGGGTTTAAAGGGGGGAGAGAGGCAGGCAATCACCCCATCATCTCTCCCATAGGATTGCCGCTGCCAACCAGAACACTACCACCACAGATAATCCGGAATAAAATGCTGTTTCAAGTAATCACTATGCAATACCTGAAAACCCATTAATAACTTAACACCATTATTTTCCAGAATTTGTGTTTGCAGTTTGTACAAGGACAGTATCAATAGCTACATGCATAAAAATGTGTGATAGTTGTCTTTATAGCTATCATGGCTATTGTCTTCATTTCAGTGTATGTGTAAATAAAAGGCTTATGCAGCAAATTCATAAATTAATTTTTTTGTGTGATGTAATTTAATTGGTTGTACAGAACCAACTTCACTTTTAATAGTTATCTGTATGTGTTTTGTGCTGGAGAAGATTAAGTGGCATGAGACACACATACTACGTGTACTTAGTCACCAGGTGACTCTGCATTCAAAGAGCCCTTTCGTTTTCTGTTTGAAAAAAAAAAGTAAAATTATGAATACAATGTAAATATTAAGCCCACCAATAACACATTGGTCTTTTAGGCAATATTTACATGAAGATTCATAGTATAGTCTGCACACACACATCTCAAAAATGTACAAATAAATGGTTTAATTTTGTTTCCCTGTGTCACTGTACTGAAGCACAATGCTGTATGTGCTTGCATGTTGTTAGCTAGCAGATCAGCTTGATTCTCTGCACATAGCCTGCATGTGACCCTAGTCAGCAGACAGTCCTCTGCTTTGCTAAAGTGTGACAAAACTATTTTTTTTTTTTTACTTTTTTTTCAAGTAAAATCAATATTAAAAATAATCATAATTTTTGTCACATTACTATAGCAGGTATAAGGATTTTCAGATTAAATATCTAAAAACAATAGTGTACCAAAGTGGAGGACTGCATGTGTTGTTGAAATTACCAATACCTCAACTACCAAATAAACTAATAAAAATCAAATAAATTAAGTTGAGGTATTTGTATTGTTTGAAAAGGCTTTTAAAGTGTTAATATACGTATATATTTTTGCATTAGGGTATGATGTGATTTTTTATAAAAAGAAAGCTTTCAAAATAACCTTTAATTGTCTATTGGAGGCTTAGTTTTAGTTTGCAGGCTGTTATATTGAATGAAAAAATTTAGTGAGACAGTTTTAATGTCTCAATATTATTCAACACAGTAAAATATTTCAGTGATCATGTTCCCTCAGAAATGTACGGCATTTTTGCTAGAATTTTGAAACTATTAATGGTTACAATTCTAAAATTAATCTGTTAAAGCCTAAAATTTTTTTTATTGCAGCTCTGAAGTCAATGGGCTTTATTGGGGTAAAAGATCAGTAACACATAGGTGCTTAAATAAAACTCTCGCAAGATTCTGACAAAAACAGCTTTGTGCTAGCCACTTTATAAATGTTAGTGCTTGCGAAGCGCAGGGACTTCTCAGCTCAAACGAGTGGTGTCTGTCTGCCTGCGAGAACGGGGTGTGGCTAACTCTGCGACGTGTGGCCGCAGGTACAAGCAATAGTCGACCATCACCACACGGACGTGAAGACGGCGACCAAGGTGCGCTTCCAGGAACCTGGCAAGGACAAAGAAGCAGAAGCAGACGGTGACAAAGCAACCGAAGAGAACGGGAACAAAGAGGTGATTACTAATAACTATTAGCGAAAGGAAAAGATAGAGTGAATTACGACAAAACCAAAATGTAACTAAAATAATGAAATTAATCTTCATTTTAACAAAACTTAAATCATTAATACTGATGTAATCTTTTATATATGGAAATCAGTGAATGATATTTATTTAGCACAAACTTTGCATCAGAATGAATGGACCAAAAGGAAAGGAAATACATATATAATTTAATTGCATTTCTAATCAAATTATTTTTGCATTACTGACATTACCATTTATTTAAGTAACAAATGGTTGCCTATTTATTTTAATTGTTTTGAATAATTTTTACCTGGGAATGCTTATCACAAATTATTTTATCGTCAAATTGCATCATGTTTCACTATATAAACTGAACTAGTTGCATTTTTAAGATTATTGAATTTTTATTAAATATTTTCGATATGCGAATGTGCTGGAGCCACTACACCAGCTGTGTAAAATCTTAAAATCTTGAATCTACTGCTATATTCAGGTCCAAGATACTAGGTGGAGGGATTAACTAATTTTATTTAAGATATAACAGTGAAATGCAGATTACACAAGTTATTTAAGGCTAAGCACAAGTTTACTCACTCTTTAAAGATAATGGAAAGGTTTCGACTCATAGTATCCACTGCCAATCCTGGTCCCAACTTGTGAATCATGTCATCTTCGATCCCGCCTCCAGAATCCAATCTCAACACCCTTTGCGTATTCCACCATTGCTGTCATACCAAACTGCTGATTTACATTTTATCCCAGTTGTTACATACCAGACCTGCATGAATGCCAGAGCTCACTTCAGTACTATTTGTGTTTGGTTTCTGCAATGGTTCCCGGTGTCTGGGAATCTTTATTCTGAACACAGTGGCTAGCCACATTCCTGAACCTTTTATCGCTGTAATGCCACCATTTGATGAAATCATAACAGAGTACACACTAGTGTTCATGAATTCACTTTCTTTGGCACACCAGTTTCAAAATGTGAATCCCTTGTGGTTGACCAAACACAGATAAGCATGTGAGGAAGGCCAGAGAGGCTGCACACTTTTCGGTGGCAAATGTCAAAATATTTCCCCCCACATTTTCGGCTTACATCACTGGCTACTCCGCCAAACCCTCGACCGTCCAGTACAAACACAGTGTAGTAGGCAGTGACGTGGAGTAGGGTGAGTTGCAACGGGAAGATAGACTTTGGCAATACTCAGAAATGATGGAGCAATCACATCCACTCCCTTCTGTTGTAAGCTTATCCACGATTGGCCAACAAGCGTTTCACATTAAACATTAGTGTATTTTTTCATTGCAAGTTAATTGGCTTTTTCTGTGATACTTATCACAAAGTGAAAAATGGGTAGAATAGAATTTTCAAAAATACAATAAAACTCTGTTAAGATGTTTTTCAAGGGTCTTTAATTTAGACTTATTAACCAGGAATTTTTTTTATAAGGTTCAAATACTTTGTGTTGATAGATAAAATTCAAAAAAAGTTTTTAGCTTACTAAGCAAGAATTCTTTTAGATGAGAACTTCTTAGAAAAGGTTTCACTATATAAATTTTTAATCATGTTTATTTTATATTACTTGTAAGGGAATGTTACTCAACCTGTACTAGTTTAAGCTTGACTCATTCTTTATGAGCACCGAGTTAATATTCAACATAACTGTGATATGTCTTAAGTCTTAACTGTGTGTATCTGTGCAGTGTGTGTGTTTCTAAAATGCCACTGATTCTAAGGGCGGAATTCATAGTGGTGATATAATCAATACTTGAAAAAAGTACTGTTTATATGCATGCTTAAGTATGGCATTAAATTCATAGCGAACAAAAAGAGCACTGCTTATTAGGACTACTTCAAGTAATACTTCACGAAGCACTGCGTCAAATAAGTACTGCTCAATACGAATCCACAGTCATGAAATAAGTTTGCCTTGTTTCGCAAGTATTCATAATCAAAGAAGCCATGCTTATTCATTGATATAAGTAATACTTCATGAAGTCGGCTATCTAGGTGACTCAAGTACTGGTACGGATTTGTTTGTTGTAAGGAATAGGTTATGTAAGGTATTAATTCCCGTTAATTTTTCCATATATTAAATTAAAATTGAGAGAGTAAACAAATTCAATTTGGGGAAAAGAAACGAAACAAATAGTTGCCGCTTAGTTTTGTAAACAATACAGGCTACGTACATAACCTCTTCTGCAGCTAGTGTGTTGTTTCGCTACCACGTGGTTAACTTCACCCGCTTATAGATAGAGCTGTAGCAAACCGTATGTATTCGGTGCTGAGTAACGGGTGCGCCATCTAGTAACGAGTAACGAAACGTTACACACGGCTGCATCTCGTTACTCGCATTTTTCGTATGTTTTACGCATGCGCGCGCATATTCGATGATTTTACGTTACAAAGAATGATGTTTGTTTATTAAGTAAAGTATAATTTGGAAATTCGTCGTCCAAGTTTTTTACTGTTTATTAAAGGTATTGTGTGTGTAGACAAAGTTTGAGATTGGAACAGAAATAACGTAAGAAAGTATTTTTTACAAATTAGAAATATGTATGTTTTTGTTTTTTATTATCGCGTATTTTCACATTTTTTTGTTCTTATCGTAAAAGAGATAATATAAAAAAGCCGCTCTAATGAGATTTTATTGTTTCTTGGTTAACAAAAACAGTTAATTATCAAATATTGTTAATTGTTTATATTCTATTTATTATTATTTACACGATATCATACTGTACGCGGCGTACAGTAGGCGTACGCAATACGACTCGATTCGTTGCTGCAACATAACATAGCATATGCGGTATCAGAAGTAATGAGTAACGTAACGATACAATAATAACGAGTATAAATTGTTATAGTAACGAATACATACGGGTACGCTTTTTTTCGTTTCTTTTACACCTCTATATAGATCACAGACACAAGATGGCCAACATAATTTAAAACACAAACATTAAAAACAAATTTATGTAGTTGTAAATTCGTTTTTAATACATGTTCATATTTATGTTATTCAAGTTCACTATTAAATAAAGTATAAATATCATCTTACGTATTAATTTCATTATTTTAATCGCATATATGGTTTTAAACGTGGGCATTTTTATTTTCAAACAGGTAAACTATGTATTTACAGCAGTATATTTGCTTGCGTTACGTTGGCACAAAATTCGTCCTTTACTTTTTGAGATACTTCATCAAGTACAGCATGGCCAATATAAGTAGTGCTTGTTCAAGTATTACTTCGTCAAGTATAGGTTTATGAATTCATTGCTGGAATAAGTACTACTTGAAGAATAAGCACTACTTTATAAAGTATTACTTAATCACCAAACAAGCCTTCGACTATGAATCCCACCCTAAGACACATTCCTCTGAGTGGTTATGCTTATTTAGTGGGTGATTACCTACAGGGTCAAGTTGAAGCTGAAACTAAAGAAGACAATACGAACAATGACAAAGTCACAATTCCCACCGAAAACCAGCAAGGTGACAACAAGCTAGAAGAGAACAACAAAGAAGCTGCAAGCAATGATACCTCCGAAAAGAACAAGATGTCCATCACTCCGTAAGTGACCCATAGTTATGATTTAGTTAGAAATTTTGACTTCTGAAACACACATTGCAACTGCTATTTTTAATTCTTCTCAAAGCCATATAATATGATATATTATAAGATAATGAATAAACAAATGCTAAACCTACCATAATGTTGGGTGGCCTAATTATTCAGGTTATAGATTCTGTCTGTAAGTTAGAGGCACATAAAATGCACTTCAAATACTCAATCCAGTTAATCCTGACATAACAATATTTGAAAATTGAAACATTTTATGGTATTTTATAGCTCTCCGAGAAATACATTGTCCTTATTCTATAACACTTCTCTGGACAACTATGAACAGAATATGCATAATCACAAAAACTACCTCCAACTAAATAACATTGTTAATGTGATAAATGTTCATCCATATACATTTGCCACTGCATTGACATATACAGCTGGTGTATATTTTGAAAAAGACAGGCATCTTGGCCAATTAACTCCATACCAACATAGCAGCCATGATAATGTTTACAGGGACCATACAGCCTAGTGAATGCTGCTCTACAACACAAGTTAATAACAATACACTTTAATTTATGCAATAGAAACATTTTCTCACACATATTTATGCTTAATTATATGGTATTTTCCAGGTGCTCTATTTATATATTTTATTAATTACAGTAATATCTATTAAATTATGTTGCAATTGTATCAAAATCCGGTTAGTTTTTAAGAAACCCTTAAATTAATTGAAATTTTATGATTTTTACTAAGTTTTTTATATGTATTGTATTATTTTTGCCGTTCTATTAATGATTTAAAGAATTTTAATAAATAAAAATTTCAAAAATTTATAAACAACTAAGCAAAAAATTTTAGAAACAGACATTAGATATAATACTGAAATATTTTTAATAACTACAAGTGCATTGAAAATATAAGACAAGTAAAGAAACTTTTGTATCATTTAGATAAATTGCACCCTTTGATGTTATAACCTGTATTGTGCCTGATAGAGAGTTAAGAACTTATTTATGTACTGTCGTACTAGGGATGTAAGGGAACGAACAAATTAAATGTCGGAGTGGGCGCCACCACGTGATGTGGGCACGTGGACCCGGCGGAGACTCCCTTCAGGGCGTGACGTGACCCGTGTAGGGCTAGGCCCGGTTCCCTTAGCACGCGATATCGCTCCAGTGGGCTCTTAAGGCGTCCCACACGCCTCGAGGTTCAGGAGCAGGGACACGTGGTCACTCGACTAAAAATCACAAGTTCGACGTACTCCTTTTATTTCAGCAACGTTACAACACGTCTCCAATTGAGCTACACCTACATACACTATGAAACTGTTAATAACGCCAACGGCGGGAGAGAATCAGTTTACAGGCTGACCAGGTCACCTCGTGGCCTGGCCTCGTGAGTTTAGGACGCGGTTCGTGATTAAATGTTCGAATTGAACTTAAATATTTATTAAAACGAGTCGGCCACCCGGAGTAGGCCTCGCAGATACAAAAAAGGTTTAAGAATTATAAAAAGTCCGGCGGATGTTAAAAGATCAGTTGATTAAGAAAAATATGAAGTTGCGCGGTGCTCACCAAGCATCCTATCCCGGGTGACGAACGGAAGCGACTGAAGAGGCCAGGGCAGCATGGAGGCCGGAAAGCGCTGGATTTACCGTTAGCCTCTCCTGTTATTTATTACCACTTATTTAACTAAAACAAATACACTAAAAATTCTATAATAAAATTATACCAAGGTTTCCTTAATTATTTATGTTGAGTATTGATTATTTTAATTAGGAATATGGTTCAAACTGGTTGCGGGTAGTTCCATTGCCTGCCGCGTGGGGCGCTGCGCCATCCTTACCACTAGCACTGCAAACATAATCCTTAGGGAATATTATTTAAGAAAAGACAGGTAGCAATTACGTAAACATAAAAATTGAATAATAAAATAAAAGGGTTCGTGGCACAGACTCTACTCTCGCCTCTTGTCGGTGGCCTCACACACACACACACACACCTGCACACGGGGCGGGAGGTTTGAAATAGAGGGTGGTGGTGGGAGGAGAGGGGTGTCGATGGTGTGAGGCACATCGGGCTTAAGGAGGGCGTAGCTCCGGTCGACGTCAGTACATAGAGAGAGAGAGAGAGAGAGAGAGAGAGAGAGAGAGAGAGTGTGTGTGTGTGTGTGTGTGTGAGTGCGTGTGAGTGCATGTGTGAATGTGTGTGTGTGTGTGTGTGTGTGTGTGCGTGCATGTGCGTGGGTGTGTGCATGCGTGTGTGTGTGTGTATAATGTATAGGTAATTGACTTGTGCTATATGTCAGAGTCTTTGCTCATGCAGGATCAACAGCATGTAAATAAATAAATAAATAAAAAATACCTAACCCATTTCATAATAAAAGTAACTTAACATTTTTTTTATTTTGACAGTGATGAAGGCAACGTTAGAAGAATGCACACAGCCGTGAAGCTGAACGAAGTCATCGTCAACAAATCCCACGACGCTCAGCTTGTGATCCTGAACTTACCAGGTCCACCTCGGGACAAGAAAATGGAAAGAGAATCTAACTGTATCCTTTCTTTGCTTGACTAACAATTACACTACATGAATCCATGCAAAGCATAAATATGCATAACGTACCCTTATTACGTTATTAATTACTATGTACAAATCAAATTAATCACAGACCCCATTATTAGACTATCATAGTATGACAAATAATATATAATAGTAATTATGGAAAAAATGGATAATCAAAACAGGATGGTGGTACCAGGATTCGAACCCACGTCCTCCTCAATGCAAGTGTAGTATTCTATCATTGCATCACCAGTCTCAGTTGAGTGAGTTTGATAGGGAATCATGTGAAGATAACATAAATGCAGGGTCAGCACCAGGGTCTCTGCACTGTCCCTTTTCTTATTGACACACCTGTAATATAAAATGTTTGTTATTAAATTGTAGACCTCTTTTCAATATACAGCATACACCCGAATTATGCCTTACGGAAAGACAAAAAAGTTTATAAAATACATAAATAAATGGCAGATGTGAACAGATCAGTAATGAAAGAGATTATATCCTCGGGGTGCGATGATCATTCAGTGACTGCAGGAAAGCATACAACCACTAAACTAAATGACCATTAGTTTGATCACAGAACTGTACCAAGGGTGAAACTAAATAAACCCTTCAATAAAAAAACCTTAAAATAAAACACAGACCCTTTTACAATAATATTGTTTAGTTATTTAATTACTTTGATTTAAGGGTTTATAAATATATTTTGAAATGGGGTGCATTCCAAAATTTTATGTGCGCAACACTGCTCCATCCTTAATGTTTTATATGCTGGATAAAAATCATACACTTTGGGCGTTAAATGAAAAAATGATTATATAAATTTATGACTGTAATTAAGGGAACATAGCAGTGGCTTTACATGATGGATTCTATTGAGAAGTACGGTATTCACTCGTGTGAATGTACTTTTACTTGTTTGCTGGGTATAGAACAGAACACAACGTTATACATTACAATGAGTTTCCACATTTGATACATCAAACATTAGTCAGTCCGCCATGTTGCCATCAAGACTTGCCAACTGTCATTTCTTATAGAAATAAGTACGTAACCGATTCGTTACACATGCACACACTTGTTGGTGGGAGATCTGAGCACTGCGGGGGTGGGGTGTAAGAGTGGCTGTTGGCAGGTCGCGTCGGGCTCGTAAAATGAGTGCAGACCCTGATCAGTGTCAATGTAGTTAACAAAATTACTACGAAAATTGCTACGTACCATGTGATCTAAGGGTCAGGTCTTCTGGCCGGTTGTTCCAAGGTCTGGTCTGGGATTTTCCACTCGTTTATGACTGGGTGTTGTGACGTCTCTTCACCCCTGCACTACGAGAGGCAATGGCAAATGAGTGCTGAATCACCCTGCCATGTGAACCTTGGGTGCGTTGCATCGCTACCTGGGTTCACAGCTTTCGTAATCGAGCGGCGAGGACTCTTCATCACGACCGTACACTGGTGATCATGCCTTAACGCGCTCCACAGACATGGAGTTCCTGGAAGTGTTGACGGAAGGACTGGAGAGAGTGCTGATGGTGAGGGGCGGAGGCCGAGAAGTGATCACCATCTACTCGTGAAGCTCACATTGTGAAGTGTGTGTGTGTGTTGCGTGGTGCTATTACATCACCATCCTAACAAATAAGTATTCTGTTATGAACTTGCTGATCAAATAGTGTTCATATCAAATAAGGAAATTCAGCAGTCACCACAAACATAACGTTTTCACCCAACATTAATTTTAGCGTAATTTTTTTAAATATTTTACTAGTGTGATATTTTACCCCTTATAGGTTACTTACTTTTTATCTTTTGCAAGCCTTGGAGCATTATGTTAACAAAATTTGAAAATAGTTTTATTTTTTATACTAAAATCTTACTTTTTTGCATTTTTATTTTAACATTACTGTACTTGAACTTTAAAGTGAAAAACTGAGGCCTAGTTAGATCTCACAGTCAGATTTATACACTTATCACTGTACAATTTTAAAATTTTTTTTAGGGATATGTTTTATAATTATTTTACAAGTACTTAACAAGTTTGCTTTTGAATATATTTTACCCACTATAATATTTTTTTAACAAGAATGATCCATTTTTTTATTGTTTTGTACAATAATAAGGAATAAGCAAAACCAAGGAAAACTTAAAAATAAATATGGTCATGCATGGCTGTGTGAAAAAAAGCTGAGTTCAGACCTTAAAATAAATTAAGGTTTATGTGATCAGTGTCTGAACAGAAAGTTGAATTATTGTCACTGATAACGTGACACTCAATACTTATTACTCTCAACTATCTTTAAGTCATTCCATAAAATCACCCAAGTCACATTCATCAAATCATATAATAATACATCAGATCTTCTGGTTCATCGTTACAAATCCACCACATACACCTCATGTTTTCTATATTATGTAAAATTATTGTACTATTATAAATATATAGATTGTTTTTAAACAAGGTAATTTATGTCTATGTTGATGTGGACTTTAGATATAGAAACTAAGATACCATTCCACAAAAAATGTGCAACTTACCAGAGAAAATGATCACATTTTGGATTATGGTAGCTTTGTTAAAATAACATAGTTGTTAGTATTATTAAGATATTTGTTTTGCTGCTGGTTGGTGAAACTCTTTCATTACAATTTTAGAAGTTTATAAATATGTGCATGCACATAAATTAAACTAAATACTTCACAAATAATTATTTATGAAACAGCCATATATTTTAATAATGTTTACTCCTAAAAACCGAAATAATGAAACATACCTTTTTGAAATTAAGTTTTTGCATTAAAATTACATGTTGTCAAACAAAAACTTTAAAAAAATTTTTTCAAAGCTACTTCCGTGCTTTGAAATGTAAATAGATTTGTTTCCCATCATTGTATATCTATTACGTTTGCCACTATATTTAGTGAGCATAGATGCAGCTTAATGTCTGTAATTGTATTCACTAATTAGAATCAAAAGGGGGACCATCCTAGAACATGCATTTAATTGGTAACCCTTCGTTCAAACTTTAAAAGTAATTGGAACACTTCAAGCAAATGAATCATGTTTGATGAAGTATTTAAGGCAGAGCAAAGATAAGTTAATTACTTCAACATGCAGTGTAATAGATCTCACTTTTCACACAGCATACTTGGGAGTCATAAATATTCCATTCGGCAGTTTTCATAATCTCTGTTTGGTGTTGTCCTAAAATATCTTATTCTGAAATTCGCATTGGGATTCATAAATGTATAGCTAGGTTGTTACCCAACAGTATACTATTGTTTATGTAAATATTCATGTGACCATTTTATTAGAATATTCGTAGGCATTGGCCATACAGTATAACACTGGGTCACAGATGTATGTACTGTAGTTATGTGTGTCCATATTTGTCTCTTACTTTGCATTTAGTATGAGAATTAATACTTGCAAGATTAATGTAAATGTGCACTAGTTTTACAAACATAACAGATCAGTTTCATACTTCAAAGGTTTGGTTACTTTGTGGCTTCATTTCATTAACAAGCACACCACACTTTCCGAGTTATGATAATGATCAAATCCAACATTTTTAGTGATGTGATGAGTCTCTGCTGTCAGTTCTTTATAGTGATGTTTGCAAGGCACACTTCCTGTTTGTAAGCACGAAAATTTTTAAGTCAGTTCCTAGTGTGGTTAGAGCACATAATTTCAGCAATACAAAGTACCTAACGATTCGCTAGTCACAACTTTCCCTGAACATAAATTCTGTTCGAACTTCAGGCTTAAGAAAGTTCCATTCTTTTCACACATGTTACATGGGTATTTTCTTTTAAATTAGTTTTTTTTTAACCAAAGAATAATTGTACTTTTTGTGTGATTTGGTACTGCATACTTTTCGTCCGGAATGGCATGTAAATATTTTAGAACACGTAAAGATACAAATAAAAAAAATCAAATTTGATGATGACTCTCAACAACAAATTCTGTAATGGAGTTCACCAAAATGCAATGTTTACTTTTAAAATAACATTACATCCATGGATTAATGTGAAAATAACATACTGTGATTAGCTGCTCACTTTGTAAACTGTGGTAAATCCTAAGGCTATAACTTGCACATGTTAACAAAGAGCAAGTTGCACCTGTTCTGTGAATGTGACTGCGTATTAGGTATTAGTTACAAGACTATTGGTGAAACCTAGCAGCATGTGCAGTCTTATGCTGTCAAACTGATAGTATGTGAGACAGCAACATTGCTTCTTGATAACATTATTCAGGCAGTTCTGGCCATATTATGTAATTACGTACCTACTCTGTTAATTATGTGCTATTTAAATCATTGTTCATGTCATAGAAATGTAATGAACTAAATATTAGAACTGTAAATAAGGTAAATTAACTGCTCTACCGTAGGAAAACTGTTATTGAATAGCTCTCTTTGTTTACTCTATTAAAATTTTTAACACATGTTGAAAATATTAAACAATTTAAATATATTCTATATTTGTGTCAACATTTAGTAAATAAGGTGCTATTTCAGCACAAAAATACGGCAGCATGTTCGTGTGTACTGAGTTCTTTCACCAGCAGCAATAACTACTCAATTCTTTAAGGTTTCACTATTTTTTTCTCTGCTGAAACTCTTACCTAGCCTTTAAAAGAAAATACAGCAAAGGTTCAGATTGCTAGGGTCACTTCACATATTACCAGGGGCGGCTCCACGGTCGAGCAAGCCGGGTGACCACTCCGGGCCCAGCGCCAGCCATTTTCTTTTTATGATCCTCGTCTGTCTATGGAAAAAGGACATTAATTGGAAAACGAATATTTTAATTTTACCAGCGTCTAATTTAAAGGGCTGACCGATATATTTCCGATTTCAATTGTGTTTTCATGATTCCATGTAATAAAAACCTTCAAAGATTTTAATGCCTCATATAATGATGCAATTTCACTGGAATTTGATAAATTTAATAAAACTAACCTGAGTATAATTTTTCTAGAATAGAACATCAAAATTTCTTAAGATAAATTAGAAAAATAATGGTCAAATTTTGTGTTCCAGGTTGGCTTAGAAACGTTTTCGAGAGTTTAGTTTGAAAAATGTCCGGCTTTTTCATTAGCCCCCCCTCCTCCCCCGGTAAGTGTGGCTCAGGGCACCGAGGTCTAGGGCAGGCACTGCATATTACTGTGGCAGTACTGCCTGCCCCAAGTTTTATAAAGTATTTCCAGTAGTGATTTTTTCTTGAATTTTTTTTTTAGACCTGAAGTCATGGTTCATTGCTTTGATTGTGCTCAAAAGAGTTTTCCTGTTGCCCGGTTACAGTGGTCGTGTTCTGGCCAGTGCGTACCGGTGAAAGAGCTCAGTTGTCCGGGGCCGTAGCCAAGATCTTGTGAAGGATGGGGGTCCGGTTTAACCATTACATTATTATTTTTTTATAAGTAAGTTATCTTTATAATTGAATTTAAAAAAAAATTATTGTCACTAAAATCAAAGGAAATAGTATATATTTTTAGAACTCAAATGCTTACACGAGTACAATGATTTTGGTTGAAAAAACTGAACATTTTATATTTTGGTTATAATTTAACTGTTACAATACTTTGTTCTTAAGTCAAGTATATGAAGAATTTGTCAAAACAAGTCATAAATACATATTATTAAATACATGAACACTCATGAAATGTTTATAAAAAAACAAGTGTGCAAACATGAATTAAATATCGATAACTTGGAAACACAATTTCTGCTGCGTTTGTGTGTGTGAGACACATTGGGCTATAATGGGGAGGACATACATTATCGTAGCCCACCAAGATTGAACAACATCCTCTTCAAATAATATCGCTGTAAGCTTATGTAACTACAGGTTGTTATAATAGTGTTGCTATAATTTGTAATCCTGGAAGGGAGGGGTCCCAACCCCACGGACCTACCCCCTGGCTACGCCCCCGAGTTGTCCACGGATGAACTCTACAACCACTTCACACACAATGGAGTGCAGGATATGGCTGTTAACTATGTGCTCTCTTCGACAAGTGATATTCCCATCTGTGTACATTGTAGATAGGGTAGAGATAGACTTTTGCTGCTGAGGTGGTAAGATATCGAAGGAGTCTATATTTTATGACATGTTTAGAGAAGTGCTGGTCACATCACGCGATAGAAGTTGCTGCAGGCTAGCATGTGCAGTGCATGTGTGCATTTGTGTGAATGCTGTCTGGCATACTGCTGCATCCTTTAATTGCAACATTCAATCAGACTGGTTTAAGTTACAGTGGTTTAAACATTTTTAGAACTACGTAATTACTATTTTACGAATAGAGGTAGTACCTGACTCCTAATTATCAGTGTTGTCAATAGGGACTGTAATTAATACAAACAAAAAGTAATTGATTTATACGTACCCTCAAACATATTCATAAGCAAGTCCCAATAAGTAAATTATCAGTAGAATGTTGATAATAACAGCATCAGAAAATAGCAGATTCATCATCTTTAAAGTCCAAAATGTACTCGAGGCTGACATGTGATGTATATTTTAAATCATCTTGCAAGCTGGTCTCCATGTGGATAACAAAATAAAGAGTAGGTGATGGGAAAAAAACAATCAAGTGTTTGCTGTACACATTAACACACTACCACTAATTGTTTTCAAAATTATTTCTAACACCAATTTTAATAAGTGCCAAAAAAAATACAAATATTTACCATATGTAAATAAAAATAAATTGGTAGATACATAAACTTTTCATGTAGTAAAAAGATTTTTTTTTACTGTGGTTAAATATAGGTGATTCCTTTTGTTTTCAGAATTCTCATTTAGGTGTAAACCATATTAAATATGTCAATTTTCAACTAAGAAAGGAATATAATATATGTAAACATAAAATTGAAAGGTTGCACATTTAATCTTTAACTAAACAAAGGATCAGATTTTTATTTGGGTGGGTATGAGGTACATATGTATTTTAGTACTTGCTGAGGATTTAACTGGCCATATAAAGATGTTTTAAGAATTTAATTACTCATTAAAACAACCATAGAACATCACTTTTCTCAAATTTATTTACTTATTTTTAATAAAATTAATTATAATACTTAGCAAAATTTAAAGAAACCTTATATGATAAAAACAAAACTGAGTTTTAAACTGGAAGTTAGATTCACAATAAAATATGTTGCAATGGATACTAATATGATGAACATGATTTCTTTGATAGAAAACATGTTATTCCTATTAAAAAAGTAATGTGTTTCAAGCAAACCATTCTATAAAGACATGTACCTAATCAGATTTCACAAACATTTTTCAAGAAGAAACTTAAAGTCTTGGGAAGAGCAACAGTGTAGTGTCATACAAAATGTCATTTGGATTAATATGTAGAGACTTTTAGGTATCAATCCCATTATCACAGTCATCTTACAATGTTAAAACTTTAAACCAAAGCCACGGCACCACCAACAAGTTTGGAATATTTATTGTATTTTCTGGTGTATGAGAATTAAAATATATATATACATATATATATATATCAGAAACAGGAGACAACTGAAGCTTTTGAAATGTGACGGGTAGACAGGGTTGTCAACAAAGATTTACTTGAGCGTATAAGGGAAGCCAGAAGTTTGAAACAATGTCATGATGCAGCTCATAAAATACAATATGTAAGATGTGTTATGTATGTGGAGATGGTGTTGATATACATAGGTGGTCCACGCTTAATTGAACCTTCTCAGAAGCCCTGTTAGAGATCTTTTAACATTCTTACATGCCTCATGCCTGAATAGCATTACAGTGAGCCTAGTGACCCATACACATGCGTTAAGCAAGGTGATGGATACATAAGAACTTTTGTCATTGTGAATCTTATTCTCGGTTACATAAACTCAAATAAACCTATTTCAGTAGCCACAAATATTTCCAAAGCATAACGTGTCGTAGGAAGTTACGTCAACGACTATTTTTCTAGATGTACTGCATGGCTAACTGGGTGTATTCCAGAGCGTGATCATGTTCATTTGTTCATGGTGTACTAACAGTGCTTTATTATTTTCAATGTTTGGTTTTGAAAGTTTTGAGCTAAGACTGAATAAACTAGGAGAGCACGGAGAGTTGTGTCAGCACTGCCAACTGTTCCATCAGCTTTCACAAAGTGCACAACACACATTGAGCTAACATGGCTGATAAATCAACTGCACTATTTCGGTCCATGAACTGCAGACTGGAGACTGCAAATGCTAAGCTGTTTAAATAGTTAATACTAAACTCTGCATCCTCAAATGCATTCAGATCTCGACTATCAGAGCTGTGCCAACAATGTGATACATTATGCTTATGAATAGTTTAACACACACATAAGAAGGTAAAATTTACACTCACTCACTAAACTTTTTAAAAAAATTTTGTATTAAATTCCATAAGCAGACATGTTAGCGCATATCACTACAAGTTTGATGGTACTTGTTTATGATTATTTTTCATGAAAATAGCAATTTAATAGTGTCATTTCAATGGGAATACATCTGTCAGCCGAATTAATTGTAAATCAATAACAAAAATCTCTCTGTAAGACACCAATGAAAATTCCCATAACACAAGTTACTTAAGTTAGGCAGTGCTTGGTGTTTGAACCTTTATTTTTCAACAGGAGCACTGATATTTTAGGTTTGTTTACATGTCACATTATTTTGTTTAGAAATCTATTGAAATAAATAATGTTGTCAGTAATAAAACATTTCATTTTCGAAAGATATAAAAGATATAAAAAGATATAAATTATCCTCTCTAAATTTACTGATCAGCAAAACTAACTTAATAATATAAATTTTGAGTTACCATAACACAATAGTTAGATCAGTATAATTAACCTTATAACAAAACATTAACCTGGCACATACAAACATATACTGTGTTTTCTCGCATAATTGTCGCACATTTTATTCTAAAATCAAGTTTGAAAATTAGGGGTACGACGATTATGCGGAAAAAAAAATTTGTTAGGTAAAGTTATTCATAAAAACAAAACCCGTTCATGGAAAGTACGTTTATTTAAAAAAAGGTGGAGTATACAAGAGCACGCTAAACAATTTATATTAATAATTCACTAAACAAAAACCTTTCTTCAACTTTAAATAGAAAAACCAAAACTCTAACATGAATGCAAGCCACTTGAATCTGACGTGAACTAACGTGTCGTAGTACACACTTGCCACGAAAGAATGCGGGCTATCAAATGTAGTTAACTCGGCACCTGACAGAGAGTGCGCGTTGCATCCAATCGGCGAGATATCAATATTCGGCTACGTGCGCACGCTCTATATGGGCAGCAACATAACCAAACATGAATGATGCGCTGGCTACATTTTTATAAGCGGTACTCCGCGGCAACGTGGACAATCAGATAAAGTAAATAACGTTTAAAAACTTCTTTAAAAGAAAATTTAACGTCCGGCAACTTCGTATTTTCGTTAATTAAATATTTAAGTGGTAATGACCGAATTAAATTTTAGTTATCTACTTTAAAATACATTGTTTTATACAGAAAAATACCTACATCGGTACACCGCGGCGACGCTGACGATCTCATAAAGGAAATAACGTTTAAAAACGTCTTTAAAATAAAATTTACACGTCAGACAACTACGTATTTTTTCGTTAATTAAATAAGTAAGTGGTAATGACCGAATAAATATTAGATTTCTACTTTAAAATACATTGTTTTATACGGAAAAGATACCTACACAAAGCGCTTGGCATCTACTAGCGGGACCAAAAACATAATGCGAGTTTACGCGAGAAGTTTTTTTATCCCAATTTTGACGGCCTAAAATATGGGTGCGACCATTATGCGATAAAAGAGGGTACCTACTATTACTATTTGAACAAACTCTTGGCAAACAAATATTTTTCCTAGTGCATATACAGTCAGACAAAGCTTGGCACTTATTAATTTTTTATGGTAGTCAGTTACATATCAGTTTATGTGGCTTTATTTACTTCAGAAGGCACCTAGATTAAAGATTTAACATTTAAATAAAAAATCATCTGCTTTTGCAACAGTAAAAATGAATCTCTTCAGTATGTGTAAAATTTATTATGTCAAAAGCATACATGCCCTTTGATAGTAATGACGTCATTAAAAAAATATTATAACCCGTAAATTTTTTCATAAGAATTCACTAAAAATTGTGCATGCTGGTCACTAGAGCTTAAATAGCAATTGGCTTAACTTTTTTTTTTCTGGCCTGAATTATTAACGTAACGAGGGCATGAGGGAATAGTGGAAACTATCAGGAAAGTCATAGGCTCATGAGAAGAAACATTCGAAAGCACAAGTGAGCTTCCACATGCTGTATATCATTGGCCAGCATTGTATATGCTGTTTCATTGTTTTTGTCACAGCAAGAAATCTTAGAAATTTTTGTTTTACTTTCCTGAAATTTACTTGTGTTACCCTTTACTTACTTTACCTGGTATGCTGTACGTGCAGCAACCTTTCAGAGGTTTTCAAAATATGTTCAGTAACTAACTACTTACAATTAGTTGGTGTTAATTTTTTCCTATGCACTGCCTATTTTGTGAAGGAAAGAAAGCAATGGCACCATCACAAATACAAACAAAAGATTCTATAGAGATGAATCACGACCAAAAAACGTTCAAAATTGTATATGAAGCATTAAAAATTTGTTTCAACAGTCTGAAAACTTATACAACCATTATTTTGGAAAAATAAACTTTATCTTGATACTGTTTAAACAAACTGTTAATAAGCATGGTTATTATTTATGTTTGCATGTTTCTATCATTATTTTTTTTTTTAATTTGCACTTTTTCTTTAAAGTATTTTTAAAAGTTTCACAAGTTTTGTGTGTAAAACTAAAAGCAAAATTGTAAATACTGTTCTTTAAATACATAATGGAATATGAAAAACCCCATTAGATTTGGAGACTTATGATAAATTCTTTTAACTTTTCCTATCTTAGTTCTCCTACTGGTTCGACGTAGGGAGTGGTGCGGAAGTGCAGTACATTATAAGTACAGTATGATGTGTTATTATTACAACTGTTTTAATAGTGTGACAAAAGATAGTCTAATTAATTAACAGAAATAATCATGAACGAAATAATATTTCTTAAGCAAATGCCTTAGAAGGAGACTCCAGACCCGGGCACCGCCCAGGCCCCGTGACTACTGACGCATGCATAATGTAAGATGTTTGTTATTCAACTGTCTAGCCCTATTCATTTTATAACCTCAACACAATTTATTCAACTTTTAATAATAATAATAATATCAAAATTTCTTTAAATAAATTAGCAAAACCATTGTCAAAATTTAAGTTACAGCTCTGGTTGGAAACGTTGTTTTAAAGAGTTTATTTTTCTCTGGGGGCTATTGCATGCACCACTCAGCTGCCCAGCACGACCTTGCAAAGTCTAAGACTGTCACTGGTTGTTGCAGGTTTGTAGAGTAATGACATCTGTCTCGTAGTCACCTGCATAACACCAGCTCCGGGTGTGCCAAAAATACCTTTACATCACTGCAGTAGTACAGACATGAATGCAACATGATTGCATGATTACAATCAGGCTACTCTGAGAAATTACGGAGAAAAAAATTGTAATTTTATATTAATGCAGCCAGCATGCATAAACAGAGAAAAAGGCAATTTTACACAAAAAAAAGGGGGGGTCAGTTAATGTTTGCTATGGATGATGCTTTGTAGCAAATATTTGTAGTCTGTGTGTTACCTTAGCTGTGATACTGGTCACTGAAGCCTGACTTAAATTCACCCAACGCCAACCCCATCTAACACAGCACTTCTATCATTCACTGCTATGGTTTCATTGCCGTTCCTTTCATGGCCAAGAAAATACTTACATTAAACGTTGTGGTTTCTCGCAAAAGTTGGCCGGTATAGACATTTTGTTCCTTGTAAATGCAGCAAACACATGTAATACTTATATATTATGTAACCAGAATAATATGTGCTGTAATGGTTCAGAACTTTTTTTTTACTTTATTATATTTGTTGAATTTGATTGTAAGAAAATGTTCTCCAAAAGTGTGATATAAAGTACATGAATGTAAAATCTGCCAAATCTTGTGTACAAATACTACTGAATGTGTTGTACTGAAAGACAGTGGTGTAGAAAACGAAACCACTTTTCCAGAGCATGTAAATATTTATGTATGCAAGTTCCACAACTCTTAACATAGAGTAGTGCTGTGTGGAAGTCAATTATGGTATGTTGCAACTGAACATAAAATACTTCTTCAATTAACCTAACATGTTATTTAATTACTATGATTAGATATTTTGTTTTCCTTAAAAGATGCACACAGATAAAAATAACCGCCTAGGCAATAAGAAATCTAAACCCAAACAAAGACTAATTCAGATTTTTATTGTTACCTGTCATGTCGATCAAAAACTAATGTATAAAAATATTTTTTACATTATCATTATTTACTATTTCTAAAATATTTTACTGTAAAGCTATAATAAACAAAATTTAAAAAGCTCACTTTCTTAACGCATACCAGTAACATATAATTTTTTTATTTAAACAAATAAGTACTTCCTTCTGCATAAAACTCATAGCAGCACACACATTTAGATTTAACTTTGATGTTTGATCCTCGTGTAGAACAAAGTCATTAACAAAATATGCAATTTTAAATTATTTGAAGATAGTTAAAGTAGGTACTCACAAACATGACCTTTTGATTTTAATGTTATCATGTTCCTTGTTTAACACCTTAAATTTTTATTTTTATATTTGCATGCATGTTATTTAATTTTTAAACAGGCCATTGGTTGTGTTTTTAAGCTCACTCTTATGCCAGACAGTTATTTGGGCGGTGGTTCACATACTTAACTAAAATAAAATTTAAATGCCACATATAGCCATGCATTTACCAGTCTTGACCCCACAAACCATGGAGGTCAGCTCTTGTCACAGAGTGTGAAAAGCCAATACAGTCCTTTTATTAAAGAAGGCTTTAAACTTTAAAGTGTTTGGCTAACAACAATTTCCTCTAAGTCACAGTCATAATTACCCTGCCACCTTCAACTTAAATCACCACCACCAACCTTTCAATCATCATTCTGAAATCTACCGATTAAATCATTCCATATTGTGACTGTAACATTTCCATGTAGTGCAGTTCAATATGTGAACATTATTATATAACATTGTTATGATGACACAAGTAAAACAATTATATAATTTAAACGATGGTAAACATTAGGCAGGAAATAATTGATTCTACAGGAAGTATAATTTGCATGACCTGAAGAACCTTTTTGTTAAGGATAAAGGGAAAGGGTCATTGGTTAGGAATGAAGTGGACATCAAATACACTGGTAAAAAGTAAAATTTAACAAATATATATGGTACATCATGTGATGTGCATAGGATAAACAGTGAAAAAACTATGACTGGCTACAGGTTCATTCAAGTCTGCACACACTGCAACATCAAGTACATACCTACAAACTCAAACTTCAAAAAATAGTAACATAATTTTCACACACAAAAAAATAAAATACATACCTACTTCATAAATGAAAACCAAAGATTTTACAAAATTATATTAGCCTAAATGATTGAATTTCTTAAAACTAAAAATAAAACAGTATTGGTGCAGGCTAGCTATGGAAGTCTTAGTAACCCCTAACAATTACAATATGCAAAATTTATTCTGAATTTAAAAAAACCGCTAGACCAAATAATTGCAATAATATGCATGGATTGACTTAAAAGGTCCCTTTGATTTTCAAGTTGCAACATACAGACTGCCTTATGAATTTTAGGTTTGTGAGTTATTACCAATCATTTGTGTGATGTGTTGGATACATCTGTCTGTTTTATCTTATTAACTTCCTGTGCTTGGTAATCCTTTGTATGGCCTAGACATCTCTAGTAATGCATTTTGAACAAAACTAAAATAAAAAGTATTAGGCTGTGAGATGATTTAAGAAAACTAAACCAGTAAATAGGTTTTTCGTAACTGCATAGGTACTTTACTATTAGAGCACACACAGAATGTTTCTGTTGTTTTCAGAATTCACTTGTATGTTAAGTTTGTAATGTATTGTTTGAAAGGTGTTAAAAGTTGTATTGTCAGAACACTTGAGATGAAATAACTGTGTAGTTTTATGTTTGTATTTAAAAATCTTTTAAAATATTGCTAACTTTTGATTCATGTTAAATTTATCCTCTTACTACGGTAAAGTAATGGGAATGTAATAAACAACCTTAAAAAACTTTCTAAAAAAAATTTTTTATACTGTCCAATGAAATTTAATGATAATGAGGTATTTAAGGAAAACTGTCACATATATAATGAAGTTTATTTTTGCTAACAGATGAAACTTTCTGTTTCACTGCTAGCTACTTCCTGTTGTGTCTGAAACCTGTTAGCAATGCAGCTCTCAAAGAACTCAACTAAATGAAATTTTATAATTCTGACACACTTAGTATCTCTGTTTTCACTACTTCTTTTTAAAACAATTTTTTTGGTTCCTTGAAAGTGAACAAATGAGTTTTTTGCTTTAGATATTTATAAATTAAATCCTTTGGAATGATTATTTTTGAACCAAAAGTGGAGGACAAACCTTATAAAATTTACTTAACCCTAAGGCTTCTTTAACAGAAGCCAACATGTGCAGTGCTGCATTTTTGTGGCACGCCAAAAATATTTGTTTGGTTTGTCGAATACACTTGTTCAAGTTAGTCTTTCACTTCAGTACAATTCATTGATGCACACGATTGCACTGAGTCATAACAACAATTAGAACCCTGAATAATTTTTGAAATTTCTCATAATTCCTTACCATAGTTCACAAAACTTACTTAAGTATTATTTTACTGCAGTGCTATAGATAACAGGATGTTTTTGAACCATAAATAAAATGTACTAAATATTTTGATTCTAAATGTATGTACCTACTAAAATTTTATTAGAAAACTGAATTTGGCTCTCCCCTGACCTTCATTCTGAATCAGCTCTTGAATGATTGTAAGCGTATTTCTATATAAATTTTCACATTTTATTGCTTTCTTCTGTAAAATTTTCCTATTTTGAAGAATATTATTAGCCTAGGACATAAACTTTTGTGTTGCCATCATGGAATGGACACTCTATATGACTTACATGGAACATGTGTGTGCACACATGGAGTTACAAAGTTAGGGGTTAATTAATTGTATGGTGCAGATTCTGAAGTCAGTTTGCATTTTAGATACACAAACTCACAAAAAACAAGCCAAAATCAGACAATGTCAAAATTTAAATGCATAGACAGCACAGAGAACTCCATGGAGGGAATTAGTCACAAAAAAATGTCACAGACAAACAAGGTGGACTGACGAGGAGATGGTTGCAACAAGAGCAGTAAATACAGACAAAAAAAATTATCTTGGACAACACAGTGACACAAACAGATGAACCCAACAATGATACAGTTAAACCTCGTCTATCCGGACAATGCGACCAAAGGCAATCCGGAAATCAAAAATCTGGTCAATCCAGGTAATATGGGTAATAAGCTAAATAAAATCCTTAAGTAAGCAGACATTCCATCTATTGTGGTAAAAAAAACTAATTTTTGTAACAAAAAAAAAACACATATACATGCATATATTGTTTACTAATTCTTGAGTTAATGGACGCAGTCCAAGTCATCTTAAAAGTCAGAGGTTGACGACATCCATGGGCCCAAACAATACATTTTTGCTGGCATATAGTCTATACCAATTTTGTAATAACTAAAAACCTGACCCCAAAGTTGCTGCAACCAAATAATAATTTTTGGTTAACTGCAGCATCTGCACTTATCTCAACAAGCCAGAACAAAAGTGGCAGAAGATATAGATATACTAAAAATAAATTTATTAAAGCCCTATAGTTATAATTTTGGAAGCATTTTTACGTAAATTTTCCAGTCATGCACTGAACACAATACGTACTTAATACATTATTGGATTTTGAGAAATTACAATATGTTGACGTCGTCCGGGCCTGCGGCCCCCTTTCGAGTCCGATATGCCACCGCCCAAACACCACCCTCTGTTCAAACCTCCCGCTTGCGTGTGCGCGTGTGTTGGTAGCCCGGCAAGAGGGCACTTAGCTGCAGTGCGCCGCACCCCTATTTGGAATTAATAATTACTGTAACCCTTTTCTTTTCGCCCCAAAATAGTGTCACAATGATTATGTATGTGAGTGCCTTTTGTTTAATTAATTTATGATGTTTTTGTAATAAAATACGTGCAAGCACGGACAAGGACGCTCCCTAGCAGGCGACGAAGGAACTAGCATATAACTTGATTTAAACTATTTTCTACCACATAAGTAATAATTACAGACGGTCTGGTCGTGGATGTGTATCTGGTATTTTTATTGAGATTTCATGTTATTTTCTATAATAACCCGGGGCACGCAATAGCTAAGATGTTAACGGTAATTGTTTTCTGCGCGAAGGGCACCATGTTGCCTGCCGCAAACCCTTGTCTCAGCCCAGTCTCCTTCTTCAGCCGGCCGAGAGTGGACATCTCTGCAGACACCCCGAGGACATCACCGTTGTTTCACCGAGAAGTAGTTCTGTTAAGTTAATTTATTCAAATCATTTTCATTCTATCCTCGGGGCCTGTCTCGGTCGGAGAGACTGTTTAATTAATAATTCTTATACTCTCCGGAGTTTTTAGTCACCCGTGTTATAAGTAACGACTTGAGGCGACCACGTGCGTGGTTCGCCTCCTCACCTAATTCGATTCGTGCCTCGGGCGTTTTCTAACAGTATCGAGGAAGGATTGTATAAGGGCGTGTAACGTGAGTAAATAAAACCAACTTAATTGAGTCACGTGTCTTTATGTTCGGGGGGCCACGTGGGTCCTTAATCCAGCCAGCGGCTTGTGGGACGCCCTAAGAGCCCACTGCGGTTAATTAGAAGAAGCGTGCCCGACGCTGAGAGCGGGCTCGGTTAGAAACAGGTGCCGGATTAAATATCAGGAGGACTAATATCTCGCCGCACACGGGCCATATAACGCCCTGAGCAAGAGTATCGAGCCGGGTCCACGTGCCCACTCACGTGGTGGCGCCCACTATTTCCACCAGTACGCCCTCAATGTACTGTGAATTAAGATAAACTCAAGCTGAGAATATAATATTTCCATTACAGTAGAACCTCATTACATAGTACCATACTATGTTTTATGCTTCAAGATGTCACCAAGCTGTTTAACATTTAGTAACATTTTAGTATCAACTATACACTACTGTTAAAGTTCTGTATCACGTATCCAAGTCGTGATAAACAATAAATTATGATCGCAAAATGTATACAAAAGGAATATTTTTCGCAAGACCCAACATAATTTGTTTATGTTGTGATATTCAAGTTTTTGTTATGTCCAGGATCTTTTGACATACTACTGAATTAGAACAGTAAGTATCATGTACCACTGGAGCAATGTATACAAGACTCATAGGCGTCACAAGGATATATTTTTTGGGGGGGACTGCAATTGATTTAGTTGTTGAGGAATATCCATCCCTTGGAAAAAAAGCGGGGGGTCCGGGGGTCCTCCTCCGGGAAAATTTGGGGTTTGAAGGTGCAAAAAAGTGGTTTTTAGGCATTTTTCTTTCCTAGATATTCTAATTATAGTTGGTTGCAATACATAATTTATTTTTATAAAAAATATTTTCAGAGAACAAATTTGTAAAAAAACATTGCTCACATTACCACAATTGGACTAAATGCACCATGCGCAACATATGGGTTGTATCACAGAAATCATATTTTTAATATAACTAAGAAACTAAATATATTATTGGAGGGGACGAAATTGAAGACTTATTATTGGGGGGGACGTGACCCCCCGTCCCCCCCGGTTGCGACGCCCATGCAAGACTGTTCCATCAGGATCGAGGGATAAACTTGGATATGTGATACAGAATAATTATCTTAGTACTTATTCCTATAAAGATGACTGCAACTACATTGTGAACATTCCATAAATATATATAGGCAGTTGTCACAATATTTTCGGCAGTGCCCACTGTCATAATAGTTAACAATTGGGCAAGTGTTTGTCTGCAGATCTTGGGTACAGTTAGGAACATCAGGGTAAAGCCTACCTACCACTGTTATTGTACTCCATTATTGCTTCACAGATGTTTGGTACCTGAATGACACTTCTTTTTTTTTTTTTCAAGCCTAGTAAAATGCACATACAGTACACTCCCGACTATCCGCGAAATTAAGTGGCACGGCCACCGCTGATAGTGAAAATCGCGGATAATCCGCAAAAGAGCCAAAGATGGGGGAAAAAAAGGCAACATTAATTTCAACTTAAAAATCTAAACATTTATGTACAGTAAAAGTTACAATTAACAGTAAAATGTTAAATGATGCAAAAAATTTTAGTATTTTACTGAATAATTAACATACAATACATTTCAGTAATGTAAACACAAAAGTGCTCAACCATACGACTAGAAACAAAGTACGACAGAGACAAAAATAGCAACGCATGCCAGCCTACTGCGTGAGTTCCGAGAAGGCCTGTGGCGTTTTACTGTATACTGCACACAACACACTCGTCAGTAGAGTTCAAATTTGCTCACTTGTAATAAAATACAGATTTATATATGTGCTGTATTTTTTCGTAGCATGCACGGATAATAGGGAGTTTATTGTATTTTACTTCAAACTAATGCCTTTTAAAGTGGTGTCATGATATCTTAATTATTATAGATATTTTGATGGACAATCCAATAGTTTTCTTTGAATTGTGTTAATTATGCAGCATATTTCAGAGCTTGTATAGGAGTTTTAGTCACACATTTGGTTATTATTCAAGTTGGAACAGATCAGATCATTTAAAAGTCTTAATTTATGTACTAATATAAGATGACATTTCTTGTAAGCAAATCTCACTTTCACAAGTCCTAGTTGGTGAAACAAGACAAATATTCTAAGAAATGTTGGTTTTTGAAAGAGTTCAAAAGTTTTAAAATGTTGCAGAATACTAACAAATTACCCTTTGTACAAAACGTTCTTTAAAACTGTTTCGGGGGCCGTAGTCTCTGATATTTACTGACAGAATTTTACTGCGTGCTCGGGTTTTATGGGCGCCACCGTGCCACGTGCACGGACCGATGTGAGACTCTTTCTCAGGGTCGTGACGTCGCCCATGTGAGGCGTGATTTTAATTTCCCCCTGAATACACCTAGCACGAATCCCTGCCCGCTCTCAGCGTCGGGCACGCTATTATTTATGGAGTGGGCTCTCAGTTGTCCCACACGCCGTCACACTCCACGTGGTCAACAGGTTTAAATAAGAAAATAATACCTTTGATTTACACACCTGATTTATTCAGCGAATGCAACTTACACGATGGAAACTGTTTAAAACGCCCGCGGCACGAATCGGTTTAGGTGTGAAGACCCCCACGTGGTCACATCTTACATTACGTATTACAAAAGAGAAAAGACAGTTGCTGGTCGTAAGACAATTAGTTATACAGTCCCCCGACCGAGAGGAGCTCCGAGGACGAAAAGAAAACGATTTATACGGAATTAAATTGAAACAGAATTATTTGGCGGTGAAACAAACGGTGAGGTCCCCGGAGTGCTGGCGCGTCTACTCTCGGTCGTTGATGGCGGCGGACTGGGATGAGATCATGGCTCGCTCGACTAACATGGCGTCCTCCCGCCGAAACAATTGCCATTAAAAGATATTTGCGAATTTGTGCCACGGGAAACTAAATTAACATGACAAGAATGAATTAAAAATTATGTAACAATTTATGACTACTTGAAAAGAATAATACATATTATAATTAATAAAATGAACATTTAATTATTGTCTGGCTTCGGGTTTCCTCGGGAATGTCCGGAAACGCCATGATATTTTAATACATTATTTTAAAATAAAAGTACATAAAACCCTCCCGGCCGATCTGCCGTCACGTTGCACTTAGGGAATATAAAACAAATAACACAATTATATTTACTTATGTTTTAGGGGTGCGGTGCACTGACTCGACAGCGCCCTCTTTCCGGGCGAGCACACACGCACGCACACATATGCACGGGTAGGCGGGAGGTTTGAATGGAGGGTGGGTGGTGTTTGGGCAGTGGCATATCGGACTTAAAAGGGGCCGCAGGCCCGGACGATGTCAAAACTAAACAAGTTATAAACTCCAAGAGCTGTTTTAATTTTTACTCACTAAATTATCACCTAGGTACTGCATTTGGATGAGAATTTGTAGCACACATTGCACTAATTAGGTCATAAAGTACTGAATCTGTGTAATGGACAGCTCATGTAAACCAATTAATGATTAACAGTGACGTCGACCAGGGCTGCGCCTTCCCTAAGCCCGATGTGCCTCACGCCACTGCTGACCCACTCTCCTCCCACCGACACCCTCCGTTTCAAACCTCCCGCCAACAAGTGCATGTGTGCGTGTGCTTGGTCACACTGGGCGAACCCTTTCGCAGTGGATACTGCATGAATTTTAAATAATGTAATTCTTAAATATCTGTAAGATGGAATCCTTAAATCTTAATTAACTTATAATTTTTAAAAGGTTTTAATAGTTATGTTTAACTGTCTTTAATATCATTTTACTAACGGTAAGTTCAGCACTCCCTGCGGCCATGACACCCGGGGCCTGGGGCAGTCTCTTCCATTCCCCGTGCGGGGTAGGACGCATCTCAGTACCTCATAGACTTCAACTTTTGCTCGTAACCGATCCATTAACATCCGCCGTTGTAACTATTTTTTTTTTAAACCTTTTTCTAATCAACCTTCGAGACCTACCCCGGCGGCAGACTGTGTAAATTAATTAATTAAAGCTCCCCTGGAGCGTTTTGAATTAATCGGCGGACTTATACTTTCGAGGCCGGGCCACGCGGTGTCCTGGTCAGCATGAAAGCTGGACTAGGTGCTGTTTTCTGTGTGCGTCATCAGTGTACGTGTCGGCGCCAATAAAACTCAATATTCACCCGACTCGTTACACTCAATTCCCGACCACAAGTTTCCCAGCACAGAGACGGAGGTGTGTGGGGCGCCTCAAGACCCCACAAGCAGTAACATAGCGTGCCCGCCACTGAGAGTGGGCCGGTGAGTGCTAGGGGGGGGGGGGGGGGGGGGAAGTCAAGCCTGCTCCACATGGGTCACGTCACGGCCCTGGGACAGAGTCGATAGCCGGGTCCACGTGCCCATCCACATGGTGGCGCCCAAGGTATAAACGTACGCCGATTCAAAAACCCCCCTCCACGAAAACAGTACAGTCAAAATCATGTAACAGACAGATTTTATAGAAATTCTGGATAATAAAATATTGTTCCTTGTAGTCATCATAGTCCTGTAACAAGTAAATCAAAATATAAAATGTGTGCATATGAGACTTATACCACTGTTGTCCAAAATGGCTCAGGTAACAATAACAGCTGCTGCTGACAGCTTGTTTTGTAAAACAAACTACAAGCAAGGATAGTGCTGCTTCCAAATGACAACAATTTTCACCACTTAATTTCCTGACGTATGTGGAATTAAGTTAACGCATATAATTATGGATTATAACTAAAGTCTATGTTGAAAAAGTTTAAAAGGAAAATTTTTATTGAATACTGAAAAGAGAAAATTTGATTTATAACAAGAAATTAATGATAAATAATATTAATTATATAACAGAGTCTCATCTAACAATAAAGGGTCATAGCAGGTGAGTGACACAACATGTGACTCCAACCATGGGGATCAAGGTTTGATTCACAGCCACGTCCAAGCCACGTGTTCCACATGTGAGAGAAATGGCTCAGGTTATGTGGTAGATTCTCTCAAGGAATTCCCATCACCCAAAAAAAAAAATTCACCCGATTTTCCATTCTCATCTCACCCTTGCCTCATCTGTCTGTAATGAATGACCTATTCCTTCGATATACCTATTTTTAACAGTGATGGGTGGGGGCCCCACTGTTAGTATCCCCTGGGCCCCGGCCTGCTCTCGACGGCTCTGATCATGAGGCCGGCACTGACAAACTAAGGCCGCGGCGAACCACTGCAGCACTGAAAAGTTGAAACTAAATTTATGTTATGACTGAAATTGAATATGAAATGGCAAAAGTACACGATCAACAGTTCTTAAACAGTAATGCAACTACATATATTAATAAGTCAAAGTTCGTGAAGGATTGCAAATACGTTTAGATGTATGTGAAAATATACTGTGAGACGTGACTGTTACTGATGACTGCCATGACGCAGCTGGATTGTGAACACGTAACACAAATGAAATATAATAATGCTAAATAAACCATGAACCTAGAAAATCCTAACTTGATAATGAACGCTAAAACATGAAAGTTACTGTAGATCGCCGTGACGCCGCTGGATTGCGAATACAAAATTCATTACTTAGGATCAGTGGCGTGTATTCAATAGACGCTAGGTAAGCAGTGCTTACCCTGTTGTTATGTTGCTTGGCGTAATGTAATAATTTTTGCTATCTGGTAATTTCATCTCGTGTGCCAATGCGATCCGATCACCGTAGCGGGCGTGTCGGGTAGTGTGTCACCCGGTTGTCATGGTAACGTGAAAGCCGGGCGGGTTGAGAAGGCGGGGCGGAGGGTGGGAAACGGTTCGCGTATCTTCGTGAGACTACTTCGGTAATGTTTGCTCAAGGCCCGCTCGACCAAGAGCAGCTGGCCTTTAAGTGCTAGCCAGTGAGAATTAAAACTTCATCTGCGACTGCCCTCCATGTGCCAACAAGGTAAGCTGTGAGTTTCGCAGCGTATTCTGTTCGGGATGGAGCCGGACTCTCAACTCGGCCCCAGCCAAGAACACAGCCACTGCGTTGTTTGCAATTTTTTGAGTACTGAATTTAATTCTTTTTCTTTTGAAGATAAAAAAATGTGTTTGGCAGTGGGGAGACCGACTCCTGATTTAGACATAAAAACAACAGGAAAATCTTTTGTTAGACACTTTAATTGTAATTTATATACGAAAAATGAGTGGTTAACAGGCTGCCCATTACTTGGAAAACCTTTTTTGCTGGCCAAGTGCATTTTATATTTCTACCAGGAAAACTTCAAAAATAGCCCCATTTTGCACCTAGAAATCCAAATTTTTCTGGGGGAGGGCCCCCGGATCCCCCGCCTTAAGGTCGGGGATGGGCGAGACAGCTTACCCACACAATAACTCCACCACACGCCACTGCTTAGGATGCTCTTACGCCATGTTGCCTAAATGCTGGTTTTGGCGCGATGATGTCTTTGCGAAGGGCGCTAAGCGGCCGTCCCTGGTGAGCCTCTCTTTTTGCCTAAATGCTGGTTTTGGCGCGATGATGTCTTTGCGAAGGGCGCTAAGCGGCCGTCCCTGGTGAGCCTCTCTTTTCTATGCTGGTGAGCGCCGGAAGGCAACTGCTGCTAGAAGCACCGCGCGAGGCGCGACACAAGAGTCTAGCGGCAGCAACGTTACTTCCTGCAACTGGTTGCAAATGCCGAACCTTACCAAGTTGGCCGATCGGGAGTGCCTACCCCCTGGATGTTTTTTTTATTTTTACGCGCGCGTTTTTTCTCTCCAGTATAAAAAAGCCACACAGACTGTTCAGGGGATGGTTGGTTACATTAGGTTAGTATAGCTACATTAAAAATACTGTAAAATCATTGTATGGTTGCTTAGCAAATAACTTTTTAATATGTAGCTCTCTAGCGCTAGGAAACCGTTTACATGATTTCACAGTATCTTTAATGTAGCTATCCTAACCAAATCAACCGTCCACAATGTTTTAAAGTATTTATAACGTAGCTAACCTAACCTAATTGACCATTAGTTATCATGTCCTTACCTGAAATTTACAAGTTGCGTAAAATTGCAAGGAAATATGGGGCGTCCCGAGAATATTTGTGGAAGACAAAGACTTCCTAGATTTTATATGGTATGAAAAATATACAAATCCATGAAGTATGTTTCTTCAATTAGGTATTTTCCTCTAAAAACGATTACAAATAAATACCGTTGCCTTGTTTATGTTCTTTCCTTTTAACAGCACCTTCATTTATTTACAATCAAAGACTATATAGTATCAGTAAATTGTTTATAGATTTTAATAATATTAAATGTCATGAAACACTAACATTCAAATATTTTCATAATTAAAGTAGGTACTCTTAGTTTAGCTGTCTGTAATGGAGACCAAAATTATCGGCATGCCACTTTATGGATTTGGCTAATCCACAGTACTCAACAGCTACTAAAGCGACTGGCGTTTGCCCATTTTTAATTGATGTATCTCTCATATCAGCGTTCAGGTTTGCAACTACAGACTAAACTAGCGACAATGTGTGATCAGTATCTACAGATGAAGTAGGTGTTGCACACCCGTTTTTTATGTAATACAGAAAAATCACACTCTGACCAATTTGTGCGACTAATCCTTGATAACCAAACATTAGTTAAGCGAAGGTCTGACACAAGGATCCGATGTTTAAGACACAATTTTCAACCCACATCAAGGAACATAGCAGGCTAATCAAAAAATTGCCAAATAAATATCACTTAAGCATATGTAACCCACTTTCAAAAAATTAAACAAACTTATATGAAATATTACACATTTGCCTACCATTTACGAACATTACCTATCAAAGTACCAAGGGTTGTTTGCAATTTTTTTTTTTATAATTTGAGCTAATGTTTTGACGCCGACCGCCAATGCTCCTCTGTCGCATAGACCGCTATGCCTCCTCAACGTCTCGCAAAAGCGTGTGCACCGAACGCGCCCGTGCGCGCAGCAAAGTGCAGTTCGTGCGACGAGGCGAACGCCATACAACGAGTGCTACACCGGCGCAAGGATCCGGCCGGGTGTGGCATATCCTTCGGCCGCACTACAACAAATTGTTATAATTATGTTTTTCCACAGGATTTTATTAAACATTATTTTTTATTAATTAATAATTAAGTCTTTGCAAAATCATGTTTCAATGTGCGATTTGTCCCGAACCTGGCCGGTTCAGTTTCCCGCGAAATTCACACGTTTCCGCGGGAGGGCTGGCGGGGGAGGGGGGTCGCGCGCGGCGACACCGCTAGTGTCCTTCGAGAGCTCAACCAGGCCGGCAGCCTGCGCGCAACGCGGAACCTTCAAACTTTGCATTCACCGACATGTAGTTTTCCATAGTGTAATTTCTTTTGAACCTTTTTGTACAGTTCCGCGGTCGGCCTAAATTTACCATGAGGTACTTAACTTAATTCAATCAGTGCTCCGAGATGAGTGTTTATGTCATACGTAAGTACTGTGGGGAGAGTATGTGGTTTCACGTCGGCGCTTCACGCCCAACCTAGCCTACAGGCTACTTAGTTTTGGCCCGCACGGGGCAGCCAGCAGGCGACACGTGCCATCCAACTTAATAACGATTCAGTCCCTGGGACACACCTAGACACCACGTAGAGTCGCCGGAGACACGGGCCTACGTGTTGCTAGCCCAGTTTATCAAGTGTAATGTGTTAGCGGAATAGTTGTTCGCCTAAGTGTAATTCGTCATGTCAGGGCTTATGTATCACCGTCGTACTGCAGTGCGCCACCAAACTTAATAACGATTCAGTCCCTGGGACACACCTAGTCACCACGTAGAGTCGCCGGAGACACGGGCCTACGTGTTGCTAGCCCAGTTTATCCAGAGCTAGGTATTAGTGTAGTGTATTGTGCTTCAAAATATCGTGTGCCATGTCAGAGTGTCTTTTGTAACTTTCGCGTCACGTATACGAGTCTGCCCCTCACGCGCATAAGAATCGTGAGCCGCCACTGAGGAAGTGAGCTGCGCGTGTCACTAGTCGCGTCGGGCAAACCGTTACGGCCAGAACGGGCAGCACCATGTATTGGGCTGTGCTGTATTAAATTCACCAACTATCTGAAGAGGTTTTGTGTTATTATTCAGGCGTCCCGAGTGGCCTCAACAGCTCGGGGGGCCCTACTGCGTTGACCCCTACCTCTAGCCACAAGGCCGAACCTTCCCTGAGATCACGAACTGAACAAAATCACGTCTAAATACTCAGAGGTAGCGGGGACGGCGTCAGTTTGCCGAAACAATATAGTTCAAAAATCATTTTATTCATGTTTACTACCCATGCCAATATCAAATACTGTAGAGGGAGAATACAGGACAGCTCTATACTAATAGCACAGCCGCGCGGGTGAAGAGCGTCAGCGCTGCTACCTAGCGGCTCGGCGTGATAACAGCATTCCAAGCCTAAAATGTATTAAATTCAACTCGTCATTGCACCTAGACTAATCAACAGATTCTTTTGAAAAAAATTGTGTTGACCCTCGTATTCTTTGCGGCCATGCAGATGTAAATTTATTTGCCGAAAAGTTAGTTGCTTTCGATGTAAAAAATAGTTAACAATGAACAGCATATTTTCAAGGAAAATTAAAGTAAAAATTTTCAAAGCATTCTATTGCTAATCATCGTTCATTTAGGGAATTATCTAATGAATTAATTAAATCATCCAAATTTTTCAGCCATTAAATACTATTGGTTTGCTATTGTTCAACAGCCTATTGGTTAAAAGTTTTTTTTTATGAATATGTGCAATATAATGAGTACAGTTGTTCATATAGTTTATAATACGTATATAATATTTATATTTACAGTTAACAGAGATTTGAGCACGATATTATGAAATTAAATAACATGGGCATTCAAATAATATTGAAAATTAAAGGTAGATGAAAAAATACATAATTTCAGTATGACATAAATATGTATAAGTACATAGCGTTTGACACAATGTAAATAAACAATATAATCCTTAAATTAGAACTTACAATTGCACCCTCTTAAGCTACCATAAATATTAAATATGTATTAATACCTGGTTACTTTAAAATAATAATATTTAAATAAATACATTATAACAATGGTACCAGAGCTAGAACATTTTACAAGATTCAACCTTCCATTATAAATGAAAAAGGCAAATAATATACAAGAGACGAATATGCTTGTAAAATTTTATCCAGCTGCACCTAAATAGGTAGCAAGAAGTTTATTTTCCGCGATCATACCTTATAACCACTGCTATGCTAGATATTCCATACAATTTACATGTGCATGACTTTTTTTGCTTTTTTGTTTTCTTTACTCCGGGTTCTCCCACATTCATCGTTTACACCTTTTATAAAACAATTGATTATGACATTAAAATATTTGTTAACAAAAATTTTGTAGCATTCGTCACACATTTCGATTTCAGTGGGTTTCTCAATCAATCTAATCATTTTTAATTTGACATTCCTGCAAGAAATATTCAAAATATTTACAAAACATATTCATCAAAAATCGCACATATTCTTGTCGACAACAACTGAATAGGCTTTTTAAGGTACAAAAATCAAATATTGTAATAATACAATATTTGCAAAAATTTTGCATAATCATACTGTTTCATAGCTATATGAACGTCCTCTAGAGAGTAAGAATTTTCGTTCGATGAAATTTTGTTCTGGCATTCAGCATGTGCGGGAAGTGGGAAATATTACAACTCACGATAGTATGTTTTTCTAAGAGAAATATTTTGACTTGGGGAAAATTTTTACGTTCTATAAGGCAATAGAATTTAAAAAAAAATATTTAATAATAATTCCTTTCAATTCTGACGGTTACTCTTTGTACTTCAGCGAGTTTAGTTTCAGAGGTTTTCGTATGGCGCGGCCGTGGTCGCGGCAGCTAGGGGCAGTCATCACGCCGAGCCGCGAGAGCGCAGCACCGTCGGTTTCTCGCGAAAACGAGCGAGCTGTCCTGTATTCTCCCTCTACAGTATTTGCCAATATGTATGATCGTGTGGTGGACATAGAGAAATTACTCACACTCACTGTTAGTATGTCTATGATTTAGATTTTCTGTAACAAAAATAAATTTAGCCCTTTTTCACGTCTTTAGGAATAGAATTTCATAGTAATATGTAGCCTTTGCAGGGCCGGATTTAGAGGTCTGGAGGCCCCGGGGCAACAGAAGAGCGGAGCCCCCCTGGCCACAAATAATTATTTTCAAAATAAAATGAACAATTTTTTTCAGTCGAGTTTTCCAATAAATAATTTATTGTGAAATCAAGTAGATTCTCTTAGTATTTAAAAAACATATATAAATATAATCGGAGACAAGAATAATATGAAATTAAATTTTAGTGTTAATGAATATTTCTGTTAATATTTGACACCGTCCCCGCTGCCTGTCTTAACATTTGACGCCGTCCCCGTTGCCTAATCTGAATTTACGTAAATTTAAGCTGGTATGTTAATTTTGAATCTCAAGGGGGGGGGGTTCTTGGCCTCGTGGCGGTAGGCAGGGATGCGGCGACAAAGGACTCCCCGGGCTGTTATGGCCTCCCAGGACGCCTTATTAATAAAACACACGAGTTCCTTTGTTGATTTATTGCGGAGTACACTCTACAGGTCACACGTTCACGTGACTGGCCGCTTCACCGTCGACCTAAGCTCCGCGCACCTGGACCTGCTGGGGTCACTGCGAGAGTATACGGACGTGGCGTGACGAGTGAGGGCGAACGGTCCCACGACTTAATTAAGGGAACACATGACACTAACTTACTGTGGTTAGTCCGCACAAGAGAATAATTGGCTTATTAAAACACGTTACACTAAGTTACTGCGATTAGTCCCGCACAGGAGAATAAGCCACTTATTAAAACACGTTACACTGAATTACTGCGATTGGTCCGCACAGGAGAATAAGTTACTTACTAAAACACATTACACTGAATTACTGCGATTAGTCCCGCACAGGAGGATATACATGAGCGGATAGTCCGCGGGGTGGCGATGGCCACGTTAAGCTGGGTACGGACACGGTGGAATCTGGAGCGATATCACACACGTGGCCGTGGCACGTCCCAGGTGAATACTCGTCCGATAGTTTTGGTCGCGTTCGGCGCAGTGCCGCCCTGCGTGGGCAAAGAACTATGTCCCGTGGTGGGACGTGAAAGCGTGAGGCGCAGGTGCCACGACGGGTCACCTAATTGCATACGTAAAATATAAAAATCCCTGATGGGATACACATGTTATTAAAAGACCGCGCGTGACTGCTAACGGCCGATTTGGGCCGACCGGGGAGCTGATATAAAACGTTTGGACTATATTTACCTATTGCAGTTATATGGCGTTGGTGCAAAAATTGAAGGCTCCCCGTGCGTGGGCTGCCGGCCCGGGAGAGTGCTGGATGGCGACTGACTAACCTCCCTGGCCGCCGGGGCCAGGGAGGGGGAAAATTCCGCGGGAAACTGCGGAGCGCGGGAAGGTGACTTCGGCCAGTTTTGTGAATTATACCCTTTTAACATATGATCATTTAATTAACATTAATTATTGAATGGTTTAGATTTCTTAGTTTTTGTTTATATTATGAAATGCTTGAGAAACAATACCCTTGCGCAGTGCCACACCCGGCCGGGCGCTTTGCACACGTAGGAGGCCGTGACTGACGTCACGCCGTTCGGGGCACTGCACTACGTTGCGCGCGCGGGCGCGTTCGGGGCGCGGCACTTATCAGGTGTTGAGGACACATAACGGCCTGTGCTCTCAGAGGGAGCACTGACGGCGGCGTCACATTATTACATTTAAATTACGTGAACAAGGATTTCGATTCGAGGGCGGGGTTCTTTACCTCGTGGCTGCAGGCAGGGACGCATCGACAAAGGACTCCCTGGGCTGTTTAGGCCACCCAGGACGCCGTAACTATTAAAAGCACACATAAACGTAACTGGTTTTATTGACACGTCACACGATACAGTACTTCACCTGGTACAGTACATCTTCATGTAACTGTATCATCGTCAAATTTCTCATCTCCGCACACACGCCCCACGAATGGCGGTACTGAATCAAGGTTAGCGGAATTCCTTAGAGATACCCCACCGAGGGTCGCAGGCTATCCTGAGATGGCTAGTGGTGGCGATGAAGGCGCGTGGCGTACCTAGCGACCACGAAAAGTGAAAGTCCGGACGGTGAAACGGAAGAATAATTAGCTAATCACTTAATAAATGCCCTAGATGTAACACTGAAATTATACACTACACATGGCTGATGGCTGGAACTAATACTAACATTGAAACAATAGAAATTACGTAGTACTCCAACGACTCGTAGTCGAGTCACACACATTTAATTACGAACCGCGCGACATGTCGTACGGTTGATTTAGGGCCGGCCGGGGAGAGGATGAAAAACGATTTAGAAAGTTACCTATTGAAGCTACATACTGGATTTGGCGCGAAGATTGCAGGCTCCCCATGCGCGGAGCTGCCGGCCCTGGTGAGTGCTGGATAGCGACTCCCGAATCTCCCTGGCAACCCGGTCAGGGAGGGGGCGATTTCCCGCGGAAAGGTGCGGAGCGCGGGAAGATTTTGACGGCCAGTTTTGTGATATCAAAACATTTACATTAACATTAATTAATTATTTAGGAAAATTAGATACATCAAAAGATTTAGTTAATTCTTTTAATTAGAAATGCATGTGCCCTATGTCTCAGTTGCGCATTGCCACACCCGGCTGGGCGCTTTGCACAACACAGCCGGCCGTGACTAGCGTCACGCCGTTCGATGCACTGCACTTCCTACGCTGCTCGGCACGCGCGGGCGTGTTCTTTATACATGCCCTAATTGAGGTGTTGAGGACACATTATGGCCTGTGCTCTCAGAGGGAGCACTGACGGTGGCGTCATATTTAACAATAATATAATCATGTAGGTATGTACAAAGTACTGTAGGTAAAGGTAAAACAGCGAAAAAAGAATATCAAAGGATTTGTGGGGGCACTCCGTTTGTGGAGGCCCCGGGGCTTTCACCCCGGTTGCCCTCCCCTAAATCCGGCCCTGAGCCTTTGTGATAATTCGGGTTATGAACTAGCTGTATGCCAAATATCATCCAAATCTGTTCATTAGTTCGGGTGTTATTGAGTAACAAACATACACACAAACTTTCGCATTTGTAATATTAGTGGGATAACAGCCATGGATAATTTTTAGCATCTTTTTATTTGTTTAGATTATGAATGAATGTGAATGAGAGGTGGTCTTTCACAATATTGTTCCGTATTCAAGTATTGAATAATGATTTGGTAGTTTTGTTTTACCGACAGCCAATTATTGAATTTTTTTTTATTATCGATCTGAAAAAGTTTTGCTTAGGTTTGTTTTGAACCTTGAAAGTTGTCGCAGAGGTTTTAATAACAGTGTTTTGAATGTTTTGGTTGTTGACATCTGTTTGAGGATTTATTTTATTCAAGGAATTGCAGCTCTATATAAAAATGATGTCGAGATCGATTCGCGCTGAGACCAGAAGTAGAGCCAAAGATGATGTCAAAAGGGTAATGCAAGTTGTCGACAAAGTGCGTCACTGGTAAGGGCTATTTAACAATGATTATCATGTTCATTTTCAGAAATGACTTTTCAGGTTGAGCGGCTGGTTGAGTGCACATAACATTCTTTCAGTTAGTTTCACAGTTCATTACCATTTAATTCGGCTGACATGTTGGTTCGGATACATTGAAAGCCTGAGCTTTATTAGCCTGTGTAATGTATTACCCTAGGGTCTGTATAACGAATTTGGGATTTTGAGCTAATTTTTTTTATCATCCCACAAAAAACTGTTTATAATTTTTATTGTAGCCAACCTAAACCAACTGTTCACACCATAATATAGCATTTTAAATGTATGTTGGTAAATATTTACTTGGGCGGTATTTCCGAAAAAAAATGTTAAAAATCCGAAAATACCTTTATTTTATGCTCTTCAACTTCCTCTTTTCATTAAAATTGGCGGAGATTAGAAATTCCAAATACTTTAGGAGATATCGAATTTTTTAATTTCTTCATATGTAGTTGAGCGGTATTTGCGAAAAAAAATGTTAAAAATCCGAAAATACCTTTATTATATGCTCTTCAAATTCCTCTTTTCATTAAAAGCGGCGGAGATTAGAAATTCCAAATACTTTAGGAGATATCAAATTTTTAAATTTCAGCACAAAACCAGTGCATTCCTGTGGCGTGCGTGCACCATTGTTTCTTGTTTACGTACGAGTATCTTTTTTTTTTTTATTGGATAATGATGTCATGTGATTGTTCGTGATAGGCCAGAATTCAAATGAACTAATACGTGATTATTTAGTTCAATTATTGTTTAAAACGGTGTTTAATTACCGCCTCCAACTTAGGTGAGTTTTTAACGTTTCTAATTTTAAAGTCTTATTTGTTATTTTGATATTGTTGCGCAAGTAATAAGTAACAAAAAAATTTACGTGAGTTGTTACTGTACATCCTTTGTTACGGGTTTGTTAGGTAAGGTGAGTTACATTATAAATAATTTAAAACTAAAGAATAATTAAAATTAATTCACATTATTTTTAATATCACCTTAGTTTGAAAGTATTTATAATGTAACTGACCTGACATAATCGACCATTTTAGTTTACTGTTCACCCTCTGTCCGGGTTTGTTTGGTCAGGTCAGTTACATTATAAATATTTTAAAACTAAACAGCCATTAAAATTAATTCACAAAATAATTTTTAATGTCGGCTTAGTTTGAAAGTATTAATAATGTAACTGACCTGACGTAATCAACCATTTTATTAATTACGCATTCACGATTCACGTATTCACGAACACACGGCAAAATAACAAAAATGGCGCCGCTCGAATGGTTCCACAGGTCTTGTATTGCAAAATTAAAAAATTCGATATCTCCTAAAGTATTTGGAATTTCTTGTCTCCGCCGCTTTTAATGAAAAGAGGAAGTTGAGGAGCATATGATAAAGGTATTTTCGGATTTTTAACATTTATTTTCGCAAATACCGCTCAACTACATACGATGAAATTTAAAAATTCGATATCTCCTAAAGTATTTGGAATTTCTTGTCTCCGCCGCTTTTAATGAAAAGAGGAAGTTGAGGAGCATATGATAAAGGTATTTTCGGATTTTTAACATTTTTTTTCGGAAATACCGCCCAAGTAAATATTTACCTGTATGTTGTCATTACGTGTATGAAATGTAATAATTCCTATTTGACGTTAGTTTATGTGCTATATTTCACGTATCAAGTGTGTGCTCCATGCCACCATACTGCAAAACATCCCTGTCAATAGTTTGATGCACAGTAGGGACTCACATAATTGTTGTAATTTTTATTTACATTCCACTGCATCACAAAATCCGAACACAAAAGATACATGTCTTACGGAGAACTACAGGATATACAGTGCAATTAAAGACAAAATTGTGGCGGCTGCATCAATGCTTGCTTCGTAATGTAAACTCTAAACTGTAATTTTTTTTAGAAACCAGTAGGAATTAAAGAATGTTGTTTTCAGAGTAAAACAATGAATGTCTGTAGTACTGAAAAATACCATTTTTGGAATTTTATTATTTTATTTACGGAACAGCTGCAAAATAAGATTAATACCTTGAAGATTTTTGGTAGTAATTTTCTAGTGAAGGTGCTTCTCAAAAAAAATTTATAGAAAAATGGTGTGTTTGTAAACTATTTAAATGGGACAGTGTAGAGAATCAGATTGGTGTATGAAGTGACGTTCGTCTTTCATGATTTTGAATGAAATAAACTGTGGAATGGCAACATTTTTGGTGTAAATTTAACATCATTAAGGGTTATGTTGACATAAATGATTTTAGCTATAAAGCTAATAAGGATAAATGGTTTTTAATGGTATTTAAATGTTTTAGTGAATTTTAGTAGTGTTTTATATGCAGTTTGTTTGCTGTGTTAAAGTGAGAGGTGTATTGTGTATATTTCATTTATGATGTTAGTTGAAATATTTCTTTATTTAGGTGTAATAAAATTTATAAGGCAATTTGGTAATTGAAGAGGTGGATTCCAAAAGGGGTTAAGTCACATTTTAGCGATTTTGTGTTTATATGTGGAATAACTAACTTTTTACTATTCGCATGTACGGCTGTAACAGGTATTCCAAAAGCGCTTAAGTTATAGCTGTTATGCGGTAGTGAAATATGGGTTTCTTTCCAAAATGTCCTAAGTCAGCAGTGTTTTCCAAACAAGCCTTGGTAAGTTATGCACCGATATGCGCATGCATAAACAGGTATTAGTTACTGTATGGTGAAAGTATTGTCATGGTTTTGTACTGCATAGAGGTTATGTCTGTTTATTAGTGTTATTGTGGTGGTTTGACTTGTCAGTAGTTAATGTATAAATGCCAAAATGAATGTAAGTGAACTACAACATAGCACATGTTCTATAACAGATATAAATAGTACACGAAGTAGAAAACAAGCAAGAAAAGAAGATAAGTGGGTTAAAAACCATAAAAAGTTTGCCAGAAACAGCAGTGAAGCCCATGGTGCTCCTTTGGTTGCATGCACGCATAAAGAAGGTGGTAATAGTTGTAAGGCGGCTTTGCTGTCTACAGCAGATATTAGTGCATTTTATGACAAAATCTATAAACACAAAACAGCTGCTGAACAGAATAGCTTTGTTTTCAAGTATACTGTCACACAAGAGCCTAAACAGCATAGGCCCAAAAAACAAAAATAAGCCTAGAAGCCATACTGTTACTAAATATTTCATACGGCAGACAAGCGGTCGTATTCTAAATGTATGTAACAAAACGTTTTTGTCTGTAACGAGATTTTCTCGTAAAAGAGTAAACACCTTAAGAAAACACATGGAGGAATATGGGGAATGCCCACATGAAAGGCGTGGTGGGGCTAGGTTAAATCCCAAACACACTGCAATAAAAGACTCAATGATTGAATACATTCAAACGTTTAGATGCAATGAATCCATTATGGCCGAGGTAAAAGTGTTCGTGGTTATCTTAATCCTGAACTTTCTATCAAAAAGTTGTGGCGAATGTGGAAAGATAACCAAAAAATAGAAAACAAGCCAATTGCTTCATTATCTAAGTTTTTCAAGGTGTTTCAAAGAAACTTCAATCTCAGCTTCGGAAGCCCAAAGATGGATGTGTGCTCATTTTGTTACAAGACTAAGAACCAAATCAAGACGTCACGTGACCTTGCTGAAAAGGCTCGATTAATGACTCAGTACAGGCTTAATACTCTTAGAGCTAAAATTTTGTATGTAATCATGAAGAAACAAGAATACAATATAATAAGTGTTTCATTTGACATGGAACAAAACCAAACACTGCCCAAATTAAGCGTTGGTGAGGTCTTTTATGCCAGACAAATCTGACTGTACAATTTGACGTTTGTTTTGATGGAAAACCAACAAAACACTTCCAACACATCTGTGTACACTTGGACTGAAGACCAAAGTGGTCGAGGTTCTAATGAAGTATGTTCGGCATTGAGTCATATTTTTGGAAAATCTTGAGAAAAAATTGGCAAATGTGCCAGAAAACTCTTTGACTCTGAGATTATTTTCAGATGCCTGCAGTGGGCAAAATAAAAACACCAATGTTATGATGTTCATACTCAACTACATTGCCAAATCAAGAACCTTTGCAAAAGTGGAACATTACTTTCCAATCAGAGGTCATAGCTATATGCCCCCCCGACCGAGTATTTGGCAGATTTGAAAAGGAGTTACGGAAAAAAAAAAAAAATTAGAGCCTAGTGAATATCACAAGGTCTTTGCGACGGGTGCTACAGTGAATGTGTTAGGCATAGATTGGGTGGTCTCAAACTTTATGGAAGCTTCAAAGAAGGCCATAGTAAAAAGACTTCCCTTTAAAATGTGTGATCAACGTGTTCTCATCTACTCAGAATGCATGACACTACTATGGACATTCAAAACACATATTGTGGTCTACCAACAGTCAAGGTGACTAAATCACGTACAGTATTGAAAGAAGCGTACACAAACGTTCCTGTTTCGCCAGCAGAAAACCATATTAGTCAAAAGAAGCGACAAGATATGAAGAAACTTCTGCAGTTAGTTTCACTCAGTCAATGTGCACGACAGTTTTACCAAACTGCTCTGACTAACAATGTAGAAGGAGATAACGACAACAATATTGTACTATATGATGAAGAAGAGCCATTCCTTTAAACATTGTAATTCACTCAAAAGACTTGACACATTTTAAAGGTCATATTGTTGCTTTCGTTTTGTACTATGCATAAGTCTACATTCATATTTTGTTCAGTATTATGTAAACATTACACTTAGGCCTGTCAATCTGGTAGGACTAATATTCTTCAATTACATGTTTTTCAAAAAGTCCTCAGTCACTGACAAGTTTTCCAAAATGCTCTTAGTCACTGACAAGTTTTCCAAATAGCTCTAAGTCACTGATGTTCCGTTTTCTTAACCTAATTACAGGTAATATATTGAACTCATAATCAAAATAACTGCCTGAGAACATGTTCTTAATGTAAAACATTAGCATTATGTGGATTTTGTGCTTGACATTATCAAAATACACATTCACACCAAAAAAATTGTTTCCTGAAAAAAGTACATTTTTGACTTAGCCCCTTTTGGAATCCACCTCTTCAATTATCTTATGTCACTGATTTTCTACAAATTAAAAATAAAATTACAAAAATACAGTTTTGCAACACTAGAGAGTGTCTTGTATTTACCTTGAAAACAGTGTTAATAAATTCATACCAGGTACTCTTTTCTAAGAAATCACAGTTTTTATCTCACATTTCAATACCTGTGCTTTGCCGCAGCCATTGCCATTAATGGTTTACCCGTGTCAGTTTGTATGTTTGTTTTGATGAATTTTATTCAAATATTGTGAAAAGTCGTGTAAGTCAAGGTTAGCTACATTAAAAATACTTTCAAGCATTGTGGAGGGTTGGCTGAGTTAGTATAGCTACATTAAAAAAAAAAACCTATAAAATATTTCTTATGGTTGCTTAAGAATTTGACCTAACCAACCGTTCACATGATTTCATATAGCTATACTAACCCAACCAACCATCTACAATATATTTAATTTTTTTTTGTTAACGTTGCTAACCTAAAGAAACACGATTTCAGAGTATTTGTAATATCACTATACTAACCCAACCAACCGTCCACATTAATTTTAAGTTGCTAATGTAACCTATGAATGATTCAAAACACTACTTTAAATGAAATGTCAAAAAGTAATATTAATTATGTCCCTACAACTGCAATGTGACATATTAACTACTTTTATTATTAAATAATACCTCAGTTAACTAAATTCTAAAAAATAAACACAGAAACTCATATGGGTAAACAATAAATTGCGGTAGCACCATCCATGCACAGGTACCTATTGTAATATAAGTTGGGGTGTGATTTCTCATGAAATATTACATATTTATTAATGCTGTTTTCAGGCTGAATATAGGAACATCTCTAGTGTTGGAAAATTGTATTTTCGTAATTTTATTTAAACTTTGCGGGAACAAACAGCCTGATAAAAAAATGGGGCAGTTTCTAAACTGTCAACATCATTTTTGCACTCGACTGAATATTTATTTTGGGGGTAGAATTTACTCATTACAACTGCCAAAAAATAAATATGCTACAAACTAACACTATATTATACCTATTTTACATTAGTCCCACTAGTGGTAATTATTTATGTATTTTATAGTTTCTGTGCATATATACTTCGTAAGGGGGCAAACTAGGCAGTTCCAGGCTTCATAAAAAAAAAAATATTGTTCATGCTCACTGGACGCATTCGAGTTTAAAGAGTTTATCCAAGGTGCAGTTAACACTGCGCGGGTACCACTTACTTGAAAGGTCGCTGCGTTTTTCTTTGTCTCTCAATGGGCACATTCAATCTCGCATGCCCCGGCATTGACCAAGTTCCTGCTAAACCTTGGTAAATAGTACAGCGGTAGTTACTGCCCTTTACGTAAACACGCCCTTGCTGTCAGGTGACCAAATGGTGCTAGCGGTGCTCACGTTTATTGCCCCACGCACCATGTCTTGAAGACCTCACAAACTTCTGCACGAGACTCCAAAGGGGCACTCCACATTATTACGTGAAAAGGTATTCGCCTTGAAAAAGTACAGTACTGCGTGTCGCAGCAAACCCTCGCGGAAACTGCCCGCGTACAAGCACAGCGGTAGTGCCTCCGCCCGGCCGCTCAAGCCATTGACGACTGAACTCTGTCTGTCTCCCTCCCTTCCTTGCGCACACTCGTGAATTAATAACTATAAAATTAAACCAATAACTATTAGAGCGAGACGTAATGATAACAATGATAACATCATAATTCGCTTGCCTCACAATACTTGAAAAGAATAGTTTGTATCTACCTTTTAACTGTGCTTGACATTATCATATTTTATGTGTTTAAATTACCTATAATTACATGCAATTTTAGATTTTCTGTCTTCACCAACTATATCCTATGCAAGCCTACAGTCTTGGGAATACAATGATGAAATTTTGTGTGGATGAAAGTGTAAGTAATTAGTTTGTTCATTTAGTGCACATAAACAAGATAGGGAAGCCAGGCTTTTGCATCATGAACAAGTGAGTAAAACTTGTACTTTGCCAGTGTCATAGTTGATTTTGTTGCAAACAATATATTTAATTGCTTATTACATTAATTGTCTATAGTAGTTTGTATAACTGGTAATATTGCTAAAGGATAGTTAACTTAAATTAATTAAATTGTAGGTAGACATTTTATATATATATATATATATATATATATATATATATATATATATATATATATATATATATATATATATATATATATATATATATATATATATATATTCGGTGCTAACTCGCAATTACTTGCAGCTGGAAGCTAATGGTCCACGTAAATGCCAATGGGTTAAACATTTGTGAGAAAATATATATATATTTTTTTTTATTTCAGGGAAAAGAAATGGGTCACAATTGGTGAGACAACAATGAAAATATTTAAGTGGGTTCCAGTGTCTAGCAGTGAACAGGTAAATGAAATCCTATTTATGTTGTAAAATTGCACAGGTTCTTTAAAATGTTAATTAATTACTCTTACCTGAAATCAAATTATGTGCTTAGCTTAACCAATCACAAATTTCTAACCCCACTTAAAACAATTAGCTTATGCTTTTTGTTGCGTCTTTTTATTTATATTTCATCCCTGATGCATCCTTTGTCTGTGCAAGGCAGTGTTAGATGCAAAAGATGACTCAAGAATTAGTTCTGAACTCAAAGTCCGATAAATGGAAACAAATAGGCAAAAACTTAAAAATTAACTTAATTAAAAAAAAAACTTATCACATTCAAGAAGTTCAAATCTTTTAAAAAAAAAACTTCCCTAGTTATTGTTTATTACAACTGTGTACTAAATTGGTATAAAACTCTTATCAGCATATGTAAAAAATGGGACGTAAGCGGAAAATGGAGTAAAATTAAAAACTAAATTATTTTTTTTCTCCCCAATTTTTTAATTATCTGACTCACATATTGGACCCTTATTTCTAATACCACAACAGCATGCCACTTTAATATAATTTGTGGCTTTTTGTTTAATAAATTATTATTTTTATTCTTATTGTTAATGTTTAATTTTTCCTTTTAAACTCATTTTGTATACAAGCTGATAGTATTTTCCTTGTAATAAAAAATCTCTGGGGAATTAATTTTTTTTTAAATTAAGTTAAAGTTGATATTTTTGCCTAGTATATAAATAAAAAGATCAAATTTTAAAAACAGGACAAAAAAGCTAAATTGAATTTCAGTAAAACTTAAGAAAATTATAAAGAAATTATAACAAAACAATTTGCTCAATATGTAGTTTCTAAATGTAACCCTCTACAAATCACCTTATATTACTGAGTGAAAAAAAGTTGTAATAAATTCAGCAAGTGCTCTTTGATCTGGTATTTGTTTAGTTCAGCACATTCTTTAATCCGGCACCAATCTAGTTGATTACGTTCAGATTTTTTGGGGAGGATATGGATGTTTGAAATTCTATCAAAAATGGAAGAAAATAGAATTAAAATGATTGATCATGTTTGTCTAGGAAAGAGTGGTTCATAGTACTACTCATTATTTATATGCCCCAGTAAATTAACAATTGAAGAATCAACCAATTAAAAACTTTTGTCACTGTGGTTTAGAAGCACCAAATTAATACTAATTAATACTTGTTTGAAGATACTAAGTGACATCACAATGTACTTTGTTCTACACTAGCCCCTTTCTTACCCTTGCTAATAGAAATTATCTGGCTGTCAAAAGTCTTACTGGTTTGTCTCGCATATCCCTTCATTCCCACACATAAGACTAAACTTAAGATACAAATAATCACGTGAGATGTTCTCAAAATTCATTACCACACACATTAAGCAGATGTAGTCCAGCTTGGTTTACAAATTATTTTTTTTACACCGGATGTTTCATGTGCTCTTTTGAGGTGTGATTTTATTTCTAAGACGTCTAACTACTGAAAATGGTAATTTTAATGTGTGTGCTCAGCTAAAACTTATGCTTTATTCGATAATATTTTTGGAAGACATGTCTAAGCAAAAATATTCTATGTCTTAATAGTAAAAATCTTATTTTCTATAAACAAACAACTAGAAATGGTGGCTGCTTACTTAGAGCTATGCACAATTATTTGTTTTTGCTTTTTATTTTCCTCATAACAAAAGGTCGTATTTGCCCTTTTGTGGCATTGTGTCTTCTTTCTTAAATAAATGCCTATTTCAAAAAATATTTTTTATTAGAAGCCTGTGTAAATAAGTTTTGCTTACACATTTAGCTAAAACTTTATTGTTACTCAATACTTATTGTTAATTTTTTACGTCAACAATACATTGAATATGCCTTTATGTGGTATATTCTTGTTTGGAAGAAATGTGGTGATAAAATAAACTATAATTTTGATAGCAAAATCACCTATTTTCTTGCAACAAGCTACTAAACAGCCTTAGTAAATGTTCCATACAGTGTGAGTTAATTTTCTTTATTAGGCATTTGTATAGCACACACAAACTTTTTGTATTATTTATTGATAATTCTTTGATATTCCCGTTAAAACTATATCAATGTTTAGTATTCAGACAAAATCACTACTCCTGCACAGCTGTAGTACTGAGCATGCCACATTAAAGAACTTTAACTGTATGTTGATCAGGGAGGTAGTTTGTGGTGATTATTGATAAAAATATGAAAGATGAGATAGAGTAGATTATGTGAAGCAGAATAAAGTGTTTCATTAAACCAATATCCACACTGAAAATCTGAACTTTTATTTTTGTTGTTTACAGAAAAAGAAAGTAAAGGATACCAGCAACAAAGAGAATATAGCCAGGAAAACGTCTGCAATGGATTCATCTAATTCAAATTCAAATTTTGGTTTAGCTGAGGATTCAAACACATGTGAGTATGCAATTAAGAGAAAATCGGAAATGATGTAGTTCTTTCAAAGTCACTGTTCATATAAATTTGGGTTAGTAAGTATTTTTGCATGCTTTTAATAAAAACATCTGTGAGTAAGAATGACTACTGCTTTTCCCCCCGTAGAACCTTTTATTATAGTAGAGACCGTAAAGCTATGGAACAAGTAAACTTTACATGTAAACATTGTAGTATTTACAATTAACATAGTAAAAAGATATTCTATAATCAATAGTAAGACTTTAAAAAGCTTAAATACACATTTGCGTCAGTATTAACAGTTACTTACATTCTAACTACAATCAGGTACAACATTATATTAGGCATCTGTAATTTCCTTTACAGATTAATATGAATTAGATGCTTCCATACAGTGGTGGATAGAGATCTCTCCTTGGATCAATTTTTTCTCCTCAACAAACATTATTTTATATTTATAGGAAAAAATAGTAATTGAATAAATTACATTGACGAATATTGATAGTGTATTAAATGTACAGATGTCACAGACATGGACCTTATGTTCATTCAAATTATCACATTTGCATTGTCTCAGCATGAACATTCACTGTGAATTATATTTTAAGGATGATTTTTGTACATCTGCAAGCTGTGCGTTTCCCCTACAACTCTTAGTGTAAGAGACTTTTGTGCAGGTGGTTACTAGCTTTCATAATTTGGTCGTTTTCTTACTGTTGCATGTTCTTTGTGCTTACAGATAAATTTTAATGTTTTGCAAGTGGTGTTCAGGTACATATATTTAAAGTTTCTTTTTTCTAATTTAACAAAGGAAATTAATTTTTTTTTTTTAATAAACAAGAACATCATTAAATAGAATTATAATTATAGTGTGTTTCTAAAGTCTGCAGGAGTTTAAAACATTTTAGTTTAAAAACTTATAGAATTACTTAGCTACATGCAAACTTAGGTAGATATAAGTAAAACTCTAAAAATTTTAATCCCTTTGTACCACTTGATGTGGGCTCCTCCCTTGGTAGCATGGAGAACATCCAAATGTTAATTCTATCTCTTGCCATGTTCCGTGGAGCATGTCTGCTGGACTAGTCGAGAAAACATTCTTGATGTTGGTATTCAGGTTACAATTGGTAACTGATTGTTTTTGACATAACCAAACAGAAGGCAATCCAGAGGTATGAAAGCCAAGGTTGTAACCATTTTTGCAGATCCATCTTCCTGAAAATGTTCTGTCTAGGTAAGCTGGTACCGGCAGACCCTTATGGGATTGGACACCAATCTTGTTGCAGGATGATGTTAGGCTGAAAGGGATGAATTTGTGGTGCTGGGTGCAGTTGTAGCCTGTATAGGTACTTTTCACATGTTGACTTTGTGCTCTTTAAAAACCCAACAACCTGATAGCAGCACACCACAAATTTGCTTTTGAACAGTCTCACATGGTCTTCGGAACATTATGTGGGTTTTCAGTGCTCCATATGTTCAGGAGTGTATGCATAATTTCTTTAGGGGGTGGAAGGGGAAGAGATAGAACCACTTTGTCCACTGTTTGCTTTCAGTAAATGATTTTTTTAGTATTCAGTATTCTTCCCCCCTTGTTTACACCTCTGTATATGTGTACTACATGAAATGTTGCTTTGTCACGGGTTTTACTAAAGACATAGGAAAGCCCTAACAAGGAGGAAAAAGAACGTTTGCGGGTGGTACTGAAATTAGTTGCTAAGTTAAGTTCATTCCAATAACAATTTATTAACAAACTCAATAACACAAACAAGTATTTCATTGATTCTCAAACTGACATAAAACGTAAATAAGTCGGGTTCTTGTGGAGTCGAACTGCTGATACAAGATCCCACTATAACACAAGACATATGAATTAACTCTCTGTGAGGGATTCCAGAACAATTAAAAAAAAAAAAAACTTTAATTCTGCCGAGGCGTAAGCTCGTCACCGCGTACCACCGATACGCTGTAAATCTGAACTGCTATGGTCGTGATAGTGTCGTGACAGTGTCGTGATTATGTCACGACACCCGCTCACTCGGCCCTCACGGAAGTTGCTAACGCACGCCCTATTGCCCTTGTGGCTGGTTCTTCGTTTTTAGTTAATGTCAGTTTGGAAAGATTTTATGCCAAATACAGCGACGCTTCCACATGAACTGTCCATATCCTGGGTTACAACTTGGAGAGGTCTCACCCAGTCGAAGTCTTCTCGGTCCTCGGGCGGCAGCAACTCCGTGGAGGTTGACGGTGTAGGCCGGCGAGCGGTGTCGGAGCAGCGTGGCAGCCTGCCCGCTTGATGTCCCAGTTGTTCTGCGCTTCGATTGACTTGGCGCATGCTCTTTTATAATCGTTGGCTTCCCTGACGAGCTGGAAGAAGAACAGTCTCGTCTATTCTGGGGAAGCCAGCCCAACTTCCGTTTCCGTCCAGTTCTGCGCGCAGCCGACTGTGCACGAACTCGTCTGACGACGGCAGGCCTCCTACCGCGGCGTTAGAGCGCCCGCGCGCTCGCTGTTGCGCGGGTGGTATTCAGAGAAAAGTCAGGGGCACTATTCTTTACATGTGTACGCAGGTACACACGTTACTGCTTCATCTGTATTTTCAAATTTGTTTTATAATTCATTATCAAAAAGGAACGACAGGTTTGTTCCTCAGGTGGGCAGCTGGGATTGTCAGTCCCATTCCATCCTTGTGGTAGGCGGGAAACTGCATGTCGATTTTCATTTTTTTCCCCATCAAGGTCAAATGCAGTCTGGCATATCTACTGCGAATTGTTTACAAGTGTTGTTTTCACCACCTTGTATGCATGTAACTTCAACTTCTTATGCAAAACACTTTGTACCATAGCTATAGTCGCCGCACGGTAAGTTCATACTTTTAGGAAGCCCTGCTTCAAGCTGGGATCTATTTTCAAGGTGACTATGTATCCTTCGGCCAAATATCAACAATAACATTGCCATGTGGAAAACCATGTGACTTCCACATGGCAATGTTTTGGTTGGGTAACTGTCAAATAGGGATGTAATTAATGGATAATAAAATTACACTGCAATTTTTATAATTGGTTAAATGTCAGTAGAAAATGTCATAACACCATGTTTAATAATTCAAATATTAAATATAAAAAAATCTAAGCAAATTTTTATAGTTTAGAGTTTAAACCCAGCGTGGTGCTGTGTCTTCACATAATATCTATAAAAATTGATGTTAAGTTTTACTAAAGAAATTTTGCTGCTTCGAGATTACTATATCACAAAGTGCTATGGTTGAAAGCATGAAAATTATGTCAGTATCATTTATGAAGAATTTAACTTTAAGAAATTATTCAGTATGAGGTAGCTATGTAAACTGTTAGTTTCCTAAAGCCGTGAGTGCCAGGCACATCACTGCCATTACATCGAGAGGTCATTTGTGAATAGAAAATAACAAGTTAGGGTAAATATGTAGTTGGGCGGTATTTGCGAAAAAAAATGTTAAAAATCCGAAAATACCTTTATTGTATGCTCTTCAACTTCCTCTTTTCATTAAAAGCGGCGGAGGTAAGAAATTCCAAATACTTTAGGAGATATCGAATTTTTAAATTTCATCACAATACCAGTGCATGGCGATTATCATTGTTTCTTGTTTACGTACGAGTATCTACTTTTTTTTATTGGATAATGATGTCACGTGATTGTTCGTGATAGGCCAGAATTCAAACGAACCAATACGTGATTATTTAGTTCATTTATTGTTTAAAACGGTGTTTAATTACCGCCTCCAACTTAGGTGAGTTTTTAACGTTTCTAATTTTAAAGTCTTATTTGTTATTTTGATATTGTTGCGCAAGTAATAAGTAACAAAAAAAAATACGTGAGTTATTACTGTGCATCCTTTGTTACGGGTTTGTTAGGTAAGGTCAGTTACATTATAAATAATTTAAAACTAAAGAATAATTAAAATTAATTCACATTATTTTTAATGTCGGCTTAGTTTGAAAGTATTAATAATGTAACTGACCTGACCTAATCAACCATTTTATTAATTACGCATTGACGATTCGCGTATTTACGAACACACTGCAAAATAACAAAAATGGCGTCGCTCGAATGGTTCCACAGGTCTTGTATTGCAAAATTAAAAAATTCGATATATCCTAAAGTATTTGGAATTTCTTATCTCTGCCGCTTTTAATGAAAAGAGGAAGTTGAAGAGCATATAATTAAGGTATTTTCGGATTTTTAACATTTTTTTTCGCAAATACCACTCAACTACATATGATGAAATTTAAAAATTCGATATCTCCTAAATTATTTGGAATTTCTTACCGCCGCCACTTTTAATGAAAAGAGGATGTTGAAGAGCATAAAATAAAGGTATTTTCGGATTTTTAACATTTTTTTTCGCAAATACCGCCCAACTACATATTTACCCAAGTTAGTAACACTTTTCTGGCACTACGCACAGAGTCAAGTATCGGTTAAAGGTTATAGCTAACCAACATGTGTTTTGTAATTAGAGGCATTATTTTCTATCATGCAGAATAAATTTTAAATTCAAATTCTAAGTTATACATTAAACATTTCTGTAAGTGTGTATTTTTATGTGTCTATGTGGTTGGTCTCATATAAAAACTATATCACTTAAGTATGTACAATGCAGAAAAGAAATTGTTGCCATAAAAAACTTAACTTAAGAATCTGTAATAAAATAAATATATTAAATAAATCGCAACTCAGCAATAAATTATTACTACCATCAATATTATGTTATATCCTGTAATGAAACTAATGTTTAAGAATCACATATAAACACAGCAGAGAAATTACATATCACTAAACACGTTATCCAGAACACCTGTAATTAAAAAGAATACATTAGCACATTTACCCTGAGCATATATTCAAATGCTGTATTTTTTTTATGGTTACAGGTGTTAACAAAAAGTCATGACAACAACCTACGTAGAGTTGAATTTCTACTCAAGTTTTTTAAAATGCATTCTAATTATTGACAATTATGTTTCCTAACCTAACCAAAATTTACCAAACCTAATTTCATGTAAATAAACCTCATTTAGGTTGGGTTAGGTTACATTATGTTGGTTAAGGATAGGTTATGTTAGGTTAGTATCTGTGTACATGCCCTTACATTTAATATGTTTTGCTTGTGGGACATTACCTAATATATAACGAAAATATAAGAACGTGTCAGTTTGTAATTTGCCCGACATTCAAAACAAGAAAGCTGCGAGGAAGGTACTTTTACACTATTTTACAAACACGCCCCAACCTAACGGAACGTTTTCACGCACATACTTTCATAACGTATTAATTAGTCACTCACTTTTTCACGGTCGTGACGCCCAGATCTAGAAGAAATGCTGTCATTTCTGCGACATCACCCTGTTCCAGTTGACCTGTATTCATTAACATCGTAACTCTTCGTGCCACGTTGATAATATCGTGCTGTCTCCTTCTTTACATTCATTTTAATAACCTAACAAACCGTAATAACTAACACAAAGTTACACTGTAAAAGCAATAGTTCACTGCAAGTTACAATTAAGACAACCCTTTAAAATTAGAAAATTAATTAGTACACAAATACACTGGATGTTTTCGGAAAATCAGAAGTCGTTTTGAGCAAACAATCGTTCAACATGGCTCGGGCCGACACACAGTTACGTAGGTGATTCATCCGCAACAGCTTGCAACGTCATCTGTAAACAAAATAACTTAACTTTCGTATATATTAAACAATATTACTCCAGGATCTGGAAGTAAACATATGTGAAACATTTTAAGCAATATTTATCGTTATTTCAGCTGTTCAGAATTACATACTAAGGAACTATTTCTTCAAGTGTGTAGCCAACATACCGTTAAATATCGTTGCCACGCGTGTTTAAAAACTTACATATAAAATTAACAAATACAAATTATTTCAGTATTCACACACGTACGGAAACGTAATAGCTTGATAAATTATGTCGTCCTATTTTGTTTATTTATTTGTCAAACAAATTGCACAATAGTAAACAAAATATTCTTAGTTCCATTTTTCAACAGTTCTTCCCAAAAGTACGAACTTACCGTGCGGCGACTATAGCCATGGCATGTAAAATTATAATTTCTTTTAAAGATTTGCATATGGATTTTGAAGGACTTTGTGCAAATGCATCACTGATTCTCTCAACACATTCATCACTAACACCTGGTCTGCTAGATCTTTTGTGAGATGCTACCAGTTTCTAGAGATATCTGTGGCAGTCTCTTAATGCATAGCATGTTCATAAGTTGACTATTAAATTGTCCTGGGTAATTTAGTAGTGTGTGGACAACTATGAGACAAGTATGGGTGACTGGTTTGTTTCAAAAAGCCATTTCACACAATGTGCACACTGTTGAACAGTTGTCATTTCACAAACAATTGACTAAGAAAAATAAAGATAGCCTCTTATGCCTATCTTCTGGTGCAAAAAATTCTTCACTGTACCCAAAACGGCTATGGCTAGCTCAGATTCCCCGCCATACATTTTCAAAATCTCCAGCGAACTTTAGAGACACACTTTTTACATAATACATTTGCACTTGGAAATAAATTTTGTAATGGCAGAATAGTTATATTTGAGTTATGAGACCAATCTTTAGTCATTTATCAGAGTATAATGTAAAATATATTTATTGTGTTCATGGTTCTTAGAAATAAAGAATATAAACTTTACGAGATATTTAGTAAATTGATTTTTTTTTTATGTGTGTGACTGTTTCTGATAGGTTTTTCAATGGTGAGTGACTCGCAAGGACCAACAGACTTTTCCACGCAGCTTGGGTTCTCAGAAGATTCAAACTCTCAAAGTAGTGAACCCAGCACAAAGCGACTGAAAACAGATTGATTCATGGACTTATGATGTGTGGAAGCATCAAGATTTCCTGAATGGGATGAACCACAGTTCCAATGTCCTTGATTGTCGAGTGTTGTCACAATGACTCGTATAATTATTAGTCAATACTTTATTGTGTTTATTCACACAAAGTTTTATGTGTGTGTGTCGAAAGTTGGAAACTTGTGTATTCTGCATGGAGGAAAAACATGTGATGAGTTCTCTACGACAGACACTCGACTTTTGGAAGTGGATGTAATTGAGATCCATAATAATACACTTTTTTATTTTGTTAAAAAAAATATGTGTGATTATATATATTTTAGTGTGTGAGAATTCACTCAGCCTGAGTGACTGTGCACTGAGAGAGAAATATATTGTGAAATATTTTTTACGGTCTTAAGCTGTGGTGGCTCATGTCACTGTAGTTGGGTTTTCAGATTACATATTTTTACATTCTGTCTAGGCAGTTGAATTTCTTCGTAGTAGGTTGGCAATTTTTCAATCTGCAAGTGTGAGTGGGAATAACTGATGAGTTTAGGATCATTAACACTTTCATCCTTTGTTGGTCATCTGTCAGAGTTGTCCAGACTGGATGCACAAGGACTTGGTTGTGATTATATGAAAATTATGTGAGATCATGGGAATTTAATCACATATATTTTGTTAAGAAGACATTTTAAGATATATGAGTGAGTTTACATTACAGAAGTAGGATTGCTAGTATTTTGCACAAAAGCTGTCAAGGGCCAAAAATTACATTTTATTAAACTTTTACGTATTTCATCTAGTGTATCACTATGGTGACAGAAAAGTATGAGTTTGTGTAGATAATATTGAATGAGATTATAAATTCAGGCATTATTGGAAAGTTTTTTTGAAGGTTCGCAGTTAACTGTAACATTTATAAACCATTCTAGCCAAGCGAGTGAATTTTCTTTAGCTGGGCTGAGTAAGATAGTTCATATGTCTTATGCACCAGGCAATGTCAGCAGGAAAGATGAATGAAGGCTGTAGTATTTTATGAAACTGTTTGTCTCATTTGAGAAACCAGTTTGTGAGAGGGCAGGGGTGGAAAGAACAGTGGTAGAATGATTATGGTTGGCAAAGAGAGAGTCACCCTGAGAAAACATATTGCACTGGCTTAGACCATTGTCTGCTCCCGTTTTCTAGGTCAGATCCGCCAAGAATCAAACCCAATTTGTTCGGATAGAACGAAATGCAAGGGAGGTATCGAGATAAAATTGTAGAAAAAGCCTTTAAATAAAAGTAATGACGAAAAGACAGAAAAAATCAACATGGTGTGTGAGACAAGAGACCCAAGACATGTGAACAGATTTGTATGTTCTGTACTGGAGGGGTTTCTTGTTTTGCAAGTTTAATTTTATACTGCTTTTGAGCATGAGCTGCCACTGGTACAAAATATTTCTAAACTTTCCTCTGTGTCAAATTTTTAAAATAATTTGGCATGTTGTAGATTGTATTTTTTTGGTTTTCATACTTAATTTCATAAATTGCTGTTAGATATTAGAATTTTATAACAATATTGTTGCTAGATTGTAGGCTTCTGAAGGCAGAGTCACTTACTACTTATTGGCTTCTGGACTGAGTTCAAGTCCTTGTAATTAATTGATGATGTACTCAACGTTTTAGCGTGCCTAGAGGCAAGATTACAGTCAAACCTCATTAATATGAATCCGCTTAGTATGAAATTCCCGTTTATGCAAAGTGCTTTCACAGCCCCAGAAAATGAAGTATGATTTCCTATGTTATTTAGTACTTTTAATATGAAATACGAAGGTGTTTTGATCCCTCAAGTTACTCTTTACATGTATAAGTAAACAGTTAATACTAATTTTACTGCTGAAGTTTAAAATAAATAATCAAGTTTTCGTAATCATCAAGTAAACAATCTTTTCTCCAAAGATATATGTATATTAAAGTGCAAAATGTTTGAAAAACAAGATTAAAAGTGTAGCTCTAGTAGTGATGTTAGTAACTAAACTAGTAAAGATGTCATTTTGTAAATTGAAACAAATAGGAAGGTACTCTATGTTGTATTTATATTAGTCATTGGAAGTGCACATGCAAAGTTTTATTGACGTGGCAACGTCTAATAAATCGATGAACGCCGGCTGCACACAAAATCCCCTATTTTTATGGACAAAAATTGCATTTTTTAACACCATAAAATCTTGGCTCTAGTTATGCCTTGTTGCAGCTATTATCAAGGGCACTTCATCATTTGCAAAGATGTTGCTCATCCCAGAAGCCAGGAAGTTTGTTGCTGTTTAAAGATATTTGTTCCTAAAGCTCAGATGGATATTAAGTTAACATGGCTTGTGAAGCAAGCCATCAGCTCATTTGTGTATATCTATTTATACTAGTACCAAATTCAATAATGCTTTTGTATCTATAATAAGTCAATTTTTTTTAAAATTATGTTTAAGGTTAATGTACACCACTTTTTCAGAGATCACCTTGTGTCCAAGTGCATTTTTAAAACACTATTCGGTGTTTCTTTTTTCTACCATGTTTTCTTTGTCAGTATTCAATATCTGATGTTATGTACATTAAAAGATTTTTAGTAATATCAATATGTTGTAGCTTAACTGAACAACTTGCATTTGTATGTCAGATTGTTTTAAGATCCACTGTTTTATTAAAATGTCATTATGTCATAAGAGACACTATATAGTTGTAAAAAAATTAGTTAAAAATTGAGCATAATTTGACTGTACTAGGATTCAAACTTTGATCACATCAGTGGGAAGAAAGTGGTCAGACTTCACAGCCAATGACTGTCACATTACTGGGTTTGGCTTGTTGCTGATTATTATGACACTTCCCCAGCAGGTCAAGCATGATTCTCATCTTGCTTGTCACAGGCACAACACTTTGCTTGGAAGAGCGAGCATAGATTGAAAGTAGTGTTTCGTAAGCTGCTGTAGGTATGATGTGCCTGTCGTATGTACTGTGTTATTTAGTCTTGTCTACTTTCATTTTATACTGGAAATAATTCTATCAAACAAGTCCATTAATATATTCCCGTTTAATAAGGTTTTTATCGATCCTTTATACTCAAAATTATTCTAAACACAATATATAAATAAGGTTAAGTTGGTCTGTAAGTGCAGATTGAAACTACTCATCATTTGCTAATAGTTACAAGGCATAAATATAGCCTATTGTATGTTTCGTGTGAATAAGTAGCATTTATTTTTAGTACAGTAGGTACTCACTTTGCCAAGACACATGCTGTATTTAAAAAAATTTAGTCATCACAATCATGTAATATTTAAACTAGAGAACATCACATTACTTAATTATTCATGACATATAATAAGTATTACAATCAATTGTATTATCTATAACTTCTAAAAACAGCAAAAAAAAATTAAAATTTGCTTTATGCAAGAAATGATGTGATGAATGAAGGTTTACATAAAAGGAAATTATAATATGCATTTTTGCATAAAGTTTTATTCATTAAAAAATTATATTTCACAAATAGGAAACCTTAAAAAATATGGAATAAATACTTTTTAACTAACATAGTAAAGTTAATTATGAAATCTTCAAATAATGTTTACAATGAACAGTTAACAAAAATATTTATGAAGGGTTGAAAAAAAAATACAAAGCAGCAATGGTGGCAAGTTGCTTCACCATATCTCGAAATAAACTAGGAAATATAAGTTTGTAACACAAAAATAAAAATATATTTTTGAATGGTATTTTCAAATTCATTCACAAAACTTTACTTTCTAAAGCATGGCACACACTTTCTTTAAAATAAGTTGTAAGCATTTGCACTACATCCCACCGATTTTTCTCTAAACTTGTACATGAAACCAGGTTTTCAGCATACTTCAACATCTCTTTCATGAACCTGAAAGAAAAAGAAGACATGAAATATGTGTGCAGCCACCACAGTTCAAATTAACTAGAGACCATTGTGTTATTCATATTGTATTCACAGGAGCATTGCAAAGTCTTTTGATTACATGAAGACTCCCTTACCTCCCTCCGAAACATTAGCTCAATACTAGTTTAATCTGAGCTTTGAGTACAATAATTTTTTTTAGAAATTATTTGGCATTACTTAATTTGAGAAAACTTTACTCGCATAGTCAACTGTATTCTGGAGGTAGAGAAAAATGTTGCCCCATATGTACACTGCCTTAATGTTCCCTCGCTACCAGCTTATGACTAGATAAATACCCTTCTTAAAACTAATAGTCTCAATACATAACAGGTTCTCTTCCCTCTTAGAAAGTTACAAAATCAAGACGTTTCGTGAGGTGGGGTGGAAATGATCTCTTGTGGACACAAATTCAAGGGTCCCATATTCATTGTCTATATTTTTTCTGGTTTCAAGGAACTGCAGAACCATTATTACTTCGTCACACAGGGTAATTACGAACAGTTTTTGTTCATGTGTTTTGTCCCTTTGGGAATTATGCATAACAGAATCAAGGGTAAGAATCATATTGATAAAATAGGGGCAGGTCGCTCCAAGGACATTCCAAAAAGTGGAAGATACTCTGGACAAATGTCTTAGGGTTCAAAGTGCTAACTGACATAGTGAATATTTTCTCCCATAGCATCACCACAAATACAGTTACTTCATGAAGCCCTGTGTAAAAGTTAGCCACAACTCGCTTGAAACAACACACATATGGGGAGGTCCTCACTAATATGATGTTTTGCAGTGCCTTGGAGATGCACAAGAAAAGAAGTCCCCAAAGCAAAAGAGGAAATAAGAAGAAAGATAAATAAGTGTAAAACCCCAAAAAAGAAGGTGAGGCAACATGAAGTGAAAGTGAAGTGAAAGAAACAATCTGCTTGATGAACTTTCGGATGAAAACTGCGATCTAGAGGACTTCATTCATGAAATGGAGGCTGGAGAGGTTGAGGGAAGAACTTACTTAGAGCCATCAATTAATGGTATTTTACAATCCACGTTTATTCTTGTTGACCTTGTGGGAGGAAAAAGATATTAAAAAAATGTTTATGTTTGTCAAGTAGATGAAGTCTTTGATGAAAAGTGTTGATAGAAACCAAACTAAATTTATTTTAATGAAGAACGACAAATTCACCATCACTAAAAGCTAGGTGAACGCTACTCTGCTGTCTCCAACATACGAAAATGCAGTAAGAAAATCTGTGCACAAGTTTAGTGGCAGCGTGAATGTGAAAGAGAAGTAAAAATTAGAAGCATTTTGATTAATTCCACAAATTTTCAGTAATTTGCTTCTTTATTTTACCCTCTTTTCTCGCATAATCGTCGCACATTTTATGCCAAAATAATGTTTGTAAAGTAGGGGTGTGACCATTGTGGGAGAAAAACTTTTTGTGTTAGTTTTTTTTTCCCACAACAACAAAACATTTTGCAAGGAAAGTAGTAGAACCTCGCTACTACGAGAGCTGACAATGGCGGGAAAAATCCTTGTAACGAATACTCGTAATAACAGAATACATAAAATTAAAGTTACATTACTGAACCATCCAAACAGTCTTAATTTCACATCGTAACTTGAAAACGGTGCACTTAAGTGAAAAAACGGCATTGAATAAAAGTTAAAGCAAATTAAATTAAGAAGAGAAAGTGTATCTTTGGATTTTTTTGTATCTACAATGATTTTTGATTTAAACGCGAATGAAATGGCCTGACTCATGACCGAGCTCCAGTCCGTCTCAGTTCAACGTCACTGCGAGGAGGTATGTGAAGCGGGGAAAAAAATAAGAGTGTGAGAAGAAGGTCTGGTCTATTTTTAGATATCCCCCTCCACGGAAAGCCAGAGCAGGCAGCATATACAGTAACTGGTGTGGGTGGGGAAAGGCAACTGGTCACTGTGAAGCGAGAGCGCTAACAAAAGTAAGAGAGAGCGCATGTTGTTTGTCACCAGACCCGCCCATATTCTTCCTCTCCTCTCCCCGCTCCATCGAGCTGTTAGCAATGCAGTCCGTCGGGCGCCTGCGGCCTGCGTAGCCACGTACCAGGCACTCTCTCGTAACAGCCCGTGTTCACATTGTACTGCAACATGTTTGTTTTGACAGTTTAATTATTATTATTATTTACGATTTATTTTATTTTTGTTTGCTCTATGTATAATATTATTTATTTTCAGAAACGGCAATATTTGGTTATGTATGTCTATGAAAAAGTGATTCTTTGGATTTTTACCGGACTATTTGAACGAGGTATTGTTGATACCCCTCTAAGGACTAATGGACTTGAAAACTGTAAACGGTAAAATTAACGCCGTAATTTTATAATGTAAATTATTATTTTAATATTTATGTATTTAAATTTTAAGTGAAATTTTGTTATCCGCGCAATTGTTGCGTTCGGAGTTTACGTTTTCGGTAAGAAATTATGTACCTGAAACGGTCATTTTGGCCAATCACGGGCCACCATTTAAAAGTGAGTCTTACTGGTTATTTTGAGGAAACTAGTAAGAAAGAGAGTTCTACAATGGCCAGCTGAATGAGCGGCAACTTCGTGACGTCGGCGATTTTAAATCCTGAAAATTAGCTATCTAGCATCAGGCATCCCGGATAGTGGATGATAATTATGAACCATTAGGGAGTTCAGAACATTTAAATAGGATTTATCTAAAAAGATAAATATTATAGGAGTGATTAACGTGAGTAACAAAAGTGCCCAGATTTTTTGTGCCCTAATCTGCACGAATCACGAAACTCCCGTTTTTACGTCACATCGTCGCCGAAACTTATTATAAACATTGATTTCACGAATTAAATTGACTTTATAGATAATCTAAATAATGCTTGGACATAAATTTTACGAATTTACACATTAACTAACAGACTCAGTGGTCCTACAGATGAGAGGCTCTGAGCTCTGCCGATGAACTATTTGAACCTATCTAGCCGAGGTAAAAATTGATTTAAGTTCCCTAAAAACATTAATTAAAAACTGTGTAGTGTCAACGAACCCGAATTAAGACTTTTGAAAATATTTAAATGTGCGCAACATAACTCCTGGTAATTGAACCTTTATTGAATTACTATGATGTCACCGTTAAATTAGGTTGTTGTTTTGGATATGAATAATAATTAAATATATTAATAAGATTGAATTTTTGAAATAGTTTTACATTGGAATAAAATAATTCTATATTTATTTTTTTTTCAAAGTGTTGTGTTGTGTTATTTGTAATTTTACCCACTCCAGTGTATATTTATGTATGTTCCAAATCAATCAAATAACACCTAACTGTGACTTACCTTATACCGACATTACCAGTGAAGAGTCACACAATTAAGAAATTTAATTTATTACACAGTTTTATTCAGCCCAACGTTTTAGTGTGTGTGTGGGGCCTAAACTACTAGAAAGTTCCCGCACATACCTATTTGACAACCCAAGTGGGGCTTTTAAGCTTCAAAAGTTCCCTCACATATTTATTTGGAGCCCATACGGTGGGGCCGATTTTGAGGTTAAGGGACACCTCAACATTTTTTGTGTAAATTCTGTACCAGCCAAGTACTGAGTGCAAGTGCACTATTTGTGTAAAATATTATCTGGTCGATTGTTTCATTGCACATCACTATGGCAGATGAACAAAACAAATACTTTCTTAGAGAAAGATCACGAAGTGTAGGCGAGGAGTATGCTACTGGACAAACCTCAAGCAGTGAGTCGAATCCTTCATCATCTGCAGGGAATTCGCCTGTAGTCACCTGTGAGGAAAGGTTAGGGCGGCCCACATCTCCCCTAATCATGGAGCAGGAAAACTTAAGTGACACTGTCATTCACACAGCTGCACCCCAGGACAGTACTCCTACTCCACCGCCAGTGACACTTGAAGCACTGATGCAAATCTTGCTGCAGACAAATGCTCAGATGAAGCAGACCGACTCTAAATTGGAACAAAACAACACCGTTCTCAGTGAGAAACTGGAGCAGAACAGTACTGCCATGGAGCAAAACAACACTGCTCTCACTGAAAAATTAGAGCAAAATAACATTAATCTTACTGCTAAGTTAGATCAAACCAGTGACAGCATCAGGAATCTCGAGCATAGCATCGAGGTTAGACTCGCACAACAACACGAGGAGATCCAACAGATAGCCGAACAGGTCTCCCAGTACAACCGCAGGGTAGATGGGTTGGCGTCCCATGTCACTTCCCTAAGAAACATGATGGCCAACGAGCATCGAGGGCAGGCCAATGCCAGGGAAGAGGTGCGCGAGCACATCCAGCACCTGGAGAGTAGGCTTGGTGACATCGAGGTGGCCACAGCTACGCTGAGGGACAGGTTTGAAAATCTGTCTGTTCAACCGAGCCCTACAGCTGGATCAGCTGGTAGTATAGGCCAGGCCCAGGCAAGCGAGTGCCATGGACCCGCTGTTCCCACACTGCCCACCGCAGGCAAACGACAGGGCGGCACCGAGTGCTACACTGAGCACCAGCCCCAGGAACCGTCACGTGTCACACCCATCACTCATCGGCCAAGTAGCAGGACGTTTGTAAACACGTCGAGTATGGACCCTGCTACTCTGATCCACCACCCGGCCAAGCATTGGGCAGAGGCCATGCCCACGTTTTCAGGAAGGGTTACCGAGAACCCTATACGGTTCCTGAAACGTTTTGAGGAATATGCGGCCACGTTCAATCTCAGCGAGGCTGAGGTACTAAAGTGCCTCAACAGTGCGTTGAAAGGGCAGGCTTTCTACTGGTGGGAAATGCTGAGTGCAACCACCAGTAGCTACAATCACTTCCAGGCCATGTTCCGCCAGCAGTATTGGAGTCTGCGGATTCAGAGCAATCTGCGTGCCCAGCTCCATACTGAGAGGTATGACCCCAGGAAGGGCACAACGCTGGAAGCCCACCTCTCAACAATGTTTGAAAAAACTAGATACCTCGACTTGCCCATGACGGACGAGGAGTTCGTAGCGGCAATACTCACTCAGTTGCCGCTGCGCTACCAAAAGCAGTTGTCCGGCCTGACGTACCGAGACGTCACAGAGTTCAGGGAGAGGCTCCTGAACTACGACAAGCTGGAGAAAATGGACAGGACGCCAGCACCTAAGGAGGACCACGAGAGGGTGCCTCAGCAAAACCGCCAGCCACCCCTGAATAATTACTGGCAAAACAGGGACAACAAGCCAAGGGACAACCGTCAAGCAGCTGTCCACACTATGACGTGGCAACCCAAGGGCAGAGAGCAAAGCTCGTATGGCCGTTACGCTGCGAGCCAACGCAAAGGCCCCTACAACAAGAGGAAGACATGGTGGTCAAACGCGAGGAACTACCATAGTGATGAAGAGATGTACCAGCGCAAGAGGAAGGACGACCGCAACGACAACCGCCGTCGCTCCTACTCGCCTGAAGTACGGCTTCCCAGGGAGTCCCGTGACCGACGCCCAAGATCCTCGTCTGAAGACGAGAGAGAGTACGCGAGGAAGTACCGCAAGACGGAAGAACCTCGATACCAGGGCCGGCACGAAGAAACCCGAATGCCACCCCACCATTATTCCCCCCAGACGACAGAGAATCATGGCGGCAATGCCCAGAATAGCCAGTTCTCTGGAAACAAACGCTACCAGAACGCAACGTTTCCGCCACCATTTCAGGCGCAGCATCCAGGACATCAAGCTGCATACTACCAGAGAGGGGAAGTGAACCCGGTAGCAGCCGAGTTCAAGGCTGCAGTGTCCAGCGTCGCAGGACCCAGTAATTGGAACCACAACGAACAACAACAACGTGTTCCAGGTGGACGTGCCAACCAGGGCACGTTAAACTAGAACGGGTTTCAGTTGGATCGCCCCGAACAGAAACCCACTATTCAGGCTCAGGGGTACATAACGATAAATCTCCAATCTACAGCTGCATCAGTTACGATAAATTTATATGCACTGTTATGCTAAGAGAAAGTGAAAGAGACTTTCTCTATAATGAAAAATGATGAAAACAGGGTTCATCAAGTTTGTACAGTTTGTCCACATGTGACATTAAAAATTGAAGAATGCAATGTGGATGCATTAATTGACAGTGGCGCTGAAGTCACGTGTATCAGTGAGGAGTTGGTGAACTACCTCGAGCATCAGGGCATCATACTACCCAAGATACCAGTACCAGCACTCAAGATAATTGGAGTGACATCAAGGGCAAGCCCTATTGTAAACAGACAGGTACTGATAACAGTACACGGCCTAGGCAGACCGAAAGACATGACTGCACTAGTTGTGAAAGGCCTAGCAAAACCGCTAATAATAGGCACCGACTTTCTATCACAATTTGGTGTAGTGATAGATTTTAAACTATGTAAAATTCATTCAAATGACTGTGAAACTCCAGTCACACTCACAGGCAAGTGGCATGTGAGGGAAAGTTTTGTGGGAATATTGTACAGTGAACCTATGCACAGGCACATATACAATGCACAAGCAAGTGAGCAACTTCAGGCATCACTTGAAGACATAAGACAGTCACTACAGGAGGTGAAGAGTGTATCACCCAGTCAGCTGCAACAACTGTTTGGTGTACTGGCCAATTTTCAGTCAGTATTTTCTGACAAGCCAGGCAGAAACAGATTCTACCAAGCGAAAATTAAAATTAATGAGGAGGCACCGTACCACCGCAAATGCTATCCCATTCCGGTGAAGTACGTTCAGGAAGCCACAGCCTACCTACAACTTATGATTGATTGGAATGTAATCAGGAGAGAAGCAAGCCCCTATGCTAACCCCATTGTTTGTGTGAGTAAACGAGACGGGACAGTAAGACTGTGTCTCGATGCTAGGGAGCTCAACAAAATTACAGTCAAGGACAGGGAAAGTCCCATACAAATGGCAGAAATTTTAAGATTGTATCAAGGTGTGAAGTACCTCACAACCATGGATCTGTCGTCAGGCTATTGGCAGATACCATTAGAACCTAATTCCTGCCAATATACATCATTTCTGTTCAGGAATCAACAGTATGTATTTACAGTTATGCCATTTGGACTGTGTAACGCAGTGGCTGACTTTACGAGATGTCTAGACGCAACCTTAGGACCCGAGTGTCAGGGATTTGCAAGAGCGTATGTCGATGACATATTAATAACATCATCAAATTTTGAAGAGCACATGCAGCATGTTGCCACTGTATTGCACAAACTGCAAGAGGCAGGCATGACTGTGAAAATTAGAAAATCTGTATTCTGCAGGGAGGAATTACCCTTTCTAGGACACATCCTCACACCTGAAGGCATTAAGACAGCCCCAGACAAGCTGCAGAACATTCAGGAGTTTCCTACACCGAGGAACGTGAAACAGCTGAGAGCGTTTCTTGGAGTAATTGGTTTTTACAGGATATACTCCAACCAAGTTGCACAGTGTGCAGTTCCGCTGTTCAGCCTATTGAAGAAGGGTCAGGCATGGATGTGGAGTGAAGAGCACGAGCAAGCCTTCCTCAGCCTGAAAAACTTGTTCCTGACTGAACACGTCATCTACCATCCAACCCAAGGGAAGGAATTTCTGTTATACACAGATGCCTCTGACACAGCCCTAGGATGTAAGCTTGCACAGGAGGAAAATGGAGTTGAAAAGACTGTAGCAATGGCTAGTCGTACTCTCAACAAAGCGGAGAGAAATTACACTGTTACAGAGCGAGAGGCTCTGGCCATTATATGGGCACTCCAGAAGTACAGGGATCTGCTACTTGGAGAAACAGTGAAATTGTTAACAGATCACCAGGCGTTAACATGCCTTAAGGCAGGCAAGTTATTTGGTAGCCGCCTTACGAGATGGTTTTTGCTACTGCAGGAATATGATATTCAGATACATCATATCAAGGGATCTGCCAACACCACTGCAGATTACCTAAGTCGCCTGCATGAACTACAAGAAAGTTCACCATCTACATCAAAACGACAGAAGGAATTTTTAGTGGCACCAGTATCCACAGAGATATTTAAAACCAACCCTAAACTCCGAGATATCCTGAAGGATATAAAATGTAAACAACAGGCAGATGAGTACTGCAAAAACACTATCAACCAGCTGCAGAAGCAGTCAGCTGATAATAAAATTCACCAGCATTTTTGTTTGTCAGCAGAAAATGTTTTGTTTGCCCAGTCAAGGAAGAGAGGCATTTTCGAAGATCACTGGAAACCAGTGATACCAGCTGATTTGAGGCAACCAATCACCTGGGAACTACATGTAGCCTTGGGACATGTAGGGAGCAAGAAGCTCATTGAAGCATTAAAGAGGCAAGTGTATTGGCCTAACATGTCACGCTATGTAAGTAAGGTCACAAGTGCCTGTGACCTATGTCAGAAGGTGAAACCACCTGGACAACACCTGCATGGAGAATTGCAGCCAATCATTCCAACAGCACCATTGAAATTATTATCAGTTGATTTATTTGGCCCCCTACCACAGTCAAAGGGAGGTGTTAAGTATGTTTTTGTGATGCAAGATGTTTTCACAAAATTCACCAAATTATATGCAATTGTGAACCCAACTGCAAAAGCAGTTATGCAAAAATTAAAAACTTTCGTTGAAGAAATTGGTTTACCTAAAGTGGTATTGTCAGACAGAGGTACCCAGTTTACCAGTGATTTGTGGCAAACAGGAGTCAGGAAATTAGGTGCAATACCTACAACTATCAGTGTACGACATCCACAAAGTAACCCTGTGGAAAGACTCATGAAGTCAATAGGGAGTCTTTTACGTACGCTATGCCATAACTCGCAGCAATCATGGCGAGATAAGTTGCCATATGTAGAGTGCGTTATTAACCATACTGTACATGGTTCTATTGGAGTTACCCCTGGAGAAGCCATGAGCCTGAATAGATCGGTGGCGATCAACCCGAAATATTTACCCCGATGTGAACACACCCCTAATGAAGAGGAAAAACTACCTACAGGAGAAGAGGTAGAAGCTCTAGTGAAGAGGAAGTTGACAGCAGAAGCTGACATCAGACGCAAGAGGAAACCAGCATCAAAATTAGCAAAATTTAAAATTGGAGACCAGGTACTGAAGAAAACAACTCCGGTAAGCAAGGCCTGGGAACATGTAACCAAGAAATTGTTTTTGTTATTTGAAGGTCCTTATGTCATCACAGACATAGTACAAGAGAATTGCTATGCACTAGCAGAGCCAGCAACAGGCCGACCAGTAGGCCGTTATAATATAACGCAGTTAAGGGAATACAAGAGCCCTACTACTATGTAAGCAGTACCGACCTAAGCTGTGAATGCCTCGTGATGATACAAGGTTTAGTACCATAAACAGCTGAGAGCAGTCTAAGTGTAAGTTTCAGACCAGGGATCTGAACTGTGCAGAGGAGTAAGTGTATGTCACTGTGATTATGTGATCTAGTACGCCATGTGAGGCGTAGTGCAGCCACTGTAATTTGTAATGTTAAGCGGAGGTGTAATTCCCGCTTGTTTCTGTGTAAAGGTGAAGTAAAATGCCACCTATGCAGATATTTACCCTGTGGTTATGCGGAAGTGTAATTCCCGTTATATTGCTGTATTTGAGGTGAAGTGAAATGCCACCCATACAGATGTTATTGTAGCCTGTGAAGCTACCAGTGTACAATGTGTATTGTATTTATGTATCAGTTGGCTTGCACAATTCCTCGTATGAGTATGAACTCAAATGTCACGAAGACATATATATACAACGCTAGACTAGCCTATACCTATGTGAAGCTGTATGTACTGTGTACTAACAAACGAGAAGAAATTAAGCTTATTTAGTGTCGATGTAACTATGTGGTATGATACCCCATCCTGCTGTGTAAACATAAGTAAACACTGGCATGCAAAGCATCTCTAAAAGCACATAACCCTTCGCAACTACAAGCAGAATAATATAATGCAGGTTACCTTGATTTATTGATGATGCTGAGTAATCCAATAGGCGTCGTTATGTTGATGATGAAAAATAGAAGATCACTGAATTTTCTAATATTTATAGAAGAACTCACTAAGATTTTAAAACTTCACTATTTTTTTTACCATTTCTGGGATGAATTTAGGGAAAAGAATGATCTTTAGGATTGCATTCTAACCAGAATGCAGATTAGAAAAGTATGCACTCATTTCGCATACAAATCCAATCAGATTTAGCTGAAACTTTTAGTTTATTAAACTTTGGATGTCAAGGCATTGATATTCTATGAAATGAAAACACTGAAATTTGGAATCGATGATTTTTAAGGATTTATTGGGAGAAGCCCCTATACAAGAAAATTACGTCGTCTCAACACTATTCACTCGCAGCACTGTCATAGTTGTTGAGTAGTATTCTTCGAATGATGTGAAGAATAGCGAAGCATGTGGATCTGAAAAACTCAGGATCTAAGCCCTTTGTCGCGAGAAGTGAATGTACTCCGGCAAACAAGTGTCCACAAGCAACTTCGCCTAACAGAAGTTTTAAAATTAAAAAAAAGCAAGAAAGTTTTTCTTAAAAAGAAATGAAAAAAATATTGAACATGTGATACCATATGTTGAAAGCTATCCTGATACAGCATGTTTGTGAAACAGCTGATTGGTAAAAGGAACCTTAGCTACACTGAAGCCAGGAGCCTCAGTAGGTTACAAGACTCATGTTACTGATAGTAACCAAGATGAAATGAAATGTGAACATTATTCAACCCAGCGAGACCGCTACGGGATGAAAACAACAGTAATGAAAGATGAGAAGAGGAAGATAAAGCCTCTACAGCTGTTGAGCTGAGCACAGCAGACTGAAATTGAAAAGTTACTAAGTTGGTAATTGTATAAACCAACGACTTCTCTGTATAGGAGAAGAAAATGGAAACAATGTGTAAAGACACTATGAAATTTTGATTGTACAACCTGTAAACATAATGGAATGTTAATGGTATGTTATGTAAATGTTATTATATACCTAATTATATATAAATGTTATATTTTATGATCAATTGCTAGTATGTACTATGTAAACATAACAATGAACTATTAATTGTCAGTATGTACATGATCTGATATATATTCTTGGATGAAATGTTAACAAGTGTGATGAAATGCAAATGTAAATAGCAAGCTAAAGATGCTATAGTTAAATGCAAATATTTTTAATAATGAAATGTAAACATGTAAGTTACAAACATTGAGTAATGAATATAAATTATGTTAGCTATCAATAAGTTATTATGAAAAGCAAAACATGTGATGTTTAATATTCAATAATGATATGCTATAATGATATGTTTTTGTGAAATGTATGAAATCTCATGAAATGAGAACACAAACAAGCAAATGCACTTTGATGCATATTAATCGAGTACAAACTAACAATGTGATATGTTAGTAGCAAGCAAAGTACTAATATTGAATTTATTGTTTATTGATAACCATGCATTGTTATGCAAGAATTGAGATTTAATAATTAATGGTATTTATTTATTTTTTTTCTCTAACAATGATGTTAATAATGTGAATGTTATATGTTAAGCTAGGAATTTTAAGGTTAATTTAAGATATTTTTGTTTTAACGTTGACGTCATAGTGTTCCGCGACAAGTACACAAGTTGTATTGCCTGCAGACACTTGTATTTGCAAGAGTACAAGTACGCACATAGTGATTAAGTTATCGATTAAGACCCGGACACCTATACTTAAGTCAGGTGCGAAGGTTACACCAGAGTGAGCTAGACATAGTGCGGTTCGCAACGATTGTGTACCTAACAGTGAGGGGAATAGACGAGTGCTTCCTTGTGGGAAGTGGTGACCTCGCCCCACGCAATCAGCACCGCAGACGCCACGACGCCGTCTCGCGCGTAGTCGTGAGGCAGGGCGGCTGGATGCTGCCTCATCAGCAGTTGATGACGTCAGCTGCAGTGCCAGATGCCGTGCTGTCTGGTACAGCATCATCGCCTCACGCCAGACCCCGTCGACGCGCGGTGAACCAGGCCAGGTTTGTTGGTCGTTTTGAGGACAGGCGCCGTCTCGACGCCGCTGTCCGCTGCAGGAAGGAGGAGTCGCAGCAAGGATGCAGTCATCACCGCAGGTGGACGTTGACCCACTGCCGTGACGTGACCTGGAGAACGTCCTATTGTTGACTCACGTGTACATTGCACCCCTTCGAATCCCTTTAGTGAATCATACTCACAGTAAGTAAGTCCTCCCGAGTCTTTCTCAACAGGAGCGGCTCAAGGCAGAATCAGTCGGAGAGCAGCAGCAGTTCCAGCCTTCGAAGATTTTGCACCGCAAAATCCGTGAACTTCTTCGCGCAGGTCTGTTAGCAGCGACGACCCGATAACAAGTGTTTAAAAAGGCGCGATTTTCAGGCGCGCAACGGTAAAAAACGAATCGAGGAGGAGAGGTAGTCTCTCTCAAGTTGTTTTTTTTGTTTGTCGTTTGGTGCGCGCGTTGCTAGGCAACGAAGAGTGTTGTGTATTGTGCGACGGAGAAAGGGAAGTGCCAATCACATTGCACCGTTTTGAACAGGTCAAAGAGCACTGTTCAATGTAATTGACAAGGGCGGCAAAATCTGTACTGCAACATGTTTGTTTTGACAGTTTAATTATTATTATTATTTACGATTTATTTTATTTTTGTTTGCTCTATGTATAATATTATTTATTTTCAGAAACGGCAATATTTGGTTATGTATGTCTATGAAAAAGTGATTCTTTGGATTTTTACCGGACTATTTGAACGAGGTATTGTTGATACCCCTCTAAGGACTAATGGACTTGAAAACTGTAAACGGTAAAATTAACGCCGTAATTTTATAATGTAAATTATTATTTTAATATTTATGTATTTAAATTTTAAGTGAAATTTTGTTATCCGCGCAATTGTTGCGTTCGGAGTTTACGTTTTCGGTAAGAAATTATGTACCTGAAACGGTCCTTTTGGCCAATCACGGGCCACCATTTAAAAGTGAGTCTTACTGGTTATTTTGAGGAAACTAGTAAGAAAGAGAGTTCTACAATGGCCAGCTGAATGAGCGGCAACTTCGTGACGTCGGCGATTTTAAATCCTGAAAATTAGCTATCTAGCATCAGGCATCCCGGATAGTGGATGATAATTATGAACCATTAGGGAGTTCAGAACATTTAAATAGGATTTATCTAAAAAGATAAATATTATAGGAGTGATTAACGTGAGTAACAAAAGTGCCCAGATTTTTTGTGCCCTAATCTGCACGAATCACGAAACTCCCGTTTTTACGTCACATCGTCGCCGAAACTTATTATAAACATTGATTTCACGAATTAAATTGACTTTATAGATAATCTAAATAATGCTTGGACATAAATTTTACGAATTTACACATTAACTAACAGACTCAGTGGTCCTACAGATGAGAGGCTCTGAGCTCTGCCGATGAACTATTTGAACCTATCTAGCCGAGGTAAAAATTGATTTAAGTTCCCTAAAAACATTAATTAAAAACTGTGTAGTGTCAACGAACCCGAATTAAGACTTTTGAAAATATTTAAATGTGCGCAACATAACTCCTGGTAATTGAACCTTTATTGAATTACTATGATGTCACCGTTAAATTAGGTTGTTGTTTTGGATATGAATAATAATTAAATATATTAATAAGATTGAATTTTTGAAATAGTTTTACATTGGAATAAAATAATTCTATATTTATTTTTTTTTCAAAGTGTTGTGTTGTGTTATTTGTAATTTTACCCACTCCAGTGTATATTTATGTATGTTCCAAATCAATCAAATAACACCTAACTGTGACTTACCTTATACCGACATTACCAGTGAAGAGTCACACAATTAAGAAATTTAATTTATTACACAGTTTTATTCAGCCCAACGTTTTAGTGTGTGTGTGGGGCCTAAACTACTAGAAAGTTCCCGCACATACCTATTTGACAACCCAAGTGGGGCTTTTAAGCTTCAAAAGTTCCCTCACAACATCATGAACGTTTTTTTTTCTTTCAACTAGCTGTTTTTTTTCTTGTTTGAAGATGCGATGTAACTTACTCGTACTTACGGAAGGGCTAGCATGGAGGCACTCGTAATAACCAGGTTAATTTAGTATGATTTAAGTAGTCAAACTGACGATGCATTACAAAACTGTAAATACAACGAAGGTCTCGTATTATTTTGTGCTTGTAATAACGAGATTCCACTGTACGTTCAATTAAAAAGCATAGAATACAAAGGCATGTCAAACAGTATAATTAACTATTAATTTAACAACTTGTTAACAAAACTCTTTAATAATGCATCTGCTGTCATTCACATGTCATTTTTCCATTGCAACCTGGAAGAGAGAAATCAAAACTTTTAAAATAACGCAATATGTAGTTAAAATCAAACGATATACCGGTAAATTAAATAATTTAACTTACCAGAATTACTCTGCATCATTTATTTCCGTATTTGACAGAGGAGGTTGTTGCCGGAATCGTCACCGTCATGCAGCCAGAGGTTATCATCTTCACTTCCATCAATGGCATTTTGAGATACCGGTCTTCTTGAAGCTTTTGACTAGTTGAAAAGATATCGTGTTCCAGCTTGCCATTATCCACTCGCACCTTTTCAGTCTTCCTGTGGGAGTTTGTGCATGTTTGCCACTTGACATCCATTCGGCACAGTATACCGTCGCAAATTGTCTTTAAAAGGCTTATTTACGCACACATCAAGTGGCTGTAAAACTGACATAAGGCCGCTTGAAATGATGAACAGCTCAGTTTTGCTTTCCTTGATTGTTTTCTTAACCGACTCCACAAGATGACCTCGGAAACTGTCCAACATGAGCAAAGACAGACGTTTCAATAACGCTCCAGGACGATTGTTCCACACACTTTTCACCCAATCCAACATAAACTTTTCATCCATCCATCCTTTTTCTTGTACACGTACTCGTATTCCACGAGGAAATACTAATCCCTTTGGCAAAGTTTTACGCTTAAAAATAACGTATGGTGGTAATTTCCTTCCGTCAGCTGTTATCGCCAGCATTACCGTGCATCGCATCTTCTCATTTCCCATTGTTCTTATTAAAACTCTTTCTGCATTTTTCTCACATACTGTAGTGTTCCTCGGCATATCAAAATAGACAGATGTCTGGTCCGCATTGCCAATTTGGGAAAGCATGTATGCTGTTTCTTCACGCTTTCGGATTATGAATTTGTGGAATCTCACAATTTTGTTGGTGTAATCTGCAGGAAGCTTTTGACACAAAGTTCTCCTACGTACACTCAAATTATTGCGCTGCATGAAACGCACAACCCAGCCTAACGATGCCTTGAACCTATTGTTTGGAATATTTTTTTTGTCTTGCTATTTCCCGGGCCTTCACCTGAATCATGTCATACGATATAGCGAAACCATTATTTCTGAGTTCATGCACATATTCCAGCATGCTTGCATCGACTTCGGGAAATCCCCCACGTTTCGGCCCACGAAAAGCTTTCCGCCCTACATTGGTTTCACTTAGTTCTGTTTTTTGTTTCCTCCAATCTCGCACTAATTTTTCACTAACAGAAAATGCACGGCCAGCATCTCTTTTTCCATGTTGTTCAGCATGAAGAATTACTTTGATTTTGAAGCCTACACAGTAATTACTGTATTTCCCCATTATTGCAACCACACTGCTGCGGCCCAGTGCTTCATCCTACGACCTTGGCAAGATCAGTGTTACCACCTATACAAAGGGCTCGGAATCTAACAGCAGGACCAAAAACATCAGGTGACTGTAATGCAGTGGCCGGACCAAAAGCATCAGGTGACTGTAATGCAGCTGCCGGACCAAAAACATCAGGTGACTAATGCAGCAGCCGGACCAAAAACATCAGCTGACTGTATTGCAGCGGTTGGACCAAAAACATCATGCTATTTTTATGCAGAAATTTTATTTTCCAAATTTTGACGCACTAAAATAAGAGTGCGACGATTATGCGAGAAAACACGGTAATATAAATTAGTAATGAAATAAGCAATCACTGTTAATGGCCCATTGACTCAATGTTATGGTCACTGTAGTACAAAATAATAAATTTCTGGTAAAACCACGATCAAATATGGATTCTTTGGAGCATTGTGAAGTTCATACTAGCCTAAATCTCAGGTTTTTCCATACATCGAAGCCACGCCCAGTCAGAGGTTCCCGTCGCACAATCACATGAGTGTCGGAACATGAGCATAATAAAGAGGAGCTGCAACAAAGAGTGAGCACTGGCCCAAGCAACAGTATTTACTACCTCAAGCCTCCCCTCCACGCCTATGCAGACATGTCAGAAGGAAAAGGGGGGGGGGGGGGGGGGCAGGCACAATTGATGTCATAAGATGGGGAAGGGGAGGTTAGCACATGCCGGATGAACTGCATTGCAGATGAAGCATCACTTCAACTTGAGAGCTGATTAACACTATATCTAGCATCACAGTTTCATTTGCATTCCCGCAAAAACTGAAGATGTTGTAAGCTCCATGACATTACCAATACCTAACATAAAGCACAAAAATTCACGAACTCAAAAAGCATACCACACAACTTTTGTGTACACTCAAGTTTTTTTTATAAGAAAATTAATGTTTTTACTTACCTTGATAATGTAGAATATTGTGACATACTCAGTGTCTCTATTGTGTTTACTTTAAGTAACTGTAGTACCAATAACATTATCACACACTGGACAGCCACATACAAACTAGGACATGTGTTTAAAATCAGTTGGTATGTTTTTCTTTGCCTGGATCTCAATTTGTGCATGTTGAAATTACAGTATTTTTCTTGTAGTAGAAAACAAACTTGGCTGCACAATACAGTCAGATTATCACCTATCCTTCTCAACAAAGAAATAAAGGTAGTTTCACTTTTGGGTCGGTAAACAGTTTCAACCTTGATGTCTTGCACAAAATCATGCAGAATATCACAAAGAGAGATGTCTTTAATGTCTCTACATGATATTCTGTTAAACAAACAACTCCTTAAGTCTAGAAAGGAATCACTGCTTTTTAAAAACTCATCCCACTGGAGGTATGTAACTTCCTTTGGATCAGGTTGTGGTATGGTCCTCCAAGCTTCCAACACGTTGAGGTTATCGGTAATGGTCCTCTTTAGGAGAGAAACGGGATGGAATTTAGAAACATACAATGCACTTGCCTTTACAATTTTTTCCCTCAGTTCCACTTGTTTGGCACTTGATGTTTCGTCAGGCAATTTATCCAACTTACAAACGACTGCTAATGACACACAGATGATGTGATTAACCAAACATTTTGGCAATTGTTTAAACTCACATTCACCATGGCTTAGTTTGTCTCGTATTCTTGGCCCAGCCTGAAGTGTGAACATATCCAGTAACATCTCAATCACACAATCTCCCAACACTTGTCTGATGGCATTGGTTTGGTGTTTGTCTTCACGTGGTATAGTTTCTGCAAGGATTTCATCAAACGTTGTGTAAAACTCTGAGGTTTGTGCGGTGAGCAGTCGTTGTGAGCAACTGTTTGTCCAGCAGAAAACACACCTCAATAACTGCTCCATGTGAGGGAGCAACAGAGCTAGGCTCGCACCATTCCTGAAATCAAAGTACTACACAGCTCAGTCTTTTGGAGCCTAAATTAACTCAGATGTCAAATATATTTGTAACAATTTGCAATAAAATACCAAGTACAAACCAGTAATCCTTTAGGGCAAAGTAGAAATATACCAAAAATTAAAAACACAATTAATGAACTCAAAAGTATACTAATTAGACAGAGAATTATATTCAAACATTTTTTTTTAATTTAAACCAAGTGGTCCTGTTTCAGCTAAATCACCTCATAACCAATCTAAAAGAACCAAAACATGTCATGTTGTAAGAAGTTCCCCAAAGGAAGTACAAACTATACTGCACGTCACACATCTGCGAGCCAGAGTTCCGCATAAAAGAAATTTGTCACTGCTGTCAAAGTTTTCTGTTTCGCTCGAGACAGCGTGGCAGTGTCTAAATGACTTGTTTTTGCCCTCTCTGCACCCTCACAACCGTGTGTGTTCCTGGATTCAACAGCAACACGTCCTTTCCTCGTAGCGCTCAGGCTTGCAGATTATGGTGTGCAGTATAGACTTAATAAGTACGAACATGTCTCATGTGGGAACTTATTCAAAAATACTTATTAGGTTCTTATATTCCTGTTGGTATGGGTGATGTACAGTAAACTCTCAATTATTAGGGGCCTGGATTATATGGTTTTCGAATTATCAGTGCTTAAATTTAGTAAAATAATTAGTCTGTTATATTCTGAAGCTTTAAAAAAAAGAAAGATGGCATTGCTCCGGTGCACTTCTTCGCTTGGTAATCCTACATTTTTAACTACTCCGTTACAGTGTCAGAAAGCTATTTGGTCTGATGCTGGTAACGGATAAATTAATTCTCTTAATAATTTAAACTGATAAAATTTATATTTTTGAAATAACTGCTTGGTTTGAGTTTGAAATTTGTTAAGCTTAGCAGAAGCCTGATTAAATAGGATAGTAACTAGTAACAATGCCAGCAACTCTACGGCAGTGCCTATCAGACAGTACTTTACTTTTATATACATACCTTGATTCAGTAAAATGCTGCAGTATAATATCCCAGGTTTCTTTATGAACTGGTGCTATGAAACGACAGTTCCTAAACATATTCTTGGCTTCCTTGTGATAGACGGACAGGTCAGGAAACCACCCATCCACGGCAGAAGCCAGCTGATGGAGATTTTCCACCTGCGACCTCAGCGGCAGACTCAATATGCAGATACCTTCTCTCTGCAGTGCCTCCCCCAAGGATGCCGTGAGCACGACCAAAACCGTCGCAAAGTGGCGTCCCAGCTCCCCTGTGCTCGGGAAGCCATGCCACACCAGGTTGCGAAGGTTCAGACCCTGCGGCGTTCCAAACAGGATCTGCATGAACACAACCTGAACAAAGGTTTATCAGATGCTGAGAAATGCAATTTACATGCATGTTTTGCAACTTATTCTGAATACCTACTTTCCATTGGCAATGATAATGAAGTGATAGATAATAATTTTATATTGGAATTCATGTTACTAAATTACATACGGAAAGGCTTAAAACAATGTGATCTAAAATATTTCATCAAGGCTTGCTGCCTATAAATTACAAGATATACCCAATTCGAAAATAAAGGTTAATAGCCCATGCATTGAGCAACATCACTTCCTTGATAGCCCAACATAGCTTAGTAAGAGAAGTAAAGATGCTTTGAGAAAATGCTGGTAATAGCAATGTTTTTGTTAACTGGGAAAGTTGAACAGTTTCTGCCTCTTGAAATTTTTTTTTTGTGGAAATACAGTGAAAGATGTTCCTAGTACTGAACTGTGACCACATTTTCACAACTATTTTGGCATTCTTGGCATTACTCTAATCAGCAAAAGTTTTAAAACATTACCACTATTTTAACATTATTCCCACACAAAACAGTTCACAAACCAGTATGGACGAGGGCATCTTCAAATAATCATCTTAAACAATGACACAATGAGAATTATACATGTATTCGCATCTACTGTCATAAACATGTACTATTATATGCACAATTTCTCATTTATGTAAAATTAAAAAAAAAAAAAAACTTTTAAAAATATACAAGTAGGCCAAACAAATGAGAAAATTTAGTGAGCAAACCCACCGGAACAACACCAAGTGTTGACTTCAATTCTTGAGAGGAAAGCAAATCACGTAACAGAAAAGGAATGTTACTCCCTTTCAGCAAGAAAATCTGTTAACAAAAATGTACCATCATTAAACGCACTTGTTTACCTAAAAAGTAAGATATGTAACTCAATTTCAGCTGTACGTACTTTCCCCAAAGAATGCTCAAGTACAGCCGTGATCAGCAAGACCATTTCTAACACACTAGTTGCTTCTTGTTGAGGGAATAGATGCTGATACTGTTGCTTGATTTCATCTTGCTTGCCTGTCCAGGAACATAAGTTCCACAATTGTTTCAAAGTGTCTGGTTCGCCTCCTTCCAGTAAATGAACCGTTTCCATGAACAATGGCATTAACTTTCTGACAGTTGTGACAAACCATTCATGGTCCTGAATATGGATGTCGAAGTCATCTACAATTAACAAAATACACATCACATTTTGTGTTTTAAAAAAATTCGTAATTTTATCAAAAGTAATCATGTTAAGGAACATAAGGTCAAAGCATAAAGAGATATGCAGCAGACTTTTAACGATAATTTTATACATAAATTGGACTGACTGTCAATCATACATTGCTCACTTCATTTCACTGAATGAGACCAACATCAAGTTTGTTGCAGAAAGAAATAAAATAACAAGCAGGGAACAACAAGCAATACTGATATATTGATATAGATACCCACCTTCAATGTTTCCAAACAAACCTCGGATCTCTACCCAGTTAAATGTACCACATTTGTTAACATAATGAGAAGTACATGTATTACTGCTGTTATCAAAACTTCCTCCATCTGTCAAAAATGTCATCACGCAAGGTGACAAAAAACTGGTAGGCATCAGCACTTCATTATCAGTGTCCATTGTTCAAAAAATTACTTCAATCACTGAAATCAAGATCAAAAATTGATCTACCATGCTCCAATTACTAAAAGATGATGTTTTCATAAAAGAACTTCGTAACAGAAGAGGCATCTTGTTTATGAAGGTCAAGTGCATTTCAGCTGATCATTTGAGCAACCTTCCCTTTCAACTTTCAACAATGCCAACAGAGAGAAATGTAAATTGAATTTAGTAAAATGGTTTAGTTAAATACCCTTTTTTCACTACTGTTATTTTATAGCACAATACTGACAAAAAAGAGCAAATAAACCATTTGCTCGGGAAATAAACAATAGGCCTTAAATATAACCCCTTTACATTTTTCGATAACTTTGGCAATAATGACATACTAAGAAAGTAACAAAATTAAAGAACTAGGGTGCACAGAAGTGGTTATAGAGGACGGAGAAATCACAGGTGGAAGCTCTTGAGGGAATGGCGGTGAACGGAAAGAGGAAGTCACGCCTTCCTTGTGAGGACACGGAGGGATTGGAACAGGCTGGAAGAAGGAATGCTGAGGGTAAGAGGATCAAGGGATCTGAGGAGACGATTTTAGGGGGGAGAGTGAGAAACGGGAGGAGTCTTTGCCACCGGGTAAAAACCCAATCGCGAGTGTAACATAACACAATTGTGTGCCTAAAAGCACCACATGTGTGCTCCTGTGCAATAAACAACATTTATTAAAGCAATGATGAAAATAAGAGTTCTGTTATGATAAGGAACTGGCTAGCACCTCAAATTGTTTACAAAAATAATAACAAGGAATTGACATGCTTATTTATCATTTTTAATGTTCCACACCTTAATAAAGAGTACACCCTATCAAAAGGTACACAAATAAATTATTATGATAGGTTTTAGATTTAACTGTTCAAACTGAGCAATTTTTTATAACATTGAAATTTACAAAATGGTACAGCAAAGTAAACAAGTTACAATTGTACAATTCCGATTACAATTAAAATGGCTTTCTTTACAATTTTGCCACTTCAAACAGTTATAGAAAATACATATATAAATACAAAAAAAAAGTAAGCGAGTGTTTTAGTACTCGTCAGTGATGTGTAAAAATATAACCTCAGTAACAAGAAAATTAATGTGTTCTCACATTGCAAATAAACTTATATTAGTTTACTAAACTCACAAAATTTAACGTAAAATTCTTTAAAAAAAATGCCAAGCGTGATAAATATATGAATAGTATTACTTTTGAGGAATATCAGTAATTTTTTTTTTTTTTTCCCCCTTTTTAAAACCTAAATATAATTCTGTTTAACAAGACGGTGCTATTGATTTCTAAAAAAAAAATTATTTTGCATTATGAAAATAAATGAGGTTCTGGGATCAAATTATAGAGGTATAGTTACATGCAGGGGCGCAACAACAAGGGGGGGGGGGGGGGCAAGGGTATTTCCCCCCCCCCCCCCCTCTGAAACCTTGACGTGGGGGCAAACGGGGGCAAAGAAAGTGCTGTGTAATCAATTTTTAGATAATAAAACTGCTTAAATAGCACCATTTTCCACCTTGAATTACACATTTTCCCGGGGGAGGACCCCCGGACCCCCGCTTCAATAGGGGGGATCGATGATTCTTTATAAAAAGGTATGTTGCCCCCCCCCCCCCTGGAAATTTAGTTGTTGCGCCTCTGGTTACATGTGCAACTGCAACAAACTAAATTTTTCTTTTGAATTAAAAAAAAATACAATGCCAGCATTAAAATTAAGCCTTAATTTTGATGGCTGTAATATTTCAAATGGAATAGTGAATGATTAAAAACAGAACTTCACACCCAATAACTGATAACATTAACCATCTAAATAACCAGTTATTCAATCGGAAACATAACTGCTATACTTAACTAGAATTGGAAAATAACCTTTTCACTCATCCCTAGCTGCTACCTGTGTTTTATGATGGCAAGCAACGTTTATGTTTAGGCAACAAATTCTAGCGGTAGGCGTAGAAAGTATGTGTGAGATTCACATTCAGAAATTTTGGAATTTGAATAGTGAATATTTTATTCATCAGTTTATTTATCACACTTAACATTATTTTAAAGAAGTCTACATTGCGCCAATCAATCTTTGATTACATCTTTTGTTTAGTTCCTGATTTGAACTAGGTATGTCTTAACCTCAGCGATGCATTTACCTAGCCCGTCACGGCAGCTGAGGAATAAATATAAACCGATGATCGTACGTCTCGCTCCTGGGTTTGTTTGTTATTTTAAGAACTGTCTGCACATGTGCCCTTTTTGCATTCACCAATGTGATCCAGTTTGGGAGTTTTATAGTGTTTTTGTTGCCATTGTATTGGTATTTCAGAATAGAATCTGGGATTCGGATCTGACTTATCTTTAATGAACAATGACGTGTTATAATCGTGTTGAAAAACCCAACAGCTTACAACAACGTCTGCCATGTTTCCACTTGCAAAAAATACTTATTTTAAATTCACCGCAAATCTAACCCGGATCACCTTGGTGGGAGGCGAGTGATCTGACCACTCAACACGGTGGCCTCCACAAAGATACTTGTTGACAAATTAAGAGTATGTTTCAATTCACAAATAATGCATGCATCTAAAAAAAAAAAGGCTCAAATTCAATACAAACTGGTTACACAAATTAAAATATACACGTATAAAAATTATATATTTATACTTCATTAGTTGATTGTAAATATAAATACCCTTTTTGATATATATAACTTTAACCTCAACATTTTCAAATTCTCATAAATATAAACAGCTAGGGGCATTGACCCTCTTATAACATTTCAAAATAATTAGACTACTCTTATTGGTTGCTTTAAGGCAAAGTTATATACCAATAATAGGTCACTGTGGTAGGAAGAGCGTACCTGGCATCGCTAAATCACCACCATGTAAACACTTATTGCAGAGTTTAAGTAAAACATAAATTTAATTTATCTATTAACACTTTTAGTTAAAACATTACCAGAACCTTTTAATTTAACTATGTGAAAAAACGCTAGCTGACTCACATTTTAGTAGTTATTTTCAATAATGTCTTATTATTACCACATTCTTTAATTTCCGTCATGGTGTTAACAGTGCTGATATAACAAAATGGATATATATATATGTTGTCTTTGGTGTTGTGTTTAAGTATTTTTTGTTGTGTTTTTGTGGGAACGACGTGAAATGTGAATTATGGCGGATGCAAGTGGTGTACAGGGTTTTCGAAGAGTTTGTTAAACACCTGTAGTTAAAATTTATGTATTTATGTTATTTTCTAGTGTTCGAAGCTTTTACAGACCTCGTCAACGAAACTACTAACAAGTTAAAGTCTTGAATATACTTGATTTGGAACATCCTTACGTCTAGGTAAAAATATCTTTATCTCCTAAATTGTATTAAGTTAATTGTCTTTGCTCAAGTATTCGGAGCAGTACTGTTTAAGCTGAGTTGCTGTATTTCTAGTATTGCTATGAACAATCCTAAATGCATTAATTTTAAAATGAAAATGGTATTTTGGAATTTTTACATGCAGTTTCATTAGTCCCTGTTTTGGTTAGGGTCGCAGATTTGTAAATAAAGATATTTATCTTAGAGAGGGTTGCATAAATTAAATATAATTCAAAAATGCATGTTTATTTAGTAACATTTTTAGTAGCATGTTCTTAAAATTATATCCTTATATATTTATATATATTATGAGCAGTTTCAAATCATTACAAAGGTGAGTTTTTAATATTTCTTCATACTTGGAAGTAAAGTAGCCGCAGGATATCTAGAAACTTGGTACACGTCACAGATTTACAGTAGTGGGGGTGCGACAAAGGAGGGAGGGAACAAGGTGGGGAGGCAACCATCGAGTCTATATTGTAACTAAAAACATTGACTTCTCACCTGACTTATTCGCTGCTCGCTGGTAATGGGGCGATGCCTTCCATTTCGTCACTTGAATAACCCGTATTACAGTCGTCATCACCACTACCACTGCCGCTGTCACTGTCCACACCTCCTAGGTTAATAATAATGGGATCAATTTCTATGTCGAAATGTGCATCCCGGTCGTAGTACTCGTTTTCAAGTTTTTTCACGTGCTCGCAGTATGGTCTCCAGTCGTCTGCCCCCATGCTATTAAATGTTTCTTCGCAGAGCTGTTCTACGTCTCGTAAATTACAGGTTACATTGTGCGATGCCACTTTGCCTTTCACTTTTGCCCATATATTTTTGATGGAATTTAAGTCAGGGTGATATGGTGGCAAATGCAGTGTTGTATGCCCGTAACATTTTAAAATTTCATCTACTGAATAAAGTGTTTGCTTCGGCTTATGCTGCTTAATAATTGCATAAAGTGTTGGCTTGAGCATGTCATCTGCAAAAGGAATACCATGCTCTCGCAACCACTGTTGCATGTCGTGTTTAGTCGAGTTAGATGTTGGCGACTTATTTATTTTGACGTTGTGATACGGTGCATTGTCTAGAACAACAGTATTAGCAGGAATATTGGGTATAAGTTTTTCTTTTACCGACTTTTCGTAGTTTTGTTGATTCATGTTGTGATGGTAGTCTCCTGTAGCCTGTTGAGATTTCCACATCACTAAAGCATTAGGGACAAAACCATTTTCACCGCCAGCATGAACCATTATTAGTCTTTGTCCTTTAGAAACAGGTGTCAACAGGCCGTGGGTCGAGTCATCACTCCAGGATTTCTGTTGCACATTGGACGACAAAACATAAGACTCGTCCATGTACACAATATTACGATTTTCGTTTCTGAAATGTCGTATATTTCTCAAATACTCGATTCGCTTCTGTCGTATATCAGACTTTTCAATCAAAATGAGACGTTGCGACTTAGTTTTTCGCCACCGAAAACCAAAATTTTTTAAAATTTTCCGTAAAGTTGCATTGCAACCTTGGAAATTAATGTCCTGTTGCAGTTTTATTCGTATTTTTTCCACTGTGGGGACACATTTTTCAGTTACATAAAAATTATATGCAGTTCTGCGAAGTACTGCTTGGTCAAAATTATCTAGGTCATATTACATGTCTTCTGTCTCTTTTTATCAGGTGTAACGAAAGAACATCCTTCTCCGATGCTCAATGTTTTTGCTTCTACTTTAATTCTCTGCACTGCGCTACGAGACACGCCAGTAGCTGCAGCGGTCCTCAACTGTGCCTTTTCTTTTGGAATAGATGGTTCCATAGTTTTAGCTTCATTCTCCATGAATGACAATACATTATAAATTATTTCACGGGCTTGCGAATGCAGTTTCTTCCCCTTCACCGTCGATAATATCGGTGGCATCGTGATAACAAAACACACAACAAATTAATTTATTTAGCCACGCACTCTAAAATGTTTCATAACACACGTATTCACAAGACGAAATTAACACTAGTAACAATAAGACAAAGTGTATTCAAGTCCGGACCAATTACAGTAAAACCATGTTTAATATAAATTAATCACAACACCAAAAGCACATAATGTAGCGAATTCAGATGACTAAGCGCAAACAAAATAGGACAGTCCAATCTGGCTGAATCCTGCACAGAAACTACAGAAAATGGTTTATATTTTCTGGTCCGATAGTATGAGCCTAACCCAAGCGCTCTGCGCATGCGTGGTCACGTGATCAACCCCCTCGCAAGCGCCTGCTTGCCCTGGCCGTAATGGCCACTCAGGCTTCCAGATATGATCCGCCTACTGTAGTGGTAATTATTTGTTATAGTTTATATGTTTTCAAGGTAATATTATTAAAATGTATTGTTGATTTTTGTGGAATGAAGCTTATATATTACATTTATAAAAGTATTTAATACTTAATGAATTTAATCATTATTAATGTAGTTAACCTAACCACAACCATTGACATGAATTTTTAGTAGGAATTTTAAATGTACTTAAACAAACATTAAAACAGAAACTTCTTGGAAAATTGGTATACTGTATTTTATAAAATAATTATAAAAATGTCACACAGTTAAAAGGAAGAAAAACATAATTTTTTGTGTTTTTATGCACCTCTCTCATAGCTAATTACTTAAGTTATAAAATAAATAATTCTGGGGATATAAAAACTCATCTGAGAAGTATACTCAAGAAAATTAGCAGCAACCAAAAACTAAATTAAAAGATTATATAATTAAGACATGCATCTAAACTTCACAAAATTCTTTTTCTCCATAAATTTAGAGTGATAATTGTGTTAGGAATAATCCCCTCACAGATCAGTTATAATATAAATAATTGGGTTAAAACTTTCATATCATGTATCCAAGTTCATCCCTAGATCCCGAAGGCATGAACCTGTATACATTGATCTTGTAGTACAAGATGTTTGCTGGTTTAATTTAGTACATCCAAGATACTGGACATAACAAAAAACTTGTGGTAGAACAATGAATTATGATTGTAAGTTGAATACAAAAGAAAAAAATTCCAATAAGATGTACCCTAATTTATTTGTATTGCAATATTCAAGTTTTTGTTTGGATAGGATCTTTTTACATACTAAATTAAAACAGCAAGCTTCATGTACCACAGAATCAATATATACATAATTATGCCATCAGGATCAAGGGATAAACTTGGATACATGATACAGAACAATCATTGTTCACGTATTTTGTTTAATACAAACGTTTAGTCTCTGAGTACATTATGGGCCTACTTTTGCTACAAATGTTACTTGGTGAACATTTGTGCTCTAGCAAACAAATGTAAATAAAGACGTAGTACCTATTTTAGTTATATAATAAACATTTGAGTTATAATAAATTTTCTCTCTTGGTTTCAGCTTACTGAAGATGGGAAGAGTAAAAAGAAGTACAAGATCTGAGAGATTAAAAAATAAAAGTTTGTGTGTTGCAACAGAAAATACTAGTAAAGGAGTTTTATCAAACCTTAGTAGTAACAAAAATACAATCACTAAATATTTTGATTCATACACTTCTTCAGAACTTGAAGAGGTGGAGAACTTACAAAACTCAGTGCCAGTTAGAGGGAAGAATAAACCAGCCAGTAAACGTAAGTTATTGAATTTGGAAAGTATTAATGATACTTTGAGGCAAGAGTCCCTTTTAGATGGAAAAGAAGTCAGAACACCTCATAAAATTCAGTTGTGTGATCCAAGTCTTGAAGTTTTATCATCACGAGTTCTTTCTCAGATTGATGTTGAATCATCGCCTAAAAAGGTGAAGCAGCAACATTCTTCCGATGCACCTCATGAAAATTACGTTGGGAGCAAACTAGATTCCCATCCAAAGCCTGCTTTGAAAGTTAATTCCGTTTCTAAGCCACTATCAAACCGTAAGGTAACAGATTTCTTTGCTGTACGGCGTAGTGTTCGCAAAACCAAGACGACTATGTTGAAAGAACAGCAGCATTCATTAGAAGAAGCTATACTGTCTAAACAAGAGAACGGTCTTGAAATTTGTTACTTTCAACAGAAAGGGCGTGGTATCGTTGCCACCCGGCCTTTTATCAAGGGAGAGTTTGTCGTAGAATATGCCGGTGAACTGATTGACATGAGCGAAGCGAAGATAAGGGAACAGAAGTATTCTCGAGACGAGAATACAGGCTGCTACATGTACTACTTCCAGCACCACAATGTACAGTACTGTGTCGATGCAACTGCAGAAACTGGAAGATTTGGTCGTCTAGTAAATCACAGTCGAAATGGAAATTTAGTACCGAGGGTGGTGGTTCTGAATGATTGTCCACATTTAGTTCTGGTTGCTAAAGACAATATTATGCCAGGAAAAGAAATTGTGTATGACTATGGTGACAGATCCAAAGAATCTTTACGGTACCATCCATGGTTAGCTACATAGCTTTAGTAGAAAAAAATGAAAAATATACGTTTTGTGTTCAGATATTTTTTGTGACCATTTTATAAAAATTTGATTTATTAGCTGCTGATAAATTTTTCTCACTGCTCACAGACAGAAGAATTATTGGAAACAATTGTGTGATTTTTCCATGTTTAGAATGCTTTGTTGTGTTTTGGAAGTTGGTTTTAGTGATAAATTTCACTTGTAGTAGATTTGGTTCTTAAAGTTGGTTTGCATGAGATAAGTTTGGACCTGTGCAAATTGTTTGCAGTTACTTTAGTACAAATCAATATAATAAGCAGTTCAAACATGTGAAATAACACTGAAATGTATTTAAAAAGAGTTTTAAAAAGTTGGTAAAATTACTTTGTCAACTCTTAAGCAAGACTTAAAGTGCTATTATTTTTGTTTTGTGTTTAGTGCATTCTGTTATATTATGTGGTAGTTTTTATCTTATTTCAATATGGCAAATGAAACCACTCACACAACTAGCTATAGTTGCACAGTCTTTTTAATTAATGTTTTGATATGAGTATTTATGGTAAGAAAACATGAGTTGCCACCGGTAATAGTATTTAAATTTGTATTTTTTATACTAACTTAATTTGTTGTGTTTAAAATTCAACATTAATGTATTTTAAATTGTTAAGTTAGATCATATTTTTTTAAGTGCACAGTAAAACCCATATGATATGAACTTTTATTTTTCTTACCAAAAGTAATATTGACATCTTATTTTTTAATACACTGGCTATCGTTCAGAGCAATAAAAGCAAAGTCCATCGTAAGTCCCTGCAGTAGAGTGAGAAGGGGCAGGGAGTCAGGGACCAAGTAGTAGTCATAGAAAGACTTAATGTGATGCAAATGCCAAGATTATTTTCTGTGGGCTTTGAACAAATTGTCATGGGGTGAGATGGCCTGTACTTACATGACAGTCGTTTGATCCCACAAAGAGCTTTTTCTTTGCATTTCTACTAGCATAATGTACCCTTTGAGTCTACATACATGGTACTGAATACATAAATATTAAATTTACACATAATTATTTTTATTTACTTTTGGAATTTATGTCTAAAATGTTATCTTGACTAGTTGGTCTTATTTTGTATTTTTGAATGCTGCTAAACACTCCTAGAATAAGCAGAATAATTATTCAACATTCAAATCTTGTACATTCTGCAAGTGAATTATGTGGAAGCACAGGCAGTTGATTAAGATAAATACTTAAGTTTTGAACCATACATTTATTATAGCTTCAGAATAAAAACAATGTAAACACATTAAGAAAAAGAACAACTAAAGGAGCATTATGTGGGGTAGCTTCCTAGAGTGTGGGGCTTCAAAACCATGGATACCTGTGAACAAAGTTAGTTTCCATTAGTATGAGAAATAATATTTCATGTCATAGCCCTTGAGCTATTTTGGCAGCCCCATGCAAAGTTAGGCAAATCAAAATTAAAAAAAATCATAAACTGTGATACCTAGGTGTTATTGATCCACCTAGCAAATTACAGAGTTCCTCAAAATTGCTTTAAAAAATTTATTAACAGTCCTACGATTAAAAGTTCCACAACACTGGTTCAGTTAAATAAGTAATGATTAAAGGCCATCATAGAGCTTGGGTCTCAAGTCGATGTAAACATTAATTTATGAATCCAAATTCTTATTTGGCATCACTACTTGCCGCTGGAAAGTGCTGCCGATTTCAAGGTGCATGTTCGCCTGTTGTCGAAGCACCAAGGAACATTCACCGCTCCCAACTGACTTGTCCGCCGTCGCTCACCTCTGCGGAATGGAGCCCAGCGAGTGGTGATTAGTGGCGAGCCCTGATATGGCTTGTCAATGACCCTTCCTGTGGACTGCTCTCTCTGGATGCCACTCACTCTGTGAGTGGATGGTGAATAGGGCTGGATCAGAATACAGTAAGTACTCTATTTACGTCGTACCGATTTACGTCGTTTCGGATTAACGTCGCTAATGTTTGAGTACTCATGTTTCAATTTAAGTTGTCGCCGATTCACAATAACGTCGTTTACAATGACCGTAAATCTTTATTTTAACCAAAACACCGTATATAATTTGTTTATAATTCTTTGTTTCCTTCGGTAGTTAATTTATGCTATGTAGCGTAAGCTACACGTTCACCGCCTTATTTTATCATACATCATGAGGGACGCTTCCTGCTCTTACGTACAGTATGTACTATATATCTGTTTTTATATTTCAATCAATAAAGGTAATAAAGCAGCTGGTTAAATAACCATTCTATAAAGCTGAGAAGTACTAGTTGGACTTGTTTCCCACGCTGTCGGTTGTCATTTGCTGATAAAATTGCCCGTTGTCACGTCTGTATGCCAGTGCTTCCGGCCAACCTTGGGCCGTGGCCGGCCGGTGGCATGAAACATGGCTCATTTTGCGTAGTTTCTATTTATGTCGCAGTTTTCAGGAACGTAACCCCGACGTAAACCGAGGACTTACTGTACCTCACAAAATTCACCTGTGTGATCCAAGTCTTGAAGTTTTATCATCACAAGTTCTTGGAAACAAATTATTAATATTCTGCATTGCAAAAAAAAAATCAAGTTAAAAAAATTAACATGTAATAATCTTCACCACTTTTTCTACAAGTTCATTGAAATTTTCATTAACTAGGCTGTGTTATAAAAAAATTATGGTTATAATCAAATGGTAATATATGTATATAGATTTGAAGCTGGTGATATGTTAGGTGCAATAAAAATAGTATGGTTAAGGTTGTTACAATCAAAACTAATCCTTAGAAGCACACTTACAAGTACTCATGTATGAATTAATGTGAATACTAGCAAAAACAGGAGTTTGATTCAGCAAAATATACATAGTATGATAGAATAATTACATTTACAAGAAAATGTGTAGTTGTTTAGTTATGAAATAGTAATATTATTTTCACAGGTAGGCGGTATTTCAGTTGGAAATATTTTAGATGTTCTGATGTAAAGACTACTAATTGGTGTAAAACTTTTGTGAATGGGTTTAGCTTGAATTACCTCACAGGGTTTTGGTTTGTACTTAAAAACAAAAAAAAATTGTTGGAAATGAATAGTTAATATTTTAACAAGTATGCATATTGGTAATGAAAAACAAAATTTAAGCTTAAAAATTCTGAATTTTGGAAAAGAGTTTATGCTTCTTTTGTGTTCTGTATATTAATATCAGTATCATAAACAGTTAATGAAAGTTGTGGGTTATGTTTAATGAGCTCTAACTATAATATTTTTTGTAATAACTGAAATTCAAGAAATATATTTTAGTTTTTTGATAGATACTGTTTGGCTGTTGGGAGCAGTTACATCAGCTGGATGCAATATTAAGCATGGTGTTGCAACAGATGCAGATGAATTTTGGTCACAGAGTGGAGAATTAATGATATTTTCATCTCATTTTCAAGTTAAAATTAAATGAATGCAAAATGCAGCACAGTTCTGGAAATTCAGGATGTAATTGGCCACAGGTTATGCTCAGGAACTCTGCATTGGAATGGAGTTGCCTTGGGGAAACCATGGGAAACGGAAATTGGCAGGGCTGTGCCAGGATTTGGATCCATGTTCCCCAGAATGCAAAAACAATGCTTGCTAGGATGTACCTAGCTCAAAACGGAAAGGGAGGCATTTTTCGTGATTTAATCTATTTCCCCCTCGTGTGCTTGGATATAGTATAAATAAATATACTTGAGCCTGAAGCTACTTTTTCCATGCTGTGTGCTAAGTGCACTTGGAAAAGGGAAGATTCTTTATTTCTTGTTTTGTTTCAGACATTGTAAAATCTGCACGAACCATTAACAGAATTTTTTAAAAAATATTCTAGTAAAAAATAATCCATCATTAGTGAAAGCAGCTTAATGAAGTTTTGATGACTCGTGGCCATTGTTCAGTAAGCTCATGATTGTGTGAAATAGGTTCCATCATTATCTGTTTTTACCGGCATTAATTTGATGGCAGTTCTTGTTAGCTGGGTTATACTGTGCTTTTATTTATTGAAATGTATTTATTGCATATGTTTTTACTGTTATTAACTTGCTTTGGCAGTCTTTCTGAGCATAAACTTTGTAATGTATGTGTTGAGTATATTGCTCATTAGTGTATATACATATATATTTATAATGTCATTTTCAAGATCTTGGGAGAATGATTTTGGTAGGGAGTATGATTCCCTTATGTATTGTGCTAGCTGCTATGTTATGATTTATCACACGTGCATTATAGGTGAAGTGTTGTAGACTATATGATGTAGAGAAACGATGGCTAAATGGCAGCCAGCGGGCCTGATCCGGCCCGCAATATTTTTTAACTTGGCCCACCTAAGGAATCTTACAATAAATAGATAATTATATATTATCAGGTAAGTATGTATTAGCAGTTTCGGTTTGCATATGTAAAATAACCTGCTAGCAGACACTATTATAAAACCATTATGTTCTCACAGAAATATTGAACAATGTTATTTTTATTTTGTATTATAATTTGTGCTTCTGCAGAATCATATGACACTAAAGAAGAAGAAACATAAAATATGCATAAGCATATGTGTCCGGCCGTCAGATTACTTTCATAAATGAAATGCGGTCCTGAAATTAGTGAAGTCACTGATGTAGAGTATCATAATGCATGTAGTCAAAGTGCTTAATAGAAGGCAAGTGCATGGTGTTCTTAATTATTTGTGCTGAATTGGAGTTTTGTTGATCTTGCAAATATTTAGGATTCAAATACCAATGAAAAACAAAGAGAACAATGTTACAAAAGAACATCCTGTAAATATTCAACTCTAACTCCACAAAAGACAGCATAATATTTTAGTAACCAATTTATCTGTGTCAGAACAAATGATTGGTTGGGGATATCTCCAGATGCAGCTTTTGTTTATGTATTATATCTAAGCTTAATGGATTTGTGGTGGTTGAGGGTGAGATCAGTCACCTCTCACGAGTTTTATCCGGGTTTGACCTCCATCAAGGTCAACCTGTATTTTTCGCAAGTGAGAAAGTGGTGTACGTTGCAGTAACCCAGAGGGTTTTCTCAGGATATTCCATTTTATCTCAACTATTCATCCAGTCAATGATCCATTCTCATGTAATCGCCCCTCCTCATCTCTAATAACCTCAATGACAACTTGGCATAAAGTCCTCATTAACTCAACATTAACGTAGTTTCCATTATAAAAATTCTACACTTTACTTCACATGTTATAAATAATGTTGGTCTCATTGAAATGCATGTGCCAATCTGAATATGACCGTTGCTAAAGGGCCCGCCTAGTCAGGGGTGTATTTGTGTATGTGAGGCGGGATGATAAGCACTCTGGTGCTTCTAGTGCGGTGCTGTCTCCAAGCGCAAGGCTGTGTACTGGTGCGCGGTCTTCTCAACTTGCATAGAGCAACTATGAGATTTGAGGAGCGGTAACCGTAACATACGGCGGAGAACTGAAGTAAAACATGTAATGCTAGTTAGTCTCTCAAGTGCTTTTAAAGAATCTGTACCAAAAGTTTCATGCTTAAAATTTTTCTGAGGAAAAAAAAGTGTTTTTAGCCATTTTTCATTCTTCTAATCATAAAGATTAAAAACAAAATATAGAAATATCCCTCTGTGTATTCTAAATGCTTTTCATAAAGAGAAACCACTCAGATTTTAAGATATCTGCAATTGATTAATTTTATTGTATTAAAAATATTGACTTAAATTATTTTTAACTTAAATTTAATTATTTTGCACCATTTTCTCAGTAGCAATAAATAAAAGTATTGTTAACTAGTTGGATGTTGTATTATAGGCAAATATTAAATGCTGTAGTAGTTCCCTGGTGCATTTTGCTATACAAAATGAATAAACTAAGAACTTTTTACATTGAGTATACCTTATCCTACAAGTCTGCTACAGTATTTATTTAATATGTAGCAAAAATGTACTTGCTGTAAAAATTTAATAAATGTAACAGTTTTGTGAACCCTGTAAGTTTTTGTACATTTGTCTAGTTGGTGTCTGTTCATATCAGCAGCATATAAGTGAGTAGTGTACGACATGGCCGCAGAGCACTTGCTTCGCAGTTTTGCTCAACCAAGCAAACACATGCGTGCCTCGACTACAGGATCTTTGCGTGTGTCTGCACTCTCTCTAGTAACTTGTTCTCCACAAGCCGTGAATATTGCACCCGGGTTTGGTTGTGGATTTTTGTTGGTGGAATCGTTTTTTGTTTTTTTATTAAGAAATTACTCTCTCTTGGTTATGACAAAAATTTCTTAAATTAGAAATGGTTTTCGTAAGATGGTAGTTTTACATAAATTTGTTTCCTCACTGTACATTATAGATTTTAAAATAAGAGTCAGCCATAAATATTTTATTAAATAAAACTTAATTTTAGTTTTAATGTATAACTGAGCAGTACATTTTTAATTTTGTAGTGTTTTGTGATTGGAGTTCAAGAAAAATAATATTTTAAAGGATATTACAAAAAAAATCACTCCTGTGGTCATTTTCCTTGTGAAGTTAATGAACAAATATTTGAATAGTTAATCTTCTAATTTTTGTGAAAAACTTAAAATATTAATGCCACAGAGTTCTTAAGATTCTGTGTGTCTGTAAAAATGTACATATGACAAGGAGTGTTTATGAATTTATAAAGTTAATGCATTGAGAAAGTCAACATCTGCAATTAACAGGTTTCATTTGCTAGGGAAATGTCAATTTAACATGCCAGGTTGAATTTTTTCTCCAAGCAGTGCCTTCAGATATGCTCTTTACTATTGAACTATCGGTATCACAGTGGTGTTGATTTTCTTCTATGGAAGTCTGTAAAATCATAAGTGTGTGTGAATTGAGGAAGTGAGGTTTTTTTTAAAAAAAAACCTACCACTAGTTGCTTCCTGGAGAAACAAATGAACTAAAAAAGAACAAATCAGTAAACGAATTGACCTTGCTGACGAAGAGTCTGCTAAGTCAAATTATGATGCAACTGCAAACCAAAGTGAAATTAAATTGGTTGCATTTAAGGACAATTTTGTATCTATTTATACGTGCCATGCCAGCAATACAGTAGGCCCTCAACTAATGAAACGTCACATTCTGCAAATCAATTTTTTCATCAAAGGATGAAATTATTAACCAATGGTACCTTCACTGCAAAAATTATGTTAAGATAACTCGTACCATGTACCAGGTATGCAGCAACTTACGGAACACTTGTAAGACTTGTGAAAAATTGCAGATAGTTAATGTTCTTGCCAGGTGCACAGATACAAGCTCCGTCACCTTGCTAGTATGCATGACATCAGTGCACAGCTATGCGATAGTTTTCTTGTCTTGCTCAGTGCACTTAGTATCATACTTGCTACTGTTTGTTATTTATCTACATTAACTCGCATAGTTGTTAAAATACTACAAATAATTTTTTTTTTCAGACAATAAACGTTTTGTCAGATGCGGCATGCTAGACTTGTGTTCATTTTGTTCAACTTTTTTATTTAGTTTTTCATTGCAAAACAGCAAACTTAAATTAATATTAGTCAAATGTGAATTACCAAAATACAATGTTGTTATGATTTTTCACTTACAGATTGGGTTAAGGTACGTATGATTATTTTAGGCAAAATTTATACTAAAACAAATTTTTTTTTAGTTTTTTGCATTTAAAACAGTATTTTGTAAGTTATTTTTCAAATGAAGACTTTTATTTATTAAACAAGTTACTATAGAAATAAGATTACATCATATATAATTTTGGTTTATAACTGTACAAAGCTGTTTTGAAAATTATTTACTTTTTTATGATTTGACAAAAAAATATGTATTGACATAATGTAGATCTTCATTTAATTGTAAAATTTACTTTCATTTTTGATCTTAAGTTTAATCGATTTCTATTATTAACACACATTAACTTTGAAGTGCACTCAGTTATAAAACTTACAAACTTATTAGAAGGAATATTGAAACTAAGTAAGATTCATTGTCTGAAACAAGTGGCATTTATGATAATGTGTAAAAATATGACACAGTGATTGCAACTTATATCTGTTGATAGATATGTAATATTTAACTGTATGAAAATGTGTTGGTTAATTTTTTATATTTAATATCTAACACCTATACATTTTCTTTGGATAAAATGTGTTGTTTTGAATATTATGTTTTCAAATAAAATTTATTTATATTTATTTTTTATACATATAATATGTACTATATCAGATCTGGAAATTTTTACGTATCCTTAAATTTTACACCAAAGTTACAATAGTAAGGTATGTGTAAAGTGCCTGTTCACTTGTATAATGTTGTGTGATTGTGAAAACAGTTTTTAATGTAATGCAATTTTACATTTAAATATATTAAAGTGCATATAGATATACTTACTACTGTGAATAATCAACATTGTACTTTCATTCTTATCTAAATTTTGGAGAGTAAAATAATACATATTTTACAAGGTACTGAAGATACTATAACGTGGTTTTACCATTCTTACTGTAATGTTTCTTGTTGAAATGGTACAAACATTGTTATGTATTTGTATTCAAATATGTTTAGAAATTTAGTCCCATACCTATTGAAACTTTTTGCTTAGTAACAAACTGTCAAGATCTTTGCCTTGTGTGGATCTTAAACCCCCTCCCCCCCTATTTTCCCCTCACTTTTTGCTTTATGTTAACACTATACCTACAGTAAAACATTGTTAATAAAAACCCTGTTAGTACAAAAATGTCAATACAATTTTTTTTCTTAGTACCCAGAAATTACATAGGAGTTACAATACTAGCAGTTGGTTTAGTTCAAAATATTGTTATTACGTAATAGAAAGTTGTTTCTGTCCTACTAGGAAATAATTTCATGCATTAGAGAATGCATAGTACAAAACATTACAGGATAATAAAAAAAATGCAATTAAAATTTTAGACAAGCCTAATATTGATGCCATCTATTTAGTTAAGAGTAGGATGAGAAACAGTTTAGAAAATACACATTAATTGAAAATGATAGTACATACCTTTGTAATTAATTTCTGAAACTTGGGTAAATATTAATACCTGTTAATATTAGCACAGTACAAAAACATTTCTTTCAGAATGCAAGTTTACATAATCTGAAACAGCTCATTTGTAACTATAAAATAATATGCCAGTTTCTTGGAGCATATTCGTTTTGAAGGAGAATTATGCATGGAGTATCTAATTAAAATTATTTTTAGCTTTATTTGTATTTTTTATAAAAATTTAAAAAATTTATTATTTATTTAATTTGGCAACAGTTTTGTTAGTATGAACCTTTCAAAATTTTTATCCTTTAGGTTTGTATTAATGAGGTTTAACTGTATACATACAAACATTTGATATCAATAACTAACATTGCTACCATAATCAGTATTAAAATAAAATAATATTTTGAACAATTAAAATAAGTGTTTTGCAATTAAAGATAGTTTTTTTTTTCTTTCCGAAAATTCTTTCAACAAACTGTTTGCAAAAGTTGTGGGTTACTAGCTTTTAATTTTAAAAAATATAGTTTGACTGATTACATTGTGAAGTATACTTACACAGTTTTATGTGAAGAGTGTATTTCAAAAAGTTCCACTTACGATACTACTTATAATTTAGAAACAATTTTGTATGAGAAAAGTGTTTAGAATACTTGAAGAGGTATTTATTAATGTTTATAAGTGAAAAATACTTCTTTTTCATTTTTGTTGTCAAATGTAAAACTGCATTTTCAATACTATGTAATGGTTTGCTTTTGGGATGTGACTGACTCATCAAGAATTTTTTTTTTTCCTTCAATGCTTCATAATATTACCATCCTTTGTTTTGAATGGGTTTGAAGAATAAAGAAGATAATATCGGAAATTTTCATGGCACCGCTTAAAACATGCTTTTTACATGCCTGTTTCAATGTTACTTTGCTTTGTAAGTACCAATCTGTGTTTTGCTTGATTTCTGTTTTAATTTTAAGAACAGGTTTGGTAATAAATATGTTTAGAAAGGTGGAAATAGTTGATAGTTTTAAATAATGAAACCTCTTAAAAAAGTACCTAATGTTTTATGACTAGTAAGTTTTTCCTGTCAGTAAAGCCTCTAAATTTTCCTTTGGTGTTGTGAACTCTAAATCAGACCTGAAATCTCATTAAAGAAATACACAATTATGTATTTGTTAAGGCATGTTAATATTCTGAAACTGTAAGAGATGATTTAACTTATTGATTAGTTTATTTATTAAATTACAGATATTTATAGTTGTAAAATAGTAGATGAAGAAAAGTTTGTGTGTGTGAAAATGTAGTGAAGTGTTTCTGAGCTACAGTAGACTCCCGATCGGCGATCATCCACGCTAATTGAGGGGAATGGTGCCACGGTTAATTCACTCATTTACATGCTGTACGTAGGCCTGATAGAAAATTTAGAACTTCCACTATTGTAATATTTACCATGGTAGTTTCATAGTAGCTTCTTAGGGAAATGCTGTGCAATTTGTTGATGAAACATTTATTTATTTAAAAAAAAATATTGTCAATAAATTTTTATTTAAAAAGAGCATGCATAAGGTTTAGCATGATGCATGCACTAAGTCCATTTACATAGGCTTATAATTTAATCACTAATCAAATGTTTATTGAAATTTGAATTTATAATTAGAGGCAGTCGTCACCAGAATAAAATAATTGCAAAGATTGTGTAAAATTGATTTCTTGTCTCGTTAGAAAAAAAAATTGGATAGAAGATCCTTAAAATAATATTGTTAAGCTGAAGTTAATTTTCATTGGCTTCTTACAGTAAAGTTAAAATAATAATTTATTGATATATAAAATTATTTTCATAGATAAAGTCTCTGGAATAAAAATCATATTATTAAACAACAAATAAGACCATCTCAAGTGTACAATATAAGCATTAATGCTGAGCGGCGTGCACCATTATAGTGTGTGCCTCTCACTATCTGGAGCTCCGTAGGAGTTCTAAACCACCATGAGAGCAAAATTATTTTTCTATTTGACATGCTCAAACATATCAATTAAGGGTAGCACATTGCAACACATGTATATAATAACTACTTGCAAAAATGTGTTAAATTAATTTAATTGGAATTGTTGCAAATTTTTTTTTTGGGTTTTATTGTATTTCAGCTAAGCTTATTTAGTCCTTTAGGTGCAGTGAGAAGCTGCAAAGCTGATTATAGAGAGTTAATTGTACTAAGTGTTTTGTTTTCTCAAAAAAAAAAAAAAAGATCTGAATTGAGAGTAAAACACTATATGTAATTTTTTTCAAATAAATTTTGGTTATTTTAAGGAACAGATACAATTTGTTTATATAGTTGTATCTAATTTAATTTAGGTTGTGCGCACAATATTGATGTTTGTGGTTATGTGTTAAAAGACATGACAGGTGAACATAAAAGTACGATAATCTTTGAGTGACGGAGATAAAATTATAATTGTATAAATATGTATGTGACTAGTTGAAACTGTTCCAGAGTAGCTTTCATAACCTTTACTTTGTTCATAACAGTGATGTAACATGTTTATTAGCATACTGTTTGAACATTTTATTATTATTATTTTTGTTTTCAACCTTATGGTACAGCCAACTTGTCTGCTTGGAGGCAGCTTTGTATACAGTTGTCCTTTTACTGCCAAACTTGTCCAAAATAAATTTATTCAAATGTATTTAATTTTATTACAATTTTTTTTATCACATAAGTTTTTATAACTATTTTGCTATGAGAACTGGTGTGTGTGTTTGACTGTTTCCTTATTCAGGTGCATGTAACTATTTTTGCTACCATGTTCCATGTGTCGTTCAGAGGAGTATGCCCTTTTTGATCTATTTTGTCATTGTCATACATTTATTTAGTAACTTATTTCTTCTGCAGAATTTTCTTGTGTTTCAGTGTATACATATTGTAACAGCAGCTTATCTAGGTTTAATTTGTGTTGTTTTTGCACACGCACAACATACACATATTGCACCACCAGAACAAAACTATCGTTACTAAAAATAATAAAGTATCCATAAACATTTATGAAATTATGTAATACTCTTAACTTTTGAATTTAATTCGGTAGCTAAAGCGTTTGTATGACCCCTAAATTGTTCATCTAAAGTTATGGCATACAAAATTTACTAGTAAACTTTAAAGCATTCAATTAATTTCATTAAAAGAAAATGGTATTTAGGTTATTATAGTTTTGTTCTGGTGGTGCGTTATGTTAATAATTTCTCACAAAGTTATAAGTTTGAGACCTCAAAAAAATATATTTCATTAGCACAAGCCCAGATACATACCTACATTATTTTAACCAATTTTCTGTACTTAAAAATTACAACAATAATGCAATTAATACTATAAATTTTATTTGGTTCAGAACTGTTGTGAATTGACTGTCTAACTCCACAATACTGTAACCATATTACATATACCTGTGTGTCTAGAAAATATCTTGCTTATGAGTTATTTATTGATGCTTTCCCAACTTTTAGCAATGATAAGATGTAAAACTTATTTTCAATATATCTTATTAAATTTTATAAAATTTTATTATATTGGAATAAATTACATCCATTATAATTTTAAGATATTTTGAGTTATTCTTTGATAAACTTTTCCTAAAAAAATTGCAATTCTTCAAAATTATTCAATAGTACAAAAGCCAAATTATGCATTGACATTTGTAAAAATTTATCTTCACCTGCCCTGCACAACTGTACATAATATGTAAGGCATTTCTATTATGTGGTTAAAAACACCCTACCAAGGCAGTTCTTTACCATCATACTGGATAAAGCCACCATTATGTTTTTCGTTTAAAGAGTGCAAGGTCTGAATAATTTTTGACACACTCTCTTCGACAGTAAGTGGAGCGCTGGCACCACCAAGGTCCGTCTTGACCCATCCGGGATGTATAGTTGCTACTAGGATGCCGTCTGGCTTCAGGTCTATGCTTAGTGACCGCGTCACTGCGTTCAGCGCACACTGAAACAAATAGTGTAACACTGTGCCACGATTCCCTTTTCGTAAGAAGTACTTCACAATCCAGTGTGTTCCTACAAGTAGCCCAATTTTCAATTTTACCCAGAATTTTTTCCAAATTGTGCATTAAAAAGAATTGCAAGTCTGATCAACTACTTTATTGGAATTCTGCAGCAACTCTCCTAGATGAGTAAGGAATAAAAAGTACAATCTTGAAAAGCCTGTAACTGACTCACATTTTGCTTTCGGCAAAATCAGTAGTGTATCTGGGATTGACTTTAGGGAAAGGAGAGAGAGGCACCACTAGTCAGGACCTAGTATAATTCTGTTTATTACATGTCATATTATCCAGTGCATATTTGATGGGGGATGGGGGGGGGGGGGGGACATGCCTCGTGTCCCCCTTCTGGATCTGCCCCTTGACAAAATAAGCCCAAAATTTAAATTTCTGTGCCTAGCAAGTGCTAAGATTGTTTTGAATCTATTAATTTGCTACTTGGATGCACAAAAGTCAATTTCACAAGTAAGTCTGGGTGGGAGGAAAAAAATTCTGTTGATGTTGATTAAAGATGTGTTAGTGTATTATGAGTAAAATAATGACCAACAGTGTGGATATGTTCACTGATTAAGTCAAAATCAGTGAAAGACCAGACTGCAACGCTGAATAAATGAAATATTCAAGTGTCTGCAGTGTGCTGCATATTATAATATTATTATTATGATTATCCTCTATTGAACTTTATTTGTGCACATTTAAAAGAACTAAGACATCTAACTGCTTTGTTTTTTTTAGTAATGGTCTTTTAATTCATTCTGGAGAATAATTTAGTTCAGATTAAACATAAATGCTTATTATGTGTAAATACATAAATTTACATGTAAATTACTCACCTTTCTTATTTACCTGTGATGTCAGAATGGCCCTCACACCCATGCCATACTACCTTGAAACCAGCGTTGGAACAGACCAGTGGAACAGGAGTTTTCTGGGTACTACCTCTTCTTGAGAATAGGCACTTTATATGGGGGTTAGCAGGCAGCACTATATAGCACCCTCTGACAGTTTTGCACAGGAAAAATGAACATTAACGTGATTTGTGGCCAACAACGTCAGATCACTAGTTTACATGTAGATATAACCGGAGAAACTGTTTGTTGCCGTGTGAATCAGTTCCGTTCTATAATTTCGGAGGCATGGTGGCTTAAAAAATTTACACACATTCATAAGTGGTATGTTGTACAAGGGATGCAAATAGATAAAATGCAGCTTTTAGCATGGCTAATGCTCAAAGACAAACTGCAATGACATATTACCTCATGTCATGAGTAGAGACCCGAAAAATTTGCGGGTTCAATGACCTCCAGGATAGACTCCAATATCCTCTACACACTCGGGCAAATGCCAACTGTTCATTGGCTGCTGACTTGTGAGTCGTCTTGACTGGGTGGCCTGTGATTCGACACTTCTATGAGTGAGGGTCTCTAATTGGCCCTCAGTCCTCCAGATTAACAGTGAACCAATGGCAGAAGCAGCACTAAGATATAATTATTTGAATTTTAGCATAACACGAAATGAACCCGCAAATTTTCCGGGTCTCTAGTCATTAGATATCTGCATTGCTGAGGGATAATTTTAAAGTGATTGATACCTCTTTAAGTTTTATTTTTTTATGATCCCCGAAAAAAAAAAACATAGATATAGTAGGCTAGTGAGTATCTATAAGTAATTCAATAAGTTACAGTACTTAAGTCAATAATTTTTGTCACTGTTGGTTATTATTTTTTATTGCTCACTTCTCTATTTGAGAAAATTCTAACAAAAATTTAATCAATTGGAAGTTAAAGATAAAATATCAATTTCAATAGCATTTCTTACCTTGCTGGTTCGATACGGGTAAAATCCTCCATCTTTCTTGTTCAGTGTTATGGAGCCCAGGATTGAACCGATGTTGATAACGGCAGCTTTCGATGTCCCTATTGGAAGTGACTGGTTTTTATTTGCAGATCCTTTGAGCAGTGGCAAACAGGCCTGTATTTACAAAAAAACATAAACAATGTTAGTTGATGAGGATCGCAAGCTTTTGCAGCCATTGTTTGAAGTTTCTGGGCTTGTGAGTCTAGCCGTATCAAAGGCAAAGAATTGAAATTTTATCTTAGACGTGTCTGGAACTTGCAAACTACTTCAATGTTAATTGGTACCTAATGAAAGAGAAATTAGAAAGGAACATGAGTGTTCTATGAAACATTGCGACTGTGTGTCAGCGTAGTGGTGGATCTAGAAGCTCGTGAAGAGGGCGTGTGTTAAAAAACAATGATTCCCCAGTTTCTTTCTCCTGAAATGTAATTTTATCCTCTCAAACCCCCCCTTTAGATCTGCCACTGTGTGTGCAAAAGTTATGTGACAAGCTTGTGAGTACTTTTGTTACTGTACAACAAAATCAATCCCTACTGAAATGTGGATTAGTGTGTATGATGCACAGACATTAGAAAACACAAATGTTATCCAAAAATAATAATGACATGACAAGTTATAATCAGAAGTGTACAGAGAATTTAATTTTTTGAGGGGAGGGAGGTGGGATAAAACCACATTTTTGGCTGTTCGCTTTCAAATTCTTCCATTTGTTGATGATAATGATATATATGCCTCCTAACCCTTGTATTTTCCCATGGTTAAAATACTAAGAAACTTACTTTAAAACTTTAAATTGTGCAAATTCATATATTTTTTTTATTTTACAGTGAATGTGTGGTCTCAAATGCATTTGCAGGGCACTAAAAAAATAATAATAATAATAATAATGTCCATGTCAATGCAACCTTGGAACATACATTCATTACCTAAAAATACTTGCACAGAAAGTGTGTGTGAAAGAGAGAGAATCTGTCTGTCTCTCTCACTCATTTTCTCTCTCTCTCTCTCTCTCTCTCTCTTCCCCCCCCCCCCCCACACACACACACACACCTTTTCACAAATTCACCAAAATATCTGCTCACATCTCAAGAATATATATGCTACATATCAAATGTACTGATTGTTATATATATAGTGTGTGTATGTATGTATGTATTGACGTCCCTCGGCTTCTGGTCCCTATTTCCCCGTTTACTAGAAATTCTTGTTATGCCCGTACTGCTCTCGTCGGAGAGGTGTGGGTCCAGGCCGACGTGGCCGGGACCGGGAAATGCGGGACCTGGAGGGATGGTGAGGAAGAATGACAGGTAGATCTAAAGGACCACTCGATGTTAATCGTTCCACGAGCTCTTTTATTGCATCCTGAGAGCTTGCCGCGGCCTGGCGGATCCGTCGCGGGGTGTGCGCCCTTCCCACGAAGACCCGGACTCCCGAAGACCGTCTCGTACGGCCCACTCGTCCCGACGCGAACTAGCAGTCCTCCCACGTAACAAAGTCCCTGATTACCAAATGCTTCACAAAGGCACGTGATGCGTGCGCGGTTCTTACGTACTGACTCGTAACGTCGGCGAAAGTTCAGCGATGCGTAACTACGTCCCTCACAAAGGCACGTGATGCGTGCGCGGTTCTTACGTACTGACTCGTAATGTCGACGAAAGTTCAGCGATGCGTAACTATGCTTACGCTTCCTATAATGACCGACTCGTGACGTAACTCGTAACTCGTAACTCAGACACCCAATCGCGTGGGCGGCACAACGTAGGCAGCTCGGCTGCTGCGAATGCTCGTACTGTGGCAGTGTCGCCGGACCGTGAGCTCGGTAGACCCGTCTCGCGATCAGCGCGGAGCGGCGCGCACGTCCGCCGCTGCTCGAGTCCTGAGTTCAACTGCCCTTCCCCGCTCGCCCGCAGGCCGTCGCGCGCAGGCCGCGGGGGAGGGGAGGGGGAATCGGCCGGCGTGGGAGAGCGCCACCCCTTGCGACGCGGATGAGCGTCAGGCCGCGCTTACATATAGACACTGCGAGACATATACGAGAATTACAAGACTAGTTACACACTAATAAATACATTACGGTACATTATTTACACACTTAAAAAGTCACGGTCATTTGGAAAGAATATATACAACACACAAACATTTACACACTAGCACTGGCTCACTGGCATGCTAGGGCGCACGCGGGTGCGTCCCTGGCCGATGCACAACACTGAGGGTTCACTGGGGAAACAAGGGAGGACGTTGACGAGGCATAACGGCCTGAAGGAGCCGAGGAGACACTTGGGTCGACGTCAGTATATGTGTGTGTGTGTATACATGTGTGTGTGTTTCTCTCTCTCTCTCTCTCTATATATATATATATATATATATATATATATATATATATATATATATATATATATATATATATATATATATATAGAGAGAGAGAGAGAGAGAGTAAAATTATTGCTATAAAATTACCTAACAAATGTACAGATAATTCAGAACTAACATTAAAAAAAAAAATCCTGCACGCCGTTAATTGTGAGGCTGATAACGACAAATTAACACTTTGCCTTCGTTGACATTGTTTCTTGATATTCTGTACTGTGTGTAAAATTACTTGATGAGCTTGGTTACACCTTTCTACACCAACTCAACCACATGAGTAGTATGAGTAGTATATAGTATTGTTGCAACGGGGCCTAGAGATGAGGCTGGCCAGACAGCCGGTGTGCCAGCCTGCGGAAGGGGCACGATGCAGGTGGTGCCTTCTACCGGCACGGTAATCTGATAGGTGCGAGCCTCCCCCATGGATTCAGCATGTTTCCAGAGCCCCATCTGTGAAATGTCATAACTAGGATGCCATTGATCTCGAAGTTTTGGGTGTTGTCAACCTGATGATGCAATAGTTGGAAGGGGTGCTAGAACTTTCCAGAGCAGGACTGTGCGGTATATGAACTGCCAGCGAGGCAGAGACATGAAGATGGTGAGTGACTCCTTGGCAAGCGATAGCAAGTGATGGGTTTCATATGCGCGTATTAGATCTTCAGGGACCGAAGCATCCAGGAAACAGTGTTGTGTGTGCTGCAGATGAGTGAGTAGTGCAAAGCAGTGTGTTGGGACCGAAATTCGCAGTAAGAGATGAACAGGAGAGAGAGCACTGGTGAGTTGAGCTCCAGTTGGGAGAGTAAATAGTGGACTTGCGAGGTTGCAATTAATGTGCGATAGAAATTATAATTGTCGTAATTATGCCAATAGTGTAAATATTAGGTAATAAATAAAACTGCAATTAATTAACTTGGCTATCCTTACCAGACCATTTATTTCCCACTCATTGCAGTATATATTAGCTAACTAATTCAATATTGATATAGTTAAAATTTGTTAAAAATTACATACATACCTTGGTCAACATTAATGGAGCAACAGTATTTACCAAGAAGTTATCAGTCATTTGCTCAACTTTTACCATGTTGACTCTTGTGAATTTTGTTGAAATGCCAGCATTGTTTATAAGGACATTGAGGCCTTCTTCTTGTACTGCTTTACCAATGCTCTTGACCAATGTATCATACTTATCGAAGTCAGTTACATCTGGAAAATGTACATGGTGAGCACTTAAATATGAAAACCTTAAATTAAACCTTGTAGCATCAATAAATTCCAAACACTTAGCTTTCATCTATTGTTAAAAAAACTGTGGTTAACTATAAAAATTTAAATTTGTAAAAATAGTTTTATATTTCATTTTGTTTCAAAACTATTAGAATATCTTTTTAACATAAATAATCATAGAAAAATTGTCACTAAAATGTGGCTCTTACTAAGTTTTTATTTTTTAAAGTTATATATTATTCGAACAACTCTATGGCTATGTATAACATGTATTGCTGCCATAATATATCATACAGATAAACATCAACAGATGATCAAACAAAAGAAACCAAGTATAGGGATAATGTAAATACTATGTTTACATTTTTTAACATTTGAATTTTGGTACTTTTTTTTATTTGTTGAAGCTCCTACCATAGGTGTGATTAAATGAAGAAACTACAACAAAATAACAGCATACACAATATCACAAAACTAACAGAATTTCATAACTCAACTGCTGAAAGAGAGATAACTTTTGAAAAAAATGATATTTTAGTTCTGTCCTCCAAGTGCAAGGATGGTATTTTAGTAGCTTTACAATGACGATTCAGCCTAAAGTAAGGCTAATAGCAAGAAAGATTACATGTGGCATATGTAAACTTTGCCTTTTAGATCAATAAGCCTCTTACAAATGTTTCAGCATGCCTGGCAATTTAAAGTACAGTATGACACAATACTTAATAGAACCATTCTCAAAGCTTTTAGTTTGCATGAGAAACAAGAGCATGGTAGAAGAGAATAGTATAATTGTGGATAAGTGTTTAAAGTTCGCACTGGAAGATGCCAATTGTGCTGAATAATTCAAACACGGTTATTAGTTTCCCAAAAATGTTGGTGTTGTGTTAGAGATTTAGTTTGGCATAAAAAATATGCAAACATAGTTTCAGCAGAGGCTGTACTGTTAGCACACTATAACCAGTTAGGTAGTGAGTTCACAATCATATCATGTTATATGTACAGACAAAACAGAATATGATTTTTATTCTACTTACCAAATTTATGAATATGAATGTTTTTGTTACTCTTTGCAATATTTTGTAGATCCTGCAAAAATAATTAGTATAAGTTACTGAGATTTAGATGACTACATAATTTTATATAATTTTATACTATAAATATTTAAGTGGTTTAAAATTTATATAGGTAGGCACAAATTACCTTTAGTGTAGTTTTGTACTTACGAAAAGCTAGAGTTAAATGTATTTAATATTTTTGTGTTCCTTTTTATTGTAAACTCTTAAATATTATTTTGATATATTATTTACTTTAATGTTGTATTTAGAAATTGGTGAGCATAAATTTTAATAAGTTATGTGTACATTATGTAATTAATATAATTCTATAAAATAATGACAAACATTTTGCAGACAGGTGCATCAGTAATAAAAGGGACGGCGTGGGGCACTGTTAGTCGCAGGTCCCTGGGTACTTTCCCTGCCCTGCCCTGGAGCCACCTCTGCATTTCAGTTTTGTGTTGTGCTTAATGTGTTCATAAAGCCTACACTCACAGTCCAGTTATGTCGGTACAAACCAAAAAGATGGATGAAGAGGTGCCACGTTAGTAAAACACTGTACTTGTATTCAGGGGCGCAACAACTAAATTTCCAAAGGGGAGGCAATATACCTTTTTATAAAGAATCATCGATCCCCCCTATTGGAGTGGGGGCTCGGGGGTCCTCCCCCGGGAAAAATTTGTATTTCAAGGTGGAAAATGGTGCTATTTAAGCAGTTTTATTATCTAAAAATTGATTACACAGCACTTTCTTTGCCCCCGTTTGCCCCCACTTCAAGGTTTCAGAGAGGGGGCAAAATACCCTTGCCCCCCCCCCCCCCCCTTGTTGTTCCACCCCTGCTTGTATTCCAAAGGACTGTGATGGCAACACAGAGAATGTGGAATGGGTAGTTATGGATGTAAAACTGAGCTAGGAATGGCCTTGGACAACAGGTCCATGGAAAATATCTTTTGCAGGTAAATAAAACATAACGTGCAAAATTAAGTATTGTTGGCAATTCATGATTACAGTATTTGTGAAAGAAAACTATACCTGCCAGCTATACAAATAAATCATGGTAAATAGGTACATCTATTTGGATTCATATTATTCAAAAATTCTGTCAAATTACTCCTTATACATTTAGGTATTGCTATTGAAATGTGATGCACTCATGATGACAGTAATTATTTTCCAGTTTATGTTCACCTTATTTATTAATAATGTATTAACTAACAGTTATTACAAATAGACGCCTCTCCATAATACATTTTGGGTTTAACGTTATCTATCTTGTGCAACATTTAAACTTTTCCAGGTTGCCTGTTGTTTTGAATGCCGCGGGGATTTTGCAAAAAAAAAAAAAAACAATTTGCTACTTATGTGAATTTTTAGTACCTGTTACATGTAGCGCTTAATTACTTATAAATAATAATTAATTTACTTAACAATCTATTTCGACAGTAGAATGTTTTCTACTTATAATATATCTATACAAAAAAATACCCAGTATTCGCTATGTTCAATGACGGCACGATGGAGAGTCGTCATAGAGAATGTACTGTTTACGTCATTGATTAGTGTGAAGGCCTTGAATTCATTTTCCTCACTGCTCTGCAGTTTCATCATAAAGGAAAACTGCTGAGTCAGTGGTGACATAAGTGTCTACTATATATTGTTAGTCTCAACAGGTATTCATAATTTTCTGAGATTTAACACGATGGCTCCGGTCATTTCTAAAGGTAATTTGTATAAATTTATTTCAGAGTTTCTTACTTACTAAAGCAGTTTCCGGGTTGCGGCACGTTGCAAATATATACTTTGGTGGCAATGGTTGTTCAACTAGATATTTTACCAGTCCTAAACCAATGCCACGGTTGCAGCCAGTAATTAGAACAGACTTCATTTCGTTCGGCACGTTTTTGCCGTTTTTACGAGTAAACTGATCTGGTTTGTCATTTATTGACTGTTCTTTATTTTTGTTAAATGGCGGTTTTCAAACCGCTGTTCAGTTGTGTCAGATTTCAGAGTATAATACGTGTGAACTGTAAAATAGGAAACGGATATGATTTTAATTCAAAAATCTTAACGCCGATGGGTGCAAGACTCGGTAGATTAATTAGTGCTAAAGGTATGATAGCATTTTGTTGTGCAATTATTTGTACGATTTATCTGGTTATGTTGTAATTTGAAATATTTCGACAGCTTTAGGAGACAACGAATACGACTTGATTGTAATTGGAGGAGGATCAGGTGGCTTGGCATGTGCTAAGGAAGCAGTTCAGCATGGGGCTAAAGTTGCTGTCTTGGATTTTGTGACACCTTCCCCCATTGGTACAACATGGGGTCTTGGTGGAACCTGTGTAAATGTCGGTTGTATACCTAAAAAGTTGATGCACCAAGCAGCTCTTTTGGGTGATGCTATAAAGGTAAGTTAAAAGATTTAATTTATTAATTTATTATATTCTATTACTCAGCTCACAACAAAAGGCTTGGGAGAACATATTATTATTTACACAAATTATAGGAAGCAACACTGAATTTGTATGTACAAGACTTGGGAACTAATACATTAGCATTTTAAAGGCAGGGTTTCAGTTATATTTCACTTGGTAATTTTTAAGGAGTGGTGTGAATGAAAAAAAAAATCAAATAAAAAAGAAAATGCAGTTTTTTACTCCCTGGAATTTCTTCTAATCATTATGTAAAATGCATTGCATTATGTCAAGTAGGTAGTTTATTGGCAAATTACTGTTTTAATGGTTGGTTAGGTTAACTTGGCTAAACATGATAAATTTGTGTGAACAATCTAGTAGGTAAAGCTAGCTCCATTTATATTACTGTAAAAATTAGTATTTGGTTTAGGTTAAGTCAGTTATGTTAATTACATATTTACTGTGGGTGATTCCTAGCATAAATGCTGTTCTGAAATTAAAAAAAAATTGTGTTTTCATAAATTACTAATGTTCCTTAACAGTCAAAGAACACTGCATTTGAAATTCATAAACGATACCTAGAAAAACTGTAGTATGAAGACCAGGGTAATTAGTAGGTTAATACTCTTTGAAATCAGGAAATTTGTTTTACAAAAATGTATAATTATTACTAAGAAATTATGATGAACCCAATGCCAATTTTATTCCATACAATTTACAGGTTTTTTTTTTCATGCTAAACATTACAAATTTTGTCATCTGTACACTGTTCACAAATATATTACCTACTTACCACAGGGTGTCTACTGACCCTGGAAAACCTGGAAAATTTAGGGAATATTGTAATCCGGGAAAAAACAGGGAATTTTTGTTTGGTAGGTTGTAGTTGGCAATTTTTTTTTGTTTATTGATCAGATTGCATAAACGTAGCATCAAGTGTATCCCCTCCCATTTTTATTTTGAATGGCAAATAATGAACAGTTCCCACGTCCATTTTCGGATTCGGAAGTGGCGTCAAATCACGTGATACAAACTGGTTCAAACTGATCTGTTATCCTGCTGACGTACGTGCTGTGGCACATGCTTCCCACGTTCGGATTATACGGACAGGTGCATTTAATTTTAAGTACATGGATGCTCCCATTGTAAACTGGGCATTTTTGTTAGCTTTGAAAATATGTATCACAGACACTTTTGGTGAAGATTCGCCATAATTGCTAGAAATTGGTAGCTGTGGGCTTCATACGGCCCATGGTGCTTTCAAAACTGGAATTTCTGCTACACAATGGGACGTTGTTAGTTTTTTGAGGTACAGTTACTTTTTGTTTAAGCATGTACCTGCATGGAGGGCAGATTACATTAGAATAACTGGATCAGAGCTTTTCCCAAGAAATTTTGTGCAATCAGATGGTTAGAAAATACTGCAGTTGCTGAGCATGCCATGAAAACGTTACCCCACCCAAACGAAGTGAAGTTTCTATTTCATCTGTCTCTTTCAATGTAGTGAAAAGTGCTCTTGAAGATAGTCTTCTAGAAGTAAAATTGACATTCTTCCACTCTTTAGCATCAGAGCTGGAATTGTTTCTCACAATGTTCCAAAGTGAAGCACCCATGGCACTTTTTCTCTATGATTCACTGGTAGACATTTTATTAACTTTGGCAGGAAAGTTTGTGAAACCAGAGGTACTGAAGAGCTTTAGGGACAAATGCAATGTATCTCGATTGGATGTAGATAACCAGAAAAATCTATTGTTTGCTAACAATATCAAGTTGGGTTATGCATTACGCCATGCCATAAAGAAAGAGAAAGTACCAGAAAAGTCTGTCCTGTTACTGAAAAATGATGTTAGGACTTGTCCAAAGGTTATGGTAAAAAAACTTCAAGATAAAATTCCCCTGAAGTACAAACATACCAAGGGAATTTCCTGCTTATGTCCGTCTGTGGCTTTAAATTTGGGTGTGAGGAAACAGCGTGTGAAGTACAGTTTATAATGTTGTCTTCGAAACAGGTGGCTATCAGGACAAGAAGCTGATAACATTGAGTGATCATATCAGTTGGTATGTTCCTCGCAAGATTCTGAAGCACTGTGGAGGCTCATTCTTAAGGCACTGCTAAAACAGGCCTTCTAAAGTTTGTGAGGATGATGTTGGTACTTTCCATGGAAATGCATCATTGGAAAGAGGATTTTCATTGAATTCTATTCTGCTGACTGAAAACTTGCAGGAAGAAACACTGATTGCACAAAGACAAGTGTACAACTTTGTTCAACGTTCTGGAGGTGTAGAGCATGTTGATATCAACAAGTCCATGTTACAGTATGTAAGAAATGCTAGTTGTAGGCGTAAGGAAGCCCTGCAAACAAAACAAAAAGAAAAGGAAGCTGCAGACAAGAAGAAGGCAGAAAAAAGAAGAGTTGAAGAGGAGATCAAGGCATTGCAGTTTAAGAAGGCTCGAGTGTTGGATTTGGCTCGTTCTGAAGCAAGTGCAATAGACGCAAAAGTTGAGTCACTGCAAAATTGACGGGAGCTTCCTTTTACTAATGTTTTTTGCAAAAGTAATTGTGTGAAATATTTGTAGCAGCATGTTTTATTTGCCATCAATTGAGTCACTTTGGCCACGTCTGGAAGAAGGTAATATTTTTACTAATTCAAGTAAGTTGAAATACTTTGAAACCCGTCAATGTATTGTTATGCAGTTTTTTCAGTTTCGTGGAATGTCGTAATTGTGTTAAAGAAAACCTGGAAAAATTCAGTTTTAGACCTGGAAAACCTGGAAAATTCAGGGAATTTCATTTTTTAGATTTTGGTAGACACCCTGTTACCAACAAAATCAACTCTTAAAGGTAGAGTTTTTTTGAAAACAAAGTTTTGAACATAATAGAAGTTCCTTCTTTCACCCCAAAAAGGATGTTCTGTGTTTCACTCAAGATTCTAAGAAATTCAGTAGTGGAGGAATTGGAGGAAAATTGTGGGGTGAAACCAGTTCTACAGATTCCTGGAAAGCAAAGGGTGGAAAACTGTCTTGGCCACAGCAGTAACATACTAACATTAAAAGTCCCTGACTTTTACACACACTTTCACAGCACAATTTTTACCCATGAGGCATTCTTTGCATAATTCCATGAAACATGCACAAGTGAAACACAAACATAGATTCACAAGTGAAAATTAAGACATTTCAAAACTAAGGAAATATTTGGATTATCGCAGAGGTGCTAAATTGAAATATCTCCACAATATAATATGTAAATACTAAAAATTACCATTGTTGTAGTTTAAAAAATTATTTCAAAAGAGCCTGTACACTAGTAAATTACGTTACGTATTTATTATTTTATTATCTAATCCAACAAACCTTTAATTCTTACAAGAATTGACAACACATGTGAAAATCTAATGTCTGAAACATATATTATGAAATAAAACAATTACCAATGCTACAAAGCATGAAGAGAATTTAATAACTCACCTTCACGATGACACAACCGCTTACAACTTGCAAACATCTTGTTTCAAATATTAGACAAGGTGCAAATAATTGCCTGTGAACATGCTAACGATTAATAATTCTGTCTCAGCTAATGAAATAATACAATTACAGCTTTGCCACTTTACAAAATGATCAGAAAAATATAAGTTAAATTAAATGAATATTTTTATTTTTATTTACTTGTGTTTGGATGAATTCCTCTCATTTCTATCTTCATGTGTATAATGATTTATAATTTGTTAGATAACTGATAGTTGTTATGTCTGACATCTCAGTGGTTCCAGAGATTTGTATTGCATTGTGATACTGTTTACTATTCCATAAGACAGATAAAAAAATGATTAGATGCACGGGCATAAACATAGTACTTTTGGTACATCTATAATTAAATAGTTGTAGGAATTAGTAGTAGTCTGATCAAACACGAATTTATAATTGTTTTAATTTTTTTCCTAGATAAAACTTAAAACTAAGCTATGAAATTGTCTCTTTAATAGTGATGGGGGTTCGTGTTATGTAGGAAGCCAAGGCATATGGATGGGAACTTCCACCAGAGAATGATATCAAGCACAGTTGGGAAAAGCTTCGGGAAGCTGTTCAGAACCATATCAAATCTGTGAATTGGGTTACTCGAGTTGAGCTGAGAGAAAAGTAAGTATTCAGTTCAAGTTGAAAGTAGTTTGTAGTTGTTGGTCTCTGTAAGGCTCACATTCAGAGCCATTTAGCTCGGGCCACACCGGGGGTCAACAGAAAATTATTTAAAATCTGACTATATATATGGACTTCCCTGATCTTAATATAAAAGTTTTAGTATCCCTTCATGTAGTGAATAAATTTAGCACTAAGTCTTCACTTAGTGCTCACTATTATTCTAAATTTTTCCAAGTAATCTATTAGTCAAACAAGGTTTTATCACATTATCTTTTGTATACAGTTATACTATATTAAGCTAACATTTCATGGCAGCAATTTGTATTATTTTCATAACAATTTCATGACTATTATAACGTGAAAATTTAAAGGTAAATATGTAGTTTAGCAGTATTTGCAGAAAAAAATGTTAAAAATCCGAAAATACTCTTATTATATGTTCTTTGACTTCCTCTTTTCATTAAACCCGGCGGAGATAAGAAATTCCAAATACTTTAGGAGATATCCAATTTTTTTAATTTTCATCACAATACCTGTGCATTCATGCGGTGCTAACCATTGTTTCTTGTTTACGAATATGATTTTTTTTTTTTTCGCGACGTAGGTGAACGACTACACCATTTTCTACTAATGGCAATGGAATTGTACCCGCCTCTAACTTAGGGGAGTTTTAACGTTTCAAATTTTAATGTTTTATTCGTTGTTTGGATATTGTTGTGCAAGTAATAAGTAAAAAAAAAAAAATTACGTTAGTTCCTACTGTTCATCCTTTGTCCCGGTTTGTTTGGTCAGGTAAGTTACATTATAAATACTTTAAAACTAAACAACCATTAAAATTAATTCACATTATTTTTAATGTCTGCTTAGTTTGAAAATATTTATCATGTAACTGAGCTGACCTAATCGACCATTTTAATTAATTAGGCATTCACAAACACACGGCAAAATAATTAAATTACGGCGGTCGAATGATAGCACGGGTCATGTATTGCAAAATAAAACGGCGATATCTCCTTAAGTATTTGGAATTTCTTATCTCCACCAGGTTTAATGAAAAGAGGAAGTGAAAGAGCATATAATAAAAGTATTTTTGGATTTTTAACATTTTTTTTCCTGCAAATACCGCTAAACCACATATTTACCAATTTAAATTGTTCCACAAAACTAGGTAACGAAATGACAGAATATTTTTTCTCTTTTTTTCCCCTCTGAATTTAGAAAAATAGCAAAATAGGCCTGACTTATGTATGTTGATGTCATGACTAGTGAATGTGGTTACATTGAAATTTGGGTTAAAAAGTACAATAAATTAAATTATTGCAAGAATTTATATGTTTTAACAACAATTTCACATTTATGTAACTGACCTAGCCCAAAATTTTGCTTTAGCTATGATCACCTTGATTTAGAAAAAAAAATTAAGTAGTTTTGAGAGAGAGAAAAAAACACACCTTTAAGACTAACCCTTCGTATAAAATTCACACAACTGACAGTAGTGTTAAAAAAAAAATCGATATATAAAAACATATTCACATTTTTTGTAGTCACTTTTAATACTTTGAATAACTCATTAACATTCGTAGAAAAATTATATGATGGGCAGTAAATTGGGTGAAATGTTCAAATAATTATGCTATATATACTACCCAATGTAATTTGACATAGCTATTTAATAAATGTGTAAGGCCATCAAATAACTTTAAAAGAAAAACTATTACCTTCTTGTACATACACAGGAATGTTCTTCTAGAATTTTTAAATGGTTAGCCAAACCTCATTTAAGAAAAATTAAAAAATTTTAGAGTTTGAGTGTGAGACAACAAAAATAAAACAAATCAAATAAAAATGAACACAATTCATAAGTCAGTAGAAACAATTATTTTATAAATTCCAATATTATCTTAAATAATTTCTAACCAGTTGGTACCAATTGCAACTTATTTTTTTTATTCTTCCAAGGAGACAAATATCAATATGTAAAGGACATATATGAACTGAAAAATGTCAGAAATGTTATGAAGCACAAACGATTCAAAAAAATTTTGTAGAAACATTTAATAGAAGCAGAAAAAAATTGTTTACATTTTCTTACAAGCTATTATACATATTACTTTCAACAATATTATCAGGAATGACAAGTTTTCACAATATCTGCATATAACACAACAATCTCTGTGGTACCTATTTATTTCAATGATCACTTAAAACATTTAGTGTTTTTGTGAGAACTATTTTGTTCTTGCATATTTTGTGTGCTCTTCTCTCATAAGAAATTTTTTTCTTCCAGGAAAGTCGAGTACAAGAATGCACTCGGCTCGTTCGTTGATAGCAATACAATAAAGGCTGTCCTTAAGAACGGCAGTGAAACCATTCTTAAAGCAAGTAAATTTGTAATTGCTGTTGGTGGCCGACCAAGGTATCCCAACATCCCAGGAGCCTTAGAGCTCGGCATATCGAGCGATGATTTATTCAGCTTGGAAAAGCCGCCTGGCAAGACGCTTGTGGTTGGAGCAGGATGTATCCTTCTAGTATATTGAGTACAGGGATTGTGTGACGCTGTGCCATTTTGCTTAAGACATAGCAAGTTATTACCAAATTATAAGTTTAGCCTGAATGTTAAAATAATCACAAAACACGATCAAATAACTAAAAAGCTACTCGGTTACTATACAATAAAAAATATGTAGATCAATAAATTTCCAGGTATATTAGTTTTATATATTTTCTAAATTACCTCTTGATATGTACTTTTGATGAAAACAATGGTTGAAAAAATGTATTGTCAGAAATGACTACAGGATAAAATTAATTAGCTAATTTGAAAAGATCATTAAAGACTTTTAGGTTGACCATCCAAAACTGGATAAGCCCTCTTGGCAGGTTGAAGTGTTGTGGCCAGTGTATACGAGTTTAAAGATGCATTTCTCGGTACATCTCTACTCATCATTCATGCCATGTCATCCTCATTTCATTATCACCCATTAACAACCCATAAGCTGAGGGCTATCTTCTCCACTGCTTCACGGGGAAAGATGTTTATATGGGCGCCACCACGTGAAATGGGCACGTGGACCCCGGCCGATCCTCTCTCTCAGGGCGTGACGTGACCCATTGTGGGACGAGTTACCAGCCCTATTGATTCGCTTATGTCGATCTACACCAAACCTGGCCCGTCGGGCACGCCACACTCGTACAAAGGTTGGATTCTCATTACGTAAAATATAACTCACGACTCAGTTAAAATTTAGGTTTAATAACATAACTCACGCCTCCCTACACGTTCTCCATTGAACAGTAAAAAGCCTGGGCACGGATCAGCTTAGGTAAAGCATGGGCCAACCATGTGGCCATGCGCTATGAGTCTCCTGTGGACTGCGACAAAGAAGTTCGTAACGAGTTATATAAATATTTAATTAAACGTCCCACCGACCGAGAGCGGCCCCGAGGGCTAGAGATTGAAATTATTTAGGAATAAATTATAAAACAGAAATACTTGATCAGATGCACAAAGATTGCGGCCCCCGGGGTGCTGACGCGTTTACTCTCTATGGCTGTTGAAGAGGAACTGGCGACGCTACCCTCGCAATGGCGTACTTCCGTTGTACAAAAACGGTTACGTTAATTAATGATCTTGTGCCCCGGCGAAAGTGAAGATAATTACAAAACACAATACTCTTAATTAAAAACCATTAACACTTCTGTAATTATTTAACGTGAGACTTAAAAGAATCACAACTGAGGTCAAGTTCTGGTCCGTGCGGATTCGTCCGCGCAACGTCTGTAAAACTAGAATATATTATTAAATTAAGTAAAAGAGCACGTTGGCTTGAACATAAAAACACTGGGGCTAAATATATTTAGCCCCAGTGTTTTTATGTTCAAGCCAACGTGCTCTTTTACTTAATATATATATATATATATATATATATGTGTGTGTGTGTGTGTGTATATATGTATATATATACATATATATGTATATATATGTGTGTGTGTATATGTATATATATATATGTATGTATGTATATATATGTATATATATTCCTATACTTCTGTCAATAAACAAGATTTTGTAAAATGTAATACCTCTATGCAGTAGTTCAAATAATACAATTCTAACATAACTTCAACTACTGCAGTTTTGAGATAGCTAGACAAAATTATTTCATATGTATACTCACTTTAATAACAGTTAACTTCTAACAGTAGATTTATTCAAAGTATTCCTTGACTTTTGTAAAAGATATTGGCTTGGAGTGCGCTGGTTTTCTGAACGGCCTGGGTTATGATGCGACCGTTATGGTGAGATCTCGTCCCCTGAGAGGTTTTGATGCAGAGATGGCCGACTTTGTGACACGAGAGATGCAGACAAAAGGTGTCAACTTCCTCTTCAAGTCCATTCCAAAGTCTGTTGAAAAGCAGGCTGATGGCAAGTTGCTAGTGAAGTGGACTAATCTCTCCAACAAAACTGACTCCTCCGACACATTCGACACCGTGCTGTTTGCCATTGGTCGCAGACCTTTAACAGACGAGTTGAATGTGTCCGCCGCTGGGATCAAAGTAACCGAGAATGGAAAAATCAATGCCCATAATGAGCAGACAAATGTCGATAACATTTATGCTGTAGGTGATGTTTTGCATGTAAGTACAAATTTTTACTTATTTCCTTCTTTTCTGTTGGCTCTTCATTCTAATTACAATTAAATAGGCTGCTTTTTTATGACTACAGTATCAGATGCATTTTTCTGTATTAGATAATTTTTCAGGAAACTTCTTTTTACATTATACAAGACCCCTAAAACATTGTCTTTAACTTCGTAAAATTAAGGGCTTTAATATGTTTAACAGTCTCATGAGGAAAAAAAAATGTTACTGTTACTATTACTGCACTGGGTCTTGTGACTATTTCATTAACAAAAAAACCTTAGAGTACATCCTATAAAAAGTGTGGAAAACTAGAAAGAGACCAGTAATAGACATTGAAACAAAAAAAAAATCAAACAACTAATTGTACGAGCCAAAATATGAAGTAAACCATATAAATTTTAGATAAATAAACCCCTTCATCAGTGTACATACTGGCCTTGCTTAAAAACAAAATACTTTAGAACTCTTCGCTGGAAAACGTAGCAGTTCTTGTTGTTTCACAAGACAGTCACTCTATGAGCAAAGTACAAGTGGTTGGGGAATGTGTAAGGGTTGAAGAGCCTAAAGCTGAACAGCAGTAGTAGCTGAGTGAGGGGAGGAACTAGGAGAAATAAAAGCAAGTGAACCTGATTATTTTTGTGAACCAGTTCCCAAGAGAAATAATTTTGCAGCGAACTGATTCAACTTGGTGGTTCATGAACCATTTGCCCATGTCCAGTACTGTTAAAATCCCTGATTATTTATTTTTAAGAGAAATTTGTTATTCTTTTGGTGTCTTGAAAAATATTTATAATTTCACATTCTTATCTGCAGGAAAAGCCTGAGTTGACTCCCGTGGCCATCCATGCGGGCAGAATGCTAGCAAAGCGATTATTTGGTGGTCGGAAGGAACCAATGGACTACGAAAATGTAGCGACTACAATTTTCACACCATTAGAATATTCAACTGTTGGATTTAGTGAAGAAAATGCAATTAAAGTTCATGGTGAAGAGAATATAGAAGTTTATCATGCGTTCTACAAGCCTACAGAGTTTTTCATTCCACAGAAGAATATTGAAAACTGCTATCTGAAAGTTGTGTGTCTGCGGGAAGCACCTCAGAGAGTGATTGGCCTGCATTTTGTCGGGCCCCAGGCTGGAGAAGTTATGCAAGGCTATGCAGCAGCCATGAAGTAAGTACACATTTAAGTCTAGTTCTACAGGTGGTTAATGGTTTAGTTAAGAATAAGTGCAATGGGGATTAAGCTGAAAGAAAATATAGTTTGCATACCTGCCAACAGTGCCAACCTTTTCTATTTTTTCTGGAAGTATTTTGAGAAATTGCTGTTATATTTAGTTTTATGAAAGTATGCCTTTTTTTCTTTCTGAATTTTGGTCGTTTAATATGGTTTATACGATGCTCTTTCTCCTAAAAAAAAAGCTTTTGATAACGTCTGTTACATTGTGCTTCGTAACTTTAAAAATCAATCTCTATGAATACATTTTTTTAAAGCACATCATACCTGTGATTATTGGTAATATAAAATGTTAGTTGCATATTGGTGCAGATTATTGCAGTTAGTTTTAAAGTAGAAACTACTGCGGCTTTGAATTGGTTTGTAAATGGTTTTTGCAAAAATATTACAAGAAGTAAATACTCTATATATGACTGGGCCTGATTGGGCCATCACACAACAGGTCTGGTGTTAACACCGAATTTGCAAAGCATTACGAATCAGTTTGGCCTAGCTAAGAGATAGCCTGATCATAACAATACAAAACTACCTTCACTAAATTTTCAGTGTTGTGAAAAGTATCTGGAAAATTCATAGAATTTGAGGTTGACTCCACATATAATTTAAGATAATTGGTTTGCTGAAGAAAAATATTCAAAAAAGTTACTCGTAATCCACGTTATTGTTTAATGAAGCTAAAAAAATTTTATGTACGATGTTGCTGAAACGATAAGTGTTGCAACAGGTGTTTCAATACCAACAGAAAAAATTCTGACAGAAGAAAGGGAAAGAGCAAAACCTGTTTCATTTTTTTGACACTTTCAGTTAAAATAAACATAGCACCAGAAAGTAATTAAAGTAGACTGAGAAAAATTTGTGAGTTTTATTCTCTAAATTAAAAAAGTTCAATAAGGCGTTCAAGAAGACTGGTTTAAAGTGCAGAGAGATACTTGAGAAATTTTTTGCTAGGTTTTTGCTGAGAACAATGTCAGATTGAAGAAAAAAGCCTGGATAAGCTGTTTGGAGAGGGTGCTTCCTTGAAAAAATACATGAATTTCGTAACACTGGTGGAACTTTAGTTAATGTCGACAGAATCATGTTCATATTACACAGCATGATTTCTTATTAACACTCAAAACATGGAAGTTGGTATCACAAAATCCATTGGGACAGATACACAATTATATTGCATGCATAAGAGGAAAAATGCTTTTTTCTGAATGGTTCGCTTATTTCTTTGGTCAAAATGAAAGTCTGGAATAACCTCAATGGCATTAATTTTGCAAACTATCAACATATGTGGAAAGTTAATTACTGACAAATTTAAATGAAAAATTGGTAATCATAGTATTTAGTTGGAAAAAAAAACCTACAATTTCATACCTAAATAAGTCATTTAAACTGGCTGAATAGAAACAATGACAAAAGTTAGTCATTTGTTTTTTAGTAAAATATGTGCCAACAAAAAAAAATAGTTATAATTTTTCTTGTCCATGCATGGTGGTAACCTTTTACTCTTATTTTAATGTTGTGAAGTGGCATATATATGTTAAATGGATACTAAAGCACTCTGTTAAAATATCTGCACAGTTAAATTTTTTTTTAGCTATGTCATAAATTAACCATGTTCATAACAGGTTTCTTTAGCCAGGCCTTTGCAAGAGCCTTTAATTTTATGCATATGTGAAGGAATTTGTGTATATGTATTTGTGTGTAAATAACAGATTGAAACAAATGTCTAGTTTCCAGTCACATTAAATTAAACAATTTTTAAAAATGCACTTAACCACTAGGAACATAGTATTCTTTGGACAGCGATTTTAAAACTATGGAAAGTGATTAAGTTACTGGAATAATTCTAAAATTCCTGAGTTACGACATTGCGACTAGGTAAGAATGACTAGCGCAACGGTCGGTTTCAGCCCCTCTCCTGGCTCGCCACGGTAGGGGAAGGTAGTCAGTGCACACCGGGAAATCCGAGAAGGCTCTCTTGTTTCTCATCACATAGTACACATTTTGATAGATGATAAAGTGTAGCTTTGTCCTAATTGCTTATAATAACAACAATGCTTTCAATATTCCTCTGGACATGACTGGTGAATGAAATTTAACATTTTACAAGTGGGTTTAGTTCTTTTACCAAGACAGATGCAATACCCTTGTCCTGCCCAGTATAATTTTATTGTGTTTGGATATAGCTGAAGATGTAAATAACAATTTGGCTAACAAGTAAAATATTAATTTCAAATTATTTTTTCACTTCAAATATTGTAACCTTTTTAGGCAGTTGGCATATTATTAGTTTTGTCTTAATTGGTAATTTGTTTTCCAAGTATTTTGGCTTACAAGGACAATACATTTTTTATTTTCATAAAATATATTCATTAATTATATACTTTTTGAATAGGTTAACATGAGCACAAACATAACTGCCTTTTATCATTTTACTAAATTTTGATATTTTTTTTTTAATTAGTTACTGAATCATTTTGGTTTTCCAGCTTTTCCTACTATGTTTCAGTACACCACACTTAAGGACTACAGCTGCTAACAGTTACGTGGTTGTTTTTAGAATGTTCAGCTGGATCATTTATTTGTTGATGGTAGGGTAAATTATTGATCTGTTTGCCACTTTGTCACCACTCTGGTTTCAGTGTTAGCAGCAGATGTTGTCACGCACGTAAATTTTGGCCAATGGCTTAGGGCATCGAAAAACAATGTAGCAAATTTGTGGCTAGTGTCTGGCCGATTAAGTAATCTGCGTTTATGGCTTAAATAAATAAAAAGCAGAAGTTATGAAATAATATTTTAAAAAACAGATGGTGGGATAAAGAGGATTAAGATATTCCCACGAGCATGGTTAGCTAAGTTGGTGGTCGTGGTGCTTGCAGGAGCGGTCTGACGATGGAGACCTTGCAGAACACGGTGGGCATCCACCCGACTGTGTCCGAAGAGTTCACGCGCGTCCGCATCACGAAGCGCTCGGGGCTGGACCCGCACCCCGCCAGCTGCTGCAGCTAGAGGCCGTGTCGACACGGCCCGGCACGCACCCACAGTTCCTCTTTGCTTGCTCTCTGCGCCCGCTACGTGCTATGACATGCAGTTGTCTGTACTCGTGATAGTTATCTTCACACACACAGAATAGTATTTTAGAATTACTAAATTTTCAGTCGTCGTAGCGATTCTGCACTGCTACTCAAGACCGAGTGAATTCAAAATGTTATGATTTTAGGAGAATCGAATAAAATCCAGGGTTATTGTAAGACATAGATTCCGAATTCATACATGTATGTACGAAAGATAAATAAAACTAGATACCTAATCTTGCAGATAGTTGTAGATTCATTTTAGCTTCTCCTGAATATCTTAAATTTTTGAATTCTCCTCTCTTCCATATCATCGTAGAATCGTCTGATCAAAATTTATGTTTACATTGTTTAACTAGCACAATGTTAATATATGAAACTAATAATTTGTCAAATATATTGTGTGTATTATTGTATTTGGTTCATGTCTTTAATAATTACTTGTATGAATTTGTTGGTAGCATAAATCATATGGCTATAATTTATAATATAGATTTACATCTTGTTAAAAATAATATTTCAATTTCACATTTGTTAACTAATTTCTCAGGAATGATGTTACAAATATTGAAACTTACAACTTTTACTGCTATCGGTAAACTTTTAAATGTGTTTAATTATTTTGAATTGTGATGGAACTTTTTTCCAGTGGTAAAATTTTTGGCTGTTTTCACATTTTTAAATTTATTTTGAAAATGAAATTTCAAGAATTAAAAAAAATATTAATGTGCAGCGTAATTGATCTGAGGGATAATATACATACCTTAAGAGAATTTATCTTGTATTGTTTGTGATGAACATGTACTTTTGCAGTGATCCAAGATATTTATATCAGCTGCAATCCTTTTGTACAGACTGGTGGTTGGTTGTCATATTAAATTACTTTTGTACCTTTAAAACTACCTGTTTTATTATTCTTTTTTAATGATTAATGCTATATGTTTCACTTTGATTGTTAGAGTACAGTAAAATGTATTATGATCAGGATTGCCAAAACTTGGTTGCATCACGTCTCTTCAAAATGTTATATGGATGAACAAGCATTGCATTGAAGAGGTAAATGAAAGACTTACATGCATTAACAATCTGTTTATGCAATTTCGTTGAGTTTCCACTTCTCAAATCACCCAAAAGCCTTGCTTAAACCTTAATGTTTACTCCAATTGTGGGTTCCCCAGTCCCCAGTCCAAAGAAAATAAATTTGAAGCAAATCTAACCTTTGTTTTTTTGGTGTTTATAAGGGTGATGTGCAAATCTGAGATTTTTACATAAAAAAATGAAACTCCATAGCCCATAGGGTCTTGTGAAAAGTTACCTTTTAAGTTTGGTTCCCATGTGTGTCATCACTCCAACATAGAATGCAATTGTACAAACTTAATGGTATAGCTGTTTTTGAGAGCATATTACTAGTATTAAAGCTACTAAGCGAAAGCATGTGGAGTATGTCCTATTCTATTACAGTTCAGATGTTTCAATATTATTTTTTACCTAACATTGGATAATTATTTTTCAAAGGTTTTTCTCACTTGGCTTTTGGCTTTGTAGCAATGTTACAACAAAAAAAAATATCTGTACTTAAATAAGGTTTCATCGTGCCTGCCCTCAGTTAGACTATTTTCAAAATAATAGGATCGGCCATGCATAAAAAGTTAAAACTGATTGTGATCTGTTTCTTGCAAACCAGATGCATGATAATAGTGCTCAACTATGAACTGCGTGTAAATTTGAACCTTTTTTCCTCATTTTCCCACACATGCACATTCATACTCTTTAATACTCGCACATACTTATGTGGTGTTCAAATGCCTTAGCATGCATTACCAGAATTAGCTTGATAAGATACAGGTGGAAGTCACACAGCTAACCCCTAGTACCTTTTTATTTACATTCTGTTGAGCCTTGTTTTTGATTGAAACCATAAGACTATAGAACATGTCAATTAGATATTTACAGATTACATGTCCAAAATATGCTACAATTTAAATTGATACCTTAATACATTGATACATTATATATACATTTATAGAAAGGAATATGTGCAGAGCTTTGAAAGATAATAATTTTCAAATTATTCCATTATTAATTTCATTTATGTACTTAAAGCCACATTTACAGTGCTTCATAATAGTGCACTCAACTTAACAAAAATTTCAAAACTGCTTGTTTTGTAGAGTTATTGGAATATAGGTCAAAGTGGTAAGTTATTTTGTGTAGTTTGATATTTCTGTTACGTATATTTAGTGCTTCAAAACACTTGTTAAGAGTGAAGTAAGTAGTGACCATGTGTTGTTAGGGTTCTGTATGAAAATCATGATGGCAAATGATTTCGAGAAATTCAGTTCATTTGTGAGTTTGTCATAAGTTGTTAACTTTTTTAATCAAATTGCTATATTTTTGATAAAAATTCTGTTGAGTTTTTACCTTTCTATCTATTTAAACTGGTATTTTGATTGTTTCTATTTATTAAATTAAATAAATGTTATGATTTCAGGTTCATGGTTATTTTGTTATTTGTTACATTTCTCTGGAAAACATGAAATATATTAAAGGTTTTGTGGTTCCATCTGCAAGATCCATAATCTGAGAACAAAAAACAGTTGAGTGTAGTTCTAATGTGCTTATTTTCTATGCTCAAGGACATGTTTGCATTCAAAAATTATTTAAGCTCAAACATTGCTCAATGTATTAAATTCCTTATGTATATGTTCTGATTAAGTTAAGACATTGCCCTGTTTTTGTGAGTTTTCTACGGTGTCTAGGAAGAATTAATTTCAAGATAGATATTTAATTAGATATCCTATAGAACAATATAGTAACTAAAGCAGAGCGCTGATTTTTTTTTTAAACTCGTAATTGTAGATGCTGTTGAAAGATCTGTACATTGAAGACTTAAGTACGTACCTGTCTGATGCTGTAAAATGCTTGTTAAAAATCTTTCAATAAATCTGAACTGCTATCTGTCAAGAGTAACATGTTTTAAAATTATCAGGAGTCCACAAATGCACGCATGTGCTTCAAAATTATGACAGGTTATCAAATATTACTTCAGCCGAAAATTTATATTACATAAATTTGGTTCAGGTTTGCTGTAAATTTTTACTTTTCGTGCTTCATGATAGCATAAGATGCTGGTGATGTTTTATTTTTACAAGCAAACTGCTTGTTTCAGTTTAAACCTGTCTGTGATAATATAAATTATCTTAACACTTAATTAATGTGTAATTGCAATCAGAATTAAATATTTTATAAATATTAAGAAATTTAAATTGAAAAATATGCCAAAACCAATTTCAATGATATATAAAAAATAAATTAGAAATTCTTGCTACTCTTTATCAACATTTAAGTCACTTTTTCGTTTTGACTGAAACATGTTATATCGGCATACTTTGAGTAAAAATGTTATGTATTTAGCTTTGCAATAAATTAGTTAATTAGGGAAGAAATAAACAAGTGGTTGGTAGGTGATTTTTCTAAGGTTTTATTCACAATGTGTGGAATACATTTTGAATGGACTTTGGCAGTTGGGTAAAAGCTGTCTTTAGGATGACATGAAGTTGCCCATGTTTCAGTAGAATCCTGTTACCTATTTTGGGTTTAAGGTTCCACCTATTTTGTCTTGATATTGCCATGTTTCCATATAAGACTACCATACTACATTATAAATCGCATGCTGGAAGCAAAGATGTGCTACTTTCATGGATGTGGCTAATAATGCCCTTACGTCTTTAATGGAGGTAATGATTATATTTTCATTAGTCAACTGTCTTGCACACAGTACAGGCTTATATATAGAAAACTACCTACTGTAAACAGTTGTAGTTTTATATCTGGTGCATTTTTATGTAAATGAAATAACTTTGATACCTGGTGCTAGTCTAGACAAGCAACTGTTGGTTCAAGTACCTTCAGCTGTCTTGAACTTAGTTTGTTCAAATTTGGTAAATAATAATGTTCAAATGTTTCATTTTTAAGGCCTAAGAAATTTATTGAAATATGAAAATACTGAAAATTCAACAATAAGCACCTTTACACAAAAATTTGTTGTAAATATTAGTGTTCAATACTGCAGTTATTTCATGGATTTTGCAGAAGCTACAAATGAAATCATGATAGCAGGTATGTTATTTAATTGAAATGTTTTTAACCTTTTGCATGCAGGCTGGTATACCAGATCTTGGAGAAGCTTTTACCAGAGACACTAATGAACATTTCACCATTTTTTACAGGCTTGACAATGATTCTCTGCCTTTTAATCTCTAAAGGAAGGTGCTTTGTACTGTAGTGAAGGCAGGAACATTTAGAGCGATAATTTCAGGGTCTCCACTTTCGGGAAAGTTAGGGAAGTTTAATAAATTAATCCAGGAAAGTCAGAAAATTTACTTTAAAACCTGGAAATTTTAGAGAAATTCCTCAGTGATAGTATTTTGAGGGGGAAAGGTCGTGCTCCAGTATGCTATCACTCAGACTTTGAAGACCTTATTTTTTCCAGATAATGTTTTTTGTGCATAGTCATACTTTAAAAATGGCAAATGCAAAGTTCTTTTTGACTAGTATAGCTATAGGGATGGTAGAGGCTGGAATGTCTTTATTTCAGAAAATTGCAAAATGGGTCAATTGTATGTAAATATTTGTCAGGCAAATTCATTTTGGTAATGGAAAAATCAGGGGAATTTTTCTAGATTTGTGTGGTTATCCTGAATGTGCATAGTGTGTAACAATGTTTACCTCTCCACAACTTCCACCCCTTTCTCCCTCCCCATCCTTAGCCTTTATTCCTCAAAGTATTTTCCGTGGGAACTGTCTATTGTGTCTGTGACAGTGACTTGAAGTGTGCCTTACCGGTGACTTCATTGTGGGCCTGTGGTAGGTGACACAGGTTCAATGTTTGAGTAACTTTCAAACTTGTTCAGACATTTGAAGAAGCTTTTAAGTGTGAAATCCAATCTATGAGATAATTTTTTTTGTTTTATTTTGTAATTCTGTGATACTTCTTTTTTTTTTTTTTTGTGGGGGGGGGGGGGGGGGGGGGGAGACTGTCCACTATGCTTAAAGTTAGTCGCAAAAGTGCACTGGCATAAATCAAGACTGTGTGATATGCTGTTGTTTTGGCACTTGCTGGTTGTTGAAGTATCGTGTGATGAAAAATCAAACATTTTAGTTATAGTTTGGATGCAAAAGTTTTATTCTGATTGAGGCGCCTAAAAGTTATTTCATGAACTTACAGTGGCTGTACCTAGTTTAGTTACAGTTTGTTTAGTGTTTTTCAACTCTTCTTGCACTTTTTTTTGGGTCACATTTCTGCTTTATTTTATTGTTTGAGAATGTTGATTTCAGTGACTTTATCACCACCCACACATTTCTTTCACGATTTTAGTTCAACAGAATTTCGCTTGTGTTCACTACATACAAGTGTATGCAAGTTATTAGGGATTATTAGGTATAATGGTGTAAGTATATTTGTGAAAACATTTTAAGAAAGAATTAGTGTTGCAGGCAATGTGATATTATTTGAGAATGGACTGAATGTTGTAGTATGTAGATCAAATTGATGTTAACTGTTATGATTGCAAGAATCTTTCAAAGAAAGTTGACTATTATATTGTGAATGTTTTGTGAATTTTAACACAAGAAATAATATTCTGAATACATCGTTAGAAACTCCAGTTAGAAATCCAATTATATTCTTCTGGAATATTATTTTATTTCAGTATTTTCTCTTCATGCAGCTTCCATTTAGTAAAATAACATAACTTAGTAACAAATGTGATCACATTCATACTATTGTAAATTGATAAACCAAGACAATATTAAAATATTTAGTTACAGACTAATTTTTGTGAGAATATTTGGTGTGACTTCATAGAGTATTCTGACCACTGACTTCAAAATGTTACTACTTTTTTTATGTTTATTTCAAATGTAGGTCATGTCAGCTCATTTCTATTAAGACCTTCTAATGTTCAAAAGACTTAATGGTAATCAAATTGAAAAGGTTGTTAAAGCTTGACGATTTGTTGCTGTAACAAAAGGTGCATGAATCTTGCCAATTTTAATTCTATATACTTGTGTGAATGTAAATATGCATTTATAAATTTTGGAGTGACTATAAAAAGTAGTTACTGTATATATTTATATTTTTTATGGCTGTTAAATGATTTTTGTGCTTTTTAAAGTGCCTTAAGCCAGCACTTGGTTCACCTAAATTTTTTAATTTGTTCTGAAGCATAATTATAAGAACTAGTGCTTAACTTTTCAAATTGCAAAGGTATGCGTGCCAATATCCTTTCAGTTATTTTAGGTTTCTAGATAGTATCAAGGGGTTTTTATTTAAAAACTGAAATTAATTATTTTAAGTTCATCAAAAAATTTAACTTTTAACTGTAATGGAAATTACCAGTTTTACTCTCTCTTGTCATGCAAATCCTTTTCATTTGGCTTTTTGGAAGCACGGGCCAGGCTAACGAGCTAGTGCACAGCATTTGCAGGGATACGCGGCTTGGAGAAACACGTCTCGTGCATCGCTGCTGTTTCAGTTCTGCAGTTTCACAGTACGCAAAGTTTATTGGCTTGTTTTGATGGTTAAAATGCTTTATTGGTGGAATTTGTTAAATGAGAGTGTAGAGTGAGCATTTGTCCTAATACATGAAGAAAGTACTTAATTTGTAATTGTTGTGTTATTTTTATCCTAATTGCATTTGAACTACAAAATGTCATTATATTAGTATTTTAGTGTTCATCCGTTTGTGTCAATATAAACATGTACTAATGTAAAAATATAAATCCAACATTTGAGGAACTTGAAAATAAATGATCTTTTAACCACCACTATTCACAATTTGTACATTATGTACTCAAGAATGTAAATAATTTTTATAAAAATGAAATATTCTGTTAAAATTTACTGTTAGTAATGAAACTAATAAATCAGTATTATATTTGTGAAGCATCCACTCTCGTGTTTTTTTTTTATTACAGCCAAAAATACATTATATATATTTATATATGTATATATGTATATGTTAATAAATATTTATGATAAAAGCTGAAATGGCAATAATTCAGTAGTTGAACCATTTTACCTTATGAGAAAACCTGAGGTTAGGGGTTGGAGACTTTTTTTTCCTCCCAGAGAGGTCTTAAAGTCATTATGGCAGTAATTGCTTACTACGTGTCTAACATAGTTGCATTGAGTTTTAAGCTATTCAGGTTTAATTTGTCTTGGTTGTAGCAAGCAAGTTTATAACCTGTAGTTTCTCTCGTAGACCATGCCAGGACTGCTGATTCAGGTGAATTGGTTTGGTCTTGTTTGTACTGATGTGTACAATGGAAACGCGGTGCCCCTGCCACAATAAATGACTCCCGCATTGGCCTATAACAGCACATGCTGGAGAGGGCAGTTGGGTGTTGCAAAGGGAGTGTGGTGACAACCCCATCTCTTATCTAGGTTTTTGCCTTTTTAAGGTGCCCTGTTTTTTACAAGCTTTCTTAAGAAAAAAAAATTTTTTTGTTGTTTGTCACTTTTATTGAAACCATGTCTGACATACGTTTTGAATAAATTGTTATGGTTACCAATACATAAATTGTGAAGCATATAGATCATAGAGACCTTTTAAACTTACCGTAAACAGTTTTATTAAATTTTGAAAAATTACACTCCTGGTTTTCTTTTTGCTATTTTCAGGTTTTTTCCCGTTTTAGGCTCTGTATGAACTTAAAAATTAAGTGGAGAAAAAATACTAGTGCTGGGTGAGGAAGAGACATAGGTGATAAAGTATCACTCAACTGCACCTGAGAACGTACGCTAATGGACAATTGGGTGAGTCAATAAAATGTTATTTACATGGTCATTTTGGTAGTATAGTCTTTTATCTTTCAGGTGGAAGCCGAGACTGCTATAACAAAATCCATAAATGCCCAAGATCAGTTTTTAAGTTATGCCTCTTTTTTATGTTGACATGCAACCACTGGAATAGTTTGTTTCTGCTAACATCATGTTGTGTTCAATATATAGCAATAGTAGCAGCAGGTCAGTGTACTGAAATGGTATCAGACGTAGGGGTGCTTGTGAACTAGATTTGTGTCAGTGACATTTTTGAAGCATGGCAAAAATGTACTTGCTAGGTAAGCTACTTTCCAGAGTCAAAAGCAATTTTTTTCTTAGAAGATTATTTTTTCAGCACAAAAGCGAGCTTAAAACTTTCTCCCATTTCAAAATTACTGTTTCCTGTAGGTTATTTCTGAACTGTGATATTGTTTGCACTAACATTGCAGATTTAAATTACATGAAACAGTGCACACTTGGCGGCATTCCAAATATTGGTTTAACTGTTTCAATCAACACTCAAAGCAAAGTACACACATCAGAAAACTTACACACCATTTTAAGAAACAGCTGGTTGATTCTCTTGAGAACCACTTGTGTGATTGACGTTAACATCTTTGAAAATTAATTTTTTGCCAAATACCATGTGTTGCTAAAAATTATTTTACTTTTTAAAATAAATACAATTTCTTTTGAAATTTCACAACTTCCCATGCCATGTAGCCAAGAACAAGTGTAGTTACTTCCAGTGTTAATTAAGTTTTATGTGCTTGGAGAAGGGTAGGTAGACTTTTATACTTTTTTTAAAATTAATGTGTATTGATTACAGATATGAAAATTTACCTTCTCATTTCTAGTAAGAGAATTTTTTTTTTGTAATAAACCATGATGGCACTATGCTGCTTTTAAAGATGCTGACATATTTTGGAAGTTAAATAATTTGTACACAATTTTTTTATAACAAGTTTATTATTCACTTTAGATAATTGGTGTTTTGTAGACGTATAAAACAGTGGAAAAAAATAAATAAAACACGTAGCAGTTTTCACCACCAGACAGTATCCAACTTTTCAGGACACCCCAGCCAGTTCTGGGGTGCTGGCAGTGGGTACCTCTTGTCTGTCTTGATCCAGTAATTGTCAAACCTCCAGAACAGTGACCCTTTGAAGAAGTAGGTGAAACCTGAAACAGGAAGATTGTAGCACACTTCAGAATACATTCAACTAATAGACCAAACTATAAGAATGCAAATTGTGGTAAGAAAATAGATTAACTTCAAGACCGAACTGCTTCCATATTCTGGCAACCCATTCAATTCTTGGGCATTTCGTCAAGCTACCGAGCATTACTAACTTGGAATTCTACACCATCATGTGCCTTCCTAATGATGTTGCTTTAAATAAAAATATATTCTTTTAGCAATGCATCTGTTTTGGTGTCATTCACTGGCCAGATGTGTTTTTCCTTGCCATTCTGCAGACATTCTATTTTCCCAGATTTTCATCTCATTTGTTTTATTCATCTCTGTGTTAATTCATCTAACCCAGAACTGTTTGAACGTATCTTGTTCTGTGCTCATCATTTAATCTCCCTACAAAAAAGCACAGGGTCCATCTGGAAGCTTTATTTTTTCTTAAATTCAAAGCTAACTAGTAGGTATCTTAAAATGTGCCTGAATACTCTCTCTTATCTTTTTGTCAAACATCACCACAAACTTCTGCCTTTAATACTCACAGTTATATCTTCATTTACTCTGTTAGACAACATAATGTTCAAAATAAATTTTTTTAATGCTAAAAAATTATTTTTGAAACACTAGTACTACCTATGTTATAATAAGAACAGTTAATGTGTTATGTGCATCTATCTATACAAGGTTTAAATTTTTAGTGATGTAATGCAATAAGATTTTTTCTTTATTTGAAATACAACCAAATATTTAAACATTTGAAACTTTAACTATGAAAAGTGCATAAAGAGCTGTTTATCAGCCTCTATTAATGAAGTATATTTTTATCAGAAAGTTGACATATGAGTAAAATGATCAATTATAAAGATACAGCCACTGAGTAAGTCCAAATTAGTATAAAATACCACAGCCCCAAACATTAGTATTTGATAAGTTTTCTTTTACCATTCACAAAAAAAAAAAAGCTTGATATTGAAACATTAATACTATATTTAAGTGTTAGGGATGTTACAATTTTTGTGTTTCATAATGGTTGTGTTCTTTTAGAACTAGGTTATTTCTGCAAATTTCTTTTCTACATACTGACATGTTAGTGCTTGAAGTGAGATTACAAATAGAGGTATAAGAATGTGTGGCATTGTGCAAGTGTACTAGTATAGATACCCCACTCCTGAGCACCCTTCCCTTCTCTACCATCAAGTGCCCCACTCCTGATTGTTACGCTTTTCATTGCCCTTTGAGCATTACACGTTCGTTACGTTTTGATGATGTCATCGCCTTAACTTATGTCTCCAGCTGTAAAGACGTTTTACCTCAAAAACTTCATATGTTAGGAGGTGGAGCTGCCATAGCATAAAAATATATTTTACCATCAGTCCACGTCACCGCCGCATCTATGCTTGGAGGAACTCCTCTCCACTTGGCGATGTTCTTCGGATAACCAGCGTCCATTGTACGAGTTGTTTCATTGAAACGCCAGTACTGATCTCCCCTGCAGACCAAAACATACATAGGTATTTTCAGTGAAATTAGTACAGCTATCCAATATGTGTGTCCTTGCTCATATTATGGAAACAAATTACGTATTATGTAAAGTACTGGTCATAAAACTTTGACCATACTTTGTAGTAATTATTCAAGTTTTATTATGGTGGGCTCAGAACACTTTGATTATACATGAGCAGAGACAAGATATTATGGCTTATTTTTAGTCCAATCTAATTTTTATAGCAGAAGATTTCAGTGCTATTGTTTTTATTTTCATAAATTCTTTTCTGTTACACGTATTCCACCAAAATAGCGTAATTTTTAAAATTCTACCTTGTTTTCAAAAATATACATTCCGAACTGTAAAAATAAACTTTTGACAAGCAATTGTGGTTTTAAAGTTATCTAATAATATATGCACAAAGTTAATTAATTTTTGTATCTATACCCGTTGGTACAAACTTTGTATGGAAATAATGCTATTTTTTGAATTTAAAACATTAAATTATGACTCTTTATTGTTTGACTTAATTTCAAGATTTGATCTGCATTTGGTTGCTATATAGCATATTAACTTGCATTCCGGTGTTAACTGTGTATTGACATCCCTTTTGGTGTTATTTTGGTATTATTTTGGTATTATCGCAATTCACAGTACAAACTTGTTCCTAATAATACGTAGTACTCCTATAACAACATGAATACAAATTGTTGAAATCAAGCTAATGACTTTCACCTTGCTATGTCAGCATGACACATTGGGCACTTGAAATCCCATGCAGGACGTTGACAGTACATCGCCATGAATATTGTGTTTTCACTTACGTGTAAAAGAATGTTTTCCCATTTTTTCCCCACACCATTGCCGCATCAATGTGGGTTAGATGTGAAGGCAGACCGTAGTTTGTCAAAGGCTGAGGACTGTTTTCCACAAAGTTGTCACCGTTAAACACCCAGTAATGGTCTCCTAAATTCACAATACAATACATGTATTAGCACAGTTTTATGGAAGTGCCTACATAACATGTTCATGTACATCCACCCTTAAGATATGCTCAATGTTTACTGTACCTGTGAAAAATATTAAATTTCCATCTGTTGGCCTCTGGTAAGCAGCATCTATCCGTTTAACAGTCTCTGGGAATTTCCAGAATAGGTGGTGTATTAGCACAGGATATCCTGGTTGAACTTGACCTTTCTGGGAGAGCCTCCATACGTACTGCACACACAACACAAAAATTACTGGAAAATTTAAAAATCCTATTCCGTTGAAGCCATCCAAACATTTTGAATGTTTGATGTTTTAGTTACATTTGTAGCTATAACACTTGGACTAGCTAACTCCTTCATACAAATAAAGGGCAGGTAGGCATACTGTTTAAAGTTACATTAAAATGTAATTTAATTTTGCTCTATATTGGTGCTGATTCTTGCTGCTCGTAAAATGAATTCAGATAAATAACTAGATTTCTGTACCTTATACGTATATTGTGTCTGATAACAATTTAATGGAAGTCCATTGTCATTCCTGTTGGCATGAATTTACTCGGAGCTGGATAGTCAAAAATAGTAGGAATATCTTCTTACAGGAAGGACAGCATTAATGGTAACAGGATTGTAGTGCTGGTATTAGGCTGGATATTGTTGATTAAACTAATATTACCCTTAGTTTATGATGGAAAACTTTTTTTTGTGCCAGGAGTGTGTGAAGGAATTGGTTCATTTGGTACTGGCTCTATCCTATTTATGTTTGAAATTTCACGTAATGTAGGTATCAAATGGAAGACTTCAAATGACTGCTTACAGTCAATAAAATTATTTTAAGGAGCAAACAAAATCTAACATGCTACAAATTAACAAGTATTAATTTATTTGATACACTTGGTGTAGTTTGGTTTTATGTTCTTTCATTTAGCTTGTAAATAAAAGATGGAACACTGACCGTCAGGAATATGTTTTATTGAATTAATGTTCTACAGTCACAACAAAGTCTGTCGCTGTAGTAAAATTACTTCACTGAAATAATTGGGTTTAGTAGCACACCATGAAAATATGTGGAAAATAAAGGTGTTACCCCCAATTATTTCAATTAAATAATTTTGCTATAGGGACAAAATTTGCGGTGTTTATAGAACTTCATTCAATTAAACATTATGCACACACTATAGGTGTTCTATCATCTCTATTATTCACAGTAATAATGTTGTTCAGCTCTAACTTCAAAGATGTGTACCAGCTATGGGAAGCACTTTACACCATAAGTCATACAGATGTTTTCAACTTATTTGGTCGTGATGAACCTGCAGCCGAAGTTTGTAGGTCGAATTCAGATTCATCCTGTATGTGCTAGCTCAGTCGTAGCAAACCAGCGTCAGTAATTACCTTATCTTTGAAGACAAACAGCTCGCCCCTGAGGTTCGCCACAGCATCGAAGTCCCCCTTGCAAGCATCGGGGACAGGCGAGGCTGTGGGGGTGTGTCGGGTCGGCGCGTGGCTCAGGTGCTCGTCAACGTCCTCGTCGTCGCCGATGTACGAGACGGTGGCCTCTGCGGACCTGGTTGTCGTGGTGGATGGCGTCGTCGTGGTCGTTGGTCGCGGTGTCGTGCTTTTGGGGTTCACCTCGTTGTCGTCATCGCTCTCGTGGCCACTCGTACTTCCAGAATCACTGTCCTGATTTGCTTCGTCATCCCCCGGTACGCTATTGGCAACTGGAATATTGAAAATTGCGCAGTTTGTTACTTCTTGAATGATCAAAATTATTTTAGAACAATCTTAATGGATTAAGTAATCAATATTTAAGGAGGATTAGCCCCAGCCAATTTGCTTTTTTTTTTTCCTGTAATAATTTTAATTTTAGACTTTATTTCAATTTTTGTCATGGTAAGACAATAATAACATACCTTTGTTGCAATTGCATATACAACCACTAGGAGGAAATAAAACTGATTGTGTTACGTGAGAAAATACAAATAGCATAATAATCACACCAGTCTACCAATGTTGACTTTACCAAGTTCCCAAATCTAAATACTATGCCCTGTCCAGCCAAAATAAATTTAATATGGAAGCTATCTAGCAAGCTGTGGCAAAATATATGAAAATCCTAGATTTTTTTGTGTTTATTATTGGTTCATTTGCTAGACAGCCATGCCGTGAATATATTTAATTTCAGGATAATGGGCATTGTTAAACACTCACAATCAAAAATTCAGACTTGTCCAGTAATAGTTTTGAGCCGAAAATTATTTGTGTAAGATCAAAGCATTTAGCATTGATTCCCTTATAACTGGATAATAGCTCTTTATGCTGTTAGCTGCAATGATCAGGTTGTTAATGTCAGTCGACCAACTTACTGTAGAGCTCGTACATTCCCAAGATGTCATCATAGTCCAGTTGAAAGTTCTCTTGTGTTCCCTTGTAGTATGGGAACATGATGGAAGAGGAGACTGTGGAATGGGATAGTCCCAGACTGTGTCCCATCTCGTGAACAGCAACAGTAAAGAAGTCCACACCTGTCAACAGAACACATGCCATTGTTCAGTAACTACATCATATAACAACATTAGACATTTACAGTGCAACCATTGGCATCAATTTTATAGTTAGGTACTCGTTAAAAAAACTTACTTCCCTTCATATGCATTATAGTAAAAAAAAAGGCTGCAACATCCTTACATATTTGTATTAAAAAAAGTACTATCTAATGATCCAGTTAAGAAACATATGTGCGTACAGTTTTGAATTCCCGGGTAAGATAGCATCTTATCTGGTACGTATTGTTATAATTGAAACTACAAGGCACTTTCTTGAAATTTCAAAGATTCTGAAGTGGGATTTGATCATCTACCTAAGAAAAACTGGGGTGTTCTCATTTTATTCTCTCTTTATGAAGCAGCTTTTGAATGTTCTTTGATATGAACCAGTTCAATTGAGCAGTTTGTGATTAATGTACTACTACCTCTGCCTTCATGAATACACCTCACACTATACAGAAGGCTTAATAGGTCTTGCCAGCCGAGCCATTTCACATCTTAAAGTTAGGAATCAATGTATATATGATGAATTAAATTGCAGTTATATTTAACAGTAGTGTTTATTAATTTGGTATCAACCTTCTTCTGACTCTGAAGGTCGTATCCTCCACTCTTCGTCCTCGTCAAAATGCATGTCTCCACCATACTGTCCCATTTCATATGGATAGAAAGCATGAGCTAGTATGCTGCCAGGACCATCAAATGCATACCTGCAAAATTAAGCAAAGTGCATAAATTAAATACCATAGGCATTGTCTATTCAAAATTAATTAATTTTTAGTACACGACTAACAAATATTTTTAATGTAATTCAAAGTTTATCTAAATATTTTATTGGTAAAAATTTACAAAAACAATTATAAAATATCACTTCAGTTAAACTTCTTTCACTGAAAATCAAGTTAACATTTCTATAGTAAAGAAATAAAAATATTAAACCTTACAATTAATTACAATTTCTGCACCATTTTATCCAAATTTATTGAATTCTGCATTGTTAAGTTGTGTGTGACTATTCACAATCATATATTTACTTACCCATCTCCATGCGGACCTATCCCAAATGCTATGATGATGTCGGCGTCGGGCGTCGTTACTTGCTGGAACTTGAGCCGTGCGTAACCGCTCCAAGCCGTGAATGCCCTCTGCAGTTCGGACACGACTGCATCTTCTCCTATTTTGGGTGACCAGTTTGCAACGCTATAATGTAAAGGTAAACATAATATTATAAATATTTAATCTTGAACATGTTACACAAACTACATGCATGCAACAAACTCTCATTATTCTGGTTCAGTTTTTTAAATTTATTTTTGAAAAATTATTTATTTTATGTTTTTTCACTTAAAAATTGTGTTCATTACAATTGTTTGGAGTATTGTTCACTTTCTCCCAATAATTGAGTCTTAAATTTGAAATTCTCTAATATAAGGTGACGAATTTAAGAGAGCCTTAAATCAAATACTTTCTTGCTTGTAGGATGACCTTGAATGCAAGACTAGTAAAGTAATGTTTTAGTAATAATGTTCAGTTGATAGGCCAGGAAAATTTTGTTTTATCCTAGTTTTCGATCATAATATATTATTTGGGGATTCAGCCAACTGACACGGCTAATCAGGAGTTTGTTGGAACATCGACTAAAAGTTAAAATATTAATAATGAGGTCTCTTGGATCAAAATTAATTTAGCATAAATAAGCAGCGTGAGGTTCCTTCAGGCCACAAGCACTCACAAGTAGGTGACGTTCCTCTTGCGCCAGCCCTGCGAGCCGACGATGTACCGCTTCTGGCGCGGCCTGTCCGCAGACCGGGCCACGTCCGGCACGCCACACCTCTGTGCCGAGATCAGCTGCAAACAGCAGCACCAGCGGGGTCAAGTCAAACATCGCACTTGCATGGCCGCCATGCATGTTAGAAATGAAACCTAACGCTTCAGTAGAATCCACTGTGATGATGAAACTAAATACTCAAGAATTCAGTTGAAACATGAAACGTAACTTAAGTACACGATAGCATACCAAGAAACACACTAACGCTACTGGTATGCCTATACGAATTTTCAAAATTCTAATTATATTTTTTAAGCAAAACCTTTGGGCGTTGCACTTTTCGTAACTGTCTGATCTGAGTCATCACCCCGAATTACCCTATAAATATTTTTTTTTTTATGCAATGAAGTAAATGGTGACAATTTTGCACATTCATGTCAACCAAATAGATGGTTAGCTGCACCTTCCGAAGACTTATATTGGATTTATAGTCAGACCTTGATTTTGAGGCTTTAATGATGTAACTATATCTTACTGTTTTCTTTCCATGAGTAGGTTATTTGTTAAATATTTTACCCTGTATTTCGCGATGTAATTATTTACTTGATTCATAAACTATGAGTCAAATTTAAAGAAGCCATAGTGTGACTCGGGCAGACTTGGTGAAATGATTTTGCAGTGGTTCTGCAGTAGAGTGATGATATGATAGGGATATGAATAGGGTTTTATGTTGCATGATTGTACTCAGAGGGCACTCATACAATGTGCAGAGCTTCAGAAAAATCCATGCAATTTAAAAACTGTCAAATTGGTGTGTCTTTGTGAAAACCGTTAAAGAATACTCTGAGGGCAGATGAATAGTTCTGTTTCCAAATTTCATTTTCAAACTGTATTTTTAGGAGATTGAAGATGGCTAAAACGTATGATTTCAGAATAATTTTTAAGCATGAAACGTCTGGTAGAGATTCTTGAAAGCACCTTTATCATCAGTTCTCTTATCACCGGAAAACATTTTCACAAGCGAAAATTCCTCGACTTATTCAGGAATTGAACTTGAGAGCTTAGGTTTAAATGTTTGGCTATTTGGTAATTTTTCATTTCAAATGGGCCAACCATTCTCTCTTTTAATTACTATTTTTGCACATTAATTGATGATGAAGAAATTTAATTAATCCAATAAATTTGTGAAAAAATTTAGACGATGCAAATGCATACTCGGTACTCGAATCAGGAACCCTTCGCATCGAAAGCCAGCGTACATCCGACCACGCTCCGGAGTTTCAACATCCACTGAGCCAAACTGATCGGCGTGCGAAGCGCCATGTGTCTTGCCGTTCTGCTGACCATTAAAGTAATGGGTCTGTGACTTGTTAGGTGCCACAGGAAATGTCAGAGAGAGTGTGTCTCTCAGGGGCGTAGCCGGGGGGGGGGGGGGGGAGTGTTTGGTTTTAGAGGTTCAACCCCCCCCCCCCCCTTTAGCACCAAATCTTTAATTAATTTCTTATTCATCACTCAAACAAATTTCATATTAAAATTAATAAATTTTTTACCATTACAATATTTAAATTTAAGTACCGAAAACTGCTAAAACTATTTTACACCTTAAAATCCAAATTTTCCCGGGGGAGGACCCCCCCACCACCCCTCTTTAATACGGGGGGGGGGGGGGCAATTCTTCTTAACACCCCCCTTACACAAATCCTGGCTACGCCACTGCTCACCTTGAGCGTGTCGGTGTCCAGCTTGCCCGTCTCCTGCAGACCGCCGAACCTCTGCATCGTCCGCACTGCGTCCTGCATCGCCTGCTCGGAGTACAGCGCCTCCGTGTCCGGCGCGCCGGCCGCCAGGTAGCCGAACTGCTTCATGAACGCCAGCTGCGGACACCATGGACCGACGCATCAGTGACAATACCATGGGCCGCCGATTCATCATATGGCCATCCGGGGCAGTTAAGCGTGGGCGAGGCCAGAAACCGAAGTTTCTACAACTCGCCAAGTGCCATAGTAATTCAGGTGCACCCCACACTGGTGAAGAATCATTCGAATCGACGGCGGGGGTGCGCGTGTTTTGTTGGAAAGGTTTGGAACACCGGGCCTGTGTGTGCGCTGGTAGGTTGTGTAATGCTAGAGAAGTTAACGTGTACCTAATTCGGCGGGGGAGTGAAGCTCCCCCACCAGTTAGATCGGCTAACTGGCGTGATGTAGTGATCCTATGGGCGTTTCTCCTTTTCCCTTTACATAACCGTTCTAGAACTGAAGGGAGGAAAAAAAAACAGCAGGGATAACAAAACATAATAACCTCTAATATTTTGATATCAATGACTTTTAAAGACGTCTCATTTAACTGGGAGATATTCCATGCCACAAATCTCCTGGTCATCCAAATTAATTCTGGCATTTCCTGGCTTCAGTCTGGTTTGTTAGGCTTCACTTTCTCTATTTGGACTAAAATCCAACAAATATTTACTTTTTGCCGTTAAAACTGTCCAAACAACTTGTAATGGCGGGCTGCAGTTAGCACGTCGAGGTTATTAAATCTCGCGACGCTTTTTAGGTCCGAGCTTTTAATGAAGTGGGTATTGCTAGAGAATTAAAATATGGTCTATGTCAAATAAGAATTGAACATTTAAAGATGTTAACAAAAGCGCATGATTATTGGTCATTTGGAAACAAATATGCTTGTGAATGTTTACAACAGTTCTATTGACAAATTGTATTTCATGCGCAGAAGATAAACATATATTATGTCATAAATATATGGTGGATACGCGATCAAGTGCTTAACTGCACATGTCTGTTTTCGATTCGTCCTGAAGTGAGAATAAATACAGATTGAAACTTTAATAAGTTTACATTTAAGGAGTAACGCGCGACCTTGTTTCGGGGAGGACTACTACAAGGTCGCAAAACACGCTTTCACTGAGGCTGGGTTTATAAACTACGTAAGGAAAGCAAGGCGTTTAATAACAAGCTAAATAACGACGTTTTTAAATACCCGTTTATAAATTACGCAAGACGTAAAAACTCAACGCAAGCATCGGCCAACTTTAAACTTTTTTGTGTATTCCGAAAACGAATAAAAATTCAGACGTTATAATTTTATCACACGCTCACGCTTTTTCTTAGCAAACTATTCCATTGCGAAAGCAAATAACGCTATTAAATTATATTATCAAGAAATTCCAACTTTTTTGGGGGTTTAGGGGGAGGGGACATTTATGAACAAAATCATGATGAAGTAAAGTTTTTCTACAGTTTTTCAGTTTCAAGTTGTAGGGTTAGAGATGTCTTGTGACTTGCAATTCTATAATCTACTATATGTTTGTTGAGTGGTGTTTCGTCGCGCTCTGAAGTTCCTTGCGACGTTTACAAACCCAGCCTAAACGCTTCTTCGCCTTCGTTGAGTGGCGAGTGCAGACCTTTCGCTTCCACACGATCACTTTAGAATCCGATCTATGCGAATAGGTTTTTTAAACACTCATATATATGCAGCAAAACATAAAGGGGTTTTAAAATTTCATAGTTAGGTAATGCTTATTTTTTTCCTAGACTTTGAAAACGTCTAAAAACGAATTGTTTGAATGTTAAGAAAAAAATTGAACCAAGGGCGTAGGCATGGAGGGGCCCTGGCCTTTATCTAAAGCACTTCATTAACTAATTTAATATGACTAAAGCATGGCTCAACTTATAGCCACTGAACATGTGAAATTTTAGAGTAGCCTTTTTCTTGAATTTTTTATGGCATAACCTAAGTAGTTGTATTCTAAAGAATTACATGTCGTTAGTGGAACCTTTTATTTAAGAATTTCAGGTGTTAAAAAAGCAACTAAGGGTAATTAATCAGTTAGTCTAATAAAGTTTTTTTACACGTCGAACTGCCATCTTGTTTACATATTTTCGTTCATCGACTTCCGTTCCATTTTCATTAAATTACTCCTACTAAATGCCGTATACCGAGATCTAAAACGTTTACGCATAAAAAATTAAATAAAAGCGATTGTCGGTTCGCCTGCATTATTAAAAGTTTATTAGTATGGAAAACTCCTTAGAATAAAAAAAACTATCTGCGGAATGTAATTCGTTTAAATAAGTTACATTATATATAGGCGTTGCAAACGCGTGTAATTTTAAATTGAAAACCTACAGAGTGTATAAAAGAAAAGCGTCACACGTGTACAGCTACACTCCCGGGTCCCGGCAGTTGCAGCAAGCGAGCGAGCCTGCCCGCGGTCACCCGGGTGTCGTCGTATCGGGCGCTGACGGAGTGCGTGGCGCGCAACAGCTGGCTTCATGCAGCGTCGTAAAAGAAGAAAAAAACGTTTATGGCACTGAAATAAGAGGCAAATAGGAAGACAAAAAATTATGCACTATCTACAACTATTTAGATTTTTTTCATTATCATAATTTTATACTGGTGATCTTTATCATTCAGTATCTAGTGAGTTTGCGCGGCATACTTGCATAGAGACCGTGACATTTAACGTACGCTTAAACACTGGTTAAGTACACGGGGTTTAATAAAATGTAACTTAAAGTTTTCATATATGCCCAAAATTCACGATTGCAAAACAAATAATGCCTGATAAGTTTATTGCTTTTATTATGGGGAGAAAAAAAAGGGGGGGGGGGTTAATTCGCTAATCACAATATCTGCCCCGGGTGAAGGAAAAACTAAATTCTTCCCTGATGGTGGTCTACATCTATCGGGAACACATAAGCATGTACCGCTGCTTCTGAAAAAAAAAATTGTAGTAATTGTGATTATATGTTTTTTTAATCACACTTTAATAGTTTTAAGTATATCAATTATATCAGACATTGCTTTTGTTGACATATAAACAATAATTGTATGCTGAATTTATTGCGCTACAATTTTTTTCTGATATGTATATAATTCAGTAGTGTCAAAACGTATTTAGACAGGCAGTTCGCATTACACCGTCAACAGAAGCCAATGACTGTGCAACAAACACACATTTTCACTTACAATCTAGGCTATAATGATTTCGCATTCACCTTGCTATGCAAGTGTTCTATTAAGCGAGATTTGACACCACTAGAGTAGCCAAGAATTTGGTTTGTGGGACATTACCAAGGTCATATCTACTAAGTTTTTGTATACAATTGGCCAGAATCACTGCACTGATTTTATAAGCCAAAGAGACCCTCAAAGGCTTGAAAGAGTTTTTTTTAATTGGTTCCTAAAGAAGTACCTAACAGGGAAATATTAACCGTTATTCGTTTTAAACGAACCAAATCGAATGCATAGAGAGAATTAACAGCATGGCTTTCAAATCCATTCATCAGTTCTTTAAGAGTATTGCATGTGTTAACACGCGCGCAATTGTGACATCTTCGGCGCCAGTTGTGAACTCAAATCCCAACTTACTTAGTTATTTTTATCTTCTGGGGAGGCTTGGGTCCCCTCGGTTACCCCACCCTTCCCCACGCCCCCGTTTCGCCACCGTCTGACGCCACTCGAGCTGAAAAAAAGGCCGCACCGTCCAGTTTGTAAGCTCTTATCTCAGGCACTTGGCAGTTATAAATAGCCGTCGCACTCTGCCGACGTATTGAGTTTGTTTGGGTCTGGCTAACGTCTGGGAATGGCGACAGAGAGTAAACTTTCATTTCCTCCTGAACCTTGCCTTCGCATCTCAGAGGACCCAATGGGCGATGTGCATGGTCTTTGGAATTGGAGAGGGATGGCTGTGGGCACTGAACAATGGGCCTCCCTTACTTAGGGGTGTGCCTAGGGCTGTTGCGATATCGGTCTGGCTGCGATATTCCTTATCGATATCAATATCATTCTTTGGTATTTTAATGAAAGGAGACTATATATAAATTTTATTTTAAGAACAAATACTTCATTACTTCTAACTGTAGTTGACGATAAAAAAGGTTCATCGGGAATACCAACGTTAATAGCCCCCCCCCCCCCCCCCCATTTGCACTAGCAAAGGTTTCATAAACTGAAAGATGATAATTTTTTTTTTGCGAATGTGAGGCTAAATTAGTGGTTTTCCCACTATACATCACATTCCTCAAATAATGTTTGCAAGTAGCGATTTTCTGATCTTTTTTCCTAAAAAAAAAAGTTTCAAAGCGTGCTTGCTGCTGAAGCCATTTCTTTGTTTGTCGTTGATTAATGGAGCGTTTCCCTGCACTAAATGTAAATACTCGACATAACGAACTTCATAATAATGTTAGAATTAACCCAAAGTATTTGTAGAGCACTGAATAACTGAACTAAACACATTACGCCTAACCTTCTTTGCAGAGCTATAATAGTTTGTTAGTGTTTGTTCCAAGGAGGTTGGAGGTTCAATAGTATACCACTATTCAACCTCCTTGGTTTGTTGACTACAGTACAGCAGCGAGCGATCTTTTACTTTACAATTAATAAGAACAGGATAATAATAATGTAACTTTTCATGAAGTGTGATATTGACACCCGGTATTTGTATGTTTCTCCCCATATCACGATAATATCGTATCCCGTGTATCGATAAAATAGCAAATATCGAAACTAAAATATCGATTATTGATATCGATAATATTGCAACATCCCTACGTGTGCTTCGTATGTTGAAAATATGCGTCATTAGCGGTGTAGTACGCTTGCCCGATTCTATCGGTCGCTGGTTCGAGTCCCGTTTCCTGTAGATACGTCATTTATTAGACGATTCTGGCTCTTGATTCGTTGCCCTTCGGGCCTCGCTCCAATGCCCTGATTGATTTCAAGTAAGCTCATATATATTTGTATATTTGTATGTAACAGTATCAGTCTTAAGGGAAGAGTGATGGGAGCAGCCACACATCCTCCCTTTCCCATATTCACGCTCTAGAACTTAAAATAATAATTATTATTATAAACTCAAGAATAATTATAAACTCCAACCATTGAAGTCGGTTCAATTTTTTTGTAAGTTTACTTTTTTTGAAGTGTTGCGTATAGTTATTTTTTTTTGACAATGATTCTCAAAACGTCAGAATTTTGTTAAAAAAAAGTTTTTTTATAATTATTATTTTTCAAAATTTCTGTCTTTCTATTTAACTGGGACGTATTCCATACCAGCCAGATCCCTCCGGTCATCCGCCCCCTTCACCCAAACCCTCTTATCGCAATGGTGCAGTTCTGAGCTAGGTTTCTGAAATACGTGTCCTAATTTTATTTTTGAATATGGTAAGACTGGTTTATTGCTAATATTTTACTATTCATATATATTTTTAGGTTTTGTTTATTAATTTGAATATGAAATCTTCGAAATGCGTTCGCGCAGTGTAAATTTATTTTGAATAAACGTAAATTCTAATTAGAAATATTTCTCTCATCATGTCGATAAAAAAAACTTCTAACATTGATAGTTGTATGTGTGGTGCATTTGTAATGGCCAGAAACGTTTAATATATAGGTAATCTATAATTCTTCGTCGCTCGGGTGAAAACCACATATTTGCAATAACGCGTCGCATCAATTATCCTTTTTGTGATTCCAGCATTAGACATGAACTTTATAATTTATATCATAAATGCAAGATCACAGGTGATTTGAGCAACGGGGCCTGAAAATAGTATTACACTTTGCACTCTCTTGGCAGAAAGGGTATATGGTCAAATCTGTCCACTTTTATACCACATTACGTACAACAAATCCTTAGCAATGTTTTTTAGAGGCACCGCCGAGAGGCGAGAGATAATATCTGTACCTGTTGTGAATAAGTAAGTAAGTCTTATAATTAGAGACCGGCAAAATTCGCGGATTCATTTCGTGATAGGCTGAAATTCAAACATGTGTGCAATTCTGCTGATTCTGCTATTGGCTCGCAGTTTAACTGGAGCTCTCTGGGCCAATGAGAGACTATCGACCAAAGAAGCGTCGAATCACAAGCTACCCAGTGGAGATGCCTCACAATTTAGTACCCAATGAACACGCATGTTTACTTGAGATGTGCAGAGGATAATGGAGGCTATCCTAGAGGTCATTGAATCCGCGAATTTTTCCGGTCCCTACTTATAATATAAGATATCGACTTAGTTATTCACGCTTGATACAGATATATTGTACGAGTGCAGTGTCACGTAACTTGTTACAAATTGCAGTTTTCCAGAGTAGTACCAATGGCATACATACATATCTTTCAGTCACTGTTGTTCTGCCAACGGTGTTTACAAACAACTTCACGTGCTTGTCAGGCTTCGTAAACAAACATCATGTGATGCTTGCAAGTGATAGTTGGTAAAGACAATGACGTAGCCAAAGGGGAAGTCCGTGGGGGGACACCTCCCTTCCAGGATTTAAAAAAAAAAAAAAAAAAAAAAACAATCAAGCGAAGACTGAATAAGAAAATTACAGCAAATTAGCTATATAATGTCAGAGAGGGATGATTTTAATCTTTAGTGGGTTCCTAACTCATTATAGCCCGACATGCCTCGTACACAGAAGCGACACACATTGTATTTCCAAATAGTCTATATTTAATGCCGGTTTGCACAGGTGTTACTGTAATTATGTCTTTCATACAAATTTGACATGTCTGTTTCATGTATTTAATAACATTAGTATGTGTGAATTTATGACCTGTTTTAACGAACTCAAACAATTGACTTAAGAACAAAGCATTAAAAAAAACACTTAAATACAAACCAAAATATAAAATGTACAGTTTTCTGTAAAAAGATTTACTATTCCCTGAGGATTTTAGTGTGACAAGCATTTTTTTTTTAATTCAATTGTAAAGATAACTTACTTATAAAAAAATTATATAATGGTCATACTGGACCCTCGCCTTTACAAAACCCTGGCTTCGGCCTTGGTAAATGAGTATGTCAGTGGTGCTAACCTTGAGAAATGTTAAAAGCCGAGACAATTTCCACGACACAAGACTTTGCTCAGTGGCGGACCCAGCATGGGCCAAAGGGTTTCTGGGGCAGTATGGAATACATGCAAGTTTAACGAGGAGACCGAAGACTAGTAAGGCTAATCTAATGCATGTCTGACGTGATTAAAACATAAGTTAAATTAACACATGTCACCAAATAATGAAACAAAAATTAATTTTGATAAAAAAATAGTAATGAACCGACTTTATAGGTCAGTTGCAAAGTGCAACCTGGAATAGTTTTTTTTTTTATTATAGTTATGTGGTAAAGGGGGAAAAAAAGGGGGCCGACCCATAGCATCGCCACTGACTTGACTCCCACGGACAATGCACTCGCAGTCGCTGTCGGTCTGCACGTGGTGAGAAGCTAAAAACACTCACCGCCTCCGCCGGGGGAACATCTCGGGGCGGGGCGAGCGTCGGCCTGCCGCCGACCCGGGGCGCCGACCACGCGCCCAGGAGGAGCAGCAGTAGCAGCAGGAGACTCCGCAGGCCGTCCATAGTGCCTCGTCGATCACGTGTTGCACGCTCACACGCAGCCGCGCTTTATAACGTCCTTCCCGAACAGCTGTCGCGCCTCTGGCGAAGAGGAGGAGAGGTCTGTGTTCTCCCTTCCCCGTTCCCCCCCTCCACCGTCCACCCTCCAACCATCACTCGCACTTCTTCCCGGCGGCCCTGTGAATCATCTCGTTCTTGCACAGCCGCCGCGTGCGGTTTTGTTTGTTTTGTTTTCTCTCTCTCTCTTCCTCTCTCTCACTGTCGGGTGGGCGCGGGTGTCGCCCGGATGTCGGCGCAGGCACGGGCGAGCTTCCACCCTCTCCAAGGTGATGTCACTGTTTCCTCGCGGCGACAACCTGTACACTTCCACCCGCGCGCTGGGGGAAGCCCGCCGTCGCCACGTCCCTTCCCTTCTCTCTCTCTCTCTCTCCCCCCCCCCCCCGCACTTTCCAACGAGACACCGCGCGGAGCCGTGTTTGTTGGCGTCGCGTCGCTCGGTTCACCCTCGCAGGAAGTCCAAGGGCGGCGGGACGTCACGTCCTGGCCGCAGCGGGCGCCAGCGTCGGTACCGTCTGGCAGTTGCAGCATCTTGTGGTAGTGGGCAGGGCCGCTGAGAAAAAGAGGTTCGGGGTGGGGGCAAATCCCTCGGCGCCCGGACACTAGGGGGGGGGGGGAGGTTTACTGTTGAGTTTATTTTATTTATTAAAACATATTTTTACCCTTAGAGTTGGACGAAATTACAAGCCTAATGCTAGCGGGATTCATTGGAAGCCTTACAATTTATGCGATAGTATGCACAGCTCAAATTTACAGTTATGGCCACTGTAATTTTCACTGTATTTTTTAGTTGTGTGGTTTTAAAAATTGTACATTAAGTAATAAGGAAGGGGTCTGGAAAAAAAAAATATTAGTTTCTCTCGCGAGAAACTTGTGAGACTTTTTCAGCACCAACCCGATGACTACAAATTCTAAAATCGCTGAAATTTAGGCTCAAATACGCAACCCTCGCCGCGTCAGCAGGACGCGTTGGCGATCTTGTCTACTTGGCCAATTCAGTTAGTAATTAATCCGTAGCTGGTATGGTGATGCACACCACATGTTCTTTTCAACTTTTTTTTAATGTTCGAAAATTTTTAAAGTTTATTAAGATCAGTTGCGTCCGTCCGATATCCGTCCGTCCGTCATACTTTATTCTGTCAGCGCCATGTTGCTAGATAAGCGATTTACACTTCAGCCGTCCGTCAAAACATTAGTCTAAATCAATGCAGCCAACAAGTGCAGCTTAAAATCCGTTACATCTAAAGAAAAAAAAGTCCCTGGTAAAGCTAAATAGGTTTGCTAACTAACAATTCCAATTTTGAAATGATAATTACATACAAATTTAATGTAGCCTACTCACCACTGCAGTTTGTATTTGTAAAGTTCGATGCAATTTCAACCTATGTTTTCTCTCTCAGAAATTTATCTCGATGTTGTTCGCTATTTATGCCATGTTCCCGTACATGATTAGAAAATAGATCCTCACGACAAATCCAGAACCATGATTGAATTTTTTGGACGTGAGTTTTAATAGCTTAAATGTTACTATGCAAAATAATGTAAACACCAAAGAGTTCAACAAACAAAACCAAACTCCGCTGGGTAGAATTCTGGACAATAATTGACAGGCGCAACCGAGGTAAGATATAATTCCATCACAGGACGTCAAAAGTAGGCTTATGAGTTTTTGCAAAGCTTTTGACGGACGGGCGTATGGAGTGTTTCGGTCGTCAAACGCGTCAACGCTACATTTGTTCGGCGTGCATTTGCCGACGGGCTAAATGACCCCGCGACTACCTGACCCGGCAGAAACCTTGACTCGTCTGCTGGAAGAGTCATCGCTCGCTCGTCGTGAGCTACAGGATGTGGTTCCAGCAACAGTCGTAGGTACACCTGTGCGCTTCACAGCTTTGCGGTAAAGCACCACAGTCCGGCTACATCGAATGGTGACTCATCGGCAACTAATCGTTCGCACGGCTGGACTCAGAAAAGCCCCGAGATCTCGGGATTTTGGAGATGAAAGTGAAACCCCGTGGCAGACTCGCGCTGGAAGATTGATTCAAGCCCATGTCGTGCCATGCCATTCTTCTAACCATCACCTAAATGGTGTAATACAACGTTATAGGCTAACATCTCTTTGAAATGACGGAAATCTGCTGTGATTTTCGTTAGCAAGAAGCCAGTGACGGTCATACGGAAGGGGGCAACCAGGGCCATCCCCCTTTTCCACATAACACCCCAAAAAATAGCAATAACTAAACAAATTCTCCAGGCCACGCCTGACTTGTGAAGTCAGTTTGAGTTTTCTGAAAAAATCTATTTTTTTTGTGCTACTGGTAGTTGAACGTATGTTAACATGCCGTCAGAAATGCTTTGAAATAGTATTTAAAGGGGATATAATTTTTTTATTCTTTATTTTTCAAAATTTCTGAATATCCATTTAACTGGTATTCCATACTACTCAAAACACTCCTGTCCCTCTTTTCCCTCCTCCCTCCTAAATTCGAATGAAACTTATATATTCACATAGATAGGTTTAATTACAAACCGAAAATATGATGATAATTATGTGATAAGCCTAAATAAGGGGTAATAAATATTATGACGAATATCGGTAGGTATGCCGCGAATTATGTTGATTTTTCACATTATTATTTTTTTCTTCTGTATCTTACTACACACACACACACACACACACACACACACACACACACATATATATATATATATATATATATATATATATATATATTAGTTTTGAACACAGTAGGTAATTTCTGTGACTGTATTCTGGTTGTTATTGAAGATTAAATACTATCATTTTAACGCCACGTCCAACTTCGGGAGCATAGAACAGGGAGAGAGATGATCGTGAGGCTTCTAATACTTTTGCAGCATATGCTGCGTCGAAATGCGGACATTCTTTCAGTTCCTTGTATTACGATGATCAGGTTCCAGGGTTCAACAGAGTGGCGCTACTAATATATATAAAGGGCCAAAAATAAAAATTTAAATACGAAGTCACGATCTGTAACTGTTGTATGTAGCATGTTGCAAGCCACCAAACAGTGCTTTTTTTATTCTACGTATGTTAATGCTAAGTAACAATACGAATTATTTGTGTGCTTTCATATTTCAGGATCTAGAACAATTTCATCATTTCAATTCTTTCCTTTCGCCATGAAAATTAAGGGTAGACGCTTATCGTGTTTATAATCCTATAAAAAAATTATGAAAATAATTTTGAACATTTTTTATTAGGCTGTAGCAAGCTAGGTATTATTATTGTAATGTTTTTTTTTTAATTCAATGTTGTGTATTTGCATTAACTTTGTACGCACTATGCCTTATTTTTAAAAATTAATTCATATTATTTATATGAAAACGGAAACTTATTACACCATAAATTACTCGAAATTATGAGCTTTATAAATCGAACATCCGTTGCAAATATGAAACTTATCAAAATAGGTGCGAAATTTAAACATTGTATGCTTGATTAACTATTATAGTTTTTCTAGCTCTGTTAAACTAGTAAATAATAATAAATCCTCTTTCTTCATGAATACCTCCTTATAATATAAAAAATAAACTAAGTGGGAAGTTTTTATTTTGTAACATTTATTACACCCCTAACGTCTTTAAATTAGCCGCCGTGACAGGCTGACAAGTGGCGGCCATTTGTAATGCGGTCCTATGTTGAAGAGCTTGCACCAACCGAAGGAGCACTTACAAAGGACAGTTGTAAATCTTGAGGCGCATGTTCTACTGGCCGCGAGGCTAAAAAGGACGCCATATAACGTTACGGACGTCGTCCGGAAATGCTTTTCTGTAGCGTTTGCGACGTTTTTACAGCGCAGAGGCTTACTATGCCTGGTCAGTTCCGAGAAGGATGCCCGCATAGAACTCGTGTTAGACCACAGTCTGAACCTAGTAATTACGTGTTGCTTCGAATCAGCGAATCTCTTTACCTTTCAACGAAATGCTATTCCGTGCAAACATGTCGAGTCACGGAGACGAGACCGGAACCTCAGGCAAGCATGTAAAACTTCTCTCAAGTAATTAATGTTTTTAATGCAACGAACCGCACTTAGCGTGAGTTGTCATCGTGTTACGGAACTATCCGTTTTATTTCATTCATTTTTCTTTCAAGAAATATTTAAGAATCCTCACTAAGGATCGCGGACTTTCATAATCATCTGTGAAGTTTCTTGGCTCGTAGAGTCTACCCGCGGAAGGTGAAGAGTTCATCGACGTTTCGGTCGTGGAGCAGTACAGCTACCCTGGAGATGGCAGTCGTACAGTAGTACTGTGACTGCAATGGCGACCGAAACATCGGTGAACTTTTCGCCTTCGACGCGGCTAGAACCAGGGGGTGGCTAGGTCTGCACGATTACATGGTAATTGTGTAAAGCCGTTTTTTCCTCAACCAATAGTTGCGCCATATTGGTTGTAAGCCCAAAACATTTGTTGAAGTGTGGTGTTTGCACTGCGGAAACAGTGTTTTTTTTTTTTTTTTTTTTTTTTTTTTTTTAAGAAAGTGACTGTTTTTTAACGACGGAGATTTTAATTCATACTTACTAACCATGATCAGATGTTATCAAGCACCATTTCCTCAAAGTTTCGGGCGGAACAATATGGCGATTGTTAGTTTAAAAAGTGATTTTAACTTCGTCAGAACATGCCATCTACTGACAATTCCTAACTCCATGACTAGAACCCACAAGCCAAGCAACTTCAATTTATCCTTACATTGTTACTTAAGTTTATATGGTCATGTTGGAAGAGTTCAAATCGATTCTTAGCTTAATCGATCGTATAACTTACAATCTATCAGAGCCGATGTCAAAAATCATATATGTCTGCGTATATTCAATGTAATGAGGATAAATCATATCTTTATCACTTCTGTAAATAAATAGAAAAATTTATGACGCAAAACAAAATTGCATAGCCCAACAATCCACTAAGAAATAATCAACAGCTACAAAAAATTGTTTTGACGTTTGATAAATACCGTCGTCATATCGAATAACAACCGGTAGCTGCTCTGTAATTTCACATATATATGAGCTAAGTATTTATGAGCACGTCCATCGAAATAAGCGAGAAACCCCCTCAATTAAGTATTGCACAGTATTTCAACGGTGGCAACGGTGTATCAGAGTATCTTCTTGTAAATAATGTTTCCAAAGTTCAAAAATGGCAGAAATTTTAACTAGCCAAGCTCTTTGTGTACGAAAATTATATGCGCAGAAAGCTCACAGGACACGCGGTCTATGATTTCAAGTTCACTTAATCCAACAATGATGTTGGTGCCCACCGGAAATAGCACTCATTTGTTACGAGCCAAGAAGGTTAAATGACCAGCCTATAATTATCCTGCCCCCCCCCCCCCCCTTCCCCCTGATGGTTCTTAGAAATTCGGTGAATGAGTATCCGCAGCGTGCGTGTGTCACGCGCGTGCAGTATTATCTCGTTGATTTAGGAAGGGGGGGGGGGGGGATGTGCGCAACAGAATGGGCGGATGTCAAATTTACTTTGGGAAATTTAAAAATTTTAAGGTTGTTAGGTTGCTTATGAATACCGCAAAGTTCGCTGATTACTAAAGAAAATAAGGGCGTTATCCATAGCACTGAGTTGCGACTCATCTTCCTTGCTTTGTGTATTATCTGCTGTGCAACCAAGGGCGGCTCCAAGGTCGAACCCCGTGCCTGCCTGAATCCATTACTACTTGTCTTGTTTGTCTGGTTTCCAGTGGGGAAAAAAAAAATACATTTAGAGAAAAGGGAAAAAAATGAATTGTTTTTAGCATGCAATTTAAACTGTTGGTCAATACTCTTTCGATTTCAACTGGGTTTTCACGATTTCTTACTTGATTTTATTTTATTTGAATTAGTTGATTGTTAGAGGTTATTAAGCTAACCAGAGAATAGTTTATTACGTAAAAAAATATTACAGGTAATTTACGTTCTAGATGGCTTAAAGACGATGTTTTAACGAGTTTACTTAATTTTCAAAATTTCCGGGGTAGTGTTGCTATTCCATAACACCCCCCCCCCCCCCTCAAGCTCCCTGGGGAAGCCCCTCTCCAAAAATATTAGGAGGGGACAGTCGCGGGTCTCGCGATCCCCGGCAGCTTATTCCGGCAACTGGGTGCTCCTTGGGAAGTCCTTGGAAGCGCGAGCGCCGGTTTTCCTACCGTCCCGCCCCGTCCCTGTTTGCGGAGCGTGATTCTGTTTGCTCGATAACCGCCACAAAGAACCCCGTTTTGTGCGTCGCTTCTCGCCCGCTTCTGGGGAACGAAGCGGCCCGCGTGCCTCGAGTTTGCGCAGATACTACAGATAAATAATAAATAAATGAAAAAAAAAATATAGGTATATCTAGCAGGTCTCTCGCGGGGTTGGGATCGACCCCACGACACTCCGCATCATGAGCTACGTTAGCGATCGCGCCCCACCGAGGACCGTCAAACCATTGTTTTGTGGTGATGGGAGTATTCAAATGCAGCTATCCTCCCCCACCCTTTCTTTATGAAAAGGAGAAAAAAAAACAAGGAGGAGGAAGGCCCTTTAGTTAAAGAATATTTTTTTTTTAAACTAATCAATCAGCATATGCAGGAGTGAACATAAGGAGGTGATGGTGAAACACGCCCCCCCCCCCTTAAATCCCCGCAAATTTCTAAGAAATCCTTTAAAATATCTATAATTTACTCCATCAAAAAGAAATAATTTTAAAGGAAAACAAACAGCAGGCAAAGATGTTCTATTCCTCCCCGCGCCCTATTCCATATCACTCACATGGTTGTCGAAATGAAATTCTGCGTACGATCCTGGGCATATGCTACACATGAAAAAAAAAATTATAGAAACTATGTGACCACGTTTTAAATGTTGAAATAAAGTGATATATGTTCATGAAGTTGAATGTAAATCGAAAACCATTCTTAATATCAATATACAATGCTTTTACAGTTTTAATTTTTCTTACCCAAGGCGAGAGTGGAACGAACTTGAGGGGAGGACACTGGTTTCTGGGAGGAGGGAAGGACTTACGAAGGAGGCTCCAGAGGGGGGAGGAGTGAGGGTAGTTGGGGGGTGGGAACTCCTTGCCACCGGGCGTAAAAATTATTATTATTATTATTATTTGATTTACCTACCGTTAACAACTAGAAACGGCTCACCCTGTGGTTAAAGTCAATCTGGTTAGCAACTGGTCAGCAAAACAAACCGCAGCCGTATGAAGGCCGATCCTAGAAATTTGTTTAATAGCTTTAAAGAAACTCGCTAGGAAGAATCGTAAAAACGAAATGAAGTGAATATTGTTGAACAAAGATGTTAATATCACATCGACAAGAATTTTAGCGTTAAAATTAAATATAACAAAAATATATGACTAATTGGCCACCACGCGCATTAGAGGTGAAACATCACAGATAAAAGAAATAGGAAATTTTTAGGTTACTCTAATATTTGAAACTCGCATCATAGTGAGTTGAAAAATATACCTTTATTTGCTAGTGTATGTCCATGTCTTCCGTGGAATCTAAGAATTTTTTAAAGGGCTTCTGATAGCTAAAATGTAACCCTAATGGGAATGTCTATACAAATAGTTACAGTTTTTATTGCTAATACCGGATCAAACCTCAGAGTTGAAAGTTTGTATTTGCGAAATACGAGCTACGAAAGTATGCAAAAGTCAAAAGTATGAGACAGTATGTAAACGTAACTAAAGTATTGGAAAGTATACAAGTAATTCATATTGAATACTGGTCAATTTAATTAAAGAATACATTAGTTATCGTGAATATTAGTGTTCAAAGTTGTATTTATAAATTTTTTAAAGTGTATTTTCACCTGTATTTATATAAGTGAGATTATGTTCCCATATGTATAATCTATTTGCATTATTAATGATAAATTATTACATTGTTATTTAATAAATAACTAAAATTAATCAATTACAATAAACATCCAGCATATTTATAGATTTTCATTACTAATTAGAATTTATCTGAATTATTTTACTAAATTTAATAATAATTTTGTACACATGTTTATATTAATATTTCTTATTGAGTATTTATTTAATTAGTTTTTGTGACAGTAAATTTCAAAATAGTTCAGTGTCTTAAATCAAAAATAAGTATGACTTCTATCGCAAGTAGCCTACAGAAGTGCACACACTTTTTTTTTTTTTTTTTTTTTTTTTTTTTTTTTTTTTTTTTTTAACCCGCGTCATCGAGTAATATTCGTTACATACGTTTCGCACATTAACTCTGTTCCCTATTAACTTCCGTTACCCTGAGATTCTGATACTATTCTACCATCTGTAAAATAGTTTAACTTTAAACATTAATTTTGATATCCAAATGGCAAAGAGGGGAGGGGTCGTTCTCATGTTGAATGGCAAAGACTGCACACACTCTGTGTTGTAGAATGTCCACCCATCTTCGGCTCGGGAACAAAGGGCGACGTCCTCACGAGAGCGGATCATGACGACCGTGACTCACGCCGCTTGCCGTAACGGCACGCCGGGAGTTTCCGGCAGCGCCGGGCCGACAACAACGCGGTAACATTATTTTTTTTCCTTCCGGTAGCTCGTTTCCATTCGCCGCTGAGCCGAAACTGCCCTGTCATGCTACGATTCAAGATATTCTTCCCGCTCCCGTAGGATTCGTTGCTGGGCACGAAACGCGTGTGCGAAACCACCGTTCTTCACCATAGGATTTTGCGTTTCACGAAAACTTGTAGGAAGGTCAAAGACGATAGGAAAAAGGCAACTTAGCCGTCAAGTGGTGATAAATAACACAAGTTATTATTTCACAGTTACAATTCTTAAAGTGTGTTTTATTTGCTGTAGATGATGTAGATAAATTAATATAATGCTGTTATCTGTACTGAATCACAAGGGACACACGCTTATTGGGAAGGAGGGAAAGAGGGTTTATCCATCCTTCGAAACCCTAAAAATATATATCATTCCCACCTATAAAAGTAAAGAATTTGAAATCAAATAACGGGAAAAGTGTTTTAATTTTTCCCTCCTCCCCTTCCGAAATGAAATTCTATGAACGTTCCAGTCTTTAACCAACTGAAATGGCATTAAATCAGAGAAAAAGCAGGGATTGTATTGTTGACGTCTACTAAAATGACCTAATGTGAAAAAAAAATTGGCCTACTAAATTTCTAAGTTTTTGTATTTGGTGTATAATATTCACATTTGGTCACTCATGTGCAAATAAATTCACAGTGAAGTCGGCTGCGGCGCTACCAGCATGTTAAAAAGTTCTTGCAAATACCAGACTAAGCTGAGAACGGACTATGTCTCTAAACCTACGAAACATTAAACAATGCCAATAACTAAATAAACAATAATAATTGTATTTACCATTTCAAGCGATACATTATCAAGTGTTATTTACACACAGAGCTATATTTTTTTTTTACAAGTATACCTCTGTGATACCATTATTACGTGTTGTTTAGCTTCAGAAGTATTTAAAGGAACTCGCAGTTATAGTATGACACAGTGAAAATGAAGATTGATATAAGATAATCCGAAGGAAATGTATTTGGTAGTAGCAATTTCGAGGACGTACGAACGTGTACCTAAAATATGCCTTAACTGCCTGCAACTGATGACTAAATGATAAGATTGTAATTTCTCGGTAAATTTCGTACGTCCGAAATGAGTTTTAATCTCTCATTCCTTGAAACCAAGCCTCCTTATGACAGGGTGTTTTTGACGCAGTGAGCATAAGTCACGTCCTGTCACAGTCACCAGTAAACATTTAAGCACAAACGCGGATGCATCGTTTCCTAATCTCACCGGTATAGCAAGAAATAGATCTCTGGTGGTGACGAAGAAAGGCAGCATCACCTGACCGGAAGCTTGGCTACAAGATAAACTAACACATTTTCACTTTATTCATATTTATATTCACCACTCAAGAGTGGCTTGAACTTTTTCCAGGCAGTTGAATGTTTTTCCTGAAAATCATGAAAATAATTTGATATAAAATGTTCTTGAGCTCTATTATTTTGTGAAATATAAGGAAATTGAATGCCCTGCTCCAAAATCGGGGCTGCGGGAAGTTTTCCATGCAGGGTTTCCAAAAGTCTCCACTTCAGTAATAGAGTGACACTTTAAGATTATGTTAGGTTAGGGAAAAAAATATTATACATTAGCCTACATATTCACACTGATCTAGGTACTTACTGAAGAATCTTCATCAGTTTTTAAGGCAGGGTCAGATAAAGGGTAGTTAAATAAGGGGCTCGTATGCCCCGGGTGTAAAATTTCGTAGGGCGCCATGTTTGAAAGAGCGAACATGCGTACTTACTATAAAATTATTGCGTATGTGAAGCTAGGAGGCGCTTAGCTGTCTTCTTGCCCTGGGCGGAACTTGAACTAGATCCTTGCTTTGGTTTTTTTAGGTCACTAGTACTCAAGAGAAAATGTGAACTAAGCTCACAGCATAAAACACACATGTTGGTGGCAATTTGGTAAACCTTCGTCCATCCTTACCTCTTTATGCTAGAAAACAATGAAAAGTAACGCACAAAAAAAATCCCTTTCGACACAACCTACAGGCGAGAGTAGATTTCGAAGTTCCTATTTCTTCTGGAAATGTTCTGGAAACGTCTACTAACTTCTGGACCTAGTTTAAGAACATAAATACATAACATCATATATGTTATACAATATTTCATAATGATCGATTAAACATTTTCTCAAACTCCATGCAGTGAAAATGTTTCCAATGTTTTCAACTCAATGTAGCCAGCAAATAATAGCTTAGAACGAATCTCATATTATGCTTACTAAGATAGTTATGCATTTTTGACCTTCAATCACTATTTTTCATTCCTTGCACTAATACGTGGTCGTCTGGCTTACGATTCTCCATTAGAAAAAGTGAAAAGAATTTTTTTTTATGAGAACTCTAAAGGGAATGGTAACACTGCTGTAAGAACAGGAAAAGCGTTGCCATAGAAATGTCGATTTGTGTATTTGAAGCGAAGTCATACTTTCATTTAAATTTAAATTTGATCAAATCTCGTTTGTTACTTAGTAATAATTTTTCGTAAATTATGACTTCATTGTGGTTTTTAGTATAGTTTTTAGGTTACATACGTTTCTGACTTAATAATACTAAAAGGTAACGTGAGATGATCGTAGCTTCTGTTTATGTGAAGTATGTAAATACTTTAATTTTTAGAATTAAGTTAGTTTTTTCTCACTATCTATTTAGTGTTTAGATCCTTAGCGTTGTGTGTGTTAAATCTGTGCGCTATTGATTCAAGTCCTTGTAAATTTCGAAATGATTAAAACTTTCCCTTTCCTGAAATGCGTACTAGGTACTCAAGGGCACCTTCCTTTAACAGTCGCTGTACAATGACACGGAAACAGATAAGGATTACGTCAACGGAGACATCTCACGGAACGAAGTAGGTATCTACAAATGCATGCATGTGAATACGTACCCGTATGGATTAGCTCGAAGATCCTCAGCTCTTCCGTGCACGTTATTCTGTGCGAATAATAGAAACCGAGTATTTCACCACAATGGTATCAATGTTTATTTACGTTAGAAATACGTGAAAAATTCTTTCAATAATAAGAATATCTTAAGTGTTCTATTATTACTTTGTGGTTTACTTTTTTATATATTTGTTTATACTGACCGTGTTTTGTCCTCGTAAATTAAAAATGTATTCAATAAATTATTTTTTTATCGTGAATTTCAGTTCTTTGGTTACCTTTTGTTACATATGAGTTTCCGTTTGCAGAAGCAATAGACGAATAATGAAACGGAAATAACTTGTGGGTCCGGATCAGTTTCTGCTTTGACGTTTCCGTGTCATTTTAGAAAGGGCCTAAACGGATCGTTTCTGGAACAATGAAATTCCGAAAAGAACTCAAGAGTGCAACCTCATCCAGAGGGGATCCAGGAAGAAAGTGATTTTTTTTGGGGGGTGGGGGGGGGGGGGGGGGGGACCGGCGCCCTTTAGCTAATCACAAAAATGAAAACACTACCAGATATGGAAGTCACGGACTTTTTTCCTAAAACAGAAACAATATTGAAAAACCCTGCTTATATCCCATACTTATAGAATAAATATATTGATGATACCAACCTGGTAATTTAATTCAAAATTAACCGAAAAAATTAAATATTATTAAAATGCTAAATTAATTGTTTTTAAAACAATTCAGATCAAGTATAATGCAATACCTACTTGGAGCATTAAAAAGGTCTTGGGCAAATAAACGGAGAGTAATTTCATCTTATTCACAAGCAAAAACCTCGACTGTTTCGAAACCGGATAATTACAAAATCTTGGTAACCTAGAAATACAATAGCTACTGAAAGTATGTCTCAAATGTTTGGAGACCTTCCTCCTACCCAATCAAATTTAATTAATACCGTAATATAAACCATTACATGTGGCTGTAAAACATTATTCGTGCCTCCTGCAAAATGTATTAAAATATAATAATGAAGTAATCAAGCCAGTGGACTAAATCACGTATTTAATAATATTATAGCAACTATAAATGCCTACACAAAGAAAAATAATTAATACATATTTGCTTAAAGCCAATTTTTTTAAAAAAAAATTTTTTTAGTGACGAGGTCAAAAATTACCCCTAAAATTTCGCAACTGTGCCCTCTGCCGCCGCGCTACCGAGAATATTGGAACATAAGTCTGAATTACAATCGCCCGTCACGTCCATCAGCCACCGAATGATTTTTCACTCCACTCGTCCGTCATAGTATTTTTCCATTTCAGTGCTGACAACCGTTGAAAAAACTTAAATTTTGGGGAAAAATTCTCTCATGTAATTATATTAGTTAAACAATCATGTAAACTAAGTGCTTATAACTCAAACTCAATTTTTTTTTCACTCTAGTATTTATTTTCACATTTCCAGTGCTACCATGCATAATTAATACACTTCTGCTTTTCAAATGTTTTCAAACGTTAAGTTAAGATATAATTTTGGAAGTAGCTAAACAATTAAACAAACTTTAATACCTTAGAATATAAGATTTGACACGCAAACACCGAAATGATTTGGAGGTTGTAATTTCGTCCGTCAGTCCGTCAAAAGTATGAAGTTATCAAGCTTTCGATGGTAGGACGGACGGATTAAAGTTTTCGGGTCATCTTATTGGCTACAGGTCACGTGATTGATGGACAGAGGCGACGGGCTATTGTGATTCCGACCTTAGGAAGAAAACGGTTTAGTATCAATAGTGTAATGTCAATTTTTTTTTACGAATTTAAAACCATGCTGCATTAATCCTTGCAGTCAATCAGCTGACAAAAATGTGGTTTACCGAAGCAACGCTTGCTATTAATAGCAGTGTCCAGTGTCCTGCTGCTTGTTTACTTTAACAGCGCGCGAAACTATCTCGGACACTACAGTTACCAAACAGTGTTGCCAACTTCATGTTTATAAATTCCTTGAAAAGGCACAGGTAATTTTCTCATCTCCGATATATCCTTTGATAAATGTATAAGTGTTGGTATTAATAAACAGCATTCAATTTTTTTTTTGCAATGTTCGGCTGTTAGGTGGTAAAATCCCCCCCCCCCCCCTCCCCCCTCCCCGTTCCCCCGACACCCACCCGCTTTGAAACTGCCCCTGACCACATCATCCAAATAATATGTGTTAGACATGCATACCTATCTAAAAATTTGAGGGGGAATATTTTACACTAAAAAAACTTTCATCAATGTGCAATTCACAGTTTGTACCCAGCATGAATATGTATGCACCTTTCACGTTCAACATGAAACATTTGTGCTGCAAATGAAATAAATTTATTTTGACATAGTATTTGGTGTGGCCTTCACACAGAAGGAGAAAGCCAACCTTTGCTAAGCAAGTCATTCATTGTGATGTCAGGGTAGTAAAAAAAACATTCTCGGACTATTATCTATGTTTTTTATTTCTTCAACATTTTATGTTCATGTAGAGTTCAGCTAAGTACTTTATAAGATTGTGAAATGGTCCAAGTAGGTTTTTTAAAGCATATATACTTTAATTTTGTAAAAAGTAAAATGTGAATAAAAAACCAGATTGATGATAGTTAATCTTTCATGTTCAAGAATATGCAACAGCCTTAATGCTACCTAGGTACTGGAGTAGTGATAATCCTGAACAAGCATACCAAAAATTGTAATGATTTAAACATTGGTAATCTGAGAAAATTAAAATATATTTTTGGTTTTAAGCAGTTAGTTAGAATCCTTGCTCTCCTTGAGTGAAGTTTAGAATTTCAGCAGTGTACCCTTACCTGATGGTCCTTGCTTTCGAGAGTTAGAACAGAGAATTTTGACATGTGTTACTTCCCTAAACAAGTGCTTGTTCTATTATAATTTTATGTACAAACATAAACTGGATTATTGGAACTTTTTGGCAAATAGAGATTAACAGTATTATTGCAAATGTAAAAAAGTATAACAGATTGTATTATGTTTATTCCAGAATATCTACAAAATTAACAGAATGAGTGGCAAGCAATCAGATATTCAGTTTAGACTAAAATGTAAATATCTCCTCTGACTTCACAGCCATAAATTACATAATTGTCAGTTTTTCCAGCGAAAAACTGTAAAAAGAACTTTATATCCGTTTTCATTTTTTCAGGTTCTATTTGCACGGATATTAAAAAATTTGAACCATGTTTCTTACAAATCATTATACATTTGAATGAAATACAGATAAAATATTAAGGAAGCATCCCTGTTATTAAATTGGTATAATTTCTTAATAATAATGAAAGGTAAAAATTAGCATTTCTCATCACACAGTGTTGGTTTTGAAATGAACCAGAAACAAACTGTATGTTATACTTGGATCACATTTACAATGATAGTCATTTGAAATATTTTTAGTCATTTGCAATTTGGTTAACTCTTAAAGATTCTACTTGGCTGCTCATACTAGACAGTGATGATGGATAGTCAGCTTGAAACCTGGTTAAACCCCCGTAAGGCAGGGAACACTCCTTACTAATTATAATCTAGATGCCTTTGAGGCATATATGTATTTTAGTTTATCCTTCAGTTATTCCAAAGTTATCCTGGTCATCCAGCAATAAACAAGGGAATAAAATTGGAAACTTCCCAAACTGGCTTGGGAATTAATACTGAGACTTCTATTTTGTCAGAAGAGAACCCTAGCAGTGGAGATAAGGGTGGTCTAACAATTAAACTGCAACCTTTTCGAAGTAATAAATTAAATATACATGTCAGAAGGTTTCAGATGTAAACCTGTTTATTTTTTTGTTTGTAAACTTTTCTTTCTTTCTTCTTTCCTTCTTCAATGCATGCTCTTAAGACTGCCTGTGCCACAACTCGATGTACAGATGCAGCTTACTTGTTAAACTAAAGCATTCTGAGCAGCACTTATATCATGGGGGGGCAGGGGCTTAGCCGGGGGGGGGGGGGGGTTTAGGGGTTCTAACCCCACTCTTAGCCCCCATTTTTTTTATTATCTGAAAGCAGGTTAGCTAAAAGCCTGCTATCACCGGCTACTGCACTGGAGGGGAAGAGTAAGCGAGCCCTACTGATTCTCCTTCCCTTCCCCTACCCCTGTCACGAGCAGAAGCTATAAGGTTGTGATGCCGTGATGGGTCCCAAGTTTTCAAATAGGTATCTTACACCTATTGTATTTAACCAACGCGGTAATTATAAGCAGGTGGTGACTGGGTAACTCTTCAAGCTAAAGCTAATTGTTTCCAGGAATAGGCCAGTTCTGCCGAAAACCCAACCATTTTTATTCCTTTTTTTTTTTGTATTGTCGAGCTTCAAGCATGATTTATGATTTTGAGTGGATGTGGACAAGGCACTTGGATTGATTAAAATATCTTTAATTAATTTCATACTTCATCACTCATACAATTTTTTTATTAAAAAATTAATAATATTTTTACAATTACAATATTTAAAGTTAAGTACCGAAAACTGCTCATATAGCACTATTTTACTCCTTAAAATACGAATTTTTCCTGGGGAGGACCCTCCCCCCCTCCCGCCCGCTTTAATAGGAGGGGGGGGGGGAACATGCTTCTTAAACCCCCCTTCCCCTTCCCATACACAAATCCTGGCTACGCTACTGTGGGTGGGATATGTGTTGTAGAAACTGTCTGCCTTGAAGTACCGTGGAACATATATACAAACAGAGAGCTAGTTTGGATGGAGTTCTTGCCACCGTACCCAGAAAAGCCTTTACCATAATACTAATTGCCAGGACTAGAGTTTTTGTTTAAAATGAAATAGTACTTGACATGCTCATTCCCAAATAATTCAAAAGAAGGTTTAAGTATTTAAAAATAATTTTTATTTTGTATGTGTACATTTTCAGGAATTTGCTACTATGTCTTTTGAAGGATCTAAAAAGGAATTAGCCACTGAGTTGGTGACAGATGATGCCAGTAATCTACAAGGTGATTCTGCAGAAGCACCAAAAGAAAATGAACTTCCTACTAGTGAAAATGTTGGCAGTAACAATTCTAAAGGAAAACTGACACCTTTTGTAAGTTTTTAAAGTTTTTAAAAAATTATATTTATTGAAAAAAATAAAGTAAAATCTTATTTACAGGAGTTATTTGCATGCTATGTTACTACTACTACATGTGTGAAAGTATGCCTTCACGAAAAAGATTTCAACTCATAAATTAATTTTTTATCTATAAAGTTTTAATTTTAACTTTTCTGAAATGAAAACTTTAGGGCTTGAAGTTTTTTTTAATTGATTTTCTTTTTATTGCCTCATAAGGCTAAAATTATTTAATGTAGCTTGGTTAATAATAAGTTGATTTTTTTACCTCAGTACGATAGAGGTCCTGAAAATGTTGCTCTGCTTATAAACATAAGTCCATACTCAGTTGTGCATTCCTTATGTTCCAGCATCCCCATTGGTCTTTTGGCTTTAACAAACGGATGCCAGTTGTAAACTTGACTAACTGCCATCATAACGTCATATTTTACACAAGTAGCCATCTGGGTGTTTTATATGACTACAGTACTAAAGAAATGGAATTGCTGCAAGGCCATGTAAGTTTGCATACTTAGGTGCAATTTTAAATCTTTTATAATTGCATTTTGTTCAGCAGTTTTGTTTTTTACCTGTTTCAGCAAAATGCAGTGACCTCCATTTCTGCAGATGTTTCAGGAAGGTGGCTAGCGACCGCAGACAATGGTCCTGATAATGTTGTGATCGTGTGGGACGTTAATCGCCGGTAAATATTTGTGTCTAATGGCCACAGTCCTCATTCGCCTCTTATCATGGTGGTATGAGTTACATTTCTGTCAGGGTCAGAGCTGGATTTTTGGCAAGTCACTTATCAGATATTGCCATGAGTTGGTGGATTTTCTCAAGGTGCTTCCGTTCCCCCGCCAATGCATTCAGTTGCTGCTTCATCTCACTATTTCACAACTCATCTATTTCAAAACCTCTAAATTTATGAGATTTTTTTAGTTCTAATAAAGCATTCATTAAGGGCCCCGCCTACCTGGGCACACATAAGATGTGTAGAGCTTCAGAAAAAAACCATGCAGTTTGTAAATTGCTCAAGATATCTGAGTGGTGTCTGTTTATGACAAGCATTTAAGAATACGCTGATGGCAAATGAGTAATTCTGTTTTTCAACTATAATTTTATATGAGTAAAAATGGCTTAAACATGTGTTTTTAGAATAATTTTTAAACATGAAACACCCGAAGAGATTCTTGAAAGTACTCAGGGATTTGCATTACACCTATAACTTCACATCTCCGCTGTATAATGTAATGGTCACTGCTCAAATATCATAGTTGTCCTATGCACATTGAGAAGACTGCACGCCAGTCCACAGCTTTGCGCTTAGAGGAATACTGTGCTAGAAGCACCAGCAAGTGTCACAATTTACATCCCGCCTCTCGTAACATAAATACACCCATGATTAGGCGGGCCCCTTGATTTGCAACTGTAGCCGTAATGCATAGGAATGGCAGGCCAGTGTTGATTCTTGGAACTGACTCGATCCACCCTACAGTTTGCCAATACACACGCTGTTCACCCCGCACCCTGAAGCTGGTATTCAGCTGGTGGGTCTCAGTCCGTGTGCCAGGTTCCTGGTCACCGTCAGCAACACGTCTCAACCGACTGTCTCCATCTGGTTGTGGTCTGCTGGGAAGGACATTCCAGATGGTAAGCATCCAAGCTGAAAAAAACCTGCTCTTCACTTTCATAAAAATTAGGTTTTGGATCCAGCCTACATGCTGTCTATGTAAAAAATAATTCTAGTATTTGGTAGTTAACAATGTTCATTTGCAGCTGAACACTTTTATTAATCTGCCATTAATAATCCAGATTTTTATATCATTTATAAAATGACTAATAGTTCCAAAATTTTTACATTAGTTAATATGTACCGAAGTAAGCAAAATAGTATTAACATTAAAACTTGGTAAAAGGTGAGTGATCTGACCACTCAACCACTATAGCCTCAGACGGAATGATGGCGCTCCCATTTGCTCTGCCCTGTACTTATCCAAGGATGACCCAATCTTCTTGGACTCAAATGCAGTGCCAATTTCTGGTACCAAAAACCAAGCAATTCCTTGATAGTTGAATATATCTTGCGGTTTATAGATTACAGTCACTGAAGACCTGGTGGGTAACTTTCTCGCCTACAGACACTTAAAGTGAGGATCATCCACGAAGAACGCTTGTCTGTGAAACCTACTAAGAAGTTTTTATGAAGTAATACCGAAGGCTGGACTGCAGGCATCCACATAATATTGTTCACCTTAGTGGGGTTGTTCCGTTGCCTTGGTCCAGCTCCCTCTGTGATGCACTCATAATGTCACGTAGAAGCTGTTTCTATTGTTACGTATGCCTGTTTGTAACAAGCACTTTCAACACAACTATATTCACAACATTGGCTGCCCATCTCTGGTGCAAGTTTTTTTTTAAAACTGTCTACATTAATTATTCCAGTTGCTGTTTCTAGTTTAGTTACTTAATAATACTTTCATATGAAATTTGTAGGGTTATTATGTATATATTTTAAAGTGAGTTTGAAATTTATTTGATTTCAGGAACATGTGTGCTAGATGCTGGTCTTGGTGATATACAAAGAATTACTTTCAATGAGAATAAAACTACTATGTTTATTTTAACTACAGAAAAACAAGTTATTTTTGTTTCATTGGTGAGTACTATTACGGTGCCACTCGTGGCGGCACCTCTTGATACGGGGGCCGTAGTCTCTGATATTTGCTGACTGAATTTTAATGCGTGCTCGGGTTTTATGGGCGCCACCGTGCCACGTGCACGGACCGATGTGAGACTCTTTCCCAGGGTCGTGACGTCGCCCATGTGAGGCGTGATTTTAATTCCCCCCTGAAAACACCTAGCACTAATCCCTGCCCGCTCTCAGCGTCGGGCACGCTATTATCTACGCAGTGGGCTCTCAGGCGTCCCACACGCCGTCACACTCCACGTGGCCAAACAGATTTAAATAAGAAAATAATACATTTGATTTACACACCTGATTTATTCGGCGAATGCAACTTACACACGTACACGTACACGATTGAAACTGTTTAAAATGCCCGCGGCACGAATTGGTTTAGGTGTGAAGACCCCCACGTGGTCACATCTCACATTACGTAGTACAAAAGAGAAAAGACCGTTGCTGGTCGTAAGACAATTATTTATGCAGTCCCCCGACCGAGAGGAGCTCCGAGGACAAAAAGAAAACAATTTATACGGAATTAAATTGAAACAGAATTACTTGGCGGTGAAGTCCCCGAAGTGCTGAAGCGTCTACTCTCGGTCGTTGATGGCGGTGGACTGGGCTGAGATCATGGCTCGGCTCAACTCACATGGCGTCCTCCCGCCGAAACAATTGCCGTTAAGATATTTGCGAATTCGTGCCACGGGAAACTAAATTAACATGACAAGAATTATTTAAAAATTACGTGACAATTTATGAATACTTGAAAAGAATAATACATATTATAATTAATAAAATGAACATTTAATTATTGTCTTGCTTTGGGTTTCCTCGGGAATGTCCGGAAACGCTATGATATTTTAATTCATTGTTTTAAAATAAAAGTACATAAAACCCTCCCGGCCGATCTGCCGTCACGTTGCACTTAGGGAATATAAAAACAAACAACACAATTATATTTACTTATATTTTAGGGGTGCGGCGCACTGGCTCGACAGCGCCCTCTTGCCGGGCGAACACACACGCACGCACACGTACGCACGGGTAGGCGGGAGGTTTGAATGGAGGGTGGGTGGTGTTTGGGCGGTGGCATATCGGACTTAAAAGGGGCCGCAGGCCCGGACGATGTCAGTACTTAAAATAAGTTAAGCTAAATATTAGTTACGAATGAGTTCATACCAAAGAACATTAAAGTAACATTGTGGCAGGTAATAAGTCAAAGCTTGTTTGTAATGTCACACAACATAAAATACTGTTATCATTACTGGCACATGTTACATAGGCTACTCTTGTTAAATGTTGTCACCGGCTGAACAATTACACACATTGCACTAGAGGTATTGTGTCCTAAGGTTGCATGAGCAGTGTACATTTATTTTCCAGGAAAATGAAAACTTGATTGCCCACATTCCCGAAGCTAGAATGACAAAGCATTTGGGATCTTACTCGGAATCTGTATATCAGCCATGTACCCACCAAGCTTTAACAGCTACTTCTCAAGGTGTGTTAACTACTTGAATTTTTACACAGTCTAAATAGCCAGTAAATCTGTTACCTTTACACAGCAGTACTAGTATGCATGACAATGGGCGTAGATCCCGTGGGGACCAGTGTGCGCTCCTGCTACATGGAAATATTTTATGCCCCACCTTTTATAGTCTCTGATTAATAATTGAAAAAAAATTAGCTGCTCCGCTCTCTTTACATATTAAATATAATGTATGTGATAACTGAGTTATTTTTTAAAATAAGGGAAGTGTGCAATATACAAGAACCCTAAATAGAAAATTAATTGTGTTGGTTAACCCCACACAAAACCCTTGGGCACAGATTCCACGGGCTCTTATTAAAGCCCCTTTTTTCAAAAACGTGCATAAATTATGGTTCAAACCTAGACAATACACTTATGCATATTAGTAAAGATTAGTATAAAACCATAATTTATGCACTTTTTTTGAAGAATGGGGCTTTGATAAGAGCATCGTTGTCTTACATATCAAGAAAGCTTCATTTCGAAATCTATATTAGTTAATTAGTTATAAGCAAAATGAAAATAGCATTGAATCTTATGAGGTAACGCTGGTTGCGTAGTGCCCCTGAAACACTGCAGTGGCCTCTTAAATGTAATATAAACATGAAAAGGCTAGAATCTAAGTTTATAAAAAAATTTAAGAACATAAACCTAGCAATTTTTAAAATTTAATTTGATGTTTCTTACTGTCATAGCAACTTTGTAAACTTAAACTGTTGTAAACTAAAACATTTGAAAACTTTAATAGTTGAGTTACTAGTTTAGTAAAGAAACAAACTAATAGATTTTACATGAGGAGACAAAAACTTCATTTATGGCAATTGCCTTAACTGCTCAAACTCCTTAATCTTTTTCCCATGTACCAAATGTACTAGTTTCTTGAAAATATTGTGATGGATTGCAGGTTATGTTATTGTTTGGAGTACTCAGAAATATACTGCTACATACAACCTAAAACATGATTCAAATGTTAAAAATTATGTTAAAGCGATCCGACTTCAAGAAGAATCCATCACCGTTTTAACTTCAGTTGATATGTAAGTTTTTGAAATTTTGCATCTAAGTTAGCAGTAATGTTTTATACTATGATATTATTTGGTAGGCCTGGGTAAAACATGCATCAAAATAACTTTGAAATATTGTTGGAACTCTAACAGCATGAAATCAATCTGTCACCTTTGTTGTTTTCTAAAGCAGAAGTATATTACGTACAATTATGAATCTCAAGAGTTTAAAGTCAATTAGAAAATATTTAAGTCAGTGCAGGTACAAAGATACACACAAAACAATGCATTAAATCTTCCATCATTATTGCTGTTTTAAACGGATTTTAGTTGGATTTTAAAGTGAAAACATTTATCATGAATCAAATATGCATGCCTTTGCAAAACCCATTTGTATGGAGAAATTATGTCTTATATTACAGTACACTCCCGATTATCCGCGAAATTAAGTAAGCAGGGCCACAGCGGATAGTGAAAATCGCGGATAATCCGCAAAAGAACCGAAAATGAGAAACAAAAAAGGAAACATTAATTTCAACTTAAAAATCTAAAAATTTATGTACAGTAAAAGGTACAGTTAACAGTAAAAAAATTTTAAATGGTGCTACAATTTTAGTACTTTACTGAATAATTAACATACAATACATTTCAGTAATGTAGGCCTAAACATAAAAGTGCTCAACCATACGACTAGAAACAAAGCGCGACAGAGACAAAAATAGCAATGTATGCCAGCCTACTACGTGAGTTCCGAGAAGGCCTGTGGCGTTTTACTGTATACTGCACACAATACACTCGTCAGTAGAGTTCAAATTTGCTCACTTATTACAGATTTACATTTGTGCTGTATTTTTTCGTAGCATGCACGGATAATACGCACCGCGGATCATCCACCCGCGGATAATAGGGAGTTTACTGTATTTTGAAATTAATGATAATTTTCTCATAGAAACTCAATTTTTAACTGTGGTAAAATGAATATTATCCAAGTTAAATAATTTTATTTTTAAGAACTTTTAAGTTTATATGAACTGTCGTAGGGGGGGTTTTCGGATGGACGAAAATGAGTAATTTGGACGCCACCACGTGGAAGGGCACGTGGACCCGGCTACGAACTCTCGGCTCAGGGTCGTGACGTGACCCGTTTGGGGCTAGGCTAATCTCCCCCCTCGTGCGTCGTGTTCATGGGCTCTTGAGGCGTCCCACACGCCTCGGAACTCAGGGAATTATACACGTGACCACTGAACCACACATTCTGAGCTAGTGATTTTATTACCAGCGAACTTGCACAGGCGAATTATTACACGGCACGTTACAAAAATGTTAAAAGAGTTTTACGTAAAGTACTAAAAAACACCGTTGCGGGTGATAACCAGTTTATAGGCTGACCGGGACACCGCGTGGCCTGACCTCGAGAGTCAATCACGTATTACGCGTACGAAATATCCGTAAACGGAAAACAAATATTTAGGCGAAAGAGTCTACCACCTGGAGCAGGCCTCGAAGAAGTTACAAGGTTTTAGATTTATTTAAAGATGCGACGGAAACTAATGGATCAGTGAACAAAAGAGATGAAGTCGACGAGGTGCGCGGGCCGCTCCTACTCCAGGCGGCGAACGGAAACAGACTGACGAGACCAGAGCATCATGGCCGCCGGGAAGGGTTAAGTTCCCGCTTTGTTACCGGGCAGCCGTCCGGTAACATACTTAATCAAACAAATATTATTTAAAAAACAAACATAATTTAAGTACACTTATTTATAATTAACAACCTTTAGTTATGGTGTTGTTTCTTATTAAAGTTTAAAAACTATTGGCGGGTAGTTCTGCGGATGCCCGCATGGGGCACTGCGCCGTCCTTACTTACTAAAACTTGAGGCGTGACAATTAGGGATATTTTATTACATAAAAAGGTTTATACATTATGTTTATTTTAATAAAAGAAAGGGGTCGTCGCACCGACTCTAGCACTGCCTCTTGTTGGCGCCTCACACGCACACACACCTGCACACGGGGCGGGAGGTTTGAAATAGAGGGTGGTGGTGGGAGGAGAGGGGTGGCGACGGCGTGAGGCACATCGGGCTTAGGGAGGGCGTAGCCCCGGTCGACGTCAGAACTTAAATAATGATAATGAAAGTAGTTAAGATCATAGAGTAGGTGCTAGATTTAAGGTGTATAAATTGTTGATGTTAACAGGCTTCTCATACTAGTTTGGCTGTATGCAGGGGCGTAGCCAAGGGGGGGTTTTAGGGGTTCAACCCCCCCCCCCCCCCCTTAGCCCTAAATATTTAATTAAATTTCTTATTCATCACTCAAAAAATTTCATATTAAAAATTAATAAAAATTTTACCATTGCAATATTTAAATTTAAGTACCGAAAACAGTTAAAATACCACTATTTTACACCTTAAAATCCAAATTTTCCTGGGGGAGGACCCCCGGACCCCCCGCTTTAATACGGGGGGGGGGGGGGGAGGGGCATGCTTCTTAACACCCCCCATACACAAATCTTGGCTATGCCACTGGCTGTATGAAACCCAATATTTGGGGTTTATTAAACAGAAATACTAAAAATAAGCATTAAATAAGTTTTAATGTAGGTACTGATGTTACTTAATATAGGTATGTTCGATTTGAAGTTCGCTTTATGCTGGCTATGATTATCATAATCATTAAAGCAGATCTGTTTTTTGCCTGTGAAGAGAAATTTTACCAGAGAAAAGCTTTTCACAACATGTTTATTGCTGTCAGAGTTTTAAGTCCCTGTTATTGATGGACATAATAAAATGACCCAAATTGTACCAACCCCTTTAAGACCACGCATTTATACAGCTTCGTACCTCACATACCTAGTCAGACCAAATATAGTGTTGAAACACTGGCAAGAATTTATTCTGTCACACAAATATGTCATCACCTCAAAACTAACGTGACCAGTTAGAGAAGAAAACATAACTTAACAAAGGTTTGAAATTTTAACTGCTGTCAATTAACTTTTTGATATATCAGTGTCAATGCAATCATTTAATTTTAATGGTGTGAATATAATGATAATAAAAATTTATGTTTTTAAGGTTTCTTTATTATGTTTTTTTTTCTATATTTTACGAGACACGATTACGTATGAATTTAACTAATTCATCTATATTTTTCTAGGTATGTTGTAACAGGTGACACACGGGGCCGCATTAAATTTTACGACAGAATTCTGAGAATTTTATTCTGGTGGCAGAACTTCTGCTTGGACAGTCTGGTTTCCATCAGCTTCCATCTGAACGACACCGAGCTTGATGCAGGAGATCACGCATCAGTGTCTGTTGGTAAGGTGTTACTCATATCACGATAATGAAATTTATTATCTAGAACACATGACATCATAAGGCTGTTACAAATTTGCATTTAATTATCTATCAGCCTCAAGTAGCAGTAGAAAGAAAAAGAAACATTCTTTTAGTTAGCCCTACTGATGTTGTCACTGTGAACATGTCTAATCGAAGCTGAACTTTTTCGATTGGTTCAAGTTTTTTTTATTCAATTTCTTAAAATATGTTAATTCATGGCACATATTAGAGTTTAAGTTGAGGTCTTTAAGAAGTCATGATTCAAGTGAGTAATAAGTCAGTCAACGATTTCATTGTGTAATAATATAATCAAGCATGTATGATATTGTTCATTGAATGGTCACAGTTGAAATACAATTTGAGTGGTCACTAAACTTTTAATAGTTGTAAATGTATTATCAAGATAATTATTTTCCTGTGTGATATCTTTTATTAGAATATATTGTATATCACTATTTATAATCAGAATTTACTTCCTGGTATTTTTATTTTTACAGTTTATTTATATAAAATTAATTTTATCCATATGTATAAATTTTTACTAATTCGCTGCTCGTCCTGTCAAACTTTGTAAATGTTGAGAAGCATTTATGTATGAGCGATATGCTGTTTCTGGAACTAAAAGTATTTTTTCTTCCTAAAAAGAACAATGCACCATTTTTTGTTTATGTATATACAGGTGTCGTATAACTCTGCATGAAGCCTAGAACAGTTGACAGGCCAATTAATAATGGTTCTGAATAAAAAAAAAAATTCATAAAGATTCATAGTTTTCAAGTCACAGGTAATTTTTACAAAAGTTTTTTTAATTTCCACCCTGCACCAAAGCATTAAATACTATGACTATAAAATTTTTTACTATGTAGTCATAAATAATGCTACTATTAATTACATTTCAAAATAAAATAATACACTTATACTTTTGGGGAAAAAATGTTTGTTGCACAACTAATGTGGTAACAATTTTTAATTGGGTAATTTTGAGTAAACACATTGTAAAAAATAATACTGAGCTAACTTAGTAAGTTATGTGCTTTAGTTAGCCATCTTTGAAAATAACATGCTAAGTTAGCAAAGTAATTTTTTTAGAATGACCAATCAAATTTACCAGATTAAAAACTTTTTGCACATAATTATTCCAAATAATATTTTTTCCCCATAACATATAGCATTATTGATTTTTTTTTTAAATTGCTATGAATAGTAGGTTTATTAATGATTGTACTGCAAAAAATTTTGTTACAGTATTTAATAATTTGGTGCAGGGTGAAGATTTAAAAACTTTTGAAAAAATGCATATAACTTTAAATTTTTTTAATTAGCTTCCCCCCTCCCCCCCCCCCCCCTCCCCAATTCAGAACAATAATTTACTGGCCTACGAACTGTTCTTGGCTTGATGTTGAGTTATTGGATCCTAAAACTCAACGTCAAGCCAAGTATTTAAGATGGAACACTGAGCATCCAGAATATGTTTAACTGATTAAAGTTCTACGTCCACCGTGAATTTTGGTTCTGCAGCAAAATTATTTCATTGAAATAATTGAAGTTAACCCCTTTTATTTTCTTTATATTTTTGTGATGTGTTACTACCCCCATTTATTTCAAAGAATGGCTACTACGGTTTGCCCATATTTCAGTGTGTTGGTATCAATGGTAATGTAAATTTTTTTAATAACCGTGTTAAAATTAAATTTTTTTTCTTCAATTTTTTTTTTAAATCCTCCCCTTTCTCTCCCACCAACAAAAAATTTCTGTACCTATCTGCCACTGTACGTTGTATTTTTCAGTGACGGACACTCATCTTACAGTTGATGATGCAACACAAAGTCCAGGAGAAAGTGCCACTGAAGAAGATGAGGATCGGTCAGAAGAATATGATATGATTTACAGAAGTATAATTCCGAAAGATTTATCTTTGCAAAGAAAGGATTTCTTTGTTAGGGATTTTGTAGTGTGTAAGTTTAATTTTTTTTTTGTGTTGGAATAACCTTAAGATTAGTTGCTTGGAAATTGTACACTTGATTTACCACATGCATATTTGTGGATTTACTCACAACAAAGCATCATATTTCAAAAAAGGAGCAGTATTATATACTCTTTGGTGTTCCAAACATGTCACACACTTCTAGGCCAGTAACCGTGATGAAGAAAAGGTAGGAGATTTACAAACATGTGACGTCAGCCAGGGCTTCGCCCCACGAGCCTGATCATCCTCCGTTCCCTTTCCCACCACCTTTCCTACCCGGCATTTGTGTCGTGACGTACGTAGCCGTGTGAGATTCAAACTGCGCGCCACGAACTACAGCAAGAGGGCGCTTAGCTGCAGTGCGCCGCACCCCTAATATATATTAATTAATATTGTAATCCTTTTTCTTTCCGCCCCAAAACAGTGTAACGATGGCTATGCATGTGTCTTTTAATTAATAACTTCATGATCTTTTGTTATTTAATAAGTCCAAGCACGAACAAGGACGCTCCCTAGCGGGCGACGGAGGAACTAGCATGCAACTCATTTGAACCCTGTTTTATGTTTATAAGTAATTATTACAGACGGTCTGGACAGGGAAGTAATTTAATAATTATTGTAAAAGGATTTATGTATTTTCTAATAGTAACCCGGGGCACGCTACAGCAAAGTTGTAACGGTAATTGTGTTCGGCGCGAAGGGCGCCATGTTGCCACCCGCAAGCCATGAGCTCATCCCAGTCTCCTTCTACAGCCGGCCGAGAGCGGACGTCTCTGCAGACACCCCGAGGACATCACCGTTGGTTCACCGATTAGTAATACTGTAAATTAATTTATTCAAATCACTTTCTTTTTTCATCCTCGGGGCCTCTCTCGGTCGGAGAGACTGCTTAAGTAATAATTATTCACTCTTCAGAGTTTTTATCTCATCGGTGTATTAAGTAACGGCTTGAGGCGGCCACGTGCGTGGTTCGCCTCCTCACCTAATCTAATTCGTGCCTCGGGCGTTTAAAGCTGTATCAACGGAGGATCGTGTAAGGACGTGTACCGTGAGTAAAATAAAAACCAATTAACTGAGTACGTGTTTTGTGTTCGGGGGGGCCACGTGGGTCCTTAACCTGGTCAGCGGCGTGTGGGACGCCCTAAGAGCCCACTGCGATAATTAGGAGCGTGCCCGACGCTGAGAGCGGGCCTAGTTAGGGACAGGTGATATGTAAAAAGTCAGGAGGGCTAATATCTCGCCGCACACGGGCCACGTAACGCCCTGAGTTAAGAGTTTTCCAGCCGGGTCCACGTGCCCACTCACGTGGTGGCGCCCATTAATCTCGACCGATATTCCCATCTCAACACCGGTACGCCCTCACATGTCAAGCAGAGACATTATCAAGCTCAAAGGTCTCAGGTAAACAAGTACATTGTTCAAGATAAAATTACTATATAAAAATTTAGAAAAAAAATATTACAGTAGTATATCATTCAGTAACAATATTTGACACCCAGAATATTTTGTGGGTAAATTCATTTAAAGTTGTGATGTCAGTATCTACTACATGCAGTCAAAATACCAAAAGTTTTCTATCAATACACAGAAAGGCCAGCTCTTCCCTCACCTTTGACTGCAAGAGATGCCTTCACAAACTGTCCAACATGGGCTGTTCAGTCTCCCATGTGTGAGACGTGGCATGCTGACTTCCTTGTGGCGGTGAAGAAAAATGCCTTTAAGATGGTTAAAGTTCACAGGTTAATTTATTTTTTTTAATGTACCTATACATTGAATTTAACTAAATAAACTGCTACAAAGCAGGCTGAACCATTCCACGTAGCCAGGGAAGACAGTGTTCATAACTCGTGACAAAAACAAGTAATCAGTGAGATAAATTTAAGTAAAATGATCTGCCAGTGTCGAGCTTGGTTGAGGTAACCCCCGGGGCTGGAAGAAAACACTAGGGAGTTTATATTATTATGGAATTACAAAAAAAAAAGTTAAATCCGTATGGTAATGGATGTGGCCTGCCTTTGCTGAAAATTTTAAGATGTTTGGGGGAGGGGAGGGCTAATGTTAGTCAGTGCATACAATTGTGCAATTGCGAGCTTGGTATACTCCTGTTTTATGAGTGGGACTTTCATGTGGTGCTGGCACTGCATTAGCTTTGTTTGTTTGGTACATTGCACTAGTATGCACACAGGCTTAAGACAACAGGACCTTCAATAATATATAGTGGGCTCCAAACAATTTAAATCGTGCCGAGATGTTGGAATCAAACCCATGACCCTTGCCACATGAGCACGATGCATTATGATTAACGGCTACAGAGAAACCAAACAGCATTAGCACTTGGAGCGCTGGGGTTTTCTGCCAGTCAGGAAACGTTTCAGTAGGACTCACTGTTATTTAAAAAAAATTGTAATTATTTGTTACAAAAACACTGAAAAGGAATTACACTTTTAAACTTTATAGCAAAAATATACGGTGTCCATGAAGCAGTGTTGCCTTTTGAGTTAATAAGTGTAGCAGTGTGCATGTAAATACTCATTACCAGTGGATGGGGGAATGCGGTTTGCTTTAAAACTTAAATAATTTTTTTTGGAAAATATGAAATAAAAGATGTTACAAGAGGGTTAGGCTGTTACAGCATTTTTGGAAGTATTTCCATAATGTACTAAAATAATGTAAAATAATGAAAGCACAGAAATTAAAGGAGACAAAAACAACAAAAATAATCGTAGAAATGTTCAAATTTTTGACAACATGAAACTTGTCAGGAGTGGTGAAACATTTGATTGATTAATATTTTTTTCTCTCTAAATTTTTGGTCTGGTGTTTTGTGTTGTGTCGCTTTTAATGCCTGTATGTTCATTATCATACACTGTTGCATTTAAAGATCAGTTTGAATTTATGATTTCTTATATATTGTTTTACTCTCTCTTCACCTTGTTTCAGCTACTGAGAGTGGTCACATTAGTCTCATCACCTTCTGTGACAGCAGTCAACATATTATAATGCATGGCTCTGAGCAACACATTTCTGCAATGGACGTTCATCCTGAATTGTAAGTCCTAGAGTGATTGGATTTATAACACAACTTTTGTATTTTAGCTTTTCTTAATCAAGTAAATAATTAACACGTTACAATAAACATACATCTACATTATTTATTATTTATTATGATTCATTGTGATTTTTATTTCTGAAACCATTTGAAAAGTTTCATTCTATTATAAGTAGGGAATGTTAAAATATGCAATGTTATAAAAAAAAGTTTTTGGATCTCCTACAAATATTGGGACTGCTAAATAATATGTTTATAAGCAGGAAAGTATTGTAGGTTTGAATATCAAAAGTTTCTCTCTCACTATCTCTATCCTTTCCTCTTCCCCCCATCCTTCTGCCTCTTGCACCCTCGTATCCCCTTCAGTTAACTTGACTCTTGTTTACCAAAAGGTTTGAAACTTTTTGAAGAGTTTTTAATTTTACTGTTTTGATTTTTATTTGTTTGAAATTGGTTAGCAAACACTTGACTCAACTCAGACCTCATAAAAGTTTTTATTTATCCTCTTTTTAAAAACTTTAGCAGAGGCTCAATATGACAGTCTTTACTTTACCGCAAATTCTTATGTACAACGTAAAGGATAAAGTGTGTTCTGGAAGAAAAATATGCTCAAGTGGTAACATAGGGTAGCAGTGTTGTGGGGGCTCTCCTGTGTTATAGCTTCTCTCCTTTGGAGCCATCATCTGGTTGCAATAGGATTACCAGATGAGTAACAAAACAGACGACACGTAATACATTATTATTCAACTAAAATTTTTTTAGACCCATAAATAATTTAAAGTTTTCAATGCAATCCTGGATAATATATATATATATATAGGTATATATATATATATATATATATATATATATATATATATATATATATATATATATATAAATTACAAGAATTTTAATGCTGAAACAATACTTCTATGAATTAGGTAAACTTTACTTTTACAATAGCAAAAAATAAATCTGGATGCCAGAATGCTGAGTGTTGCATCTGACATTGATGTTAGTGAAATGTAGGTTTCCTCAAAGAGAGAAATATTAAGAATGATAAATTAAAAGCATTATTCCAGCAAACAGTGAAAAAAAATTCATGCAAAGTGATAATAAAAGAGCAGAAACTATTTTTCTCTCACTTATACTAAATAAAAAGACATTTTCTAGATTCTGGACAGTTAAAAAAGTTATGAAGGAGCTAATGTTTGGGTAAAAGAGAACATCTGGTAACTGTAAGTTGGGTGGGAAAGGGCTGACATAATTTTTTAATGATTGTGTTGAATTTTCTGGTTCTAGACCTCATTTATGCTTGGGCAACAAAGCTGGCAGAGTTTGGATGTACAATTATGAAAACAAGCATTTGCTGATTTCACAAAATATTCCCAACAATGAAAAAAAAGTAGGGGTGCAGTGCTTGAAATTTGGCCACAGTGGTAAGTTTAACATATGTTTGGTTTCACATTTTAAGCAGATTTCCCAGTTTCCATTGGGAAGTGTAATTTTTGAAACTATTTTCAAGCCCAAATACTTTTAACCAATTAGTTTTTTTGTTCCTTCCATTATTTTTTTTGTGTATGGTGCCTACAACATTTGAACATAGCTTGTCAGATGTCAATAGGCATGCTAAAACAAGGAAAAAATATTAGATGATGTACGAGGGCATATCAATAAGTAACACACATAGTGTAAGAAAGAAAAAGTGATAAATGTCTATATGAAACAGAAATGAAAGTATTACCCATTTATTACTTTTCCACATAACTTAAATGCATATAGAGGCATTTGTCCCAGTGATGGATCAGTTTGAAAATCCCAGTCTCATAGAACTCCGTTGGCTGCGAGAAGAGCCACATTCGAATGGCATGTTTGAGTTCATCGTCAAAGTCCCACTTCTCACCGCCGAGGAACTTCATGGTCCAAACAGATGGAAATCTGAGGGTGCCACTTATCCCTGCAATTTTTCACAAACTGGTTGAGACACATTGGTACGGTCAATACAGTCTTTTCCGTAAACTTCCACCATCTCCAAATGGATATCTCCAAATTTCTTTCCTTTTTCACAAAGAGATCTTATCACAGCTCGTTGCTCCTTCACAGTTGATGCTGTAATCACTATCACCATTTAACGGTGACTGACGAACACTATCGTATTTGGAATCACTAGATCTTGCATTGCACCCAGCTAGTTCCCTTTTTAGTAACTAATTTAATTTTTACTAAATATTATTCTACTTAGAAATTGACTTGTGCATTACTTCTTCATACGCCCTCGTAGTTACGCAGTGTGTGGTCCTTGTAGGTATTGCATTGTGCTTCAGGTTAGTATGCTGTAACAAATCTCTTAGTGCCCATGTGTTAAAAAAATCTTATATACCAGTAAGTATACAATGTATAAATAAGGAAGTAATGTTTCACATAAAAATCATAGTCCTGGTGACTTTTTCTTCTTCTTCACTAAACTGCTCCCTTGTCTCACTTTGCAAAATTTTTGGTTTTAATATAAAATAGATAACGTCTGGAATCATTAACTCTTTCTTGGGAAATATTATTGTTTAAAACATCTTGGTTTGACACTTCTGAATTTTAACATTGTGGTACTATTCTATAACATGAAATGTATTTTGTGTGATTGTGATAGTAACCATTACAGTGCTACTCTTCTGTTTAGGTCTGTTCTTGGTTTGTGGTATGGAAGATGGCAGTTTGTGGTTTTTGGATCCTTTGTTGCTTACACCGATTGTAGATGCCCCATTCCAGAACACCAAAGCGGCAATTACAAAAATATGCATATCTAAAGATAGTTTATTCGTGGCCCATAAAGTGAGTATTGTATCTGTTCAGACAAATTTACTGTGTTTCTGTACTCATTTTAATTACCTTTGTTCAAAATACGTATTTTGTAAGTGATGGTTGGATTAGATATGCTATTCTGATCACACCATCATGCCTACATTGTCACATGTCTAGCTACACATGTTCAATGCTAGTGAAATATAAGATGTAACAAAGCGGGGAACCAGATCCATAGAGATAAGGCACTGCTCTTGAAAGTGGCTCAGAAACATCTAATACAGTATTTGCGGAAAGTAGCAAGTAGTAATGATTATTCTGAAATAGTAATGACTTTACAGAGTCAATGATTTAATTTTTAGGTAAAAATTTTATACTTCCAGCACCTATTTTTAGTGTTATTTTAGTTAAGTTTTAATGCAGCCTTGTTTAGATTTGTGGAGTCGGAAGATCTAACCAAGTTATATTTGCACAGGATGAAAGTATGTGTGTGTCTCTGTACCACTGCGAAGACCAAATTCATCACAAGTGGCAGTACTATGGAAAACAGCGCTCTCATTACAAGCCTATCAGAGATATACTGTTTAGTGAGCAGTGTGATAATAATTTGTTGTTTTCCTTGGGTGAAGACAGGACTCTGGTGGAATATGATTTACTTCTCAGGTATGATAAACACAACTGTTTGCAGTGCTGCCAATTATTATGGACTTTCCGTGATCATTACTGATTCATTCGTCCAGTTAAGGAACCACACTGTGTTATTTATTTATTATGGAAACAGAGATACTTAGAAACATGTTCTGAATTATCGTACAATAAATATTGCTAGCTCATATAGCTCAAGTTGTAAGGAGGTTAAACTTATGTAAAGCACCTCAAATTAATATAATGGCTTAAAAATCAACTTCTTAAATTTTAAGTTGTCCTGTGTAATATTTTTTAATCTATTTAATAGATTGTTCAGCTTGATTTTGTATTGGAATGATTGTTAATTCTTTTGTAGAGTCTAGTAGTTGGCATAAACTTTATCGCATTTGTTTTAAGTACCTATGTTTATATACATGAATGTGATTACTGATGGGTGTGCCTGTAAGTTGGCAGCTCTGTGTTTTTTTAGCATCTCTGTATTTTTGTTTACTTATTTATTATTCTCGAGAGTCACAAAACAATCCAAAAACACAATAAGGTTCATTGCTTTCACGGCTATGGTTTTAATTAGGACTTGTGGAGTATACTTGCATGATGGTTGAAGAAGGTTCCTCCAATATGTTGGTTGGACGTTGCAGTACCATCTTCAGCGTAGCAGTTGCCTACAGTTGGCAATAAGTAATGTAAGCATTCTGAATTTCATTAAAAGTCTGTTATAGAATAAAAATTATGCAGCAAAAATAATACACAGTTGCAAGAGTTGGATGGAGGGAGAGTAGTGGGGCAACACATCCTAATGGCTTAATGGCACCAGTTTGTATATTTTAAAGTTCTTTTTTATTTACAGTTGGTTTAACAGTTTCTTAATTCAGCATTGTTTTGAAGGAAAAACTCCAACTAATTATGAAATTTTTATCATTTGTAATGGGGTTAAATAGTTAAAATTGTGGTACTGTTGAAATACTAATTTATTTTCTGACAAAAAATAATAATTCTTAGTTCTTGGGAATTTATTTTGGTTCTTCCACTGTGGTCCGTACTTGATTTCTAAACATACTTATTTCATGAGTGTATCAACCCTACATTCAAATATTGCTTTACATGCTGTAAAACCTTTTTACAAAACTGTACAAGAATTGTTTTAAACTAATCGCTGTTGTCACATTTCAGTGCACAAAACACACTAAAAATAAAGAACATAGAAAGGATTGAGCAGAGCGCAATCCCTTTGTGCCTTGCCTGGTATCCTGGAGTCACCGCTTCAGAAGAATTTTTTATAACTGCAAATGATCAGGTAAGTTTGGTTTTTGGATTTGTAAAATACAAGTGGTGGTTCAAACAAAAAAAAAATTATAAAAAGTGTTTCTGTTTATATACTCAGGTAACCAGGAAGTTATGTCTCTATTCATTTATGTTTTCATCACAGTTAGTATATGAGACAGTTAAAGTAATAGTGGTGTAAGTCAGTTTTTTTTAAATATTGAGATAATGGCATACCAGTGTTCTCCGCATTATATTCTATAAGATGGAAAGTGGCGTAAGTCATAACTTTTACTGTAGGCCCATAGATAGCAGCACTTGTTTGAATGTCAAGGGAACGTTTTGTTTAGGTTGTAGAATAGTGGTGCAAGTCAGACTTACACCACTTTTCCTCCTCTTTGGACGGCGTAGTCATAGAGGAATGTTCATAGTGTAAACATTACAATGGCTGATGAAGTTGTTATTGGCGATGTAAGTGACGATGACAGTGAGCCTAGTGTTTCAGCACATTCAGGAACTGATGAATGGGAACCATCAAGTTTAGATGATGCTGGTAAGTGTAAATATTAATGAAAGTAATATTGATTGTTATTTAAAACATAAACTAACCTACAAAGTAGCATGAAACCTACAGTACTTTAATTTTTGTTTTGTATTTTTAGTTTTGCCGTGACTTTGGCTATGATGTACTTTTAATTTATTACCATCATTTAACTCTTAAGTTAGATAACCTATAAGCTATAAGAGACAAATTATTTATGGAACACATTAATTCAAATGGAAATAGGCTAGTGCTATGGTAGATTGTATTGGGAGAAATTAATTTTTACTTTTGCTCTAATGGAATTGTGGATATTTTTCAGGAAGTGAAGAGGGGGAAGAAGGCAAGCGGCATTAGAAAGGAATGGAAGTGCTTCACATGAGGAAAGGGAAACTCCAAAACAAACTAGAAAAAGATGAAAATATGAAAATAAAAAGGAAACCCGAAAAAGGCTTAGAAATTCAGGCTGTGAGTGCGAAACACATTGTCACATACAGTGATTCATGTACAGGCCAAAATCACAACTGGAATTTTGCCTTATCGATGTTAAAGTTAGTTGGTAAAATATACCAACAAGATTAAGACTCTCGACTATAAATTTATGGTCAGCGGCCACTCATACTTACCCAATGACACAGACTTTGGGTCAGTTGAGAATTATTTCAAAGGCAAGCATATTTATTTGCTAGAAGATTGGTACTCAGCGATTCTAAAATCACGAAGAAAGAAACCCATGTCACACAAATGGCTAGAGAAGATTTTAAGAGTGCGGCCACCCTTGTGAAAGCCATCACAAAGAGAAAAAAAAAAATATGGATAATGATGATGTGTCGTGGTTACGAATCCAGTGGATTCAATGCCAGCGTAATGAGCCTTTCACTTTATTTTACAAAGAGAATCTTGATGAAGAAATGTGTTTCTCGACTATTAGTATACTCCCAAGCAAACAGAAAGGTAGGCCAAGGCTTTTGCAAAACATTGGTCAAAACTGCCTGTACAGCACACCTAAACCAGTACATGTACAGAAGAAAAAAGACATGAGTGACTTGCTACCTTTCATCCCACCAATACACCATACGTACTTCAAGAATCTCGCAGTAAATGCTACAGTCACTGAAGATGCAGGACCTCTGACGGACGAGGATGAAAGTGATGACTAAAACAACACGTATCACTAAAACAACAAAGTGTTTCAGTGCTTTAATGTATGTTACATCAGTGTCTCAATGTGTTCTTCACATTTGTTTCTAATGCCAGATATATACTTAACATACGTATGTACTACTTAATGCACTATGTTTATATAAATACAATTTGTTACACTTTTAAAACCAGCAGTGTTAACATGCCTTTCGGAATACCCCAAATATATGAAGGAAAAGTGATGTAAGTTATATTAACCCTCTTAAACTCACCCTTATGTGTACATAATTGTTACATATATGGTAGCAAAAGTTAGATACATTATTGCTAAGATAATATAGAACATAATTAAATGTAACGGAAAGGCGTAGAATTAATTGTAGCATAACTAGTAAAACCTCTTATTACTCAAAACTTTGTTAAATTGACTTACACCATTATTACTTTCACGGCCTCATATATCTAAGTGGTTTTGATTCCAGTATAATCTTAAGATCTGTTGTGAGGAATCAAATGATTGGTGCAGGATAGACCACCTTAATGCAACTCTGACTTGTTTCCTTATTCGAAGGAGATTAATCATTATCACAAAACTAGCATATTCATGTCACAAAGAAAATCTCAAAGTATGAATTTGTTTGAAATAATTTAAAGGATCGTTTTTAAAATCAAACACTGCCATGCACAGGCCAGACTGGTCAAATGGTCAGACCACTAGCATCCCACCGAGGTCATCTGAGTAGGGATGTAAATAGAATGGTTTCCACTTGGGGCCAGAACTCATCGTAGTGCCCCCCCCCCCCCCCCCACCCCACTTTTTTTTTTTTAAAAACCAACGGAACCAAAACATTTTCTGACAACACTCATATCACCACCACATACAAATTCCGCTATTCCATTAATTTTTGATTCAACTTAGGTGGTAAATAAATACATTTATTTGCACTCAATTAATTTTTAAAGCATTGCGAGATGGATAGTACGAGAAAAATACCATTATTTTTTTTATATATGACGATATACATGTATGTATCTTTCAATATACAAATAATTCTGTTCCTCTAATTTCTGTAAGTGGGAAACATGGCGGATGTTCTCTGGGTTCCCTCCCCTCCTGACTCAACCCATTCATTTCATCAGTGCTCCACTCTATTCTTATAGCACTCCTAGTCTGTAATGACTTCCATGTCAGCGAGATGTGAAGCTCTAGTTCATTCGTTGATTCATTCACGGGATGTATGGGTAAAATATGAACAGTAATGAAAGTTGTAATTGTACAGAAATGTAGTGGTACCTATAATCAAAAGGTCACTATTTTGCTTGCAGTACAAATACAAAATCTTACCACTTACAACAAAAATGTGCAACAAAACTGCAACGTGTCCACTTCTTGGCTCACCAGTATCTCTGCTACAGGCAAGTAACCTTAATTTGCTATTACACGTTTGTGTCATTGTTATTCATACACTCTTTTCTAAAAGTGGTATAGTAACACTGTCACAGAGCCTTAGCCAGGATTGTGTGAAGGAGGGGGTCCATTATTATAATCATAATCATATTTTTGATGATAAGTTTTCTTTATAATTAAATTTTAAAAGAAAATTGCTTGTTACACTAAAATCTTTGGGTACATTTTAGAACTCTAATATTTACACATATAAATATAAGTAATTATAAGAAACTGAACAGTTTATACTTTGGTTTTTATTTAATTGTATTTAATAGTTTGATGATTTTGTTAAAATAAGTCATAAATACGTGAAACACACATGTCAAGTTTGAATCCATGGTTACAGTAATATGTGTGCATACCAGCATTAAATATAGACTATTTGGAAACACAATTCCTGCTACTTCTGTGTATGAGGCCTGTCGGGCTATAATGGGGAGGAAATAAATTGTAGCCCACTAAGGATTACAATAATCCTTCGAAAATAATCTTGATGTACCCTTATGTAGCTAAGTTGCTCCATTACAATGAGTTTCTACGCTTTATGTAAAACATATCAGTCCACCATGTTGCAGCAAAGATTGGCAGATGACGTTGCCAACTGAAACTTCTCGTAGAAGTAAATAACTCTTACTTACCGTAACAATTACTAAAAACACATTCACTTTTATCTTTTTGAACATATCCTTCTTTTGCTTGGCAGATGCTGCACCTGAATTCTCCACATGAACTCAAGAAGTACATGATGTTTGCTACAGACACACACATTGGTATTCAGATGTTGCCAGTTGATGGCAATCCTTACAAAGCATTGGCTATGGTTGCCCATCCCTGTAAGGTAAAGACAAAATTGTGTAGGGTTAGAAGTGAATAATAGTACTTCATAGCCTGGAACAAGTAACGTTATCTGAACACTGGAACTTGTTTGTCTTCATCATATCAGAGACATGAAATTGTGTTTAACTACAAGGTTTTATTATGAGATAACAAGTTTCTTAAGGCACCCACTAACATTACCTATAAAAAATAAGAACAAAACTTCCAAATAAAAATAAGGGGACCTTAATGGTTATAGCTAATATGATGTGCCAATGTGGCAAGTTAGCTGACATGTCTCAAAATTCATGAACACCAACTCGGTACAAAAATGGTTTGGAGGCCTTTTTAATATTGGAGGTCTTCTCACCTTTATGGAAATATCGTGATCTATAAAACCATTTTACTTTGAAACTTTTTATCATTACCTTTATTTTTTATTTTTTAATTTCTGAACAATATGATAGGTACATAGAAGATTGTTCGGGGGATATTCGTTAAGTAAGCTCCATTTGGTCATTAAAAAAAGTAAACTCGTTAGAAAAGGTTTTTATTGACAGTTTTAGTTTACTTCATCTCATAATTGCCATTCAACTCCAAGCACTTTTGACAATGGTGCACCAGTTTCTTTAACCCCTCTGCATAAAAGTTCATAGGCTGGAATTGGAACAAATGCCTTGGCCATAGGCATCATGGACTTTGAATACCACGCAATGCATGTAGCGTAAGTATAGGCGCTTAGCAACATCTCCAGAAAACATTTAAGCAATCTCTATCCTTGAAGTGAAAATGATGGCTACCAGTTTTTCGGATGAAAAGGATGTCATTTTGGTTGATTTAATGAACATGGGTCAACAATTACAGCAAAAATTACAACATTATGATTGTCAACTGGTTTCATTTCCAGGCGGCGAACTTCTATGCAGAGAGGTTAAAGAAATTGGTGCAGAATTGCAAAAAGTGTTTGGAAATGTATTGCGATTAAGTGAAAATGTGAAGTAGATATGTAAGTAAACTAAAACTGTCAGTAAAAACTTTTCCTCATGAGTTAATTTTTTTAACGACAAAATGGAGCTTACTTTATGAATATCCCTCATATATGATGATTACCTATTATCACCAAAAAAGTTTAAATAATGTAAAACAAGTGTCAGTGTAAACATTTTTTTTTAACTTAACACTCTCAGAGAGGCACACTCGCAATGTTCAGTTTCATTGACTTTTTGCTGGATGTTAAGTATTTTTATGTTGAAATTTGAAATATTAATTAATTGCAATGTGCAGATGTCTCCTAAATAAATTTATACCAATAAGGAGGTCTGTGTGATGTTTCATTAGTATAAAAATATTGAACTCAAAGTGGTGGGTAAATTTTAGCAAAATGTGCAATCATTGTCAATTTTTAATGATTTCATGTTGTAAAATAAAAGTATTTATTTTTTTCAAAATATTATCAATAGATACTTTAAGCATGTATTCCATCAAAAATTTTTGCAACCAAAATTTATTCATTTTGAAATACTTAAAAATGAAATGTTACCTATATAATTTTTTATTGCACAGGTAGTTATGTTGTCTTAAGGGGCCTACCTAGTCAGGGTTGTATCTATGTTAGTGAGGCATGATGATCAATGCGATGCTCGCTGGTGCTTCTAGCATGGTATTGCCTCTAAGCATAGGGAAACTATGAAATTTGAGTGGTGTCCATAAAATTATATGGTGGAGAAATGAAGATAAAGGTGTAATGCTAGACCCTTGAGTGTTTCATGCCTAAATTTTTTTTTATGAAAACATGCATTTTAGCCCTTTTCACTCTTATAAAAATACAGTTTAAAAACAAAGTCTGTAAACAAGACTACTCATGTGCTCTCAGTATGTTCTTAAATGCTTTCCGTAAACAAGCACAACTCGGATGTCTTGATCAGTTTTGAAATTGTGTGGTTTCTTCTGGAGCTTCTGCCCAGGTAGGCAGGGTCCTTAAAATGATTTCTTGCAAATGCTAGTGATGTAGACTTATTACAATTGGCTTGGAAAATTTTTCAGTTAATCATTTTTTAAGGAGTCCTAATAACTATAGCTTTTTGTATGGGAGGAGCAAAGTGTTTTGATCAGTCTTCGTTGGCAGGTGTTATTCAGCAAGAATAAGAACAATATTTTTAATGTGAATTTTTGTGTGTGTCTCAGATATCAAGTATATTGTGTGCTCCTGACAACAAGTCTGTATTTTCTCTTGGCTGTTGCGATTTCAGTCTGCTAATGTGGACAATTAATATCAGGTATGTTGTATGCGAAAACTTTTAAAATACTGTTACCATTTGAGTTGTACATTACTTCAGGTTGTATTTTGTATTCTGTTTATCAGGTGACTGTGTAATTTTTGAAAAACAAAACAAGGGGAAGGAGAGGGACAGGGTGCTGTTTTGCCTTTATCTTTGATGTGTCAGGTGTAACACTGCTCTGTATTGTTAACTGAAATTAGAATCACAGTGGCTTCTCGTGCCAACTACCTGCTAACTCTACTGACCTTTAATAGTTATATTTTGAATATTTGGAGTTGATGAGTCAGTTTTCAATTTCCATAGGTTGAGCTGTATACAATTAGTTTTTTTTTTTTTAAATTTATTTTCTACATCTTGTTTATTGCTTAGCAAAAAATAGGTTGCACTACAGTAAGAATTGACATAATTTGATTGAGTAGTACAAAATAGAGCGCTGTATGTAGTAGGTACCTGTTTAGTATTGTGTACTTATGAGAGCACATGTACATTTTATATCCCAGTTAACCTAGAGTTAACATGTTTATCATCTCCTATGTGTTAGGGTAGGCTTTAAATTCTTGATAAAAGAAGTTTTTTCCCAAAATAAGTGTAGTGATTTTAGAATTTCATACAATTCTTTTCTTCAAAATATGATTATATTTCCTTGCTTTGATCATAAAAATTACCCACAAAGTAAAGTAGTGAAAAAAATAAATATTTAATTCTTTTTACAACTTAATTAAATGTGTAGATCAACCTAAGACAACGCAAGGTATGAGCCGTTGAAATTTTTTTTAGTAACTAGTGTTATAGCGACAGTGGAAGTATTGATAGGCATCTTGTTGTGGTGGACAGCTCTGTGGAAGTGATGTTTCAAATCGGCGGAGAAGGCCTGGAGCCGTATCACTGCCTCATTGAAGGAGGGCAGTCTGGCTGGTTGTTCAACGAGATGAAAGACCTGTTTTACTACTCACAAATACTGCACTTTGGAGAGAACAAGAAGACAGAGAGACAGGTTTCCCGATCCATCCCGTTGAGTGTGCTGCCAGACTTGATGAGAGCCGTGGGCTACTATCCCAGCGAGTATGAGGCGAGTACATTGCTGGTTGCTTGGTGGTTCCCTAAATAAAGGCAGCCAAATTATTATATAGTTAGTGATAGTACAATACCACATAAATAAAAATAAAATTTGGCACCATCTCTGTTTTGAAGTGTTTGAAAGTTATAATTTATTTTTTCATATTTTCGGGCACCATTTTTGTAAATTTCTTATTTAATAATTATATATGTATTTACAAGTATTTTTTATAAAAGTTTCACTGCTTCAAAACTACTGTACAACCATAACCTATTCATGTATGTGGCCAATTTTGAGAATTGTGTTGATTATTCTGCTAGTTAAGAATTGATTAATGAATGTTGCAGGTGGAGAATATGATCCACGAGGTGAAGTATGCAGACTTTGCACTAACAGGTATAATCAATGAACAAATACAGTTTGAAGATTTTGTGCGATTGTACTTGAATCATCGCCCAGCAACTGGTATAGTGCTTCGGGAAATTGAAAATGCTTTTTCGGCTATTGCTGATGAATTTAGCAACAATGAAGCAACAATAAGTAATGAAAAATTCGTCAGTATTTTGAAAGACAGGGGTAAGTTTGATTAATTTTGGTAATATTTCCACCGGCTGATAGTTTTGAGTTGAGTTATGTTGACGCCGTCCCCGCTACCTGATTTAAGAATTAATGAATTTAAGCTATGGAAATTTAGAATTTTAACTGGTGGGCGGGGTTCTTTGCCTCGTGGCTGCAGGTGGGGACGCGTCGACAAAGGACCCCCCGGGCTGCTTAGGCCACCCAGGATGCCGTGATGAATAAGGGAGAACACTTGAATGTAACTGAATTTATTACCACGTTATATGGTACAACACGCCACATGGTACATGGCGCCGTTACGCAACTGGCCGTATCATCGTCTACCTTCTAATCTCCGCATACGCAGCCCTCGAGGGACGGCACTGATTTATGCAAAATACACGGGGGGCTACCTCCCCGCTTAACACACCCTTGGCATAGGCAGAAAACACAAGTGGCTGATGGCCGAAACTAATACTAGAATTAATACCGTAGGCTAAAATCTGACATGGAATTGTTCTGCAGAGTGAGGTGAATTAGTTACAGAAGTACAGTTCAGGTTAGATTGACATAGTAACCAGAGTTCCGTCCTCGCTGTGGCGTAGCGGACGCGAATGCTGGGTGCAGGCGCAGCGGTACCGGGGCACAGCGAACTCACACGCGACCGTGGCACATCCCAGAAACTGAGTCGTTAGTAAATGTCATTGAACGCATTTAGCTATTAAGCAGCCCCGCATGGGCAAAGTCCAAACTCCTGGCGGAGGTATTACAGCGTGAAGCGCAGGCACATCGGCGTGATACCCTTAACAAAAGTACTTACGTATGATAATAAAAAATGCTTATGCCTGAGCCACATTCAATTAGTAAAGGACCGCGTGAAACTTCACACGGTCGGTTTAGGGCCGGCCGTGGAGCGGATGAAAATGGATTAAGAGAAGATTGAACTATTGAAAACTACATGCTGGTTTTGGCGCAAAAGTGAAGGCTCCACGTGCGCGGGGCTGCCGGCCCTGATGAGTGCTTGACTGCAACCATGGGGAAGAAACTCTAATTACCGAGACTGAGACCTAGTTTTTTGAAGTAGTTATAGGCCCATCCGCTAGATAGTAGTTTTCATAATATATTGCTGACATAACTACATTAATTTATTAGGAGAAGTAATGTATAAGCTATTATCAGGCAAGCAAACCAGTGAAAATTCACTCTATTTAGGTAGCCACTAATTTTGTGGTGTGCAATACAATAAGATTTTGCACCTCCTACTCCTTTATTTATTACATGACGGTTTATTACAAAACAGCATTAAGTATTTTCGCATCGATTAAATTAGTTTTGCGCCGCCAAGGAGATAACTTAACATAACAAAAAAAAAACGTATTAACTAAAAAAACTTTGTATTTGCTGGTAGTTATGGGCCTGCCCAACAGATAGCGACACATGTCGCGTGAAACATGATTTCAGTTTCCACTGTAAGAGTAGTACTTCAATATTTCCATCATTGTTCTGTGACTGCGACTGACAAAGCTCCCTGGCAACCCGGGCAGAGGGGGCTCGACTTCCCGCGGAAAGTTACGGAGCGCGGGAAGATGGTGACGGCCAGCGTTGTAACACAAAAGCACCTGGATCAACATGAATTAATTATTTAGAGATTTTAAAGACATAAAAAGTTTTAGTTTTTCCCTGAATTACATTTGCATGTGCACTATGTTTCGATGGCACATCGCCACACCCGGCCGGGCGTGTCGCACAACACAGCCGGCCGTGACTAGCGTCACGCCGTTCGGCACACTGCCCTAACTCACTCTTCCTGGCACGTGCAGACGTGTTCGTTGCACACGTCTTAGTCAGGTGTTGAGGAGACACAATGGCCTGTGCGACCCGAGGGAGCACTGACAGGCGGCGTCAATGTGGATAGTTCTCCATTTATGTGGGATTTGGCTGTCCCAAGCTAGCAAGGTGAGGTTGATGTGGGTATAGAGCAGAAATGAGAGGGCATCAGTTGAGGTACAACTCTTGGTATGAAACTCATTATTCTCTGTTCACTCTTAGCTGAGTTTTGAAATAAACAAACACTGTCGTATCACTGCAAGTGATAGGCTGAATTCATCTTGCGCGCCAAGCACTAGTTGCAACACACACACTTCAGTACAGTCGGTGCTAATAAAATAACGGAGAAGTAATATAACAGGAAGCACCGTAGCACTTTGTTCAGTGCAGCTGGTTCATTTGCGAAGAAAAAACTATGCACTTTACGACTAATAGCCGTCTTCACAAAATCATCACAAGTTTTGATAACAGGATACTCACGTTTCCTTTTCTTCCCGGGAGATGTTATATGTCCCAGTGTCCTGTAATTCTTTCCTTGCACGAAGCACACTGCTCTTCGAAACACCCATAAATTCTGCAGTTAAACTCGCAATATTGTTCACACGACAATCCGGATATTTGTCTGAAAATGTTTTACAAACAGCAACACAATAGTTTTCTGTGCACTTTTCAAAGGCTTTCTGTTCTGTGCTTTACAAAACTCGGTCTGGCGTCAGCCATAATAAACCGTGCGTGCGCGAATCTGAAATACAACTGTTGCGCCGGGCATCAACTGTACACTGTACACTGTACACTGTACACACGGTGTCTGCTAACATAATTGTAAGTAAATACTTGCTGACACATTAAACTGTATTGGATATTAATGGTGAAGAATGAACGGTGAATAGCTACAGGGAACTGTATGACGGAATGACATTGCAATTGTTCGTGTGTTCATAGCTTTCTGAGGAAGGGGCAGGGGGAGCGCTCCTGCCCCCTCCCCCTTTGAGTTTGAGATAGTTGATAGAATTCATAGAAACCTTAAAAGTTATGTGATACATGCAGATCATATTTACAGTTATGGCCATGATAACGTTTAGGAATTTTTAGATTTTTTTTTTTTTTTTAATTGGGGCGTTTGTAAAGTTGTACATACATTAAATATTGGGAGGAGGCCCCACAAATGATTTGTCCCCAGGCCCTAAATTTTTCTTGACACTAGTAATGGATAATTGAATGATTGTAATACACCCTGTTCAAGATAAGGTGTTACCCTTTCAACAGGTGCTTTAGCAAACATTCAGACTTTGCCGTATGAATCTTCTTATAAAATTAATTAAATAATTATCAGCACACAATTAGCTAGTCTGGTGCTGCACACATTTTTTTTTTTGTTTATTCTTTCTCAATACAGCTGTTAGTGTCTGAATGTTCACTAAATTACTTGTCAGAAAGTGACACCATATATTGAACAGTGTGTATGTGAATCTAATATTTGCAATTATGTGTGAAACAAACATAAGCTAGAGATTTTTTTTCCCAAGCTTAATTGTAAGCAGAATGGAAATGTCAGTGTAAAAATATTTTACTTGTGATTTCAGTAACTAGCTGTTGTGATTAAACTAACCACTACTTAATCACAGTTGCATTCAAGTATTTTTTTTACAAGCACATAAATCATAAAAAAAAGTCAATATTTTTTTAGTTATGGTCAGAAATTAATAAGTGATAATCTAGAGATTGGCAAATTATTGTAATTGGTATTTGGCTAAACATCATTTGCTTGAAACAAGCTCTACCTGAGAGGTACTGATCCATCCAAGATAGCAAAGTGTTGACCATTTGTTTGACGATGAGATTGTTTAGCACTCATAAATTCCCACTATTGCAAAATTTCCTGTATACATTTTCAAATGTAAGCCTTCAAAAATTGTTTGTTTCTTTTCTGACAATTGTCAGATTGATGATTGCAATCATCCAAGGCTTTATGTTAGGTAGATTTCATTATCTATTTTTTTTCTACTGCATGTGTACCTGTAAATGTGTTATTGTTCTTTTTCGTTTGGTAGTCCAATATGTATACTAACATAAAATAAACAAGCATTAGATACTACCATATTTATCTGAAAATAATGCAACTCTAAATATAATGCAACCTTAATCCATTTGATTATGAGCTTATAAAAATTCTTTATAGGGTAAAACTAAGAATTCAAACACACAAAAATTAATAAATTAGTAAATTTATACCATATTTACTACTGCTTTTCTGGTGCCACTTTTATCAGCAGAGTATTTGCATGGCCTTTTTTGAAACCTCATGCTGGCAATAGAAAAACAATTAGGTTCAACCGTTTTATTAAAAATCATGACTTTATATTCAGTAAATACGGTATATCTGGCATTAGAAAATTATTTAAATTTCTTCAAGCAATTAATATGTTAAGCAGTAAAATTAGGTAAAGAGTTTGTTCGGCATTGTATACCCAAACATCAGGTCATTAACCTAAAACATTTAGACAGGTGGCATATCCAATAAATAACCATATACAGGATGTCTACCAGATCTAGTAAATGAAATTCCCTGATTTTTCCAGGTTTTCCAGGTCTAAAACTGAATTTTTCCAGGTTTTCTGTAAAACAATTACGACATTCCACAAAACTGAAAAAACTGCATAACAGTACATTTACGGGTTTCAAAATATTTCAACTCACTTAAATTATTAAAAAAAATACCTTCTTCCAGACGTGGCCAAAGTGACTCAATTGATGGCAAATAAAACATGCTGCTACAAATATTTCACACACTTACTTTTGCAAAAACATAAGTAAAATGAAGCTCCCATCAATTTCGCAGTGACTCAACTTTTGCGTCTATTGCACTTGCTTCAGAACGAGCCAAATCCAAAACTCGAGCCTTCTTCAACTGCAATGCCTTGATCTCCTCTTCAACTCTTCTTTTTCTGCCTTCTTGTCTGTAGCTTCCTTTTCTTTTTGTTTTGTTTGCAGGGCTTCCTTACGCCTACAACTAGCATTTATTACATACTGTAACATGGACTTGGTGATATCAACATGCTCTACACCTCCAGAACGTTGAACAAAGTCGTACATCTGTCTTAGTGCGTTCAGTATTTCTTCCTGCAAGTTTTCAGTCAGCAGATTAGAATTCACTGAAAATCCTCTTTCCAATGATGCATTTCCATTGGAAAGTACCAACATCATACTCACAAACTTTAGAAGGCCTGTTTTGGCAGCTACTGTATGGGCCTTAAGGATGAGCATCCACAATTGATCAAAGCGCCAGTCTTCTCGAGAAAAAGACGAGAACAGTGCTTCAGAATCTTGAGAGGAACATACCAACTGATATGATCACTCAATGTTATCAGCTTCTAGTCCTTATAGCCACTTGTTTTGAAGACAACATTCTAAACTGTAATTCACACGCTGTTTCCTCACACCCGAATTTAAAGCCACAGACGGACATAAGCAGGAAATTCCCTTGGTAAGTTTGTACTTCAGGGGACTTTTGTCTTGAGTTTTTTTACCATAACCTTTAGACAAGTCCTAACATCATTTTTCAGTAACAGGACAGACTTTAATGGTACTTTCTCTTTCTTGATGGCATGGCATACTGCATAACCCAACTTGATATTGTTAGCAGTCAATAGATTTTCCTGGTTATCTACATCCAATTGAGATACATTGCGTTTCTCCCTAAAGCTCTTCAGTACCTCTGGTTTCAAAAACTTTCCTGCCAAAGCTAATAAAATGTCTACCAGTGAATCATAGAGAAAAGGTGCCATGGGTGCTTCACTTTGGAACATTGTGAGAAACAATTCCAGCTCTGATGCCAGAGTAGAAGAATGTCAATTTTACTTCTAGAAGATTATCTTCAAGAGCACTTTTCACTATACTGAAAGACACAGATGAAATAGAAACTTCACTAACAAATTTCTTTTCTTTAGGTGGGATAAAGTTTTCATGGCATGCTCAGCAACTGCAGTATTCCATCTGATTGCACAAAATTTCTTGGAAAAAAGCTCTGATCCAGTTATTCTAATGTAATCTGCCCTCCTTGCAGGTACATGCATAAAGAAATAGTAACTGTGCCTGAAAAAACTAACAACATCCAATTGTATAGCAGAAATTCCAGTTTTGAAAGCACCATGGACCGTATGAAGTCCACAGCTACCAATTTCTAGCAACGATGGCGAATCTTCACCAAAAGTGTCTGTGATATGTATTTTCAAAGCTAACAAAAATGCCCAGTTTACGTTGAGGGCATCCATAGATACTAAAAATTAAATGCACCTGTCGGTATAATCCGAACGTGGGAAGCACATGCTGCAGTACGTACATCAGCAGGATAACAGACCAGCTTGAACCAGTTTGTATCACGTGATTTAACGCCACTTCCGAATTCGATGGTAAATAAAAGAAAATGGACGTGGGAACTGTTCGTTATTTTCCATCCAAAAATAAAATAATGGGACGCTGTACACTTGATGCTACGTCAATGCAAGCAGATCAATAAACAAAAAACGTTTTGACAACTACAACCTACCAAACAAAAATTCCCTGATTTTTAACAAAATTCCCTGATTATTCCCTGATTTTTCCAGGTTTTCCAGGTTTTCCAGGGTCAGTAGACACCCTGCATATAGCATGTACAACAGTAGTCAGCATAACTAGAGTTTGATAGCATTCAGAAATTAAGATGATTATTTTTATGAATCTGGTATGTAATGCTTGTATTCTAACAGTCTTATTTAAAAATATATACAATTGCCTTCAAGGATAAACTCAATATTTATTTGTTTCTATTTCCTTTCAGGCGAATCATTCTCTCAAGAGGAGGTTGAAACTTATTTGTCTGTTCTTGTATCACAGCCAGATGGGACTGAAAAACAACCACCACCTGAAATTCTTGACGTTGTCCCAAAGGTAACTAGCACGGGTCGCAGGCAAAGGGCATTCATAGAACCTATAATGTATGCTTTGTTGACAATTAAAACTGGTGGGAAGCCACCGGTGTTGTCCAGCGACTCACCATCCGGGCAAGTAATGACAAGAGGAAGGAGCCAGCATGTCACTGATTGAGGCTGGGACACAAACAACAGCTGGAAGTGTGTGGAATGGGAGGCTCAGGCCACGTGACGGGCAAACAACAAGCAAGGGATGAGTTTGGTCCAAATCCACATAAAGTAACCAGGAATGCAGCAAGTCTGCTTAATGAAAGGTTTATTTCCACAAGGGCTGCTGTTACCTTCAATCCCTCGCACAGATGTGCTGTTGCAGCCACAGGGTGCCGTGGTGATGTGCTGAAAACAGTCCCTTAGGTGTGGAAGGATGCTAAGATGTTACCCATGTTGTTGGAATGTTTGTTAACATGTTTTAGGGCACATGACTGTCGTTAAAATGGTCACAGGCAGGTAGTCATGTTAGCTAATGCAATTCAGTTGGAAGTTCACAAAGGCATACATGTGTGGCAATTGTCTCCGAGGACAGTGATTCATAGCACATGTTCGTAAACAAATAAAAAAAAAGCAATTGGTCAAGAAGGAGAAATGTCTCAGTTGTGCAGTTATACATAGACACTTATATGCACTTATAAGTTGTGGCAGTCTAGCTAATACTGGCATTGCTGAATGAAATAGCTTTTTCATCTTTTATGAATGATAGTACACATTAGTGCACTATTTTACCTTAAACCGCCAAAATAAGACAACACAGCATTGTTGTCAATGCACACACACTGCACAGCAGTGCAAGCGACCCATTGCTGAGTATTTCAGTGTACACTACCATAAACCTTTTGTTAACCTTGAGTATATGAGCAACAACCTGGTGTAAGAGACAGCATAGTTAGTGCTTCGGGAGATTATATTGCTACTCAAACTGCAAATTTATCCAAATATAGGTATGTACAGAGATTTAAAAAAAAAGGTTACGAGTAATTTTGTGTTAGACATCTTCTAAAAAATTCCAATTAAAAAAATTATAACTTTAACTTGTTAAATCAATGGCATAATATCTAAAATAAAATAAAATTTTCACAAAGTCCACTAATTATTTTTAGTTGAATTAATGTAGGTACCTACTAATTAATAAAACATTTGTAAGGTTTCCTTTAATTATTCTTAGAGCCGTTTTCACCAACGCCTCCTAAACACACCCTCAGCAAAGGACTGCTTAAGTTTAGGCGTTCCTTAAAGTCAATTCTCACGAAATTGGTTTTCACCATCGTAACATTCACTTATGTAGGGTTTGCTTAGTTAGGGACTTGCTTGCCATAGAGCGAGGGTTCGTACAGATATAAGTACTAATAGTTTTCAGGTTGGTACTTCGAACTTGTTGTCACGTGACATACATAAGCCAATCAAATATTTTTACTAAACAGTAAACAAATATCTGAATGTTTATTAATTTCGCAGTAATTGGATGTTACGATGTTAGTGTATTTTCACGGAAAGTAGTAGCTATATGGTCGTTGCAAAGTACTGTGAAAATGTTTGAAACAAAGAGAATGAAAACGCAAAACTTTTCTTCTGATGAGAAAATGAAGGTGTTGAGCCTAGTTGAGAGGCATAAAAATATAATAGAAAGTAAGAGAACGGATGCTGTTTCGAGCAAAGAAAAGGACGCAGCATGGGAGAATTTATTCGCTATTGTAATTTTGTCCAAGTTTAAACTAAGTTTTAATAGCAGATAAAAAAAAATATCAGTTTATTTCCTTTAGGACATACAAAATTCCTTGTAATAAATGTTCTTTTAAGACTTTTCAAAAGAAAAACCTTTAATTACTTCCTTATTAAATGAGTTCTTAAATAAAAGTGGAGTATGCGAACATTCTCGAATGTATTTATAATAAAGGATTTCACATTAAGTTCACCTTAAAAATGTTCCACAACTTCAGCAATAACATTTATATCAAAAATAAAATGTACATCTTCGGCTAGTTCGTATTCCTCCACGGCATCCATTTTATTTTTCTTGTTTTGTGACAGTAAGTGCCGCTTAAATAGTTAGGGGCACGATTTCCACCACTTAAACTAAGGGATGCTTAAGATTACTTAAGAGTTCCTTAACTGTTGGTGAAACGATTCAATGTGCTAGGCAGCCCTTACACATGCCTTAAGCAGCCCTTAAAAGTTAGGGGACATTGGTGAAACCGGCCATTAACATATTATTTTATATTAACCTTACTTAACATATTTTATATTTACCTTAAATCATAATCACTCAGTTCATCTATAATACAATGTAACATTTCTAAAATTAAGAACTTTGGCCTTATTGTCCAGTAAACGTCATTAGAGAAATGAGATGAAATGATGAAATTGTGCAGGAACAGAATGCATTGGTGGGAGAAACACAAGCACCCTGAGAAACCCACCAGCTCACAGTAATGTCTTCTGAATTTCCCACATGCGAAAAATTCCAGATTAAACCCAGACAGGAATCAAACTTTGATCACCTTTGGGGAAGGTAAGCAATCTGATCATTCAGGGTGGTATTCAAAGACATTCGGGTAGGTAGCGAATAAGCATTACCTTGTTGGGATACACCCGTAACCTAACTCGCAAACCGTTTTCCAGAATGTGTCCAAACCCAATCCTTGTAAGGTAATGAAAAAGCAACCGTTTTAATAAACTGTGCTTTGCTGAAGGCTACGAACTGATTTCAATGCATTTTAGCAGTTTGGCAACCATTGATACATTTGCTACTTCAAAAATTTTACAGATGGCAGCATTATCATGCAAATTAAATGGTTTTATTTTCATTTTATCAAGTACTTTTAAAGTTGCGATATTTGTTTTTATGACCATTAAAGTGTACAAAATGTAGTCCAGGATAGTTTTGTTACCATAAAGTTTCATTTGGCACACCAACAAGCTTGATGCGTCCCCTGGTAGTAAAAATAATTAGTTCAGCCATCTGGACAAAATCAATGAAAAAGCGAGCTCTGCACATGCATAAAATTTGGGCAACAGACCGGCAACGGGTAGGGCACCAAAATCCGTTGCCTAAACATACGGGACTGGTCCTGTCCTATGGCGCATTATGAATACGGTTAAGGTACGGGTGTAGCACATTCAACACATAAAACCTTATTTTTGTGTCTTGGAATACTGGCCTCATCCACCATAGTACCTCCCATAATTTTTTGTACTACACCAAAGGATATGTTAAGTGCTAATGAAACAGGGATTTTCTATTGAGTCCATGCGTACGTACATGTACCTTGAATGTACTAACTCAAATGCAAGATGAGGTCCACACTTTCCTTTTTCATCAAGGCAAAATATTTTTGAGTTATATGATATAGGAATTTGATAAAACAAACACAACTAATTATGCAGGTTGTGTGAGATTTAATGTGACTATAATAAATGGTCCATCATGTAGCTTAACATTAGTAGCAAGCAGTAAAAATAAGTCAACAGGGTGAATTTAATCTATATACCCCAATGCAAGACGAATTATATGTAGAGAATTAACCTTTGTTTGTGTTTTCAACACTGGAATTTGTTTGTTTGTTGTTGGAACGAGTCAAGGAAATGGCAGACATAAATGTGGGTATATTGTGTTACGAGGGTGTTTTATTTAACCATTAATAATAAGTTTAATATTATATTTTATATGCTGTAAGCTTGGGAAAAATCCTTGACTTTCAGGTACTCTGAAATTAATAGTTGAGTTTGCATATGTTACATTATAATGAATGTTGCGGAATTGTTTACTAAATACTTACCAAATACTATACATACTTTAATGAGCGGCAGATAATGTTTTCTGTGGTTATTGGAGTGAATTGAAAATTTTTAAATAATAATACTAGAAAGTATACTTTTTTTTTAAAGGTATAATATGAGAATTTTATGCAAATTTGAAGAGCTTAAACCTGCTACTTTGCAGTACTTACGGTGATAGCTATAGATTATTTCATACTCTTGCATCCACACTTAAACCTTCAAGTGTTTGTGTTGAAAAGAAAAAAAATATATATATATGTATACAAGCTTTTACTGTACTGATATAATTGTGTTATTAAATGCTACCTTAGTTTATTGTATATGGATAAAACATATTGTGCTACTTTTCTGACAAAGACCACTCATGCTGTATAACTACAGTATTAATACAGTAGACTTCTGATAGTCCGGCATAAAACAGTCTGGAACGCCCAAAGGTGTGACAGCGAGGAATGTAAAGAGTTAGACCAACAATGCAAACTTAAGTTAAAAACCCATTATTTTTCAGCTAAGGTTGAAAACACATGTTCAGTACACACGTTAGTGGTAGTCTAACTTACTCAGTGTGGCTCGGGGTTAGTTGGCAGCATTAAGTTCAAAGTGAGACAAGTAAAACAAATCTTTTTAGTTAAAAGGTGACACAAAATAAAGAAAAAAAAAAATTCAAAATCTAAGTCACACTGCCCGAAATTTGCCAATAGTACTGCACATGGGAAACCAATGTTTGCTGACAATACGGAAACAAAAACTAAAATACCTGCATTTATTCATTACTTGCATGCTATCAGTCATTATTAAGGAGTTAAGGATTATTCCAATGAAATTTAAATTTTAAGGCCCCATATTCAATTAAAGATAAATTAAGGACTGGTCAAAGAGGCATACGAACCCTGTTAACAACATCTTGCAGATGTATCTATTTTAACAACTTAGCATTTACTGATCGTGGGCGATACTTACTGCTTGATAATCTGGCATTTTCAGTAATCGGGCATCTGGAAAATCCCAAACATACCAGATCATCGGAAGTCTACTGAATGTTTAAACATGTGTTAGATATAGATGTCAAGAAATTTCTTACAGAATTCATGGTAGTATATGTGATAAAATAATTTAGATGTGAACAGAAAAATGTTGATAATAGACAGTTGATTATATTTTCAGTGAAGCATGTTTTAAACTCACTTTGCCCATAATATAAATGGGAAATATTTGAAAATATAAATGCATACAACAATACTAAGGGCTGAAACATGGGGTAGGAATACTGATGACAATTGCCATTTAGAGCTGAGTACTACATTATATTTGAAAGAACTAAAATGGAGTAAATAAAATATTCCCCAGTACAAGTGGAAGCAGAATGAGTGAAACGCAGGTACAAATAAACCAGACCCAATAGAAAATGTGTCGGCACTACCGATTAGAGAAGAAAGCCGAGTGAGGATTGCCATGTGGTGGCAAGAGTTTGGCGCAATTGTTGATGAGCAGCATTGATATTTTGACGCATTAACTTCTGTGAGACCTGTTGATTTAGGGGCGGGGTTGGTGGAGTTATGGGAGTGGAACATCCTCCGATTGACAAGGTCTATTCAGATGAATCCAGCAGTACCATCAACAGTAAACTTGGTGGGTCATGATGACATTTAAGTTTTATCACGTTTAGGCAATAATCTGTAGGTATAGTGTTCATTGGCATGCAAGATTCTATAAGTTTCACTTGTCCTCTGTACCCAATTTAACTAGTGTTGTAAAAGTTAAATACTAAGGTTTGTGTTGTGCACCTAAATAAATGTAAGCATTAAATACAATAATTTTGATTTCATTGGTCAAAGAGAGAAGTTTTCACAAAAACCTCATGTTACTATTGCAGAGTACTACCTACCAGATGTTGACTTGTGGAATTCTTATATTTTGGCTCCCTCAAGCTTAATTTAATCTAATACCGAATTTGGCCCAGTCCTAGTTGACCACTATCTAGTCCTCTCCCACTGAGATCACCAATACATTCATGACCCAGGAGAGCTTCTATTCTTGGGAAAAATGTTGGAGAGAGGGGGAGGGGAGTCAGACCAGACCCATCACTTTGGCTCAGCAGAAACACAGGACACGTCTTGCTACAGACAAGTTGATCGCACCTAATCAAGTACTCTTCAACGATGCCCGGCAAATCCCAAATCCTCTTGAGAGGGAACTGGCTTATCAAGTAAGTTTATGAGCCTGGATGATATATAGTTGCTCAGTGGTACAAAATAGTCCATCCCTGAAGGAGCTGCTGCCCAAGTAATGTCACATGGAATAGTTAGTGCTGGAGATAACACAGTGTGGGAGGGGGGGAGGGAGAGTACTCGTTTTGGAGGTATCTCATTGCGAAATATGGTTGCATGCAAATACCAGGTTTCAAAGAAGCAATCATGATTATGTACCAACCAATATGATACTAAAATAAGTTGATACTTCCGTTCTCAACAGTAATGTGTACATGCAGTAGTACGGCAAAAGGACTTGAGTCAAGATGTCGCTGAATTAAACATGTGCCAGCAGATATCACCACAGTTAAATTGGGTTTATGATAAATTTTACTACAGTACCAAACAATACATAAAAACAATCTGTTAAGTCACTGCTTTTTTTAATGAAAATTCATTAGATTTCAAAGAAAGCTTTTAGGTTACATACTATAAAAATATATCTTATGCATTATATATTTATAGTATGCACAATGTGTTGTAACAGATCACAAAATAGCATAATGTCTTCACCAAGATCTCAAATTTGTTATAACTTCAAGGGGGAGGGAGGGAGGGAGGGAGGGAGGGAGGGAGGGAGGGAGGGAGGGACGGACGGACGGACGGACGGGCGGGCGGGCGGGCGGGCGGGCGGGCGGACGGACCCCCCCCCCCCCACACACACACACACACACACACCCCCCTACCTACCTCTTTCTATCCTTCCTACATCCACCACTGTGTGTAACCCCTATCCTCCTTTCCCAACAATCTCCACTGTGTAACTATATCCATTTTCAGTGAATTCTTGCAGGGAATTAAAAGAATTTACTATTGAAGTACTGATTTGTGTCAACAGGCATTTCCCAAATATAATTTTATGGAATTAAGGTTTATATAATCTCCCATTACTGCCTTACAGCCTTGCTTAAATTAATCATATAATGTGCGATGCCATTCCCCTTGCTGCTTGCAGAAAAAAATTCAAAGGTTCATTTATCAAAATACCTACTTAAATTCCTTAGTCTGACAATCCCTTTCCCAAATAATGTATCACAGAAAGGCATACAGAAACATCCAAATCACCCAATAAAAATGTTATTTAAAAATTTTGCAGACTAATCCCTTTAAGTTACTTATTGTTTTAAAATCAGAAGTTTTACAATTAAAAATTAATTTATTTCAATATGAACATTCTGAATTGGAAAAAAGAACCAAATAAACAGAAATTCTTACTGTCATTAAACAAAAGCATCAAGGCTTTGAGTTAAGAATTTTTTTCGTTTTAGATCTATATAAAAATTGTTTTGAAAATGGAACTAAAGAGGTAAAGTAGAATGAACTACTCAATTGCAGAAAAACAGAAAATATACTTTCAGTGAGTAACCATTTCAATTAGTCAGGCACAATTTTAGTTATGATGTTTGCCTGACACAAAGTAACATGCAATGCCTATATAATGCAACATTCATAATTACAATAAAATAAAAATTATGATGTGACGCAAGGGTGAAGCCTAACACCTAGTAATGAAGCATTTTTAATGTTGCATATGCACTTTCAATTTACTGTGGCTGCTAGTGGAGAAATCAGAGGTATTTTGATTAATTGGTGGATTCCCATCACTAATTAATACAAATAAAACTTAATAATCACCTACTTTAAATTATGTTTGAACTTACATTATACAAATACATTTCAGAAACCTGCAGATATGAGGCTCACTTGTGACAGGGTAAAACATTCCTCAGCAACATCATTAAGTACAGGAGCAATATAAATTATACAGTAAGACTGTTTGGGTAGAAGACTCCTCATGGAAATAGCAGTAGAAAATATTTACACCACTTACAGCAGATCTAAATTCCTAAAGATGGCACTGGCCTTTGAAAACCAGGTTCAGAAATGTGTTAGTGCATAACAACAAAAATATTGGAAGTTAAACTACAATTTTGTGGATAGTGTTAACACCATGGAGTTAATTCAACTTAACTTTTAATAATACCCCTTACTCTACATAAAAATACTACTACAGCATACATTATTTGAGCCTTTCAATGTCTCGTTCTGTATATTTGATGTCATCTTAATGATAACTATGATCTAATAAAAATGCCCCTCTTATTGCAAATCCTTAGGCTGCATTTTATTCGTAAACACAAGCAAAAGTTTCAGCAGCAACAATACAATGCCTGGCACTTAAGCAATAATACACCACTTTTATTGCAACTTCCTAGTTGTGTAAATATCATGCAAAAGTTTCTGTGGCAATGATACACACACGTAACACTTTTTGCTAGTAGAGGTATAGCATGGTAAAGAACCAGTATTCAGTTTACTGCTGGTGAAAGCCACAACAAAATTTGCTATGGCAGTTGTGCGTTGACCTTTACATTTGTTTTTTATGGCAGTGAAGTGAGAATCTTCTGTTCACTTGAGAGGAATTAACTACATGCAGCTGGCTGTATTGGTCTGAAAGCTTGCTACAAGTATACTTAAGCTAAAATGTTAAGTCCTGCGACGTTGTAAAAAGAAGGGCGTTTTTGAGGATTAAGTTCTCATTAATATGGCATGACCTAACAACACATAACACCAGAAAGCACAAATGTTGTAAGCAGCAAGACAATGTCTGTTAAGCCCACCCAACACAATGCTTGTTTTCTGCTATATCTTCTGTTATACTCATGGGTATAAAAGTGGGCATAAAGGTTTAATAGCAGAAGAGAAGAAATAATTCATAACTCCATACACACAATACCTAGAAAGCTAACAGAAAACCAGCCAAAGCATTTGACGACCAAAGCAAGCTTATCATAGATTCTGTCACTTTAACCAGATACAGAAAAAAATTATGTAACAATTTAGTATTTAAAAACCAATACAGAGAAATTTTGAAATTAACAGGATTGAATTTACATAGGTAGGTTAGTTACAAAAAGTAATAATATAAAATTTAAAGGATACAAGGGAAATAGGGGTTGCTTTAATGTAGTTTGTTTATATATTTTTATAATATTACATTAATCAGACAGTTGATCTAGCTGATTCACAGTATTGTGCTAATTTCTTTGTAATAGTAAAAAATGTTACCGATACACACATGTTACTTGATTACTAACTTATTTTACTACTTACTTTGAGAAACAATTTTTGTTACCCAATGAGACAAAGAAACATGAACAGTTCACATAATAAACTTCAATTTAAAGTAAAGGAAAACTATCTCGTATTTTTATTTAGGCTAACAGGCGTGGGTTTCTATGAAGTGTTAGTTTATTCATTAATAATATATGGACATTTGATTCCAAATAAACGTAGGTGTTTAAATCATAGAATTATTTTATTTTGTTTAAATTACTTGTGAACAAAAATTTTTTATTTCATTTTAAATAAAAATAAAGAATTTAGGCCTACATAGTATGAAATAATAAAACCAGTAGACTGAGATATGCATTAAATAATATTATAGCAATAAGATAAACAAAATGTATCAATACATATTTGTTTAAAGCACAATATCTATAAACAAGAAATCTGTTATTTTAAAAAAAAATGTTAAAAACATTTTGCAGCGATGAGGTTTCGAATCACGTCAAAATTACCGCTTGGTTATCACAATTGCGCACTTTACCAATGCTCTACCAAGACATACATTCTTCCTGGAAGAATTAACAGTGTAAAGCAATTTTATTTCATATTTTAAAACTTGCAATTACTTCTTTTTATGACTATTTTAGTTTAACAAATATATTCCAGAGTAGTTTTATTATCATAAAGTTTCGTTTGGCATACTATTATGTTAGTTATGACCCCTAATGTTTACAAAATCGACTATATACTGGTTTATATTGCTACACGTGGGTCCGCCATCTTGATGAATTTGGCTTGTTTGTATAGCAGAAAAATAGAACATATTCTATAACGGTTTTGGTTGACTTTGGGTACTAAACTTTTATACCCAGAATCAGACCTCTTGAAATGGTGCTAAAATGTTACCTACACTGGAGCACACAACAGAAAATGGGTATAAAAATTGCTAAGGAAATGGGTATCGTGTAGCGCTAACTTTACACTCTTTATCTTTATGAGGACTTCCATAGCATAAAATACCACCCACAGAATTGTAGTAAAAATTTCCAATAGTTTTTGTTGCGATGCACAAATACATTTTCTACCTGATTTTTGTGAATAATATCACCCTTAGGAATTGAGATAGACTGTACCAGTAAGTGGCTTACATATTTTCTTCTTCAGCAGCTTATGTGTACACATGTAGTACATTTAAAAGAAAAAGAAATATCAATGGACATAGATCCAGTTTATAGAGGTGTTACAATGTACAATGAAAAACTAGAATGAATGAATTAAGCTTAATGTCTTCTCCACAGCGAGGTGATGATGGGAATGGAGCATTTACAAAACAAATGAGTGTAGGAAAAGGGAGCACCCTGAGGAAACCCACCAGCCCCTAGAAAGATCAGCCACATTTCTCACTTGCGAAAAATTTGGGTTTAATTCCGCCGATAAAGGAACTGGGATTGCCTAGGGTGGAGACTGTGGTTCAACCAGTGATTCCGAGATACACTGAATTCCTGTCAAGTGGAATGGCACATTGACAAGGTGCTCAACCAACCATACCCATAAAATGCACACATTTAAACATTGAGAAAGGTAAACTAGCAAAGCACAGGAAATAGCAGTCATTTCTGGCATCTTATAATATGTGCTTAAAATGACTACTGTGTGCACATATAAATGTGTACACAGAGCATTGCAATGACTGCCAGACGCGCTCGTGTAACCCCCTGGAGACACGTGAACTGTCTCACAGCCTTGTATGCACCAGTGATGAGCATAATACCAGAGTACACTACATATATAGAGCTAGTCAATGCTTGCATGCTCTACTACATACTTGTACTGTGCATAGAATCACTGATACAGCATCCCACACAACAGGGACCCAGTGCATTAACAATACACAGCAACAGCTCTAGCGATTGAACAGAAACATTTCCACACACATGTTCATTGACATTTCTGCCACTACATGTCCTGCACATGTAGAAGTTTGAGGTTTTTTATTAAACTATATATAGAAATTTGTTTGTGATGTATTGTACTAAGCCAAAATGTTTACATGAATTTGAGTGAGAAATGAATATGAATGAAAAAAAATGCTGGGAAAACCATCTACATTTCAAACTTATGTAAATGCAACATTCGAGTACTAGCTCGCAGTTTATAATTTACAACCCCCTGTACCAAAGGAGGAAAAAACTGGATAGTTGACAATTTTCTCTTACCAAGTTGCTTAAACTTTGTTGAACTTTTTTCCCAGCACATGCAAAATACAAAAAAAAAGTTTTGTTCCAAGAAAATATGGATATTTTATTTAAAGGATAAAAACTGAGTCACTGAGCCTTTGAAACTCATTTACTTGAAATTTCAAGCATCTATTTCACAATCAACAGACAAAACACACAACCACAATTTGACACAAAAAATGTGCCCAGATTTTGTTTCTATATAAATATTTATACTGCTGTAATGATTTGTTGTATGATTATTTTTCAGTGAATAAAGTGCTTATACAAAATTTTATTGATTTCTATGTGTTAAGTGAAGAAATTAGTTAGTCTTAATTTAATTATATTAAGATTCTAATATTAAACTTAAAAGGTTAATAAATAGCCAACATTTTCAGTTATAAATTATAAGTTACATACCAATTTGGTCTCAAATGAATTGCTTGTGCCTACCTAATACACTGGTGAAAAATGAAATCCCAACACCAAGAAGATTTGTTTGCAAATGTGTCGACGAAAAGTGGTGCTAGCAGCGCCACTGACATTGCAAAGCAAGTTAACTTTAAATACACCCTGTACACTTTGCGTGCGTTAGTCATCATCCAGTGTTGTTGTGAGGAAGTAGACGAAGAAGGCAGTAAGTAGCAGCAGCTTATTGAAGTGAGTTTGAAAGAGGCCGTGTAACAGGGCTACAAGAAGGTGGATGTTCTTTCCGTGATATTGCAGAAAGACCTGGCAGGGATGTATCCACAGTGGATCGGTGCTGGCGACAATGGTCACGGGAAGGCACTGCTTCAAGAAGACCGGGGTCTGGCTGCACATGGGCCACTACGGAGAGAGAAGACCGTCGTACTCGCGGCATGGCTGTGGTGGATCATACGGCATGTGCAGAAGTCACTAGGGCTTCAGCTAGCACCAGGGTGACAGCGACTACTCCGAGACAGCCGTCCTCTAGCGTCCATGCCACTAACTCCGCATCACTGCCATCGGCGACTTGAGTGGTGTCAAGCCAGAGCTGGTTGGAGGGCTGAGTGGAGATAAGTTGTGTTCTCAGACGAGAGCCGTTTCTGTCTTGTTACCAACGATGGCCGTAGGTTGGCAAGGAGGCCAGACAAGCACTTGGAACCAAGCTGTCTGCGGCACCGACACACTGAACCTGCACCAGGAGTTATGGTCTGGGGAGCGATCTCCTTCCACAGCAGGAGCGCTCTCGTCACTTACCCAAGAACCTTGACAGTGACTTCGTACGTCAGACTGGTGATTGAACCAGTTGTACTACCATTCATTCGCAGTATTCAAGGGCGTGTTTTCCAACAGGATAACGCTCGTTCTCACACCACTTCTGTCACCCGACACTCTATAGTGTATCGACCAGTTTCCTTGGCCTGCGAGATCACCAGACCTTTTGCCCATTCAACAAGTATGGGACATTATGGGAAGACATATCTGGTGTCATCCAATACCAGCATTAACTGTTGTTGATTTGACTGACCAAGTGCAACAGGCTAGGAACTCCATCTCATAAAATTACATAAGGCACCTATACTACATGATTCATGCACGTTTGCGTGCTTGCATTCAAAATTGTGGCAAATACAGCAGTTATTAATGTTCCACCATGTCACACATCTACTCGCGCATACTTGAACCTGTGACCTGGAAACTTTGCCTGGACAAATGCTTAGACTAAATTGCATTCCTCTAAACTAATGTCTCTGGTGTGGGGATTTCATTCTCTGCCAGTGTATTTTTAATTCATCACCAAAAAAAAAAAAATTTTGCAGTGAATGTGTGTTTATATATTACTTTTTTTTCTTCAATAGCCACAATTTTCTTATCCTAATGCAGTTGTTCTTTTTATCAGGACATGAATTACAAAAATTTTGCACAAGACATACTGGGCATAAATTCTAGTTTTCCTCTCGGAGCAACTAAAGTGACAAAACCTGGAATTACACATTCCAAAAATGACTGCAACACTTAATGAACAAGATAGTGCAGAAGTATTATTAGGTAAGTTAAAAAACCATTTTTTACATTTCACATCTATGTATAAATTTCTTTAACATAATGAGTGTTTTACAACAGTTTTAGCTACACAAAATACAATGATCAATAATCCACATGTGTTTTGGATGAAAATTTATAACTACATCTTCTAAAATCATAGTACCTGTAAAAAATAAATAACATTAAAATATTTTTTGCAGTCAACCAAAAAATAATAATTACAAACTGCACAAGAATGTATGTATACAAACAAATGACTAATGGTAAATACAGATTCAATTTAATTATGTAACCATATTTTTAAATAGATTTTAAGTAATGCAAAACTTAAAATTTTTTTTTGTAAGTTTAAAATTGATTTCAAATCACAAAGTTGGAGGTGGGGTTTTATACAAACTCTATGAAGTTACAGTCATATATAACCTATGATTTTAATTGTCACAGATGCCGTGTTATCCACAACTGGACCAACAGATAGTCAATTGAAAGAGTTTTTGTCTACATATATATACACATATTTTTTATGCATTAAAATAACCTCCAAGACCAAAATCAAACACTATAAACACTGTAGTGAATAGTTCAATTCTCACAAATTCATGATATTTAATAAAAGTTTGATAACAGATATACTAAATCTACAAAATTATGTACAAATATTTACAAAATAGTGAATCTGAATACTTACTGCACAAACCAGTAGATGAATTTGCACACTGAATATACCAGGGGCTTGCTAGTTACTCTACTCTCTTACGCTTGCAACATATGATCAGTTCTAGCAGTCAGTTTTTTTCTGCAATCCGGACAGAACCATTCTCCTTTAGGAGGTACCATTATGCCTACACACTCAAAGTGAAACCATTCAATTGCACAACCCTTACCGTCACATGCAATCATTTCAGACACTTCATCATATGGACACTGACAGTAGCAATACAAATTGTCACTTTTCTGCTGACCCTCTTCCCCACTTTTCACTGTAGTCTGTGTGTGCGTCACTGAAAGATTATCTGTGTCACTGTCAAGATCAGACTGTTCATTACCCTTGTCACTATCACTGTTTGATGAGTCACTATTACTCCTCTTCATCTCGTGTTCACTTTCACTGTCTTCTCCAACATCATCATCAGACTTTTCCTGCAATGGAGCAACAACAGGTCTCTTTGGCTCAGAAACAGAGTTCACTCCACTCCTGAAAGAAAAGTTGGATGATACAGGTAGAGAACTATCATTAACGGAGGTTTTTTGCCATTTCCTTTGCGGTGTTGAGTCTCCATCTTCATCACTTGTGTCACCGTAGAATCTCTTGGGAACTCTCCTCCGCCTCGACAACCTTTTACTATCAGTTTCAGATCCACTGCCAGTGCTGTGATATGAAGGGGTAGCTGTAGGATGAGGAATATTTGGAGAATAGGGTACTTGAGGCAGAGCTGCTGTGGTGGGAATGGTTACCTGAGGAGTTTGGTTAGATGCAGAAGGCAACGGAGAGTTAACTGTAAACGTTGAAACTTGACCCTTATAAAAGGAAGTTGATGTATTTAGTTTTGGAAGGTTATCAACTTTAACTTTCTTATTCGAATGCTGCTGATATTGTGGTTTTCTTCTCTTTTTTGTCTTCATCTTCTTACTAGTTGCAGGTATTTCTCTAGAAACTTCTACAGGTGAACTGGTAGTTGCTATAGTACCATTATTGACCGGTGCCACGGCTGCCAAAAGTAACAGTTGATTCCTTTTCTCTGCAAGTAATTTATTAGCTAATTTTTGTGGATGTTGATCATAAAAATCTTCATCTGTTTCAGTTTCGTCAGTTTCTAAGTCTGACTCCTTGATTGTTGGCTCGTTCCCATCTTGTTCCATTGTAGTACTGTTTTTGACAGGTTCTTCAACTTCCGGTGAAGAGCCACAAACTGGAGCAGATGCATCTCCCAATTTACTATCCAGTTTTGTAGTATCTTCACCTTTTTTCTTATTTTTAGCTCTTTCTTTCCTTCTTTCCCTTCTAGCCGCTTGCCTCCGCCTTCCTTCTGAACTCGAGCTATCAGAATCTGAGCTTTGACTAGAGGAACTGCCACTACTGCTGGAACTTGAACTGCTGCAACTGCAATTGGTTCCACAACTACAACTACTTGAGTCACTGCTGCTGGAGTCACTAGAGGATGAACTTGCACTCCGCTTCTGCTTCTTTTTCACAGCTTTTTGCTTCTTTTTACTTGGAATGGTAGATGACTCTTCCGGTGCAGATGTTGATTCCTTCACTTCATTTTCATTTGGCGATGCATCATTACTGAAACAATAATTATGCTCTGCATCAAACCTGTTTTTATCATCTTCAGTTTTTTCTTCTATTGCATCTTTGACTTCTACACTTGGGGGCAGTGACTGTTCAGCATTTTCAGCACTTATACTGACACCAGGAATTTCTGTTTTAATACATGCCTCTATTGTACCACCACAATAATCATGGTCAAGCATAATTGCATGAAGAACATCTGAGAGACTTCGCACACTTTCATCATCCCCTACTGCAAGATTCTCTTTCTTTTCTAAGTTTGCTTTATATGTCTTAAAGTCATCCCATATTCCATCAAGTACTTGTGCTGGTTGCTGATTCTCATCTGAACAAGCTTCATTACTTACTTTACTTTCTAAATACGACCCTGGTTTTTCAGTACTTGTGTTCTCAGGTTTACCTTTATTTATATTCTCAGCATCATCTGAGTCATCACTGTCTGAAGAAAGATTTAAGGGTGGCAGATCATAGACATCAACTACTTTACTTTTCTTATCACTTTTTTCTTTCAGTTCAGATTTAGCACCTTTGCAAGAATCACTATCATCATGCTCCTTGACAATACTTGGTGCGGTACGTTTTTCTACACATTCCACTTCAAGTTCATTATCAGTGCTCATTCTTCCTTTTGTACATTTATCCAACTGGGATATTCCTCCATCAGAATCCCGTTCCTTCTGATGGTCTTCATCATTTGATACTGGAGCATTTTCTAAAATATTTTCCTTATCTGAAACACCATGTCTTCTGCTATGTTTAGAAAGTAATTTTTTAGAAATGAAACTCTCATCACATTCCTTGCAAGAATATGGCAGGTCCCCAGAGTGCAATCTTTTGTGAACTTTTAGTGCAACTGCTCTTGAAAAATGTGCACTGCATTCCTCACAAACAAATGTGGTAGGCGGTATGCAAAAATGGTAAACATGTGGCCATTTCTTCTGCAAACAACGTTTGCAAAGAACACTTTCTGTGCCATGCTTCCAAAACAAATGTTTTGTAATATCAGGTTTGTTTCTATATGCGATTCCGCAGCGATAACACAGATGGTGTAGTTTGTGTTTCCAAACATGATTAGATAATTTTTGCTGGTCACCTGTAGTCTCTAAACAAACATCACACGCATTGTGACGTTTTCTCAAATGAACAAGCAATCTAAATGCTGATGGCAAACCGTCAACATCACATAGACAACATCGAAAATTAATATTACTATCCGATACATAAATACCTGGACAGATATGACATAAGAGTTCACTGTAGCTGTAGAAGTTTGATTTGCACATTATACATAGCAGTATTGTCTTTTGATGCATTTTTCGATTGTGCAAGTAAAGTTCCTTGTGAGAAGCTGTCACAAAATGGCAGTGAAAACATTCATATGTTTTGTCAAATGATTTTGCTAAAACTTTTGTGGTGCTGTCATATGTATCAACATTAAAAAAAACATCTTGAAGTTCATTGACATTTTTCTCAAGTTTTGAAACAAAACCATTCACTTCTGTAAGTTCTCCACTATCTGAACATACAACAATTGAAAATCTATGTTCAGCCAACACATGCAGCAGAAGTTGTTTACCATTTACAGCTATCTTTTTAGCATGATTGCAGTAAACACATGAGACAGAAGAAACTTTAACGCTTTCCTTGATAAGCTCTGCACAACTTATTTCATCAATATTTCTATCAAGCGTTAATTCTAAAAGTGGTGCATCATTTTCTGCAACATGCATGATGTCTTGAGATTTATTCTCCATTTTCATTTCTTCTTTTATTACGACTTTCCGAGGATCTGTTATAGAGTCTTGCTTAGATTCAGAGTCACTTTCTGTATCTTGTTTTAAGGTTTGTGCATCTTCAGATGGGATCTTATTAACATTATTTTTGTTATTTTCGCATAAGTCAATTTCATTATCACTTCCATTTTCATCTACTACAAGAGACATTTTATCACTATCAACATTCTCATCCTCTGAATCAATATGAGATTGTGTTTTATTTTCATTTTTCGTGAAATCATTCTGATGCTGAGATTCATCAGAAGAAACATCTGAAGATGATGACTGGACTATGCTACCATGTGTAGTATCATTATCAGATCCAGAAGAATTATATTTTGTTTGGGTATCAGAAGTGCATGCATGATTGTCAAAATCTTGGCCATCTTTAGAGCCTGAAATTGGAGATTTCACTATTGGCTCATCTACATGATTAGAATTTGTTTCTAATGAATGAGAACTTAACCTAGCTTCTGGCAAAGTATTTGAATTTTCATCACCTGCCATCTCTTCTTTGGAAAGTGCATCAGGTTTCTGATCTGAACCAAGTTCTAAAATTGGCTGATCTTGTTGACTATCAGCAGAATCAGTTCCAGTCTTTGTTGGTTTGTCACTATCAAAATCATTACCCACATTCTCATCACATTTCTGAGTGGACATACTTGGATCAGCTGTTTTAGAAGTGTCAGGGGGTGCATATATAGAGTCTAATTTCAAGCTATATAATGAATTCTCAGTCTCCAACACTTTACTAATACTTGAACATTTTTCATTTTTATTTTTCTCTTTAGTTTTATCGGTGACATCATCACTTTTAGGTGATGGTGTATCAACCATATACGGTTCCTGTGAGTTGCAATTCTTTGCAACAGCAGTGGTGTCTGTATTCCTTTGTATGCTATTTTCATCCTTTTTTCGTTCTGAAAAGTCATAACTTCTGGTTGATTCAAGTGGAACAGTTTCTTTCAAGAAATCTGATGAGATTTTTTCATTTGGTTTGGATGAATCTTCATCAGATGCATGTTTATAGGACTTAACAGATTCTGTATCTGAATCACTTTGATTAATTGAACTGTCTAAGTTAGTATGTTTTTCATCATTTACTTCAACGGATGGGCTTGTTTTCTTTATGTATGATTTTTTTCTTGTTATATCTTCATTTTGATTTTCTGGTTGTTCATGGATGTTAACGTGGCAAAAGCTTGCAGCATCACTTATATCATAATCTTCATCAGAAAATTCTTTTTCTTGAGATTTATTTTTTCTAGGACTGGTCTCTAGCAATGTTATGGCATGCTTGTACTCTTTGTTTGCTGCAACTTTCTTCTTTGAAGGTAGCAAATATTTCTTTGATGATGATGGTGATTCTTTTAGTTCTTTGGCTGAGTTCACCACTGACTTTGTCACGACACAATCAGTAGGTGCTGTGGTTGAAGGTGGTAAAGTCTTTGTCACTACCTTTTGCTTACAGCCTGTCAAATGACATGCTCCTTGTACACCACAAGACTCACACAGTCCACTCACATTTGACTGATCGCAATGGTGATCAAAGAAGTTATTGGTGTCTTCAAATAACTTTTCACAGGAACAACACATAAGAAAACTTGAACCCTTAAATTCATTCATAAAATGTTCTGCAGATTGAAAAACTTTTTCTGTCATGCGATGGATATTGCATAAGTGAGCAGACAACTTATCAGCTTGTGCAAACATGCCCAAACAATATAAACAAATAAGACGTTTATGAACAACTCTCATATGTTCAAACAAGTTCCAGTTCTCATAATATGTTCCGCAAGCTGAACAGAGGTATACCTTTCTTGTTATCCTGAAATTTGTTGAAGGTGTGCCAGAAGATAGGGTGGTAGAAGTGGTTGTTGGTGTCTGTGCCGTTGCTACTACATATTTAGAGATTGACTGAGAATTTCCTGTTTTAAGACACACAATTTGATGATCATGCAATGCACCCATTGAGGGAAAACCTGATTCCCCACATTTGAAACACTTGAATTTCACTGTAGGCTGCAGGCCTAGATACTGTGCATACTCTGTTAAACGTGTGCTTGAGTCTGCTCCATATGACATTGAGGTTGGAGGCATAGCAATCCTTTCCAATTCGCGAGAAGTGTGAAAATTATTTCCTGCAACTGAAGTTAGTGGCATGCTATTTGTTGCCGGAGATGCTTGTGCAAGCATTCTTTTCTTGAAACCTTTAAATTCAACATTGCTGTCGATAGGAATAGAGTCCTTTTGAGACAAGTCTTTGCAAATTGGGCTAACTTTCCGTTTACGTTTTCTTGGAGTTGCAACCTGTATGTTAACTGTGCTTGTAAATTTAGTTTCTCTGTTGTTTCGTGCTCTTGTTTTTATCCCATCTGCAATGGTCAATGCAGTTTTCTCAGAATCGACATCATTTATCTTTTTATCAGAATCTGAATCTCTATCACTCTTTTTCTTGTCGTATTCTGAAATTTCATCATATTCCTTTTTCTCCAATTCAGGTTCTTTGCTTTCCAGTTTCGTATCATGTTCATCATTTTTGTTACAAATTCTTTCATCCGAATCGGAATCAACATTTATGACTTTGTCGTTAAGTTCAGAATCTTTGTCACAAACATCTTCCATAGGTTCATATTTTTTAGTGCATCCTTTGTCCTCAGTGTCTAAGTCATTATCTTTGTCAGGTAATGTATCATCACCCAAATTTTTAACAAGCTCAGGTTTTTCATCATTTTTCACTTTTTCACTTTCAGCATTGGCATCACATAAAAATTCACTATTTTCAGTATCTTTATCATACAGCTCTTTTTCCACTTCTGAATCACTGCCATTTGACTTTAATTCACACTCGCCTTTTTCACTACCTTCATTCTCTTTATCACACAATTTTTCCTCTGTATCAGAGCTTTTAATATTTAACTTTTCAATAGAGTCAAGCTTTTCATCCAGTACTTTATCATATTCATTAATTGCCTTACTTGATTCAGGATCTTTATCAAATATTGATTTAGTAGATTCAGTGTGTTTATGACAAATAATTTCATCATTTTCTGAATCTGTATCACTCTGTCTTTGAGACTTATATATTTGCACTTCACCGTTTACTTTACTTGAGCTTTTGGGAACCTCTTCATTTTCATGAGGAGCAATATCATCAATGACAATAACTGTAGAGTCAGGAACTTTGACATCTTCACTATTAAGACTGGCAGAGTCTGTAACTGTTCGTGAAGAACTAGATGTGTTGCTGTTATCTGAAAGTCCTTCTGTCAGTAAATCTTTACACGGTTGCAATTTTTCACCATCGCTGGAGTCTTCAATGATGACTGGTGTACCATTCTCCATTATTAGTGCCTTACACAGCTAACCTGTAACATAAAACAAACACTGCATTAATTAAGCAATTTTGTTTTGTATGTACTTATGTTATTTAGATACTAGAATGGAAGCTTTCAATTTACTACTGCATTAATTTTGTTACAGGTGTTTCAAGAGATGATGCTATACTTCATGTCAACTATTGAGTTTTTTTTAATAAATTTCCTATAAACATATTGTAAAACAAATCAATATTTTTTTTGGGTTAAGTATATATATATACCCAGTTTAATTATTGGATAAAATGCATTAGTTTACCATAAATAACAATGTAAGTCATTTATTTCAAAAAATACAAAAAAAAAAGTATAACGATTTATTATTAATGTCATTCATCATGTATTACGAGATTTTGAGAGTCATTATAATAAAATTGATAACTACAAATACAACTTATCAGACCTTGTGAAAATTAATACTAGAAACTTTAAGAAATATTCATAGAGTTAGTGTAAATAATATATTTTTGTGTTTGATCATTCAGCTCTTATTATCAAATTCTTATGAAAGCAATGCCGGTATGTTCTTTCACACATACAATATTGCTTGATGAGTGAAACTTATTACTAGCACACATGTTGAAATTACAAAATTTTTTTACACATTATAGTAACCACAATAGGGAAAGAAGGTTGTTAAAGAAATCTTGACCTTAAAAGAGCCTAAATTCAGATACAAGAATTTGCTGTACCAAATATTCTGATAGCAGTTTTGTAATTTTTTTCTGTAGATAACATTTTTCTTTTATATTAACCCAATTTTGAGCATGCTATGTTATTTACATATTTACCACTGTTCTAAATATACCTGTAACATGCTTTTAAATAGGTAAATTTTTCAATGAGATGATTAGAGATCGCGTGATAATAAGGTGGCCCTTATTATTTTAACTTGATTGTTGGAACCATTTAAGTAATGTTTTGTGAAACTAATTTTTAAAGTCATAATCAGTAAAATTTGGTGGACATATTTAGACATTTTCCCTGGATTATGTATTTTTATAGATTTCTTTCCAAACCATGCTTTATTTATATGCTGACAACCTTTGTTAGACAAACTGTGTAAACTAATGGCTTTATTTTTTTGCCAGCATTGTTCGAGCATAAAAAAAAAAAAAAAAAAATGGCGCAGCTTTGTATTAAAAACCAAAATTTTAAAACATTTCTCCATACATGCACTTAACAGCAAGATGACACAGAGACTTCTATTGTACATGAGTGCGACTGAGGGTATAGCACACAACAGTCTACAGTGATTTCATTGCTGTATCATCCACTGGACAAAACAAAGGACTTATGGAAATCCAGGCATCGTATTGCGGTCCAATTTTCAGGGTTGTCATTTGCTCTTTACATGTGAAAATTTCAAATGATAGCTCCTTAAAGTAATTATAAGTAAAAAATATCCTAAAATAATTTAGAAAGAAAATAGGAATGTATCTGCACCCAACCAAGACACCCAGCCATTATACATACAGTGAGGATGGTACAATGAGAGAGTCAATTTAAAAATCTTTGAGTCTTTAAATAATGTACCTAGAGGTAGTCCTCTGTTATTTAAGAAATAATATGTGTTAGTGACCCACCTGAATTTGCATGGATACACTCTACTAATGTGGCATTATTTAGATTTAATAAGTATTTACGAGTATCCAGTTTTTGTGTCTGGTGTTTTCAAAAATGATACACCTACTAACATGCACTGTCCATAACTAAAGAATTTCTTTGTAAACAATGTTGAATGGTTTTTGACATGAATACATCTTTAAAATTGCTTCTATAGTGGGAGGCAATTCAAAAAACGAATAATAACAAAATCGGGGGATACAGTTTGGTGTTGCAGCTACATATCTATCATATCCATCCAAAATTGAATTACACCACTGGATAGCTAAAGGATCAAAGAATTCGTTACGCCAAGTGAGGACTGTGACGCATCCGCGTGGTGGAGGGGGAAGCGCCGCCATTTTGAGGTCATTTTTCTGCTTTTCGAGATTTCCATTTAGTATAACTTTTGACTCAGAGAAGCTACGACATTCGTTTAGGTTTCTATCGTCAGCGCTCATCAAAATCTATTGATTGCATATATAAAACATTAGTATAAAATAGTTACAAAGAATATATATGGTGTTAAAATAATAAAAAATATAATCAAAAATATATAATGTCTGCCTATATGTGTTAAAAAGCCAAATTTAAATACAGAGATTGTATACAGTTGGAAAGGGCTCCCCAAAAGCAAAAGAATGATACCAATAAATCACCATCTGTCCGAGTGAAGCAGTGCCGGGAATGTAAAAGAATGAATGCGACCAAGTGGATCAACGATGGTGCCAGTACATCAGCAGCTGGGAGGGGGGGGGGGGTTTGTGTGTTTGAACTTATGCAATTGGATTATGATGACTTCTTAGTGTTCAAACATGATTGTAACATTCATAAAATAGCGTATTTTATATTTTGTATAGAAAATATTACCTGTTACGTACAAGTATTCATGTACAATACACTGCCGTGTCCATGGCACAGCCACGCCTAATTTTTTTTTTCATTAGACATAACACACAGATTTTGTTTCGAACTTACACACAGCAGGACTACATATAACTGTCAATTTGAAAAGCACTCAATGCTCAATCTATTCTAGGTTACTGTGGGTTATCCCTAGAATATTGTCACGATCCACCTTCAGAGGGGGGGGGGGGGCGAGAATCGTAGCTCTTTACATAGAAACAACTCGCTTGGCATCAACTAGTCTTAACTTCATAAAATACTTTACTGTACCTAGGATCATAGGTTCGTCATCCCGTACAGGATGTCTGGTGAAAGCTGAACTAAGGAGATTTTGCAAAATAACATAATACTTAATTAAAATTATTTTATTCTTAAAGTCAAATACTCAACATCATTTTAAAGAACATTTAAATAGCGGGATTACAATTTAAAACAATAATCTCTTTACTTCCTTAACGATTGAACGACCTTACAAGAGAGAGAATGAGAGAACTTCACTAAACACTTCCCTAGTCCTTCCGAATACCTCAAATCATAATTAATACTTAAAATTAAAACAAAGATAAGTCCATACTCACATTTTCCGAAAAGCCTTTCTTGATCGATTACTTTAAAAAAATAACGTAGGGGCCTCTCCTGCCCTTGAAATCCCGAACGAACATTACATTTTAAAAACTATGACGCGTGACCCCTGACGAGGGCCATAGCCTCCGCCCGAAAGCTTGAAGATGACTACATTATGACCTAACTTAAATTAAACGACTCGTGGCCTCTGGCGTCGGCCATAGCTTCCGCCCGAAAGCTTGAATTCCTACATCACGAACGAACTAACAACTCGTGACCACAGGTGAGACGCATAGCCTCCGCCTGAGTGAGCCTGAATTCCTACATCACGAACGAACTAACAACTCGTGACCACAGGTGAGACGCATAGCCTCCGCCTGAGTGAGCCTGAATTCCTACATCACGAACGAACTAACAACTCGTGACCACAGGTGAGACGCATAGCCTCCGCCTGAGTGAGCCTGAATTCCTACATCACGAACGAACTAACAACTCGTGACCACAGGTGAGACGCATAGCCTCCGCCTGAGTGAGCCCCGAGTCACCACTCACTTGCGCTTAAATTCGCGCGCCCTGCCGCGCCTACCATAACAAAAGCTCGTTATTGAAGTCAAATTTACTAAACAACTAACTAGAACATCTGGGAAGACTACCCCCCCTCTACCCCGATGTGCAGGCCACACCGCGCGGCTTGTTACGACAGCGCGCCCCAGTAACTGCGGCCCGTGGCTGCGCCAGCGCGCGGCCAAACAAACAAACAAAATTCTGCAAGCCCGCAGCGCGCCGCGCCGGCCCCGTGCCCCAATTACATGGTCACGCCACTTGCGCTGACGAGTGAACAGAGCAGCCAGCCCAGAGTCCCGTCAGTAAAGTCCCCAAATTTGATTTCAACAACCCTGCAAAATTTCAACCCGCGACATAACCCTCCCCTCACAGAGCTCGAGCCCCATCGAGCTACCTCAAAATTACAAATTGTCTTTTTCCATTAAACCATAACTATAAATTCCTCATTTCACAAAAATAATAATTTTCTTAGTTCCTTGCTGTCTGAACATACATCTAGATTCTGCATAAGATTTATTTTAAAACAACAAGTATTCATAAAATTAAATGTAAAACTTTTATCTGGTTTGTTCTCACAGGAACCTTCAGAGGCTCGAGTTCTCAATTCTAAAAAAATTGTTCTGTTAGTGAAGCTCTCTTTACAAATTAAATTACTGTTCTTAGTTTCTCAGTATTCGTTAAACAATGTGCAAATTCTTGATAATTATTATTATTATTTTTTTTTCGGTTTCCGTTTATTACCATACTTCTTTCGTTCTTCAAAAAAAATTAAGTGTCCTTACAGTGTTTCAATTAATTAAACTCTTATCTCGTGAAGGTTGGTGCAACTCCTCGAAGTCAGTGTTGTCGAGAAGAGTAGCTCCCTGGGCTGGCCATCAGCAAACACCACTCAACTCCAACAGCTACTGGACTGGCTTCCAGGGCAGCTCACAACTTCTCCCCACATCTGCTTCGGAGTTGTGCCATCCTCATCACGAACAGATTACAATTCTGAAACATCATCAACAGGCATTACCATCACGCCTGACAAATACAAAACTAACTACTAAACTGCAATCGATGGGCAAGGATGCAAACACACAAAAAAATAAAATTAATTAATTCAACTGCTAACATAAATTATCCCACCCTTAGCATAATCTAATCAGGCAAATAATTTGATAGGAAAAACTTAAGGAAGGGAAACATGACCTCCAATGATTTTCCCTACCTCTTGAGTCTTGATCTTCTCTATACAGCAAATAGTCCCCACGAAGTAACTGGGTTGAAGGTCAGTTCACATGACCCACCCATAACCTCTTCTACTCTTCTTTTCTTCTGGGGGCAACCACAATGCCCACCAATCTCTCTCCATGGTGCCGAACCAGCTATCCCATGAGAGTAAACAACGTAGTCAATAGGAGCGCAGAGGGGAAACACCAATCTCTGGCTTGTCGAGTCATAAAACTGCTTTATCTTCTTCTTCTTCTGAGTAAAAATATCTGACTAACCTTGCTTCTATTCTTCCAAACAGTAAAAGTTCATCAGGTATCTTCATGAAAGAAACATTCTAACTAATAATTCTTCATTTTTCTTCTTCTTTATTTCTGTTAGTTGTAATAGAAGGCCATGTTAGGGAGGTTATAGGGAAAAAGAGTGGCCAATTCCCACCCCATCACCCACCTAGATCATGACTAATTAACTTTTAAACTTTCTATTTGAAACAAATAAAAAAAAACATTTTTTTTTATTCAAACTTTTAAACTATAATTACTTTTACTTCATAACCTCAAAAGCTAATCAATAATTCTAAATGAAATTGTGATTTACTGCATCCTTGTTCCATCCGATCTGTTTGTTTATAACCTTTCTTGTAAAGTATAAAATTTTCAAACATTACTAATTCAAAAAAAAATTAAATTCTGGTGTCCTTTGAGTTACAATTAACTTTACTATTTCTTAGCTTGAAATAATTTAAGTTTTCAGAACTATTTCATTGTCTAATTCACAACACTTAAAAATCAACTCAAAACAACAAATCATCAAAATCAATAAGATCATCTGACCTACCTATCAGTACTGTGAACTTGAACTGTTCGTACACATTTATAATAAGCTATTGTATTTAAATTCCAACCTAAATAAGGTTTTAAAAAAAACTACTAATCCCTCTGTAAATTAAGAAAATTAACTTTAAAAATTAAACTTAAGGTATTAGTTCTTTTTGACAGCTACCACAACTCACTAGTTCCATTACATTACTATAACCTAAAAAGTTCTGTAAATAATGTTTATAACAAAAAAAAACTCCAGTTACTGTCTTCCATAAAAAAAAATAAAACTTTACATGACCTTATTAATCTCCACTTGTAAGTCCATGGCTGCCAGCTTTCTCTTCTCTTGAATCTTCAGTCTTGGCTCTTGTTTCAGTGATCTTGTATCTTGTCTCTCGAACTCTTGTCATCTTGTAAACTGGACTGCTGCTCAGCTCATCTTAAGGAATCTGTAACAGTTTCAAAAATACATGTTAATTTAAATTACATAATTCCTGTTCTTTGGTCCTAAAAAAAAATTGTATTATTAGTACACATTACCCTGAAACAACATTATTATTCATTGTTTATTACTTAAAAAAATGCTTTACCATAAAATCCTTTTTTGTTCTTTTCATTAGGCCTATTTATTTTCCTTCTTCTTAATTAAATTCTGCTTCAAATGTTAATCCTAACTTAAGACCTACCATCTATTTATTATTCATTACCTACATTATTTATGTTACCCTAAAATTCCCATAAGTTTCTAATACTTCCTATCAAAGACATTCTCTCTAAAAAAAAATTTACTTGTGACTCTTAACTTAACAAACTTAAAAAAAACTTTTACACTAGACTTAACTTATTATTCATTCTTAGTTACTAAATTTCTATATGTAAACTTTAGTACTTACAAACAAAAACTGCCTATTTCTCTCTACCTCTTAATCTCTTTCAATTATTACAATAATAATGTTACCTTGCATCTTTAAACTTTCTTCTTTTCAATTAAATTAGACATCTCATAACAATAAAAATTCTGCCTATACTCTTCTTATGGGTGTACAAACCAACAACAAAATTTCAAATTCTCAAGTTTCCTTATATTTAAATTATGCAATGCACATAACCTCTGTGGTGCCTGTACCCTTTTAGGCCTACCACCTTCTTCTCATCATGACAACTACTATTCCTCGGGGTCTGTATTCACTGTTCCAAATCAAATATCTCAAATAAATTAAAAACAAATTTATTATTTTAAGAAAACAAAAATTTACATTGAATTTACTATGGAGCCTGGAAATCTTAATGTCTCACAGCAGCTAACATGACTAAATCCCATGGAACCCCAGGTTTACCTAACCTGTGCCCAAAAATTTAAGCATACCAGGCTTTCCCTGCACTGGTTTTACAGCATCACACACTATTTAGGGCCCCTGATCTGCCATCAGTCCCAAGGAGTTTTCCCACAACCCCTCTCTACACAAGCGCCTACCGCATTCCTCTCAATTGGCTATCGGTTTTACGGCATTCTTTTGGGATCCGACCATCAAGTTAGGGCTAATCGAACACTAAACCTCCATACTTCCAAACTAATGTAAATCAATTAAATTTTCTCTGTAAATTCTAAAAATCAAAAAAAATTATTCCAACATGCCAAAGAAACTTCCAAAAAAAATTCATAATCTTATCTTCAAACCATTAAAATAAAAATAAATAGATTACTCTGTTTTCTCCTTAATAACTGTAAACTGTCAACAAATATCATGTCGTAAATTTTAACTATGCTTACTGACTCTTAATCATAAAATCTCATTTGTCCTAATTAAAAACAACCGATTTCCTTAAAATCTCACTGTATCTCTCATACTCAAACTTCACTGGTTGAATATCTCAATAAATTCAAAAACAATTATCTAAACTCTTAAAGAAACTCCTCCCCAATTATTCAAATAAATTACTTCACCTTATTTTATTTCATTACTTAAAACACCTTACTCAAAAAAAATTAATTAATTATCTAGCTATCTTCCATTATTATTTATTTACCGAACAAAACTTTCTCCTAAATTAATTTAGTAAAATTCAATTTCACATTAGGCAAGTACACTAACTCTCTACAGCAATGTTTCTCATTTCCCTCCTTCCTAACTGAATCCAATCTTACTTAACCTCCAGGGAATTTACCTCACAAAATAACCAAAAATTTCACTGTAGTGCCTATCTGCTATAGGCCCACTACACAGGGGGCTCTAACCCCACCAACAAACTTCATTGAAATGGTACCCTATCCCATACAGGATAGCCACTTCGGTACTACCATGGGGAACTCCTGCCCCAAACTACTAACAACACTCAGGATTCTCCTAACCCTTAATTCACGTAGATAGCCCATCTCCTATGGGTCTGTTCTACAATCCCTACTTCCCAGGGACACAACACCTCACCTTAGGGTCCCTCGCCCTAAAGAAAACATTAATTTTGTCTCTCTGTTCCCTTGGAGTAAATTCCCTCTACACACAAAAACTATCCTTCCCACTTTTCTCAATGCTTATCGATTTTATAATGTACCTCCTTAATAATGTTTACAAATCCCAAAAAAATATTTTTAAAACCGAGGTAGAATTTAACTAACAAAAACATAAACAACTTACAACGAAACACTTCTAGCCTATACATCATACACTTCTTAAATTAAATTACTTACATACTGAAAGTTCCTCTTCTCCTAAAACACACTTAAATTTAAATTTATTTAACCAATAGTC